>NC_057885.1:15959616-16615743 GCF_019740435.1 Gambusia affinis | reverse complement strand
CAGCTGTTTGATTAGTTGGACAGACCTGTGAAGGCGCAGTTGTAATAATCAATGTGGCTGAAGATAAAGCATGGATGAGTTTCTCTAGATCTGGCTGAGACATTAGTCCTTTAATCCTGGAAATGTTCTTCAGGTTATAGTAGGCCATCTTTGTGACTGTCTTTATGTGGCTATGAAGGTTCAGGTCAGTGTCCATCACTACTCCCAGGATTCGGGCCTGATTGCTGATTTTTAGTTGTAATAACTGAAGCTTTGCACTGACTCTAGATTGTTCCTCTTTAGGTCCAAAGATAATAACTTCAGTTTTGTTTCTGTTCAGCTGGAGAAAGTTTGGCACATTATCTGTTCTAAGCATCTGTTCTGTGTTTGGATGGGTTCTGAGTAACCTGGTGACTTTAGATGTGCTGCTGCTGCCTGGATAGAATGATTAGTTCATTAGCCCCACCCACTACCCACAGAAAGTCACCATTTTTCCTGCAGTATGTCTAACTTTTCTCTGTTTTTATATGGATTTAATCCAGTGCAAACCCACTTAAAATGATAAGGTGATGACATCTGTCAATGCTGGCTGAACAGTGTGGGCGTGGCCAGATGGCGAATGTCAGACCCGCCATATTCATACGATTGTCTTTAAATCACACATGGATGATCCGATTGGAACCAAACTTGAAATGTAAGACCTGTGGTAACCTTTAAAGAGCTCAAATGTTTTGAAATGTAATTTGACTCCACTGCGCCCCCTAGGTCAATCCATCCGCTATATCTCCGCCGTAAATGGACCGATCTGCGCCAGATTTTTTGTGAGTCGTCGGGAAGCGCTGCCGAACGCATTCGTGTGTGTCGTGTGGCGGGCGATCGGGCGGGAAGGTTCGCGACGGCTCGCTGCGCGGCAGGCGCCCGGCTCTGGAAACGGTGCGAGAGCTTCCGCGGCTGCTGTAACTCCGCGGTGGCCGGCGAGCCGGAGCAGCGCTTGCTGCGAGGGCCGCACGAGGCTGCTTGCAGCTTTAATTAGGCCCGAGCAGCAAAGCGCTGCGAAGGCCTATTGTTTTTGTACTGTTTATTATTCTTCTTATTATTCTGCCCCCCCAAAGAGGGGCCTTTTTGGGGGATTTATCATATTCAAAAACTCACCAAACTTGGCGGAAGCATAGAGACTGGTGAAAAATTTTGAATTTTAAGGTCGTCGCAAAAATCGCACAAAAAATGGCTCAACAGCGCCACCCTAGCAATTTTCAAAGACCCTTTGCTATTCACTTACTTTGTCGTAGAGACTTGAAATTTGGTACAGTTGTAGAGCTCCCCAAGACGCTCAGAATTTACAATTATTGTCATAGTCCAAGTATCACAGGAAGTCGGCCATTTTGGATCGAAGGTCACATTTTGACCCGATTTTTGCCGTTTACACCCTTCGTATTTGATCGAACTCCTCCTAGGGATTTCGATTGATCGGCTTCAAACTCGGTCAGTCTGATCATAAGGCATGGCCGATTAAAAGTTATCAAAACGGTGACTTTTTGAGTATGCTGAAGGGGGGTTAGCAGGGGTCAAAGTTCACCGACTCGCCACGAAACTCTAAACAGTTATAACTCCTACACTAAAACTCTCAGAGGAACCAAACTTTCAGTGATTGAGCATCATGGGTTGACCTAAAATACCCTGTGGTCAAATGATGACATCACTAAGGCCACGCCCCCTGAGAACAGGAAGTGTCATATTTTACTGGGAACGGTCCCTATATTACACCTTTGACCTAATCAACATGAAACTGTGTTAACAGACAGGAAACATGTGGCTGTATAACGGATTCCAGCCCCGACCGGCTTTGATGGAGCAGGTGGGCGTGGCGGCGTGCCGAAGTGACCTCTAACGCCGCTGTCATACGTTTGGCTCTGAATTCCACAGTTTTGGGCCAAACTTCTCCAAACTCACTAGGATGGATCTTTATCCACCCCAAGACAGGAATACATAATAAAATTTGGTGGGCGTGGCCTAATTTTTCTATAGCGCCCCCTAGAAGATTTTAAATGATCAGCCCCAAGCCATACTCTAACATAGAATTATGAAACTTGTTACACATCTGTATATTGTCCTGATGTACAAAAAAGTCTCTTGGAGCCATGGTCTCAACCCAACAGGAAGTCGGCCATTTTGGAATGAAGTTCTAAAATTGACCCCATTTTGATGTTTACAGCCTTCGTTTGATCGAACTCCTCCTACAGTTTTTCAGATACAGACTTCAAAATCACTCAGCACACACTTGAGGCATCAAAGGTGAAAAGTTATCAAAGGAATTCTTGTACTTCAAAGTATGTGGGCGTGGCTATGTGTCAAACTTTGACTAGCCATGAAACATAAAACTCTTATAACTCCTACAGTAAAACTCTCAGAGGAACCAAACTTTCAGTGATTGATCATCATGGATTGACCAAAAGACCCTGTGGTCAAATGATGACATCACTCAGGCCACGCCCCTGAGAACAGGAAGTGTCATGTTTTACTGGGAACGGTCGCTATCTTACACCTTTGACCTAATCAACTTGAAAGTTTTTCCAGACACAGAAGACATTCTGGTGTATTTTGGATTCCAGCCCCGACCGGCTTTGATGGAGCAGGTGGGCGTGGCGGCGTGAAGTGACCTCTAACGCCGCTGTCATTAGTTTGCTCTGATTTCCACAGTTTTGGGCAGCTGTTCCAAACTCACTAGGATGGATCCTTATCCACCCCTGAAAGAAATCCATAATAAAATTTGGTGGGCGTGGCCTAATGTATTTATGGCGCCGGCTAGAAAATTTTAAATGATCAGCCTCAAGCCATGTTTCAACCTAGAATTACCAAACTTGGTACATATGTGTATCTTTTCAGGACGAACAAAAAAGTCTCTTGTAGATATATTCTAAATTCAGCAGTTTTCTGTAATTTTAGATTTTTAGAAAAAAAATATGTTATTCCCATTAAGTCCTCTTGGTGTCACTGTTACTCCACACATGAATAAGGCGAGAATTACACAGTATGAGAGAGGTGCTGTAATGGCGATATTAACCACTTGGTGTCACTATCACGCCATACATGACTATGTGTACATTTTTACCACTGCAATTCCCAAAGATGCATCTGTGTATTTTGTAGTTCCACAGTTACGTTGTTTTCGATACTTCTGCTGGCTCGTTGGGATAAAAATAGCCTCCACGGATAACATTAACGATCAATCCTTCCTTAATCCCGTCTGCATGTGCGTTTTATTATGTAAGTATACATTTCCATCTCCTATATTTGCGTTTATATCACTTATTAGCACTAGAGAACAGAATATGAATATGACGGTTCACAGTCAAGCTAACGCAGCTAAGCTATCTACGTGCACAGAAGCATGCAGGATTTTATCGGAGAGAGCAGCGCCTGCAGCTGCACTCTGCTTATTAATTTTCCCTGAAGTAAGAAAAGAAGAATTTCTGATATTTTTATTATTGAATCATCTTTATAATTAACAAAATTGTGGAGAAAAAAAAAAGATTCTCTGTCAAAACATCTTGTACGTAGCGCACGCCAAAGCTTAAATCTTATTTCTCAGTTCGCTTTTTTTATTTGAACCTCCGGTACTTCTAAGAGCGGTTTGCATCCCAGCGAAAACATCTTGTACGTAGCACGCCAAAGCTTAAATCTTATTTCTCAGTTCGGTTTTGTTTATTTGGTGCTTTTTCTGTAAGCTAAAATGAATAAGCAGAATTTGAACCTCCGTAGTTCTAAGAGCGGTTTGGATCCCAGCAGAGATTTTTACTGTGTGCGGTTCTGGCTCGATCTTTAGCACGCACGACGCCTTGCGCACTTACGCACGCCGCATGCGCCTCCATCCCCCACCCTCGAAGGGTTGAATATGACGGTTGACAGTCAAGCTAACGCAGCTCCTTGTTTTGACTTATGATGTTTTTTCAAAATTGCATAGAAAGCGAATGAAGAATTGCCTTAATTTTCATGCTAATAATGTTGTAAAACTGTTGTTTGCAATATTTTTACATCAGTTTAAGAAATTTACAGTATATATTGTAATTCTAAATTATAAAAATATTTTTGTAAATATTTGACATTTTCACAGTGAATTTTTATTTATTTTTTTTCAAATCGGTTTGTTTGAAATCAAAACAAAATTTGTTTTGATTTTGATCAAATCAAATAAAATCAATGATTTGAATGAACTTTAAACTCATTCTTAGAGTTTAAATTAGAGTTTAAATTAATTTTAATTTTAATGCCATGGCTCTTCAGCATTTATGTGAGCTTTAAGGGATTAATTTTTGCTTTGAGATCTGTTTACTTTCTTCCTAGTTAAAGAAAGCACATTTCAGCAGCAAGGCATTTAAAAGTGCTTTACACCAAATCAAAGACAAAAACACAATGCAACATAGAATCAACAATCAAAACAAAACATCAAGTCAGGTTTTGTCAATACATTTGCAATTTATTACATTTCAAATACAACTCTAAACAAGTGGGTTTTTAATTTAGATTTAAAGGAAGTCAGTGTTTCAGCTCTTTTACAATTTTCTGGAAGTTTGTTCCAGATTTGTGGTGCATAGATGCTAAATGCTGCTTCTCCTCATTTGGTTCTGGGGATGTAGAGCAGACCAGAACCAGAAGACCTGAGAGGTCTGGAAGGTTGATACAACAGCAGCAAATCTTTAATGTATTGTGGTGCTAAACCATTCAGTGATTTATAAACTAACAACAGTATTTTAAAGTCTATTGTTTGAGCTACAGGGAGCCAGTGGAGGGACTTTAAAACTGGTGTTATGTGCTCTATCTTCCTGGTTTTAGTGAGAACACGAGCAGCAGCATTATGGATCAGCTGCAGCTGTTTGATTAGTTGGACAGACCTGTGAAGCGCAGTTGTAATAATCAATGTGGCTGAAGATAAACACATGGATGAGTTTCTCTAGATCTGGCTGAGACATTAGTCCTTTAATCCTGGAAATGTTCTTCAGGTTATAGTAGGCCATCTTTGTGACTGTCTTTATGTGGCTATGAAGGTTCAGGTCAGTGTCCATCACTACTCCCAGGATTCGGGCCTGATTGCTGATTTTTAGTTGTAATAACTGAAGCTTTGCACTGACTCTAGATTGTTCCTCTTTAGGTCCAAAGATAATAACTTCAGTTTTGTTTCTGTTCAGCTGGAGAAAGTTTGGCACATTATCTGTTCTAAGCATCTGTTCTGTGTTTGGATGGGTTCTGAGTAACCTGGTGACTTTAGATGTGCCGCTGCTGCCTGGATAGAATGATTAGTTCATTAGCCCCACCACTACCCACAGAAAGTCACCATTTTTCCTGCAGTATGTCTAACTTTTCTCTGTTTTTTATATGGATTTAATCCAGTGCAAACCCACTTAAAATGATAAGGTGATGACATCTGTCAATGCTGGCTGAACAGTGTGGGCGTGGCCAGATGGCGAATGTCAGACCCTCGCCATATTCATACGATTGTCTTTAAATCACACATGGATGATCCGATTGGAACCAAACTTGAAATGTAAGACCTGTGGTAACCTTTAAAGAGCTCAAATGTTTTGAAATGTAATTTGACTCCACTGCGCCCCCTAGGTCAATCCATCCGCTATATCTCCGCCGTAAATGGACCGATCTGCGCCAGATTTTTTGTGAGTCGTCGGGAAGCGCTGCCGAACGCATTCGCGTGTGTCGTGTGGCGGGCGATCGGGCGGGAAAGGTTCGCGACGGCTCCCGCTGCGGCGGCGCGGGCTCTGAAGCAACGGTGCGAGAGCTTCAGCGGCTGCTGTAACTCCGTGGCAGCGGGCGAGCCGGAGCAGCGCTTGCTGCGAGGGCCGCACGAGGCTGCTTGCAGCTTTAATTAGGCCCGAGCAGCAAAGCGCTGCGAAGGCCTATTGTATCTGTACTGTTTATTATTATTATTATTCTGCCCCCCTTTTTGGGTGCCTTTTTGGGGGCTTTATCATATTCAAAAACTCACCAAATTTGGCGGAGGCGTCCAGCCTGTTTAAAAATTTTGAATTTTAAGGTTGACGCAAAAATTGCAGAAAAAATGGCTCAACAGCGCCAACTAGCAATTTTCAAAGGACCCAAACCATTCACCTAACTTCATCGTAGAGACATGAAATTTGGTACAGTTGTAGAGCTCACCAAGATGCTCAGAATTTACAATTATTGTTATAGTCCAACTATCACAGGAAGTCGGCCATTTTGTATTGAAGGTCACATTTTGACCCCATTTTGGCCATTTATAGCATTGGTATTTGATCGAACTCCTCCTAGGGATTTTGATTGATTGGCTTCAAACTTGGTGAGTCTGATCAGAAGGCATGGGCGATTCAAAGTTATCAAAATGGTGAGTTTTTGAGCATGTTGAAGGGGGGTTAGCAGGGGTCAAAGTTCACCGACTCGCCACGAAAATCTAAACAGTTATAACTCCTACACTAAAACTCTCAGAGGAACCAAACTTTCAGTGATTGAGCATCATGGGTTGACCTAAAATACCCTGTGGTCAAATGATGACATCACTAAGGCCACGCCCCCTGAGAACAGGAAGTGTCATATTTTACTGGGAACGGTCCCTATATTACACTTTTGACCTAATCAACATGAAACTGTGTTAACAGACAGGAAACATGTGGCTGTATAACGGATTCCAGCCCCGACCGGCTTTGATGGAGCAGGTGGGCGTGGCGTGCCGAAGTGACCTCTATCGCCGCTGTCATTCGTTTGGCTCTGAATCCCACAGTTTTGGGCATAGCTGTTCCAAACTCACTAGGATGGATCCTTATCCACCCCCTGAAAGAAATCCATAATAAAATTTGGTGGGCGTGGCCTAATGTATTTATGGCGCTGGCTAGAAAATTTTAAATGATCAGCCCCAAGCCATGCTTTAACCTAAAATTACCAAACTTGGTACATATGTGTATCTTTTCAGGACGAACAAAAAAGTCTCTTGAAGCCATATTCTAAATTCAACGGATTTTCTGTAATTTTAGATTTTTTAGAAAAAAACATATGTTATTCCCATTAAGTCCTCTTGGTGTCACTGTTACTCCACACATGAATAAGGCGAGAATTACACAGTATGAGAGAGGTGCTGTAATGGCGATATTAACCACTTGGTGTCACTATCACGCCATACATGACTATGTGTACATTTTTACCACTGCAATTCCCAAAGATGCATCTGTGTATTTTGTAGTTCCACAGTTACGTTGTTTTCGATACTTCTGCTGGCTCGTTGGGATAAAAATAGCCTCCACGGATAACATTAACGATCAACCCTTCCTTAATCCCGTCTGCATGTGCGTTTTTATTATGTAAGTATACATTTCCATCTCCTATATTTGCGTTTATATCACTTATTAGCACTAGAGAACAGAATATGAATATGACGGTTCACAGTCAAGCTAACGCAGCTAAGCTATCTACGTGCACAGAAGCATGCAGGATTTTATCGGAGAGAGCAGCGACTGCAGCTGCACTCTGCTTATTAATTTTCCCTGAAGTAAGAAAAGAAGAATTTCTGATATTTTTATTATTGAATCATCTTTATAATTAACAAAATTGTGGAGAAAAACAAAAGATTCTCTGTCAAAACATCTTGTACGTAGCGCACGCCAAAGCTTAAATCTTATTTCTCAGTTCGCTTTTTTTATTTGAACCTCCGGTACTTCTAAGAGCGGTTTGCATCCCAGCGAAAACATCTTGTACGTAGCACGCCAAAGCTTAAATCTTATTTCTCAGTTCGGTTTTGTTTATTTGGTGCTTTTTCTGTAAGCTAAAAATGAATAAGCAGAATTTGAACCTCCGGTAGTTCTAAGAGCGGTTTGGATCCCAGCAGAGATTTTTACTGTGTGCGGTTCTGGCTCGATCTTTAGCACACACGCACGCACGCACGCACGCCTCCATCCCCCACCCTCGAAGGGTTGAATATGACGGTTGACAGTCAAGCTAACGCAGCTCCCTTGTTTTGACTTATGATGTTTTTTTCAAAAATTGCATAGAAACGAATGAAGAATTGCCTTAATTTTCATGCTAATAATGTTGTAAAACTGTTGTTTGCAATATTTTTACATCAGTTTAAGAAATTTACAGTATATATTGTAATTCTAAATTATAAAAAATATTTTTGTAAATATTTGACATTTTCACAGTGAATTTTTATTTATTTTTCAAATCGGATTTTGTTTGAAATCAAAACAAAATTTGTTTTGATTTTGATCAAATCAAATAAAAATCAATGATTTGAATGAACTTTAAACTCATTCTTAGAGTTTAAATTAGAGTTTAAATTAATTTTAATTTTAATGCCATGGCTCTTCAGCATTTATGTGAGCTTTAAGGGATTAATTTTTGCTTTGAGATCTGTTTACTTTCTTCCTAGTTAAAGAAAGCACATTTCAGCAGCAAGGCATTTAAAAGTGCTTTACACCAAATCAAAGACAAAAACACAATGCAACATAGAATCAACAATCAAAACAAAACATCAAGTCAGGTTTTGTCAATACATTTGCAATTTATTACATTTCAAATACAACTCTAAACAAGTGGGTTTTTAATTTAGATTTAAAGGAAGTCAGTGTTTCAGCTCTTTTACAATTTTCTGGAAGTTTGTTCCAGATTTGTGGTGCATAGATGCTAAATGCGTCTCCTCATTTGGTTCTGGGGATGCAGAGCAGACCTGAACCAGAAGACCTGAGAGGTCTGGAAGGTTGATACAACAGCAGCAAATCTTTAATGTATTGTGGTGCTAAACCATTCAGTGATTTATAAACTAACAACAGTATTTTAAAGTCTATTGTTTGAGCTACAGGAGCCAGTGGAGGGACTTTAAAACTGGTGTTATGTGCTCTATCTTCCTGGTTTTAGTGAGAACACGAGCAGCAGCATTATGGATCAGCTGCAGCTGTTTGATTGGTTGGACAGACCTGTGAAGACGCAGTTGTAATAATCAATGTGGCTGAAGATAAACACATGGATGAGTTTCTCTAGATCTGGCTGAGACATTAGTCCTTTAATCCTGGAAATGTTTTTCAGGTTATAGTAGGCCATCTTTGTGACTGTCTTTATGTGGCTATGAATGTTCAGGTCAGTGTCCATCACTACTCCCAGGATTCAGGCCTGATTGCTGATTTTTAGTTGTAATAACTGAAGCTTTGCACTGACTCTAGATTGTTCCTCTTTAGGTCCAAAGATAATAACTTCAGTTTTGTTTCTGTTCAGCTGGAGAAAGTTTGGCACATTATCTGTTCTAAGCATCTGTTCTGTGTTTGGATGGGTTCTGAGTAACCTGGTGACTTTAGATGTGCCGCTGCTGCACCAACAGTATAGAATGATTAGTTCATTAGACCCACCAACTACCCACAGAAAGTCACCATTTTTTCCTGCAGTAAGTATAAATTTTTCTCTGTTTTTATATGGATTAATCCAGTGCAAACCCACTTAAAATGATAAGGTGATGACATCTGTCAATGCTGGCTGAACAGTGTGGGCGTGGCCAGATGGCGAATGTCAGACCCTCGCCATATTCATACGATTGTCTTTAAATCACACATGGATGATCCGATTGGAACCAAACTTGAAATGTAAGACCTGTGGTAACCTTTAAAGAGCTCAAATGTTTTGAAATGTAATTTGACTCCACTGCGCCCCCTAGGTCAATCCATCCGCTATATCTCCGCCGTAAATGGACCGATCTGCGCCAGATTTTTTGTGAGTCGTCGGGAAGCGCTGCCGAACGCATTCGCGTGTGTCGTGTGGCGGGCGATCGGGCGGGAAAGGTTCGCGACGGCTCCCGCTGCGGCGAGCGGGCGCCGGCTCTGGAAACGGTGCGAGAGCTTCCGCGGCTGCTGTAACTCCGCGGTGGCCGGCGAGCCGGAGCAGCGCTTGCTGCGAGGGCCGCACGAGGCTGCTTGCAGCTTTAATTCTTCTTATTATTCTGCCCCCCCAAAGAGGGGCCTTTTTGGGGGATTTATCATATTCAAAAACTCACCAAACTTGGCGGAAGCATAGAGACTGGTGAAAAATTTTGAATTTTAAGGTCGTTGCAAAAATCGCAAAAAAAATGGCTCAAGAGCGCCACCTAGAAATTTTCAAAAGACCCTTTTCTATTCACTTACTTTGTCGTAGAGACTTGAAATTTGGTACAGTTGTAGAGCTCCCCAAGACGCTCAGAATTTACAATTATTGTCATAGTGCAAGTATCACAGGAAGTCGGCCATTTTGGATCGAAGGTCACATTTTGACCCCATTTTGGCCGTTTACAGCATTGGTATTTGATCGAACTCCTCCTAGGGATTTTGATTGATTGGCTTCAAACTTGGTGAGTCTGATCAGAAGGCATGGCCGATTAAAAGTTATCAAAACGGTGAGTTTTTGAGTATGCTGAAGGGGGGTTAGGAGGGGTCAAAGTTCACCTACTCGCCACGAAATTCAAAACAGTTATAACTCCTACACTAAAACTCTCAGAGGAACCAAACTTTCAGTGATTGAGCATCATGGGTTGACCTAAAATACCCTGGGGTCAAATGATGACATCACTAAGGCCACGCCCCCTGAGAACAGGAAGTGTCATATTTTACTGGGAACGGTCCCTATATTACACCTTTGACCTAATCAACATGAAACTGTGTTAACAGACAGGAAACATGTTGCTGTATTGAAGATTCCAGCCCCGACCGGCTTTGATGGAGCAGGTGGGCGTGGCGGCGTGGCGAAGTGACCTCTAACGCCGCTGTCATTCGTTTGGCTCTGAATTCCACAATTTTGGGGCGAGCTGCTCCAAACTCATTAGGATGGATCTTTATCCACCCCAAGACAGGAATCCATAATAAAATTTGGTGGGCGTGGCCTAATTTCTCTATAGCGCCCCTAGAAAATTTTAAATGATCAGCCCCACGCTATGGTTTAACCGAGAATTATGAAACTTGGCACACATTTGTATCTTGTCAGGACGTACAAAAAAGTCTCTTGGAGCCATGGTCTCAACCCAACAGGAAGTCGGCCATTTTGGAATAAAGTTCCAAAATTGACCCCATTTTTGATGTTTACAGCCTTCGTATTTGATCGAACTCCTCCTACAGTTTTTCAGATACAGACTTCAAAATCGCTCAGCACACACTTGAGGCATCAAAGGTGAAAAGTTATCAAAGGAATTGTCGTACTTCAAAGTATGTGGGCGTGGCTATGTGTCAAACTTTGACTATTCGCCATGAAACATAAAACTCTTATAACTCCTACAGTAAAACTCTCAGAGGAACCAAACTTTCAGTGATTGATCATCATGGGTTGACCTAAAAGACCCTGTGGTCAAATGATGACATCACTCAGGCCACGCCCCCTGAGAACAGGAAGTGTCATGTTTTACTGGGAACGGTCGCTATCTTACACCTTTGACCTAATCAACTTGAAAGTTTTTCCAGAAACAGAAGACATGCTGGTGTATTTTGGATTCCAGCCCCGACCGGCTTTGATGGAGCAGGTGGGCGTGGCGGCGTGGCGAAGTGACCTCTAACGCCGCTGTCATTCGTTTGGCTCTGAATTCCACAGTTTTGGGCCAAGCTTCTCCAAACTCATTAGGATGGATCTTTATCCACCTCCTGAAAGAAATCCATAATAAAATTTGGTGGGCGTGGCCTAATGTATTTATGGCGCTGGCTAGAAAATTTTAAATGATCAGCCCCAAGTCATGCTTTAACCTAGAATTACCAAACTTGGTACATATGTGTATCTTTTCAGGACGAACAAAAATGTCTCTTGGAGCCATATTCTAAATTCAACGGATTTTCTGTAATTTTAGATTTTTAGAAAAAACATATGTTATTCCCATTAAGTCCTCTTGGTGTCACTGTTACTCCACATGAATAAGGCGAGAATTACACAGTATGAGAGAGGTGCTGTAATGGCGATATTAACCACTTGGTGTCACTATCACGCCATACATGACTATGTGTACATTTTACCACTGCAATTCCCAAAGATGCATCTGTGTATTTTGTAGTTCCACAGTTACGTTGTTTTCGATACTTCTGCTGGCTCGTTGGGATAAAAATAGCCTCCACGGATAACATTAACGATCAATCCTTCCTTAATCCCGTCTGCATGCGTTTTTATTATGTAAGTATACATTTCCATTTCCTATATTTGCGTTTATATCACTTATTAGCACTAGAGAACAGAATATGAATATGACGGTTCACAGTCAAGCTAACGCAGCTAAGCTATCTACGTGCACAGAAGCATGCAGGATTTTATCGGAGAGAGCAGCGCCTGCAGCTGCACTCTGCTTATTAATTTTCCTGAAGTAAGAAAAGAAGAATTTCTGATATTTTATTATTGAATCATCTTTATAATTAACAAAATTGTGGAGAAAAAAGATTCTCTGTCAAAACATGTTGTAAAGCGCACGCCAAAGCTTAAATCTTATTTCTCAGTTCGCTTTTATTTGAACCTCCGGTACTTCTAAGAGCGGTTTGCATCCCAGCGAAAACATCTTGTAATGAAGCGCACGCCAAAGCTTAAATCTTATTTCTCAGTTCGGTTTTGTTTATTTGGTGCTTTTTCTGTAAGCTAAAAATGAATAAGCAGAATTTGAACCTCCGGTAGTTCTAAGAGCGGTTTGGATCCCAGCAGAGATTTTTACTGTGTGCGGTTCTGGCTCGATCTTTAGCACACACGCACGCACGCCTCCATCCCCCACCCTCGAAGGGTTGAATATGACGGTTGACAGTCAAGCTAACGCAGCTCCTTGTTTTGACTTATGATGTTTTTTTCAAAAATTGCATAGAAACGAATGAAGAATTGCCTTAATTTTCATGCTAATAATGTTGTAAAACTGTTGTTTGCAATATTTTTACATCAGTTTAAGAAATTTACAGTATATATTGTAATTCTAAATTATAAAAATATTTTTGTAAATATTTGACATTTTCACAGTGAATTTTTATTTATTTTTCAAATCGGATTTTGTTTGAAATCAAAACAAAATTTGTTTTGATTTTGATCAAATCAAATAAAAATCAATGATTTGAATGAACTTTAAACTCATTCTTAGAGTTTAAATTAGAGTTTAAATTAATTTTAATTTTAATGCCATGGCTCTTCAGCATTTATGTGAGCTTTAAGGGATTAATTTTTGCTTTGAGATCTGTTTACTTTCTTCCTAGTTAAAGAAAGCACATTTAAGCAGCAAGGCATTTAAAAGTGCTTTACACCAAATCAAAGACAAAAACACAATGCAACATAGAATCAACAATCAAAACAAAACATCAAGTCAGGTTTTGTCAATACATTTGCAATTTATTACATTTCAAATACAACTCTAAACAAGTGGGTTTTTAATTTAGATTTAAAGGAAGTCAGTGTTTCAGCTCTTTACAATTTTCTGGAAGTTTGTTCCAGATTTGTGGTGCATAGATGCTAAATGCTGCTTCTCCTCATTTGGTTCTGGGGATGTAGAGCAGACCAGAACCAGAAGACCTGAGAGGTCTGGAAGGTTGATACAACAGCAGCAAATCTTTAATGTATTGTGGTGCTAAACCATTCAGTGATTTATAAACTAACAACAGTATTTTAAAGTCTATTGTTTGAGCTACAGGGAGCCAGTGGAGGGACTTTAAAACTGGTGTTATGTGCTCTATCTTCCTGGTTTTAGTGAGAACACGAGCAGCAGCATTATGGATCAGCTGCAGCTGTTTGATTGGTTGGACAGACCTGTGAAGACGCAGTTGTAATAATCAATGTGGCTGAAGATAAAGGCATGGATGAGTTTCTCTAGATCTGGCTGAGACATTAGTCCTTTAATCCTGGAAATGTTCTTCAGGTTATAGTAGGCCATCTTTGTGACTGTCTTTATGTGGCTATGAAGGTTCAGGTCAGTGTCCATCACTACTCCCAGGATTCGGGCCTGATTGCTGATTTTTAGTTGTAATAACTGAAGCTTTGCACTGACTCTAGATTGTTCCTCTTTAGGTCCAAAGATAATAACTTCAGTTTTGTTTCTGTTCAGCTGGAGAAAGTTTGGCACATTATCTGTTCTAAGCATCTGTTCTGTGTTTGGATGGGTTCTGAGTAACCTGGTGACTTTTAGATGTGCTGCTGCACCACCTGGATAGAATGATTAGTTCATTAGCCCCACCCACTACCCACAGAAAGTCACCATTTTTTCCTGCAGTATGTCTAACTTTTCTCTGTTTTTTATATGGATTTAATCCAGTGCAAACCCACTTAAAATGATAAGGTGATGACATCTGTCAATGCTGGCTGAACAGTGTGGGCGTGGCCAGATGGCGAATGTCAGACCCTCGCCATATTCATACGATTGTCTTTAAATCACACATGGATGATCCGATTGGAACCAAACTTGAAATGTAAGACCTGTGGTAACCTTTAAAGAGCTCAAATGTTTTGAAATGTAATTTGACTCCACTGCGCCCCCTAGGTCAATCCATCCGCTATATCTCCGCCGGAAATGGACCGATCTGCGCCAGATGTTTTGTGAGTCGTCGAAGCGCTGCCGAACGCATTCACGTGTGTCGTGTGGCGGGCGATCGGGCGGGAAAGGTTCGCGACGGCTCCCGCTGCGGCGAGCGGGCGCCGGCTCTGGAAACGGTGCGAGAGCTTCCGCGGCTGCTGTAACTCCGCGGTGGCCGGCGAGCCGGAGCAGCGCTTGCTGCGAGGGCCGCACGAGGCTGCTTGCAGCTTTAATTATTCTTTATTATTCTTCCACCCAAATGAATTGCCTTTTTGGAGGCTTTATCATATTCAAAAACTCACCAAATTTGGCGGATGGACGATAGAGACTGTTTAAAATTTACGTATTTTAAGGTCGTTGCAAAAATCGCAATAAAAATGGCTCAACAGCGCCACCTAGAAATTTTCAAAAGACCCTTTTCTATTCACTTACTTTGTCGTAGAGACTTGAAATTTGGTACAGTTGTAGAGCTCCCCAAGACGCTCAGAATTTACAATTATTGTCATAGTCCAAGTATCACAGGAAGTCGGCCATTTTGGATCGAAGGTCACATTTTGACCCGATTTTTGCCGTTTACACCCTTCGTATTTGATCGAACTCCTCCTAGGGATTTCGATTGATCGGCTTCAAACTCGGTCAGTCTGATCATAAGGCATGGCCGATTAAAAGTTATCAAAACGGTGAGTTTTTGAGTATGTTGAAGGGGGGTTAGCAGGGGTCAAAGTTCACCTACTTGCCATGAAATTCAAAACAGTTATAACTCCTACACTAAAACTCTCAGAGGAACCAAACTTTCAGTGATTGAGCATCATGGGTTGACCTAAAATACCCTGTGGTCAAATGATGACATCACTAAGGCCACGCCCCCTGAGAACAGGAAGTGTCATATTTTACTGGGAACGGTCCCTATATTACACCTTTGACCTAATCAACATGAAACTGTGTTAACAGACAGGAAACATGTGGCTGTATAAGGGATTCCAGCCCCTACCGGCTTTGATGGAGCAGGTGGGCGGGCGTGGCGTGGCAAGTGACCTCTAACGCCGCTGTCATTCGTTTGGCTCTGAATTCCACAATTTTGGGGCGAGCTGCTCCAAACTCATTAGGATGGATCTTTATCCACCCCAAGACAGGAATCCATAATAAAATTTGGTGGGCGTGGCCTAATTTCTCTATAGCGCCCCCTAGAAAATTTTAAATGATCAGCCCCAAGCTATGGTTTAACCTAGAATTATGAAACTTGGCACACATTTGTATCTTGTCAGGACGTACAAAAAGTCTCTTGGAGCCATGGTCTCAACCCAACAGGAAGTCGGCCATTTTGGAATAAAGTTCCAAAATTGACCCCATTTTTGATGTTTACAGCCTTCGTATTTGATCGAACTCCTCCTACAGTTTTTCAGATACAGACTTCAAAATCGCTCAGCACACACTTGAGGCATCAAAGGTGAAAAGTTATCAAAGGAATTGTCGTACTTCAAAGTATGTGGGCGTGGCTATGTGTCAAACTTTGACTATTCGCCATGAAACATAAAACTCTTATAACTCCTACACTAAAACTCTCAGAGGAACCAAACTTTCAGTGATTGATCATCATAGTTTGACATAAAAGACCCTGTGGTCAAATGATGACATCACTCAGGCCACGCCCCCTGAGAACAGGAAGTGTCATGTTTTACTGGGAACGGTCGCTATCTTACACCTTTGACCTAATCAACTTGAAAGTTTTTCCAGAAACAGAAGACATGCTGGTGTATTTTGGATTCCAGCCCCGACCGGCTTTGATGGAGCAGGTGGGCGTGGCGGCGTGGCGAAGTGACCTCTAACGCCGCTGTCATTCGTTTGGCTCTGAATTCCACAGTTTTGGGCAAAACTTCTCCAAACTCTCTAGGATGGATCTTTATCCACCTCCTGAAAGAAATCCATAATAAAATTTGGTGGGCGTGGCCTAATGTATTTATGGCGCTGGCTAGAAAATTTTAAATGATCAGCCCCAAGTCATGCTTTAACCTAGAATTACCAAACTTGGTACATATGTGTATCTTTTCAGGACGAACAAAAATGTCTCTTGGAGCCATATTCTAAATTCAACGGATTTTCTGTAATTTTAGATTTTTTAGAAAAAAAAATATGTTATTCCCATTAAGTCCTCTTGGTGTCACTGTTACTCCACACATGAATAAGGCGAGAATTACACAGTATGAGAGAGGTGCTGTAATGGCGATATTAACCACTTGGTGTCACTATCACGCCATACATGACTATGTGTACATTTTACCACTGCAATTCCCAAAGATGCATCTGTGTATTTTGTAGTTCCACAGTTACGTTGTTTTCGATACTTCTGCTGGCTCGTTGGGATAAAAATAGCCTCCACGGATAACATTAACGATCAATCCTTCCTTAATCCCGTCTGCATGTGCGTTTTATTATGTAAGTATACATTTCCATCTCCTATATTTGCGTTTATATCACTTATTAGCACTAGAGAACAGAATATGAATATGACGGTTCACAGTCAAGCTAACGCAGCTAAGCTATCTACGTGCACAGAAGCATGCAGGATTTTATCGGAGAGCAGCGCCTGCAGCTGCACTCTGCTTATTAATTTTCCCTGAAGTAAGAAAAGAAGAATTTCTGATATTTTTATTATTGAATCATCTTTATAATTAACAAAATTGTGGAGAAAAAAAAAAGATTCTCTGTCAAAACATGTTGTACGTAGCGCACGCCAAAGCTTAAATCTTATTTCTCAGTTCGCTTTTTTTATTTGAACCTCCGGTACTTCTAAGAGCGGTTTGCATCCCAGCGAAAACATCTTGTACGAAAGCGACGCCAAAGCTTAAATCTTATTTCTCAGTTCGGTTTTGTTTATTTGGTGCTTTTTCTGTAAGCTAAAAATGAATAAGCAGAATTTGAACCTCCGGTAGTTCTAAGAGCGGTTTGGATCCCAGCAGAGATTTTTACTGTGTGCGGTTCTGGCTCGATCTTTAGCACACACGCACGCACGCACGCACGCCTCCATCCCCCCACCCTCGAAGGGTTGAATATGACGGTTGACAGTCAAGCTAACGCAGCTCCCTTGTTTTGACTTATGATGTTTTTTTCAAAAATTGCATAGAAACGAATGAAGAATTGCCTTAATTTTCATGCTAATAATGTTGTAAAACTGTTGTTTGCAATATTTTTACATCAGTTTAAGAAATTTACAGTATATATTGTAATTCTAAATTATAAAAAATATTTTTGTAAATATTTGACATTTTCACAGTGAATTTTTTATTTATTTTTTCAAATCGGATTTTGTTTGAAATCAAAACAAAATTTGTTTTGATTTTGATCAAATCAAATAAAAATCAATGATTTGAATGAACTTTAAACTCATTCTTAGAGTTTAAATTAGAGTTTAAATTAATTTTAATTTTAATGCCATGGCTCTTCAGCATTTATGTGAGCTTTAAGGGATTAATTTTTGCTTTGAGATCTGTTTACTTTCTTCCTAGTTAAAGAAAGCACATTTCAGCAGCAAGGCATTTAAAAGTGCTTTACACCAAATCAAAGACAAAAACACAATGCAACATAGAATCAACAATCAAAACAAAACATCAAGTCAGGTTTTGTCAATACATTTGCAATTTATTACATTTCAAATACAACTCTAAACAAGTGGGTTTTAATTTAGATTTAAAGGAAGTCAGTGTTTCAGCTCTTTTACAATTTTCTGGAAGTTTGTTCCAGATTTGTGGTGCATAGATGCTAAATGCTGCTTCTCCTCATTTGGTTCTGGGGATGTAGAGCAGACCAGAACCAGAAGACCTGAGAGGTCTGGAAGGTTGATACAACAGCAGCAAATCTTTAATGTATTGTGGTGCTAAACCATTCAGTGATTTATAAACTAACAACAGTATTTTAAAGTCTATTGTTTGAGCTACAGGGAGCCAGTGGAGGGACTTTAAAACTGGTGTTATGTGCTCTATCTTCCTGGTTTTAGTGAGAACACGAGCAGCAGCATTATGGATCAGCTGCAGCTGTTTGATTGGTTGGACAGACCTGTGAAGACGCAGTTGTAATAATCAATGTGGCTGAAGATAAACGCATGGATGAGTTTCTCTAGATCTGGCTGAGACATTAGTCCTTTAATCCTGGAAATGTTCTTCAGGTTATAGTAGGCCATCTTTGTGACTGTCTTTATGTGGCTATGAAGGTTCAGGTCAGTGTCCATCACTACTCCCAGGATTCGGGCCTGATTGCTGATTTTTAGTTGTAATAACTGAAGCTTTGCACTGACTCTAGATTGTTCCTCTTTAGGTCCAAAGATAATAACTTCAGTTTTGTTTCTGTTCAGCTGGAGAAAGTTTGGCACATTATCTGTTCTAAGCATCTGTTCTGTGTTTGGATGGGTTCTGAGTAACCTGGTGACTTTAGATGTGCCGCTGCTGCACCACCTGGATAGAATGATTAGTTCATTAGCCCCACCCACTACCCACAGAAAGTCACCATTTTTTCCTGCAGTATGTCTAACTTTTCTCTGTTTTTTATATGGATTTAATCCAGTGCAAACCCACTTAAAATGATAAGGTGATGACATCTGTCAATGCTGGCTGAACAGTGTGGCGTGGCCAGATGGCTTAATGTCAGACCCTCGCCATATTCATACGATTGTCTTTAAATCACACATGGATGATCCGATTGGAACCAAACTTGAAATGTAAGACCTGTGGTAACCTTTAAAGAGCTCAAATGTTTTGAAATGTAATTTGACTCCACTGCGCCCCCTAGGTCAATCCATCCGCTATATCTCCGCCGTAAATGGACCGATCTGCGCCAGATTTTTGTGAGTCGCCGGAAGCGCTGCGAACGATTCGCGTGTGTCGTGTGGCGGGCGATCGGGCGGGAAAGGTTCATGACGGCTCCCGCTGCGGCGTGGCGCCCGGCTCTGGAAACGGTGCGAGAGCTTCCGCGGCTGCTGTAACTCCGCGGTGGCCGGCGAGCCGGAGCAGCGCTTGCTGCGAGGGCCGCACGAGGCTGCTTGCAGCTTTAATTATTATTATTTTTTTCAAGCAAATAACTTTACACTCTATGACTTCTGAATAGGTTCACTCAGTATCCATCTTCTCCCCTGTCTAAGGGACAGCCTATGGCTCAGATGTGGCTCTTTTTCTCAGTGTGAGGACAATAATGTGCTTTTCACAGTCCTCACTTTATTACTGTCATTGAAGATGGAGTGCTTGTATAGGCAGTGCAATGGGCCATCGCTTGGGGGCATTTTGTGCTTTTGAATAAGAGGAAATTTCAATAGTTTTTTTTTATTTTTCCTCAGAAAATCAGTCTTGAACTTTAGAGTATTTTCCTATATGTTGACATGATTCTATGTAAAAATCTAAAAAGTGGCTTTTATCTTGCTGTCGTTCATCTGTAACAGTGACAGGTACTGTTTAGTTTTAAGCTTCAAAGTGACTAAAAGCATTTTTACGTCTCAGTTTGCAGATGCGAATGCTGCATGCTGTTCTCATCGTGAGTGCTTTTAGCGCTACCTGCACAGGCTATTACACTTTTTTGGGTCTGGCCTTTCTTTCATGTTTTATAACTACATGGAAAATTACAGCTCCCAAATCCAGCACAAAAGGGAATTGTTTTCATCCTGAGCGAATGCTGCTCATGAGGTCTTACTTAAAGTCAAGTCTACATCAAATCTACGTCATTTCCCACCTAGTGACGGTTTTAAGGTCAAATAAATTAAACAATTAAATCTTTTTGTCTAACTGGATTCTTGTACAGCCCCCCAACCTTTTAAATTGCTTTAATGTTATAAAATGTTAACAGGTGGCTTAATTTGACTAATATCTGTCTTTTAGAGAAATTAGAGCAATAATTTTCTTTCTTTGATTTAAATTACAGTGAATTTGTTGAAAAGAAGACACTGCCTTGTGTCTAAACAACTTATAGTCAATGTTGGAAAGTGAAAGTTGAAACATGTCAACATAAATACCTCTATCGTATGTAAGGGTGTTTTCACAGCTGGTAGTCTGTTTGGTAGACTCAGTTTCATTGGGGAACAAAATTGCAACATTTGGTACATTTTCAGCTGGTGTGGTTCAGCTTCACACTGAATTGTGCAAAACGAACCAATCCTTTTGAAAAACTTGTTTAGTTCTCTGCCTGTGGGGGCGCTGCACCAAGAACCACTAGAGGAAATGACACAAAAATCTCAGAGGAAGGCATGGGCTACACTTCCTTCTTCACAAAATGTAAACAAATACGGGGTGGCATTAGATTTAACATAGGTAGGATTTTTCTTAAAAGATCACAAGCCGTTTCTCCTGCTAGCATAAGACAGAGAGAGATTGGTTTTGGGTGTATTTACCCAAAATGAAAACTTGGTAGTTTGGGTTGATCAAATGGGCTCACCAAATCTAACTCAGTTGAAATAATGTTTCTTTTTTTAATATAAACAACATGTAGAAAATAACGTTTCCTTTCAAGTAAGTTTTTACATTTCAGTACTTTCTTTAACTTTTTAAACATCCCAATGACACTGAAAATAGTTTTCTTTGACTCTTCCCTGAGTAATAGCTTCCATACCAATGGGCATTGCTCTTATAGAGACCTAACAGTGCTAAGGAATGATGCATTCACTGACTAGAATAATATTGTATTTTTAAGTTGGTTACAGTCCACTGACTGACTCTAAGATGATGTAGGACTTTGTGGAGTTTCTAGAAACTTTTCAGACCTGAAAAATAAACAATGCCTGCCACAATTTTGCCACTGCTGTGAAATTGTGTGGAAAAACTTTGAAATAAGTAATTATGGAAACTTTCTGGCCTCAATTATGCCGATTTGTGCTGCAGTTCGCAAATGGTGAGAATTAGTTTTGAATTTCCTGTCGCGCTCCTCAGTCGGTGTGGTGGACATTATCCTGCTTACATATCATAGTTCTGGCTGTGATAAACCAGGCAGGATAGTTCCATGTTTGAATAATTGCTCTCGTAACTTTTTATACTTTTTGGATGGAAATATGCCACTGCAATAAAAAAAAAACAACGAATTTATTTTAGGGCTTTTTTTACATAATTGTGGAAGGTGGTATGGTTCTAAAAGCATTTCTTGGCATTAGCAGGCTGTTTTCTTTTTTCATATTTTATTTACGCTGTCCTTTTTCCGGGTTCTGCTTTCAGTGCAGAACTTGATGTTTAATGGAACCATCATAAACTGTGGAGTCAGCAAATGTAGGTCCTTATATGCTTAAATCTCAACCCCCTTCTCGGGCATCAACCTTTCCCTCCAATCTTCCTTGAAGCATTTGTAGAAGTTAGCGCGTCAAAGGTCTTGGCAGCTAAACATCGGTCAAAATTCTCTTGAGAATACTGCAACGTACAGCTTGCAGTTTGCAGGAATTAGTTTTTTCCTTACTATGCACACACAGAAAACTGTCTGTCAAGTGCAACAGATGGGGGCAGCAAGGGCTTAGATCAGCTGGATGTTGTGACCTCATCGTACAAAATATAATTGTAAGCAGACGCAGCAGCGTTTAGGCTAGCTTGTCAACTCTAAACCAAATTTGACATTCCAAAAGTAAAGCTGCACACACAAACGGACGATCACAGGCCTTTAGGGTGAAGAACTTCTTTTTTTTTAAGCTTCTTGTAGACAAACCTGTTTACAGGTTGCCTTTCCGTTACACAAAACAATGTAATCCACGTGGGGTTATAAAGTTACAGTTTAGCAAAGCCCCCTCTGATATCTTCACCTTAGTAGGCAACCTGTAATTAATCACTGACAGCTTCTGAATTAAGCCCTCTGTGTGGTTTGGAGCCAGGAGGTGCGCTAATAGTTGTGTAATTACCAAGTGCTAGGTAAAGCAGAGCAGACTTCCAGGTAGCTGCCGAGGCCAGCTGCTCCTGGTTAGGTGAGTCAGGTTTGGCTCTCTTTGTGACTAACTGAGGCCGGAGATGATGGCCAAGGAGCGTGGGAGGCTTCACCTGCATCCAGCACTGAAAAGCCAATTATGAGTGTGTTGCTTCCTGCTCAAAAGCCTCTAACTTTATCTACTTAAAAATCTGGAGTTAATTGCACTTCACATTTAGAGTCTAGCAAACGTTTTCCTACTGTTCAACCACAACCTTAAGTGTGTGTGTGTGTGTGTTTTTTTTAAAGGCTTTTATGTGATAAACCAACATGACATTGAAGAAAATCCCAGTGAAATAACTGGTGGTTCCAACATGGCAGAATGTGGAGAAATTTAAAGTGAATAGTTTTGCAAATCTTTACAGAAAAACTTGTAGCACTGAGCTCAGATTTTACATCAGTCTAAATAAAGGAGGATAAATGTTGCATTTGCCTTGATTTCAAGGCTGATTATTAGGAGAAGACTGTTGCATAAAGCACAGATGGCCTCTTTCTACTCTTGACAGCTGTTTTTATGAGGTATGGCAAAGAATGCCAGCTGACAAAAGATGGAAATGAGCTTAAAGCCGGACAGGATGGCACACTTTTCCCTTTTTTACTCAACGTTAACCTGAGGGCGGCATGTTGAATGGAGAGCAGATTACATGATTTTATATGACGGAGGTCAGCATGGCTCTTTGCTGCAGATTTCAGCACCGCAGGCTTTGAGGACGAGGGCCAAAAACAGAGTGGAGGAGAGTCAGAACGCCCCAGCCCTAATGGTTGTCTCGTGTGTCCTTGAACATTTCCTGGCGGTGATGCGTAGTCGTCATTTTTACTCCTTTTTTTTGTGCGGAATAAAGCAGGAAGCTCAGAGATCCTGTCTTGGCTTCTCACAAGCTTACTTCTTGGAGGTAAATGAAAAGGTTTCCATCATTGTGACTTAGCGACACACCCAAAATATGGGTAAAACATATTTATTCCTTTTAAAGTTGTGCTTCTGCTTCATCTGATCTTGATATTGCCATATTTCAACAGTCGTCATGTCTATACTTTTCTTTACCTTTTGACTTCTATTGTAAAATCACCGCTGTAGGTCCACTGCATCCAGCAGAAGGCCTTCAGAGAACAGTGACTCATTGCAGTAAAAGATGACTTAAAAACGTGCTCATAATGTCGGGTGCAAAGTTTCAGTCACAGGAGCCTCCTTTGTGAATGCTTAGTTTCTCTTCCCATTTACTCATCCCTGTCCCACAACTTTCCAATTGGTTTAAATTGACTTCTTATGTGTGGCACCCTCCATGAACAGCATGTCTTTTGTTTAAGGAATTGTTCATTCTGTATGACAATGCAGTACTTTTGACATTGCTTTACCCTAAGAGAGACTTACAACATACCCCAGGATACATACAAAACTTTTATTTACAGTGAAAATGATTTTTTAGAATTATCATAGTCATAGTTTATGATAATAGTCCTCAGTCCCTTTACTGCTGACCAGAGTAATTTGTGACAATGCAGTTGTACTTTTGGTCCTTTCATACAAGATGAAGTTGTCTTGCCAACCTTGCATCAATTTCTAGCCTCCACTTGTAGAGTGGGATGACCATCACATTGCTAGTACGGTATTTAAACACATAATGTCACCTTACTGTCCCATACTGCATGCTGATATGGGAGTTTTACTGACCTTTTTAAATCCCTTGTTATATAGTTTCTATTCACTACCGATAGATTTATCTGCAGCTTTTGGCTCTTCTCTTTTTTTCTGCCTTGTAAGCCGACACTTTTGCCTTTTAGACTAAAGAGAATCACAATAGCTCTTTTGCAGATCTTGGGTTTGGACAGATTGATCACAATTAAAATGGTGGCTTTACAAGCAGCTGTAAAAATGTCTGTTGAAAACAGAAAACCTCTGGCTTTTTGCAGCGCGATCCTGCTCAAACAATCGTAGGCCTATTGTGGCAAGTTTTCTGTATCTTGTAACCTTCACTCACTGTTTTGACAAAAAAAAATGACTGCTTGACTTGTCATATCATCACTTGTGGTCTCTGGAGGCTGTTGTTTTTGTACCACCTCTTTTGAGTTTGAATTGGTTAAATCCCTATCGCTCATTCACGTGTGCACCACATTAAATTGAGCTGCTAGTTCTGGGTGCTTATTATTGCCTGGAAGTGTAGTTTTAGAACGTAGCATATTATTCCTAAAATGTCCAAACATTTAGGAGAAGTAAAAAAAAAAAAAAATCACCTAGAAAAACAGCTGAGTAGAAGGGGAATTTAATTGTTTAAGTTGAAACCAAGACAAGTTGGTGTTCACCCAATGTAGCACTGGCAGTAATCCTTTTGAGAACCATGTATTTACAATTGATGCAAACATTTATGAGAGCTTTTCAAGTTTTGAACCAACTCGGCGGAGCAAAAACAAGCAGCTTGTTCCTCAGGCCATTGGAAGACAGCAGGGATTCAAACTGTTTCTCACAGTGGAAAAAGTAATGGAGAAAAGCAGGATTTGCCCAGCAGCTTGCCAGATGATGTATGCTCCCAGAGGCCCTGAGGGCACCACCAAGAGTTTGAACTCAAAAGAAAGTCATGCTGTCCAAACGGAGCTCCTATTGGTGTTTGGTGTCCAGTGGACCGTGAACTGGATGTCCAGGGTGTTTGTCAATGAAAGGAACTCTGCTTGAGATCTTGTTGGCATGTTCACTGTCCCCCTCCTCACCACCGCTCACCGGGGAGTGCAGGGGTAGGGGGACTTGCACTTTGCCAGGCGGCTCTTCCCTCTCAAAGCTTTGCTAAATGTGACATGAAATGTGAATACGGCTGTGGATCCGAAAGGGCAATAAACACACAGTGCAAATATTTGAACCCATGTGCACCAGCTAACATAGTGATGCGCACCTGTGGACTAAGTTGGATACATGGATATACATGTATAGACTGCAGTACCACAAAAGCATGCAGCAGTTCCAGTCACCCTTCAATGAAGAGCAACAAGGTTTTCAAGTCATTGCGGCTTGTTAATTTAATTTTCCAAATTGGGACAGGCAGAAGGAAAGACAGTCTGGAGGAATTTGTTCCCTCTTCTCTTAATCTGTGATGTTAAGATTTGTCACTTCAGTATTTACTGATGCTTTTTGATTCGCATGCAATCCATTTGAAATGTGCAAAAGTTTCTTTAAACACTCCAGTGCCTTGAATGACAACTTGGCAAATCTAAAATACACGGAAAAGCTCATTAAGCTTCGTCAGTGAAAATGAATTTATATTGAGCAAGAGGGTTTGGTCACAGCTCAGTAAGCTTTGCTTTCACAGACTCTTCTTGTAGATGGTGTCAGCTCTTTGAGATGCAGCTCAAGGAAACGCTGGCAAATCCAACAGAAAAACAGATACGCTTCAATCAGACTTCCAAACTATTCGTTTGTGTTAACATAAAAAAATTGCACAAGAATCATAGAAAGCAGTGCTGGATGCAGTGGTTGACTTCATATCACAACCTGCTACAATTATAAATGAAATCATTTAAACCTGTGTTTGAGAATGAGGTGAACTGAAAATCTTAGTCATTCAGTTTTTTTTGTTTTCTACTTTTATGCTTTGTAGATTTCTAATGCCTCAACCGCACTGGGTTGAAATGTTATTTTCCTTGTGAATTAGAGGATCTTATGCAGAGTTTGTGCAGCTGAGATGTAGACATTAAAACAATGTTTCAGAGCCAGTGGATATTCCACACTCCAAAATATTAATTTATCAGCTTTTTACGTCCTTTTCAAAATATAAAATACAAATAATTAATGAATTTAGAGCAGATATTTATTTCTGTTGAGTATTATTGGAAACCTGCCTACATTTTGGACTGGTTTCGGCTGAGAAACAATGTGTGGTTAAGCTGCCAGCTCTCTCTGGTGCTCAAATGTCCCGCAGGAGCAAATGCACCACCATGGAAAGGTGCATGCGGCCTTGATTACGCTGATTAGTTTCACCTGTCGGTGTGGTGTAAAACAAGGACAGAAAATTGAAAAAACCACAGAAAGGATACACAGTTGTGAGTTTTTGCAAGAAAACATCTCTCAGCCAGGAAAAAAAAAAAAAACAACAACAAAAAAAAACAACTTTAAACAAAACTGGGCTTAAAACTTTTCACTGGGCTGTCTGCCCAGTACGACACTGGATGGAGCTGGTGGGGCCACCAGATGAGAAGCTGCTTTTGGAGGGCTTAGTAAAATGGAGGTCCAGGTGAGCAAACCATTCCATTGTTCTCTCAGACTGTCACTTCCAGGCATTTTTCCACACAGAACTTAATTATATTGTTCAAGTTTTTTGGCATTACTCTGCTTTCCAGTAGTCCATAACAATGCTTCCACTGTGGAAATGAGAAAACCCTGCAGACAGATGGAAAGAAAGTGTTATTGCTGCAGATTAAAGACTGATGGAAAAAAAGACAAGCAAGGACACAAGAAAGAAGACAGCATGCAAGGAGACAAAAGCAGAGGAACACAAGTAATAAGTTAATTAAGGAAGAAAGGACACAGGAAAAGGAGGATTGGAAGAAAGAGGAGAAGGAAAAAGAGAGTAAAGAAAGAAGAGGGACATATGGAGGACTGTGCGACAAGTCAATTGTAACCAGTACACAGGAAATAAAAGAACAAGAGATGGAAATAAAGAACTTTTCAGGGTTTTAAAATTAAACGAACTTAAGTTTAGGAATGAAGGATGGAAAGATTTTGAGGAAGGTCAGAAAAGTGAATTCACATTGGAAGAAGGTGAAAAATAGAAACGGGAACAAGGATGAAGGTCAGAAAGGAGAAACAAAGACCAGAAAGAAGGAAGCAGGTAAGGATGCAAAAAAGGAAGGAATCAAGCATAGAAGGCTGGAAGAATTGACCTTTAGGCATCCTCACTTTCTTTCTCATACTTTTCTAGAGATGTAAAAATGCGCATATATAATTCACATGTTTCTAGACTGCATAAAAACACCACACTATAGATATTAATCGGACACAACCACTTCCAAAAATAACATCAGATTAGACATTATATTCCTTTATGTCATCCCTCTTTCTTTTACCAATCAACATGGCGCCCTGCGTAGCTTTGTTGGAATCCAGGTTAATGAGCCACTTCCCCCGAGTCCTGCTGCTACCTCAAGCAGCTTCCTGTCTCATGAGGTCCTGGTTCTGCAATCCAAACTCGACTCCTCAGTCGGAGTCCTGATATGCATGTTGGCTAGAACTGAAGTGCCATTTGAAACACATTTACCTCCTGCTGTTCCATATGCAGGGCGATTCAGGTAAAACATGCAAAGGAGAAGGAAATTCTGAGCATATATGTTAGAAATGGAGCTGAAGTGTTCAGTGTTGTATTTAAAAACATACTGTCTGCTAAAGAGGGACATCTTGTGACTTGCCTAATTGGTACCATTTCTGCTCACTAATTTTAATAGCAAGCTTTCAATCTTTATTGTCTTGCAAGTACACCCATGTGTTTACAATGTTTTCTCAAACCTTAGTTTTATGACTTAAAATGCTTATTATAATTTAACGGCAGAGCAGCACAAGACAGTCAAATCAAGCATAATGAATAGACAAGCTTAAATCAAATCCCAACAGGGTTATAACTCAGCTAAGCAAAGTGTGTGGTCAAGGTTACATCAACAATACAAGCGTCTTTTTTTCTTCAACAATATACTGGGTGTCAGGCTGACTGATTTGATGTGCTTACAATCTTTCTCAGTGCAGAAAGACTTGAGAAATTACATTCCTCCTGCTGTCCTTCTACACTTGGGCTGCAGCAGTTGAGCATTAATGGTCTAATAGCCAGTTGATAGATTTGAGAGGAGGAATGGGACCTGGCGCTCCTGATTGAAAGCAACATGGCTTCCCAGTAAGCTATGGCGTATTTGTTACCCAGAATACGAAGGTAACCAGATTAGTTTATCCTTTTCATGCAAAATGCATGTGTAAAATCAGTTTCAAGTAACTGAGAGCGTTTCATAAACGTGCTGACACCCAAATTGACTTTTGTATTTCATTTTCAGCATGCGTTTGCTGTCAGCTGCAGCAGGCCCCCTCTTTCACTTTCATGTAACATAATAAACGATGGGAAAAGTCTTGCACATGTGTGGCTTCCAAGTCAGAAACCCCCCGAGTAACACGACTAGATTTTGAACTTGTAGTTCTGAAACGCGGTTATTCATTACCGTTAGCTTTCCCTCCTCAGAGCTGGTAGTAACTTTTTTTTTTTTTTTTTTAAAGATGGAGGTCAGTTGCAGGAGCAGACAAAGTATCTGTGTTTCTGCAAATGTCATGGCCCAATAACATGAGAGTGTAAGTTTCGTCTGAGACATGGGTGGGAGGGTAGCACAACATAACAGAGTGGAATTCAGAATTTAAACCAAAGAAACACTGAGTCTCGAAGGAGTTCAGGCACGCTTGCCTGTGAATGTCATAGCCATAAATCTACATTTTGCCAGGCCCAAATTCAGTTGCAGTTTGAGAAAACGTTGCTGAGTTGAAAGACGTTGGTCAGAGTTTAAGCTACCCTCTGGTGATGTGTGTAATTACAATTACTCTTCAGCTGCATCTTCTTAGCTTTTTCAGTTTTTATTAGAGAGAACTTACAAAAGGATGACCATGAACTGATCCAAAGCCTGGAGGTTCTGCAGTACCTTGCAAAAGTATTTATACCCTTTGAACTTTTGAACTTTTGAACCTTTTCACGTATTGCAAATTGCAACGGCAAACTGTTATTTATTTTTGGAGGATTTTGTGTAGTATTTAAAGAGAAAGGTACAAATGAAATCTCAAAGTGTTGCATGGATTTGTATGAAGTCTCCTTTTTCTTATACCTGCAAAATAAAATGCAGTATTTGCTTTGGGAAGGCACCTAACCAGTAGAATCCACCTGCATGTAATTTAATCTGCCCTATAAATGTCGTTGTCATGACTAGCCTGACCAGTAGTTAGAGTCCACGTATAAATGTCGTTGTCCAGTGAAGGTATCGGAGGTTTGTTAAAGCACATTGGTGAATAAACTGCATCACAAACATTTGGAAACACAGTAGACCGGTAAGTGAGAGAAACCTTTCATGTGTAGTTGTGTTTCTGTTGAAGGTTTTTCACTGTGTGGCATCGGCCATTTTCTATGGCATAATAAGTTGGAGCAGCAGCTTATCAACAGCTGAGAGGAAGTGGTTAGATAAACTAATCAGGAAGTGTGTGCTAGTATGCCCCCTCAACTCGGTGTGGGTGGTGGGAGACAGAAGAATTCTGGCTAAAATAACACTGTTGGAAAAATGTCTTTCACCCCAAGGATCAATCTGTTGCAGAACAGGAGAGCTTCTTGGGGGGGGGGGGTACAGACTACTGCATCTTTGGTGCTCAAAGCAGCGTTATTGTACTTCCTTCCTTTCAGCAGCTGCTGTGTAACCATTAATGCTCTCAACAAACTCAATAAGTGTTTGCATTCCTGCTGTTATTTGTAGATTTTTCTCGCTACTTCTAAATAATCAGTTGTCTTAACTCTATATAGGTGTGCATTTTGTACATTTTTAAATTATCCTACTCTGCACATTTGTTTCAGTCATATGCTATTTTAATATGTGCACAGTGTTCTGTAAATAAACTGTACAGTAGGTTATACTTATTAAAACATAGTTTTGCTTTTTGTAAATCTACATGCTTCGTCTTGCTTGTCACTTTGCTTCTGGCACACCTGAATTGTACCACTGAGGTATTAAAAGTTATTTATATTCTAGGTTATAAAACATTTGAAACTCATCATCTATCATAGCACTATTTGATCAGTCATCAAAAACAGCAAAGACTATGACATCTAAAAACACTGCTATCCACCATAAGTGGCAGCATTAATCAGAGAAGCAGCCAAGATGCTCCATCAATCGAGTCTCATTGAAAAAGTGGCGATAACAAATTTACAGAAGGAGAACAGAGCTAATGTTTAAGGTTTGCTAGTCATGTAGGGGACACAGCAGTCATGTGGAAAACTATGGTCAGATTAGACCAAACCTGAACTTTTTGGCCTGCATGTAAGCGCCTCACATCGAGAGAAATTAACACCTCACATCGACCCTGTGGAAGCAATCCCAACCGTGAGGCATGTTGATTGGAGCATCATGGTGGAAGATGGCCAAAGTTTATGGAAATGGATAGAGCTAAATATTGGAGAATATTGGCTGAAAACTTGAAAGAGGCCACAGAAATATGTTAAACTTTTCAAAGTTTTCAGATTTAAAATTTTGAAAACTGTGAAGCATTTTTCCCTTGTCTTCTCAATTATACACAACTTTGTGCTAGACCACAATATATTGAAGTCGGGGGATGGGATGTGACCAAATGTAAAAAAAAAAGTTAAAGCGGTATCTGTACTTTTATATAGCACTTTCTATAGAAATGAGGTATTGAGATTGCCATAGGCTGTGTTTATGTGAAGGTGGCTAAGCAAAACAAATCGTAATGCGGGATGAAGGCTTTTTAAGAGGTCTGGCTGGGTGAACATGCATTTTTGAAGGTCAACATTTTAGTCTGCAAATTTCTTTACTGCAGTGGGGATAATATTATGGTAGCTGGCTGTGCTGAATAAATAAGTTCTGATGAACTTTGCACAACCTGAGCCACTGGGTAAATTTTATATACAGTGAATAAAGTTCTCATTTGTGGTTGTACGCTGGCTTGTAAGAACAGCATACTGAGTGAAGTGCATGGGGTAAGAGGGTAAGATGTTTTCTGAGCTCAAGGGGGTAACGCCGAGAGCTTGCAGGAGAGGAAAAATGCACTCATGTCATACCATTCTCTGTTTTCTGACACTCTACCCCAGGTAAACTGGTCCCTTCTGGCCGGTTCTCAGATTAGCGACCGCTAGCCAAAATCAACAAGATGGGCAGAGGCGAAACGGCTTCTCTCATTTGCACCAAAGTTGCTAATGTCTCACAAGACCCACAGACTGGCAGCTCATTTTTGCAAAAAAAAAAAAAGGAAAAAAAAAAGGTATGTTCAAACAAATGTCAGTTTGAAAAATATGACCTAAGATGTATTAATTTCTTTGTGGGAGATTGACTGGCAAAAGTCCATCATGACCTTTTGGATTCTTGTAGCAAGGGCTGCTTTAAAATAAACTATTTTCTCTCCTTACTATGAATGTTTTTTTTGGTATTTTGTTATATTAAATGATATGTATTTTTCAGGCATATAGTGCCATTTTACAGCAAAAACAAATAACTTTTACTTTCAGTTGTTATAAAACTGTAATGTGTATCAAAAACAACTTAAAAGAATTTGACTTTGCATTATTTCCAACACTTTCGTCTCAACAATGCTTCCTCCTTATGCTATTTGTAAACGTTCTTAGGCACATTGGACAGAGAAGTAGTTTGCAGGATAAGCTCAGTAGACTTGCAGTTTTGTTTGCTAATTGCTGCTCCTGCTAGTCTGGAGGAGTTAAGTGGCTCATTGTATGAGCAGGCATTTGGACATGAATGAATGGGAGATTTGAAGATTTCTCATACATAAATTGAAGCTTCTTGAAAGTTTTTAATGAGGGAATAATGTTATAAAATAATATACAACTAAAAAAAAATCAGCATAATACTTCCACCCCTTTTAACCAAAAAATGTACTTTTAGGTGAACTTTTGAACTTATAACCTGAAGGCTTTTTCAAGCTACGTGCTGATAAGGAAGTCAGGAGCGGCCAGCTGAAAGTCTGCATGTTTTATAAATGTCCTTGCTGCCCCACACCTGAGCCAGATTACCAAATTGTATCTTGGCTTGCCATAGCATCATACTGATTATGTATTATGTAGTCATTCAAATTGGGTGTTTGCAATTGAGATTATAACTGTATCAGTATATCACACAGCAACTGCATAGCATTAGATATGAAATACTCTCATATCTGTTCTTAGTTAGGCTAAAAGCTCATTTATAGTTGAGGTACTACTTTTCAAGGAATATTTAGATATCAATGGAGATGTATGTTTACATTTGAGCCTGCATGTGTAATTTTGACCCTACATGAATTGGAAAAAATACACAATAAATTAAAACGGTCACTTGGCGATCTCACATGAAGTCACATGTAGCCTCTTTCCAATCCACAAATGTTTAATTTCCTATCCCAAAATAATTACTCGTGAGCACCCGAACCAGCCGAGTCTGGTGGTGCCACAGAACAACATAAACTTTCATGACAGTGTTTATGTAATTTATTTTCCCCTCTGTGCAACTGTCAACAATTTCAATAAACGGCTGATCTAATTAATCCAGTGGCAAAACTGAGCTGTTTTTTTATTATTTTTTATTTTTTTTTAATCCTCACTCAACAACTGTTGATTTAGGATAAACATTTTTTTCCCCCCAAGGAGCATCTTTTCTTTTATTCTCCTGTGTCTCGGCAGTTTTTAATGATGGAAGCAAGCGGTTGTAAACATTTCATTGGATTTATTGAGTGTAGAAAAAAGAAAAACACACAAACCGAAAGCTGGTGGACAAAATGCATGCCTTATTTTAACTCAGAGCAGTCTGCGTGTGCACTGCTGATACAGTTCCCTCATGAGAAGCTTTACGTCACAAAATCCATCCTCAAACAAGCTGCAGAATAAGGATTTATTGTTTTTAACCTCAAAGTTTGAGAGGAAATAACAGAGAACTAACAGGGCTTTTCTGCATTCTCCTAAAAAAAAAAGAAGAGTTCTTCTATGATGTTTCAAAATGATAAATTGTATAAATATCTCCAGAGGCACGCTTTCATGCTGGTAATTATTGCTCTTTGACGAAATGTTGGAGACCTCGTACTGTTTTGATTCAGATATAAACTCTCCAGTGAATATAACGGTTCACAACGGTGTGCCTTCTAAGTAAGCGGAGACATCGGCATTATCACAGCTAGATGGGATTTTACTGGCTCTCAATTTTGTTAAAATCCTAAAACATGTTGCATAAGGTCAGGTTTTCAAATATCTAATATGTCACTTAGGTTTTGTTTTGATTAACTGTTTCATGTGCAAGTAAATACATGCTTACCCAGTCAGTCTCATGTTGGGTAGACTTTAAGAATGGACACCCTGTCAGACTCCCCCAAAAATGTCAGACTGGAGATGAAACAGGGAGGAATGTGGACTGGTGTGTATGTCTGTGTATTTGCATCTCTGGCTTTACTGTGGCCTCATATGGGCATTTCCAACTGGCTCTGGTGTAAATAAAGTCTTCGGCCACGGCAGGTGTGGGGAGCACAGCCAGGAGCAGGGGAGGTCTGAGTTTCTTCAGTCCCGGGGGCTGCAGTGAAACCGTCCTGGAGAAATCAATATTTACCATGCGTATCAAAGCAGGTTCTGTTTTAGTATCAAAAACCAGGCTGTTTAGGGCACAACCTGTCCTCTGTCGAGCAGTGGTAGTAGCTTGACTGCTACTGCAATGTTTCCCATTGTTAGTGAAATAAATTAGCATTTTCCATGGATTTAAGTTTTTTTTTTTTTCCAACTCGTCAATGGGAACAGGCTTATGGACCATATTTCTGTTAATTATGGGTTGAAAGGATATTAAAAGTAAAACTAGAATGAAGTTTTAATTGTATCAAAATGCAAAGCTGATCTATATTTTTTAACAGGTTCTTCTTTTCTAATTAAAATATTCCACAACTTTCAAGGTCGCACAATATGTTGACCTTTGAGAAAAAAAAAACGTACAAATTAGGTATTTGGACAAAACTACACTGTATGACCTGATTGCTTTCTAAACAAAGGCAAAAACTATCCAATTAAACTTTTACAGTATATGATGGATGGATGCAACATTTAGACCGCTGGACGGGGAATGAACTCTGGAAATGAGAATGTTTTCCTCCCTCTTGTTTTTCATGCTTATCCAGATCTGGAAAATACTTGGATCAAGCAGCTAAAAAGCCCTGAACACATTTATTTTTCTTCCAGTAAGACAACATTTTTCTTTTTACAGTTGGCTTACACACACCCTCCATTTTAATTCCAATTTTTAGATATTTATGGAGATATTAATTCGAAAAATCTCATGAGGGACCAGACTGGGTCTGTCCGGCTCTTCCTGTCTGTTGAAAGAGTGTGGAAAAACACTTACATGTCTTTGCTTTGATTTGCAGTGTGTACAGAGGGGTTTCCGTTGGAGACTCTCATGTGGTCCTGGGTTCTCGGCTCCTGTCTGCACACTGAAACTGTCTCACCATGGGGCTTCATGACAAGACAGTGCCTTGAGTTTATCAAAGGGATTTCTTTCCCCCAAGGTTGCACACCCACATGTTCCAGTGAGGGGAAAGCCTGTTAATGTAGTAAAAGAGGTACAAATTGACTCGTAATGCACCTCTATCAAAGAGCCACTGTTCGGGCAGCATTACGCACCAATCAGGGAAATACAACTGTTGGAAAGCAAAACAGCACGTAGATAAAGTAGTGTGAGTAAACAGACTCTAAAAGCTAATTATGCAATTGTGTGCAAGATTAGATGAGTCATGAGAAGGCAAGTAATTTTTAGCACATGTTGGGATGGTGTTTACCTCATTTTACCAAGCCCTGCAGAAGTATTCATACCCTTTAACTTTTCCGCTTTTGTCACATTGCAACCACAAACATTTAGTGTCCTTTTAAAAGATTTTATGTGATAGACTGACGTAAAGTGGTGCAGAATTGTGAAGTAGAAGACAAGTAATTTATGTTTTCAACCTTTTCTGAAAGTGAGATTTGGATCAGCCCCGTTTCCCCAAATTATTAACTTTAAAGACCACCTTTGGCTGCCATTAGAGCTGCATTTACCTTGGGGTATGCCTCTACCAGCTCTGCCAGTATAGGAACTGAATTTTTTTACTTTTTGCAAACACCCCAAATTTTGGGGTATTTTTACCATCCTCTTGAAAAGGTTCATTCTCAAGTCTCAGCATAGATCCTTAAAAAGATTTGGGCCTAGACTTTGACTGGGACATTCTAACACAAGAATATTCCAAAAGATTGAGTGTTTTATTGACATACCAGGTGTGCACCAGCCGTACCAATGCCTGTCTCTATGCAGCGTCATCTCGGTCCTTGATCAGACCCATAAAACAGTGGCATTGTCTGCAAACTTCATGAGTTTCACAGACGGGTCCACTCAGGTGCAGTTATTTGTCTAGAGAGAGAAGGAGGAGTTGAGAGAAAAACCACCTTTGGAATGAATTGGTGCTCCTTGAAATATAATAGAAAAACAATTCTTCCATTTTAAATAATTCTTTGCAGTATGGACTTTTTTTTTTATACCTGATGTTGTTATTATGATAAAGCCACAATATATTATGCAGCTGTGGATTACAGTTCTGCCCAGTTCTTCCTGTTTTTGCATGATTAATTTGTTAGAACTTAGTCATATTTTTAAATATATTGTTTCCAACTTAATTGCGCTTTAAACATCTCAACTTCATGATGCTGTTTGTTCGTTAATGAACCTCTGGAACTTTCTCAGGATAGGTGGAATTATACTGAATAATTACACTTTTGTGTAATTATAATGAAATTACACAAAAGTGGAGTCTATTTGCACATTAGGTAACTTCTGAAGGCAATTGGCTGCATGTACTTTATAGGACTAAATACAAATATGCAACACACTTCAGATGCATGGTTTGACAAAGAAAAGTGGAAATTTTGCTAATTTTCCCTTCCAATTAACAATTATTCTTCATTGGTTTTTAGGCAAAATGATAATAAAATGCATTAAAGTTTGAAAAATAAGGCAAACGTGTTAAAACGGCATAAATATTTATTTTATAGAAAGTACATTTCAAACATTCTCTGGTAGATGACGCAAATGAAACAGCGATTAGTGTTCGGTAATAGCAGAACCCAAACAAAGCAATTCTTCTCTCTCTTGAAGTAGCCGTTCATAGCCGCTTTCCTTCCTCCCCTCACTCTCGTCTTCCAAGAGGCCTTGCTGTCACGCTGGGGAGTGAGGAAGTCGGCGTGCTTCATTAAGCGAATGTGGCACACCATACAATGTCACTGAAAACAACAGAGCCTCTGTTTAGGAGCGAAACGACACTTGGAAATAATAGTGAGCCAGAAGCAGGCCCTTTAGGCACTACTGATGGTTACAAGACCTCCTGCTTTGGTTCATAGATTTTTTTTCTTATTTTTATATTTATATCTTATATTTTTTGAGCTGGATGTGTTAGAGTAGGTGAGAATTTTTCATTACACCACTTTGGTAACTGCAACTTTAAAGCATCGCTTTGCCTCCTTGGCTGTAATATATCTGTAGTTTCGAAATATTACTGTGACACGAAGCATATTTATTCTTTATTTATTCAGTGCTCCAACCCAAGTTTTCTAATGGCTGTGGAATATATAATTTCCTGAATTAGGTTGTCAGACACTCAAATTTGATTACCTAATAGGCATTTAGTTAATTTATGTGGAGTCCCATTTAAAGACGGTGTCTTAGGTTAAGCATGGGCTAATATTTAAACAAGGATTTGAGAGCTCCCAGAGGAAAAAGTCAAACTAGTGTATAACATGTCTAGTACTGCTGCCAAAATGGGGGAATTCGCGCCTTTCTGTTAAATTATTTGCTGGTACAGATGGATTTCCAGTGTCAGTGAGCCAGACTCTGTATATGGGTAAGAGTATCCTCACTCTTTGTGTAATAAAAACAAACCACATGGATAAAAATTTCAAGAGATTTATCAAATATATTATTATTGCAAATTAAATCTTTCAGGGTCTTAAAATATTGATGGAATGAATCTTGGACTTTAAAGATGTGAGGTTCCTTTTTTGTTACCCAAGATTTACAGTGCACTCAATTTATATGTTGGAACATTTTCTGAAAAATTACAAGGTATGGAAGGGATGATAATGAGATTCTCATGGCATGGTTATCTTACCTAAAAATAGTAACACTAAAATTAAAATCATAAATATGTAACATGATCTAAAACCCCTTAATGTAAAACAGAGAAATATTCCTATTACTACTAATAAAACATATTTATTATTAAAGTTAGATTATGTCCATAATACCGTTAGTAATTCTCCCCACTATATAAACCTGGCTATTGGGAAGAATATGATCACCTATTTTCTGTGCTGCTCTTCATAAAGTACCAGCATGTAGTCAGCTGCTTAACAGATACGCCGCTTGTAGCTAATTGTCCAACATTTACTTTAATGAGATGAATAAGTGGCCCTTCTTTAATATCCGTACAAATATTTCAAGTCTTGTTATTAAAGACTTGACGTATTTCCAAACACTCAGATCCATCCATCTTCTAAGGCAGGTGAAGTGTCAGTGGTTTCTTTCAGCCAGCTGACCAGCGGCAATGAAAGGAAGCCAGCTTTTCTTAATAAAACTAAACAATTAAAAATATAGAAAACAGCATTCAAAATATAATTTTATAATAATATAAGATATTATTATAGCCCTCCTGCTGAGAATAGCTATTTATTTATTTATTTTTTAGAATCAGCATTGAAGTCACACTGTAAAATGGTGTTTTTACTAATTAAAAAGGACAAAGCAGTAGATAATTTTTTTTCAAAAGGCTGGAACCAGCACAACTGAGGGAGTTTGAAAGGCCAAAGTAATAAAACAGAGCACTTCTCTTTCACATGGTTTAAATAAACTACATACCTGTATCAACACATTGTGAAAAAAACAAACAAAAAAACGTTTTAAAATAGCTTATTTCTTCTCCATGCTTTCTCACTGAAACACTTCACCAACATTCAAAATTGCTAACCTTGGGGCCCCCCTTCTGTAAGTCATATTCTCCATATGTTCTGTTACATAAACCTGATACAGCTCATATATTTTGCTTTCAGATCAAAAAAAAAGATTGGATTGGTGAGTTTTCAGAAGGTCATCATCAGTCCTGCTTGAGCTGAATTTCACCGGATTCCTCAGTCGTCAGCAGATTTTTCCTGTGTAGATTTAGGAAGGACTCGAAACCGTGGGAATGTAATGTTCTTACAGATACAGAAATCATAACTGGTGAAAAGCTAAGCGTGCCTTTATACCACAGAGAAACAAGTCACATTCATATTGGCCAGAATTACTATATCTATGTCTTCTGAAACTACTATGTCAGCAAGACTGGGTATGCACAGTGATCTTTGCGGATACACATTTTGGAGTCTGGTGTAACATGCGGATAAGTCTTTATGAATCCCTGCAGACAGGTGGATGTCTACTGCACCTCCGGGTTGCTGTGGTAGGGGGGGGATTATAGAAGGTGATAGTGGTGGGAGCAGTGCCACAAGGCCGGTCCCGGCTGCTGCTGTGCAGCCAAGCCAGCGCCTGAGAAACAGAAAACAGATGACAGAAGGAGGGGAGCCAGGGAGGCTGAATGGTCGACTCGTGCTCTCCTTCTGTTCTGCGTCTGTGTTTACCCTTGAGGAGTGTCAATAGGATATGGCTACCATATTGCACATGATATAAGCCATGCTGCAGCGTGGCATGGTGCCTCCATTTGCCCTGTTTTTGCTGGTCTTTGTATCTTTGGTGTACATGCTGTAAAATCCAATAATGACTCATCCCTCTGTTGGTGTCAGAACTCCCTTTGCAGCTCCAGGCTGCCCGAATAACATTAAATTTGTGGTGGTCACATTAGTTGGGTGCTTTGTTTTCTTTCTATCAGCTGCTCAGAAACGACACAGAAAAGCATGTAAAATTCTCCAAAAGCAATTTTTATTTATTTTTTTGCCTGTCTTGTGTGAAAAATGAAACTGTTCTCTAATTTAACAACAATTACTGGGTTTTGCTCAGTCACTTTTAACGTTGCATATGTAAAGAGCTTCAGGGCGCATGTTTGTTGTACACAAGAATCACAGACGATTGCTTATATGAAGTGGTGATCCACTTAGAAATGGTGAACTTTTATGTTTCTAATCCGGTCTTCTTAAACCTCTCAATTTTTAATCACAAATCAAGTTACTCTAATGTGACTAAATCATATAATGCCCTCTGTGTTTTCTGAAAGTTTTGTCATTTTTGTGGCTTGAACTTAGCACCACATCCTTCAAGGTTCTACCCCACTGGCTACAAGAACCATGCAGGGAGGTATTTCTTTCACCAACTTGAAACAGCATGAGGATATTAATGCCCAGGTTTCTCCAATTTTTTTGTAAGCTTTGGCAGCTGGTGTGGAGTCTGAAACGAAGAAGGTACTGCTCCGTTACGTATGCTGGATGTTCTACCTTGCCGTGTGTAATCCACTGTTAATCATGCAAAGCCTTATTAATAATATGGGCATTTACTTGGAAAACAGAAAAGGAAGAAGGAAATATGTTGAAGATGACACTGTGTGAGTTCTTGCATGTATGATTTTTTTTTTTTTTAGCAATGCAAGAGATTCAAGTCTGAAGGATCTGTGGTCTTATGGCTTAGTCTTGGGTGCAGCTGACCTTTAAGCCATCATGCTCTTGTGGGTAACGCTGTGACATAGCAGCAGTCTCTCAGTGCTGACGGGCTTTGCCACATCCTGGACATTGCAGGCGGGGTGACTGGGCAGACAGACCGACTCTACTGTCTGGCACAGACGGGACTCTGAGAGGGGCAGCTGAGCCCGTGTTTGATGTCTCCCTGAGCTCATCTATCAATCGGCACCTTTCTGGGCGTTCAAGGCTGCTTGGAGATGCCACAGATACCACACTCTGACGTCAGCATTGGCGAACAGAAAGAGGGGAGGAAAATGGGAAATGGGTACTTGCTTGTTTATGGTCTGCTGCCTTTAGAGTGGACACGGCTTCTGACCTGAGAGAGCTTTCATCAGAGCGGTGAGGGCAGGCAGGGCAACAACAATTTCAGACTGAAATAGTCGGTGGAGAGAAACCTGATATTTCCAGCCATCTGTTGTGATGTTTAAATCCGAAAGATATGGCGCTGAAAGAACTCTTAACAATACTATTTTGAGTATCTGCATTGTAATTCACATGAAAGACGATGCGTCTGGTGTAATTAATCTGCCCATTGAGCTTGGATCCTTCAGTCACTAACAGTGAATGATGAATAAATAGAGAATGAGCTCTGCATGCCGGGTGATTTCTATAAACACCCGTGTCAAATTTGTACCTCTACAAGTCTGCTGATTGACCCGACTGTTCTGGTACACACATATATAATTTCTCCAAACGACTTTCAATAAACAAACTTGTACAAAATGTCTAGGTTATGACCTGCCAAGAGACAGAATAGTCGGTGCATATTTAGAAGATGAAGTATTATTTAAACATTTTTTGCCCAAAACCAAAATAAAGTGTTCCTCTTCTTTGAGCATATTTTTCTTTTGTGTATGTGGTAAAGCTCTGGCCAACAGCTCATTTTGTAAATCTTGTGGAACCAGCTCATGCATTGAGCTTCAGAGCTGACACAGATTCTCCTCCTTGTCAACAGTCCAGCATTTTTTCCTTTCCTTGCTCTTCAGTTACCGGTGCCATCACGCCAAGACCCGCTCTTACACTGCACCATGGGGACTGATGGGTGCCAGTGGTTATCCGTTCTTCTGGGAAACATTTTCTTGAATGAAAGCTTGTGGCGAAATGTTTACAATGTGGGAACTATTAGCAGCCTTCAAGGAGAAACAGCCCAATGTGGTGTAATCAATTCTCCTTTTGTTTGTTGAACCCACACTCCTAAACCCCAGGATTATTGGTGTCCCGGCTGAATGGCTTGTGGCGTATTTCTTAGACCGGCGGCTGCTTTTTGAATCTATGTGAGGTGTAATGGTTGAGATTTTAGGAACATGTAAATGTTCCTAAAACATTTATATGTTTTAGGAATGCATATTTACATTTAGTAAATGTGTTTTTTGATGAGGCCTTGCTTAGCAGTGCAGATGTGACTCACTGGAATGCACAAATCAGGTTCTTGTTACTAGCACTAACTCTGAAGTCCAACATGAAAGACATATTGAAACATGTCAGGTGTTTCCATTTTGATTTTTGCTCCAAATAATCAATCAAAAATCCCATTAATGGCAAAATGCTGATTTTTAATTAAAGTCCATATTCCACTTCCAATATGATTTGAGATTTATAAAATTCAGATTGAGAACTCCATCTGAATTTTCTAAATTCAGACGGAATTAGAAATGTAGATGTTGTCTAACAATAGATGATTTTCCCCTTTTTTAAGTCTGTGCATTGTTTGTAACAAAAGAACATTAACACAGAGACACTATTGGGCATGCAGGATCTGGTCTGCCTGTAGTCTCTTTATTATGTAACTTAATCTAATGAATCCAGGGTTTCTGTGGCAAACCATTGTAGACTTGAAATCTTTTAAATAAAGGTTAAAATGAATCTGTTCTTAGTTTAATTTGTGGATTTTTCTGTGGAATCTAATTCCAAATTATTCCATATTTTCTTCAGAGCATATCTGAAATATTCAAAGGAAAATGAGGTTTGGGAAGCTGAAGTATCTTAGCTACTTGCTAAGGTTTGCAAAAGCAGCCCGTCCAGGAGTTCCATTAATTTTGCTTGGCGCTGATTGGCTGCACCTCCAAGAGTGGAGATAAGGAAGACTGTTGATTTTAGTTTCTGTTGTAGTGCTTTGATGTTTGAACTGTTAAAATAGGCAACTATAAGCATTTTTAGAAGGGACATGAAGTATTTGGCAATTTGAGCTATTTGTGTGGGCAGTGGTCCCTAAACTTTGCAGCCACTTGGGGCCCACTGTAAAATAATCGCCTTTCTAAAAAGATTACTGGACTGACCTATGAAGGATTTGACAGCAAAGTACATTTAATGTCTGGATGTGTGATTTTAGAAATCTGGAGTTTATTTTACACAACTATCATTCACCCTGTAGTTTGTCATATCACAAACCATGACAAAGATACTACTAAGTGCTAAGTAGAATAAAACTGCATCACTAGTTTTTTCCTGAAAAAGGTGGAGACAAATCAGTGTTCTTATAGTTACTGCAGCTACCAGTCTGTCTGAAGAATCCACGGTAGAATAAATGTATTGGAATTTGGTGACTATTTGACTAACAAACAAATCTTTGCATTACTATTCATGATGAAAGAATATTGATAGAGATGACTGTGTTGGTCGCTACAATTTCCGACCTAATCTACAATTAAAATTTAAAACATAGATGTAAAGAGACAAATTCGGGGGGGTTTTCAGTCCATTCATCAACATTCACAATGCAGGTTTCCAGTGTGATAGCTGAAGAAATCAATCAGAAAAAGGTTGTGTAAGTTGTGTTTGCTTTGTTACCCTATATACGGCATTGGTATTTTTGCAGTTATCCCTCTACACAACAGCTGTACCTGTTTACAACGTGCTCATTTCCGTGCTGAGACGTATGCATGCAAGTCATGTAACAAAGATCCACAAAAACCCCAAGATGCAATCAGGGAACAGGCTGATTCTGCAGCACCTGCTTTTGGAATCTGAGGATCAACACTAACCGGAGCAGCTGATTCCTCTTTTTTCTCCTTCTCAAATCCCAAAAGAGCTGAGATGATTGACGAGTTGGACAAATGCATCGTAGCTGGTTATGTCAGACACCCTCTCACACTTCCTTCAGAATCAGTCTCCTTAGTACCTTTGTTGTACTTTGTCTGAAGCTTGCTGTCATCCACAGTAAAATTTGGCATGCACCTGTTCCTGCTTTGGCTTACTACAAGGTCCACACCGCTCAAGCTTAATAATGCAATTTTTTTATTGCTGAACTGAGATTAGTAGGCATCATATGTATAATTGGAGAACTAAGGCTCCCTTTTTTTTTTTTTAATTAATGTTTCTGTGGCAGGATAAAATTCCACTTTCATGCTGCACTATATTTCAACTTCTTAAATGGACAAAACAGACTGTTTTGCAAGCAGTTTCCTCCTTAAGGCACCTGGGAATGTGGCGAGATCTCAGGGAAGGAGGGGGAAGTTGTATGTTGAAGTCTGTCAAGTAGGCACACATCAACATGCAACGGTATGTAAACTGAAGAAATGTTTAATATGCATATTTGCTTATATAGCACAGGCTTCTCTTGCTTATTGGTCAAAATCTAAACTGGATAAAATAAAGGAAGCATATATATTTGCACCTTTAGCAAAGTAATGTGTAGTTAACTCCTTTTCATGGTTTGGCATTGGCGGATTCAACTGCAAGAAAAATGTAACTAATAAAACCTTTTTATTAGATCTGTACCTAACATACCACTTTTAATTAGCAGCACTTTTAGTTAAGTTCTTATGTCCTTGGAACTGAAGTATGATAGGCCACATTGGTCTTTTTCTCTGTAAAACATGTCATCAGAGTAATGCAGATTCGTTTTTATTTTCAACCTTATCTATAGTCAAAGTATTTGCTGAAAAGGCTAAAACTTGAACTATGTTACAAAAACACTTGATGGGGATTCCTGCTTCACTTGCTACCATAAACATCGAGTAGGATAGTAGGAAAGGTAAAAATGTCTCTAAAGAGGGTCACCAATCTCTGTAACAACTAATTTTGATCTAATCCCCTTTATCATGAAATTGTGTAATTCACTTGTTTTATTTTACTCAATCGTGCTGCTCTTTCTCTGTAACGGTTTGTGTAATTATTTGCATCACTGATAATTAATTAAGCACAGCAGCCGTCCTGCTCTCTGTCATTTTATTTTTGGCCTGGTTGGCTTGCAGGTATAGGAACTGTGACCGTTAATGGAGTATTGCATGTCAAAAGGTAGCATTCTGTATACATATATTACCAAAATGCACAAGAAATTGTGTTTGGTGAACCACCAAAAAATACATCCTTAATGATGTCTATTTCAAATGTTGCTATGAAATCCTTGCACTACACATTTTAGTGTTGTTCAAATGTTTATACTGCTGTAATGGATTTAAAGGTCCATCCTGAATAGATGCTTAGAAAATTGTCAACACAGATGAATTAGGATGAAGTTGGATATCAACACAGTCTCTGGCTTTCGTTATTATGGCACAAGATGGACGCCAGGAGTCTAAATCAGTCCTGTCTGTAAATATCGCTGGGCTGAGTCTGGATGAAGCTACATTTTGACTCCTTCACCAGCTCAGTGTTGTGCTTGGATATGAAGGTATATACAAAAGGCAACTGTTGGTACACTGATGACCACCTCCACCCATCCCCAGAACACTACCTCATACTGTACAGGGCTGCCAACTAGGGCTGGTCCTCTGCTGTACATGCAGCCTTCTGGTTTCTTTATCTGCCCAAAATGCTGACATACAAATTGCAAATTCCTTTTTAGACATTTTCCCATGAAACATAAAGCTACAGCTGGGAATTGGTTAACATGCCTTGAAAAAAATAATAATAATAAAAAAAGCCCTACCTCAGTAGAAACATGTTTATTTGTCAGTAATAAATGTTTTTCTCGTAAAGCATCTGGAATCTCAATTCAGCTCACAAGACTAATTGAATTGCCAGGCTTCGAATTAAATAAGTATTCTTTTTTTTATTTGTATTGCACATTTTAAAAGCAAAGTTGTGAAATGGCTTGTAGAAAATAAAAGCACCTAAAGATACACACAAAAAGCTATACAAAAAATACTAAACAGAAGCAATAAAGAATAGCTGTTCAGTGAGGTTCCTGAAGCAGGTGAGTCAAACAAAAAAACATTTTGAATAGAGGGAGGTCTTCCGCTGTGATTCAAAGCACTCAAGAGAGCTTTCCATCCTGACTTTGAAAGGAAGACTGCTCCACAATCTGGGATCCTACACAGCAATTTTGCAGACCCTTAAGTTTTTTGTTTTTTTTAGTCCACAGCAAGGAGCAGAGGGATGTGAAGGGAGTAAAAGGAGTTGAAAGTTTACCTATGTAGGAGGTTTCTTGTTCATATTTTTAGAAAAAATTTTTTTATTGGAATCTTCAATGTCATGGGAAGAAGGTGTAGGAACATTTAAACTGTGTTGAAATTTAAGTAAAACTGGGTTCCTGGTTGGCAGTCTTGCAGCAGGAGTTTATATCGAGTAAAGACTAAGAAAATTAGCATGTTACAAACAAAACACTGCAAAAGCAAAAAAAATTAGATTTCTAACTGCTGGCAAGATAACAAAAGGAATACTTGAATAATACTTGAGCATCTTGGATCAAGTGTACTGATCCAAGATTTTGAAAACCTCTTGCCTACTAATTCAAATGATTTTTTCCCAGAGAACTATAAATAAAAATAAAACAAAATGGAACTATCTTAAAGCAATATTCACTACAAACTAAAACAAGGCTTTTTAAAAACAGTCTAAAGTTTCAGCTAAGAGACTCCTTTCTCAACATTCCAGAAAATTTATGGAATAAAGAAATAACTTTTTACTTAACGGAGGTTTCTAAACCCACCTAACAATCAAACAACTTCCACACTGAGCAGTGTTGTTACCCCAACTTGGTGGCGATTAGCATGGTGTGATCAGAAAAAAAAAAGAAGATTGGATCGTTTTTATTTTAAACTGGCCAAATAACTGTAAGGGCCTGTTAAAAGTAAATTCCACCGGCTGATGTCTGTGAATCTTCATAATTTTCAAGTCAAAAATATGCACTCAATTATCTGCTAAAATCTTCTTCAAGCCAAACGGCTATTGAAAACTTGTTTTGAGGCAAATATTAAAATAATGGATATATTTACATTACGTTAGTAAAAAAATTTAAGAATTTTTTTTTTTTTTTTTTTTTTATAGATTTATTAAATTTTCCAAATGGATATACAAAAGTTTACATAAAAGATCAAATCCCCACCCTTCCCTTACCCGCACAAAACAGCACATCATGTAACACTTACACAGTCAAGACAACATGATGAAAACACCACAAATTGATCCAAACCATTCCACAAGCACGAAAAGAAAGAAAAGAAAAAGGACAGCTATACAGGGTATTAAACAGTGACGGGTTTGTCATAAACACTTTTTCATTGAAGGAATGTTAGTACAGGGTCCCATATTTCCTTAAACACATTGACCTTATCTTCGTTATAGTATCTCAGTCTTTCCAGATGCAGAGTATTTGCTAGTTCTCCCAACCACAAATCAAATGTGGGCACAGAGTCCTTTTTCCAAAATCTCAAAATCAATCTTTTAGCAATCACCGTACCAAACAAAACAGCCCTTTTCTCACTTTTAGTGGCTGGTTGCAAAGCACTAGAGACCCCAATGATGGCAATAAGAGGTTCTGGATCCCATTTTTTTCCAAAAGCTGTTGAAAAAAAATTAAAAATTTTCTTCCAGAATGAGTGAAGCTGAACACATGACCAGAAGGAGTGCGTCAAGTTACCGATAGCAACCCGACAACGATTACAAATTGGAGACACACTAGGAAAGAAAGTGCTCAGCTTCTCCTTCGAATAATGGAGCCTATGAATAGTTTTGAACTGTATGAGATTGTGTCTGGCATTGACTGAACATTCTTGAATACTTTTCAAACCCTCCTCCCATAGATCTTCAGATAACTGTTGCCCCAACTCAACCTCCCATGCCTTTTTAATCCTGGTTGTGTCAACACATATATTATTAAACATCTTATAAAAGTGAGACACTGCCCCCCGACTGACAGGATCAAATTTATTTATTTCCTCTAGGGTTTTATGCTTTGTTAAAGTTCCAAAATCCGATAAATTTTTCTTAACATAGTCCCGAACCTGCAGATAACGAAAAAAACTAGACGGGGGAAGATTATACTTAGAACACAACTGTGCAAAAGATGCAAAAGTTCCATTAATATATAGATCACCTATCACACTGACGCCTTTCATTCTCCACAACCGAAAGACGGCGTCACTGAGACCTGGTGCAAAGGAGTGATTTTCACAGATAGGAGTGTCAAAGTAAACCTCCGGAGCTTTTATAAATTTTTGTATCTGATTCCAGATTCTGATAGTATGGCCAATGACAAAACTGTTGGTATAGAGCACATATGTCAGAGTCAAGGCCCGCGGGCCACATCCGGCCCGCGAGAAGATTTTTTACGGCCCTTGGGATGATCTTGATTTATTATTAGAACCGGCCCGCAGACCGCAGCAAGCCGGCACCCGTCCTGAAAAAAATATCTTCCTTATTTGAACTGTAAGTAGTTCTTTAAATGTTCTGTGAGATGATGTACTTACCCATGTATCCATAACAACCGGAACTTTCAATATCCACCAAGTTATTGCCGAAATATACCGTCTATTAAACGAGTGCCCCCCGGATTAATTACACTTTCTGCAGCTGCAGCTGCGAAGTTACCGTATTAACCCGATACTTGCTGGAAAGTGCAACGTCTCCCCTTTCAGAAACCGTTGGAATTTTTCCACTTAGCGCTACGTGTGGCGGAATTACGGTACTGCAAATTTAGATGTGTCGCTGGCGACACGTCCGGTCTAGAAGGGTTATTAGCACAGCAGTCGTCAGCATAACTGTAAAATTAACTTTCAGATACCCATCAAAAATGGCAAAAAGGAAGGTGGACACTGAGTTTAATATTTGTTTTCACTACATGTTACTTCTCCTTGATGAAAGTGTTGTTTTTGATTGATAGATTTTTGCACTTTATTTTATTGTATTTCAATCCAATTATATTTTAAAAATATTTCAGTTGTGTCTGTTGAAAATTAAAGATTACTGACAGAGCCATAAGAGAATATTGCTTTATTTATCTGATCATATTGGAATATATTTGTTAGGTTTTCAGTAGGTTCAATTAGGTTCACTAGACTATATGCGTCATTTAAAAAAATTTCAATGAACATTCGATCAGTCCGGCCCTCGGCTTGTACCTAAATTTTTTATTTGGCCCTCCGTCCATTTGACTTTGACACCCCTGGTATAGAGTGTTTTACTGACTTTAATGGGGCTGTTAAGGAGGGCAGGTAGAGACGAATTACAACAATGCAGACGCTCTAAAGATAACCAGGTAGGACAGGTCACATCAGACGGGAGTGGGCCCTTCCTCCACCATGCCAGGATGTATAAATGGCAAGCCCAGTAATATTGCTTGAAATCTGGTAAGGAGAACCCACCCTCCATCCCCGGTTTACATAAGTGTTTTTTGGAAATTCTGACTCTTTTATAGCCCCAAATAAAGGGAATAATAATAGAATCTAATTGTCTGAAGTAGGATACACCTATAAAACATGGGACAGATTGAAATAAATGAAGGAATCGCGGTAGCACCACCATTTTAATGGCGTTGATCCTACCGGCCATGGATAGTGGGAGCGTCTTCCAGAAATCAATATTCTGCTTGAGTTGAAGAATTTTACTCTGCCAGTTCAGCCGTAAAAGATGTTCTGGTTTTTTTGTTACCAACACACCCAAATATGTAAAGGAGTCATAAGCTATCTTAAACGATGTGGACGTCAAATATACCAAATCAGCATCTGTGGTAAGCGGCATCAGTTCACTTTTGTCCCAATTAATAGAAAAACCTGAGAAACTGCCAAAACTGTTGATCATCGTCAAAAGAGGAGACAGCGATTTCCGTGGGTTAGAGACATACAAAAGTATATCATCAGCATACAGCGAAATATGATGTTTACAATTAAACATCTCAATAGGGGATATTAAGGGGTTTTGCCTAATGCTGGCGGCCAGAGGTTCAATAATGATTGCGAAGAGAAATGGGGAGAGGGGGCAGCCCTGACGTGTACCGCGATGAATAGCAAAGGGACAGGAGATATTCTGATTAGTAATGACGGAAGCAGTTGGATGTGAATAAATTATTTCAATCCATTCTCTAAACAAGGGTCCAAAACCAAATTTTTTGAGAGCATACATCATATAAGGCCATTCTACTTGGTCAAATGCACGTTGTGCATCTAGCGAAATAACAATGGACTCATTTGAATGATTTGAATATAAAATATTGAAAAGACGCCGCAGGTTAAAAAACATATGCCTACCTGGCATAAAGCCAGTCTGATCCGGGTGGACGATTAAACCTATATGTTCCTTGAGTCTATTGGCTAGAATTTTCCCAAGAATTTTGGTTTCTAGAGGTAACAACGAAATTGGGCGGTAGGATGAAACAACCTCTGGATTTCGGCCAGGTTTAGGAATGAGCGAAATATTGGCTCTGTATAAAGTGGGGGGCAGTCTTGACACTTGCTTAGAATGGTTTAACATACGCAAAAGTAGAGGTGATAATTTTGAACTAAATACTTTGAAGAAGTCAACACTGAAGCCGTCAGGACCCGGTGCTTTGTTATTGGGAAGTGTAGAGATAACAGATTCAATTTCCTGTAAAGTTATGTCGGCTTCCAGAGCTTCAGCTGAATCTGATGGAAGTATTGGTAAATTCAAATTTTCAAAAAATCTTTCCAGATTTTCAATATCTAATTTTCCCTGTGACTGATAAACACTAGCATAGAAGTCCACAAAGCAGTTATTGATTTTATCCGGTTCTGTGAGAAAAGTTCCATCTTCAAGCTTAATGCGATGAATGGCTCTAGAGGCCTGTGATTGTTTAAGCTGCCGGGCTAAAAGCTTATGAGGTTTATCACCTAACTCGAAGTATTTTTGTTTGACTTGTCCCAGTAATTTAGAAACATTTCTTGACATAATAGAGTTATATTCATACCGTAGAGCTGTTATTTTATTCAATGTATCTGGACACTGCTTTAATTTGTATGAGTTTTCTAAGCTGGTCAACAGGCCTTCTATTTTAACCAACCTAATCTTGGACTCTTTACTTTTTGCTGCCTCAAACGAAATTATACATCCCCTTATAACCGCCTTCATTGCTTCCCAGAGCATCGAGTCATCTACATCCCCCCTGTCATTAGCATTCAGGTACGACTTAATTTCATTTGAAATAAAAGAGCAAAATTCCTTATCTTTCAACAGAGTGTTATTTAAACGCCAGTTCCACCCCCCCTTTTTAAAATCTAATTTAAGGTTCAGTGACACAGGAGCGTGATCTGATATGTGAATATTGTGATATTTGCAGCTTGATACTGCTGCTAGTAACCTAGAGTCCAACAAGAAGTAATCAATCCTAGAGTAGGACTTATGTACTGCTGAAAAGTATGAATAATCTCTCCCAGTAGGATATAGCAGTCTCCAGATGTCAACCATATTGTGGGATTGTAATAGACTTTTAAGGGATTCACCGCTCTTGAATGAATTAGACTGAGGGCGTTGTCTATCTAAAACTGGGTCCAGGATTAGGTTTAAATCCCCACCAATGATTATATTAGAGCCAACCCAATCCGGCACTACATTAAAAAGGTCTTTAAAAAAGATGGGGTCATCAAAATTAGGTCCATATATATTTATTAGTGTCACAGGTATAGAGTTCAGCTGCCCACTAACAATCACATATCTTCCCCTTTGATCTGAAATTGTCTGCTTATGAATGAAAGGTGTATGTTTTTTAATCAGGATTGCAACCCCTCTAGTTTTTGTGCTGAAATTTGACTGGTATACATGGGAAGCCCATGAGGGGCAAAGAACTTTTGCCGCTGTTTTCTTAATATGGGTCTCCTGGAGAAAACAAATATCAGCCTTCAGCGAACGCAGATGTGCATAAACTTTACCTCTTTTTAGAGGGCTGTTTATTCCTCGAACATTCCAACTAATCAAATTAACCCCGCCCCTACTATGTTTATCTGGATCAGTTAACATTAACCTGTGTATATTTTAGTAACCAACTGTTGCGTGACTGTGAAGATAATTTCAAGGAATTCAGAACACACTGATGTGCAAGAAACAGTACTCCCAATAACATAACTAACCCTCCCCCCCACCCAACATAACTGAACAGAACCAAGAGCGGTATCTCCACACCTCCACCTTAAAGCTGGAACTACCCGTCTACCCAGTGGAGGACAAGTAACAAGCTTCTCCACCTTTCCAACCAGAGCAGCCACTCAACCCCACACAACTAGCTTATCAAAGCAAACAAATTCCATTTCTCACCCGATGACAAAATCTAGCCTTCTCAAAATCTCAAATGTAGCAACAAAAGAACAGTCTGTCCACCTGCTTCATTTAGTCCCAGACTGCCAGTCCTCGATCTCCCGGCTCAGGAATTTGTCGGCTTCCACTGGAGTGTCGAACTTAGCGGTGTTGTTATTCACAGTAACCATGAACTGCGCAGGGTATCGAAATCCATAACGAATCTTCTTGGACCTGCATTGCTCCTTGATAGCTTGGAACGCCTGACGTTTCTTCATTACAGCTGAGGTGAGGTCGGGAAAGATGAACACCGATCGACCGTCGTATTGCAGAGGACTCTTCTCCCTCGCCAACCGCAGCACACGCTCTTTCTCTTGAAAATAATGCAGCCTGACAATGATGGCTCTCGCCTTCCCATCTTTGGCCTGCGTTAGGCTCCGGTGTGCCCGATCTACTTCAATTGGCCCATCAAAATTGTTTTCTCCCAGCAATTTGGGCAGCAGTTTACAGACAAAGTCCGTGGGTCTGCCATTCTCGGCTTTCTCCGGTATGCCTACAATACGTATATTCTGCCGGCGTGAGCGCGCCTCCAAATCCTCCAGCTTTGCTTGCTGTAGAGAGCATTGAGCAGCCAGACTGTCGTGTCTTTTTTCCAGCTCCGAAATCCGTCTATCTTGTGACCCGACTGCGGCCTCGGTTGATGTCACACGATCACAAATATCCGAAAGCGCTGCTTTGAGACTGGAAATTGATCCGTTGAGCTCCACAAACCTCATGTCTACCGTGTTGCTAAGCTTACTTATAGCTGATAGGACGTCCTCATTGGTGGCGGATGGACCTGGAGAGCACACGGGGCTTGTGTTAGCATTAGCCGCCTCCAGGCTTGCTAGTTTGGTCCGATCGTCCAAGGTCTCCTCCGCCGAGCTTTTGTCTTTCTTATGAAGTTTGGGCTTGGTCGTCCTGTTCATAGTGTGACGATGTACTACGGATATGCTAGGCAGAAGCTTAAATATTATTATTAAGGGTGAAATAATGGTGGAGTTGAGTCGGAGCTCCCACAAAACACGTCTACTCCATGTTGAGACCTAAGCCACGCCCCAAAATTTAAGATTTTGAGTTAAATATTACATCAGTAACTGTAAGGAACATACTGTATATATTAACAAAATCACCTGTTTCTGGGAATGATCTTACGGCTGAATACCTTAAACTTTAATCATGATGGATAAGTAGATGTAACAACAGCCAGCAAAGAGCTCCATAAATGAATGGGTGGATTTCCATAGGGGAATGTATTGTGCTGAAATGGTTTCTGTTATATTGCTGAACAGTATGACAAAAGATTTCAGAGTCAAAAGGACGGACTTTTAAAATCTCCCTCTGGGTGAAAAATCCTCCTCTGAGAAGCTCATATTACGGTATTTATTGTTGGTGATGATCCAGTGCTAATAATTTAGGAACTGTTGGCAGACTTGCAACTGATGTCAGCTTACAACATTATTTTTATGCTTCTTAAAGAAAAAAGCCAGAAATCTATCAGACAATTCTTAGAAAATTCTCAAAAAAATAATAAGAATTGAGAAATGCATCCACGTTGTAGTTATTTTTATATATGTTCAGAAGAAAGGGCTATAAAACTAAAGAAAATACAAAGAACATCATTAGAGGGCTTGTTATGTTAGTAAGAAAAGCCTTTATAGTATAATTGCAAAGACGTTTCATACCTTCCCGCATCCAGTGCTGCCTCTAAAATTTCTCTACAGTATTTGCAGGAACACACAGCACCACCTTCTCACACTTCTGAAGCATCTCACAAAACATTAAGAGGAAACCACCACCTGCCTGATGTGAACATGCAAATAAGGCAACAGAGTGAGGGCAGGGCAGAGTTATGATGTGGTCTAAAATATTCCTTAGAGAAATAAGCCACCAAATCAGAAAATGTCTTATGTTTTATTCCAGAAACTGAATCCCAATGTTACTTGTGTGTTTTCTGCTCCTGAAAGGGAATGAATGAAAAGTCTGGTAATGACTAAAACACCAGCTGGAACAGCTATGGCCCACCAAGCCTCAATAGAAAATCCAGCATAAGTAGGCAAAGTTACATCACATGAGATTGATGGTGAGAGTAACATGTCTGTCTTAATAAAACATCTTAAGTACTTGCAAGCCTGCTGTGGAGAGACAAAGCTAATGCTGCGGAGAAATGTCCAGGACACACTTGACTTAACCCGATGTCACGATGAGTGTCTGATTTAGCAACTCTGTAGGATTTAATTTCTTAACTCGTAAGTGTTTTGGCATGTTTGAACACCAAAAACGAGGATGTACTTTTTTTTTTTTTTTTTTGGTTTTACAACTTTGCTTTATAGTTTTGTGTGGCGGTTAAAGACAGCCAGGGTGCAGCCGGGCACAAGGCTGTAGGGGTAGAAAAAGTACCCCAGGGACAGCACCGAGTTAGAACTTGGCGATGAGCTGATGGAGTTCAGGTTACTACCAGCTGCCCACCCAGATTCGCTGGCAGGTTAAAGTGTCCAAAACCCAATCCCTGCCAACAGTGAGCTCAAACTCCAGGCCCTGCAGAGAGTACTGTGTCTTTGGCACAGCCCGATGTTCAGTCGCAGCAAGAGCCATGTGGAGAGGAGCTGAACACCGATACTTAGGAAAACCGCTAATCAAAGGTGCTCCACCCGCACGGAAAGGGATGCTCCATAAATGCTGGAAAATATATGTATCCAAAGTTGATGTGAACCATGAATTACTTGGATACATCACTGAAGACGGGCAGTAAATGTTGGTAACATCTGAGACTCTTTGCTTCCTGCTTTACAGTCTCGTGCAAAAATATTCAGACCGGTTAAACTTTTTCACATTTGTCATGTTATAAGAGCAAATATAAATCCATTTTATTCTCAACTTTTATTAACGGCTTAGTCAGGTTTAAGACCACCTGTGAGACTCTCCGCAGTAATTTATTCTAAATGTTGGAGCTGTCTCACTCAAATATATTGGCAACTTTTTTTTTAATCATGCTTTTCTTTGTGTTTGGCTCCATGGATTGATTAACTTTTAACAGCCAGAACAAAGTTGATCAAATTATAAAGCAATCCACTCCCTAATGGGAGAGTTGCTGAGACGTACAGCAGATAGCTAGCCACAAAAATAAACAATTGCAAGAAGCGTTTTATCCCATATGCAACCGTCAATTAAAATAAACCCAAAACTTTCAACATAACTGCTGACATTTTAAAATATTATTTCTAGAGAGGTTAGGAATTTTCTAGTCAGGTGTAGGTAGTTTGTCTCTTTGCTTTTGACTTTGGTCACTTGCATCTGTAAACCAAGACGAGCTTATAGGGTTTTCCAAATGGGTTTTCTAATTTGGTCTCATCTGACCAGAGTGACTTCTCCTACTTGAGCTGTTGCACTCTGCAGCTCCTCTAGAGTAGTCATGGGCCGGCCTCTTAGCCGATTCTCAGATTATTTCTTATCTTACCTGTCAGTTCAGGTGTGTTTGGGTAAGTTGGCAGTTTTTGTAAGTAAAGGACTTCAAAAGCAAATTGGTTGCGAAGGATTTTATCACAGAGTATCACAGTAAAGAGAGTGAAATACAAATGCATGCTACACCTTACAGGTTTTTAAATTTAAAACCATTCTAAGTTCATGCGTCATTTTTGTTCCACTTCACACTTATGTATTACCGTTTGTTTTCACATGAAGCCCATTAAAGTAGCAAAGTGACACAATCTGAAAAGTTCAATGGGGTGTGAGTACTTTTGCTAGGCACTGCAGATGGTGATGTATTGGTCCTCCTGTGCAGCGTCTTCACCAAACATGTGTAGCAGTAGCACAACGGGCTGAAAGCTTTATTGTTCATGGAGAGTAATGGAGTTTCACAGTGAACACTGTGATGTGTTAACCTTGCTTTCATGAAAACTAATAACCTACTGGAAAATAAGGTTGATGGACCAAGACATAAACCTTTTGTGGTTCGGGAACTGCTGTTTGTGTCTTCTATTATCCTGTAGTTAATAGAGCTTGAAATTAAACAGCAAAACTTCCAGCAAATTCTTTCAATGATTTTTTTTTTTTTTAAAGATTTTTTTTTTAAAGCAGAGATAACCATTTACCTCCTATCTCCAAACTTAATCAGATTTAATCACGCAAGTTTGTACATTGTTTCGAAAGCTGCTGATCTTTTGATGGCACTGGCCATCGCTCAGTTTGTTTATTTTTAGTCATGGGAATGCATTGAGGCTCGGAGTCCGGTGGGGGCTCTGCAGTGGGTGGACTTTTGAAGAACCCCATGCCCGTCCCGTGAATGGCCAACATTGTCAGCATCCCAAAGATCCCCTTTGTTTGTGGATGTGTTTGATGGGGTGCTTGTCATCTTCATGAGACAGCATGTTTGACTCACTATAGGAGGCCTTTCAATACAAACGGCTCTTTGCTCCGATGCCAGCTCTTCTTCCCTCCATGTCATCCTACTGAAACCACATTTCCAGATACTGTTGGCAGAAAAGATTAAAATATTTGTTCAGCTCTAAATAAATACCAGAAATTGCTCATTAAATTCCTGCAAGATATACTGTTGTTTGTCCCAAGACTTTTATTTTACTATTTCCTTTTTGCTTTGTGGCTCTTTTGTATTATGGCATTTTTTGCCCGATTTTTGCTACTCAACCCAATTATTCAGATTTTTAAAACAAAGCAGCCTGTGCAAACTTTCAATTGTCACATCACATCAACACTTCAGCATAACCGGTGGCACAAGGCCAGTTGTTAACTGGGCAGCAGAGATCCACCATGAACAACAAGGGGTTAAACAGCTGAAAAACACAAAGTATCATGTGGCACTACAGGTCCTTTTAATAGATGGGAGAATGTGTGGAGATTAATTGAAGGTTTTTTTTAAAGAAGACAGTGGGTGACCTTGCAACCAGATACAACAGATGTATATTTTTACTCAGCTTAAGGGACTTATCAAAGGGTAGACATAATTCTCTCGTTCTGAAATGCTTCCGGTAATTTATAAAGGAAACAACAAAGCCTTTTGAGATCTAATACGTCCATACCCACTTGAGTTAGATGTATTTGGCATTCCGATGGTGTTTATTTTGGTAACACACTTGAATTTAGTTTTAGCTAAACTGCTTTGCCTAAAATGTGATTTACTTTCTTGATATATAAGCAATAGACCTAAATGTGGTTCCAGGTAATCTTGCCTGGCCAAGATTACCTGAACATCATGATGCATAACGTCTACCATCTAAGCTATGCCGTTTTGTCCACAGTGACTGCTTGGCATATTTGTGCACAGCATGCAGTGAGAGGAAGCTGAAGAAGGCAAAGTATTACCTTAAATTGACCTATCATGCAAAATTCAAATTTTGCTGGTTTCCATTTGGGTCTCAACTGCTTCTAAAAACAGCCCAAGTGCTTAAAAAACTACCCAGGTGTTTTTTGGAAACAGGTTAATGTTTTTGGTGTCTGTAAAATAAGCCAGTTCAAAAACCTCCTGATTGTGAAGTCACATTCGATGGGCAATGCGCTGGTACATAGCAACCCCAGCCAGGACTCAGTCCTATTAATTGGTTGCTAGGTAAAAGACAGTGTGATGGTGGAAAAGACTATTGTTGTAAACTAGCCATTCAGAAACCACTTGCTGCATCCTTGTTGGTTGTGCAGGAGGTTCTATTTCTGCTTTTCAAAAATTAATGGTTGCATAATTGTGAATTTATTTGGAGCCATTTTCCCGTGCGAGTGTAACTATTGAGTTGGGGGTTGTTGCCAGCAGAAGCTTATTTAGATTTAATGTGACAAGAAGCCAAAAAATGGCTCATTCTGAAAGGTTAAGAAACTGACCAGACCAAAATTTCATTATCTAAGAATGATTAGGCAAAAAAAATGTTTGTATAGGCCTATCCTAACTTGTTCAAGAAAGCATAATACAATGCTGTTCACCTTTAAGGTATTGTAAAACACCTTGACTGCGAAGAGGACCTAGATTTGTTTAGTTGACAAATTAATGTACACAGTCTGGAATGCAATTTTTTATACATTGCACGGAAAATATGCCATAATTTCTAGTTTTCGGGAGGCAGTGTTCTGTGTGTTTTAGATGTGTCCATGATTCATTACAGCTGAATCAAATGGTTGAATTCTCCAAGGCTGTTAATGAGCCATTCACTTGAATGAGCTGTGTTGGATCTGTAACACATCTGAAACATCCTGGACCCCGGCTTTTGAGGACTTGATTTGAACCCATCCAGTATGTAACACCTGGGCTTCTCGAAGACATAAGTCATCTAAATACTTAATCAAAAATATCAAACAAATTGCTTTACAACTGTTGTAGCTTAGTACTTTGTCCTATTTATCTACAGTACTAAATTTAAATCACAAATTACTGGCTGTGATGACATATTGTCAGACTATAAGGGGATCTAGAGCTTTACAACCTTTGTAAGACATTCTAGCCTGAAATCCTGTCATCTGGAGCTGCTGTGAGCTAACAAGTGGCCACTGTGGAAGAAAGGGTCCGCAGGAATCCCTTTAAAACTTTCAGACAGTTATTTGTGTCTGTCCCGATCCACTTCATTTGTAGAGGATCGAGTGTTGTGTGTGTAAGGGGTGGATTTAATAGGGAAGCTGAGATTTGGTGCATGTCTCTGCTGAGGGAGTTACTGCTGAAGTATGAGAGCAGCTGGTAACTCCATGCTCTGTTTGAAATGTCTGGCGCTTAAACCTCGAGTCAAGAGTCCAGCCATTCATTTCCAGGGAGAGCAAACAGGGCCAGATCTGGTTGTGCCATCGTGGCCACTACACTCTTCTAGATCACTGCTTATTAGGGAGGGAGGTTCAGGATGTCTGACTTGGCAGTGCAGCATTCTGTGTTGAGCCCAAGTCTGCTTAGGGAATGACTTGTGGGCCAAACTTGGCCCTCAACTTGAGTTTTTATTGGCACACAAAAAAGTTTTTTAAAAGAATGATCTTTGTATGGTCTACTTAAATGTAATTTAGCAATATCTGAGGTGTGTTTTGATTTTCACTGACACATTAACAAGCATTCTTGTGGCACAAGAAATACATTATTACTAACTTTTGCATTTCATGATAATCAGTGAGTGGCTAATTTCTAGAAATTGTAGGGGTTACATATAGTACTTTGCAAAAGTTTTCATACCCCTTCAAGTTATTAAGCTTCAATAACATCACAACTGTTTGTGACATCAATGGTACATGTGTCGATTAGAAACATTATCATGGATTTTATCTAGAGGTGCACTGATTGCAGTTTTCTGGCCCTTTGTGGATCTGATCCCACAATTCCAATTTTGTTTTATGACATTGTTTTATACACAACTGACACTGTCAGATGTTGTTAGGTCACAATATACCTTCAATTTTCCAATCATATTTTATAAAAAAAATATTGAGCACTACTAGTGAAACAATGCAAACTTGTTTTGGCTGCAGATGAACTCATGTTCTCAAATATAAATGAAGAGTTTAGTGTTGCTGTGAAAGCTACTTAACTACTGTACGTAAACTGAAAAAAATAGCATCTTAATTTTTTGCATTTTAAAGACAACCAAAACTTGCACGACAGATTAGGCATACTGCAAATGTATTTTGAGCTTCTTACAAAAATAAAGGGCACAGTAGTATTTGCTTTTACAAAATCACAGTTTGTAGTCAGTTGAGGTGAAATTGAGGTTTGCGTGTTGTTGCTGAATCTCTGTCTATCTCTGGTCTCCAACAGAAAGCAAGTCACTAAAAGTTGTTAGAAATCAGAAAAGTCACAAAAAATAGTGACAAAGTTGCTAATTTGGCAACAGTGAGGTAAATATTGTCAACATGCAGATGTGATTGCTGCACCCTAATTTTGATGGTGCATGCATTCAAAAAATAAAATAAAATTCTGCAAATAAAATTCTGAAACGTTTGATGTACATTAGTCCTACTGAGCCAATATATAAAGCCAGCTTTGAACATCCAGTGACAGATTTTGTAGGACACAAAAGACAGAATAATTGTTGTGTTCTATCACCCTTCTCAATTGGACTTAGGTTTGGACATTTGCTGGCCCTGCTGACGAAAGCATTGTCACATCATGTTGCTACAATAATGTAGATAGAGAATGTGTAGTCAAGGTGATAAGCACTGTTAACTTTCAGAAGCATACGACATCTGGTCTAAACTTTAGACTCAAAGTTTGATTTTAAAGTACGTTTAGATATAAAGCTGTTGGTGAATACCGGTAAGTATTTTTATAGTTCAGCTTGAAATGCATCTGCAGAACTCTTGGGATACATAGGCAGTCACACAAATTTTCATGATCTGCAGGAATCTTCCCATCTGTCTGTGCTGAGCTCCTATGTGACTGAGTCCTCGAAAAACAAATTCACGGCTGCAAAGAAGGCTTTGAACTGTGTCGCACTGTAAATGTGGCAACATATTTGAAATCTACTGAAACGGAACTGCTTTTCTTTGCTGTACTTTTCTCAACACTCTCTTTGACACAGACTGTGCAGATCATTAGCTGAGGTGATGTTCAGTACAATATTTAAACATGTGGAGCTACTCCTCTTGATGCAATTTTTATTTATTTTTTTTTTTACGACGCTCATTGTTGAAAGATCTGGTCAGGGCACTCCTAGTGCCACAGGTCAGTGCTCAGGTTAGACTTTTAAATAATTTTCTCAATTTACATAACTCCCCGACAGAGTTTGAAAAGAAGTTCACAGGCAACATGTGATGGTGACTGAATGTTCAGTGCTGGGAAACTTCAGTGATGCATGAGTTTCTCTAAGCTAAATAACTTATTGGTCCACTTACAACCACACGGCCTTCTCCAGGGATGAGTTGTGGGCAAGCTTAACACTATGTTATGCATATTCTTATCTTATATATATATATATATATATATATATATATATATATATATATATATATATATATATATATATATATATATATATATATATATATATGATCACCCAGCAGCAGCTGTCTTGCATGTGCGATCTGTTAGCATTCTGTATGTTGGGAAACTACTCTGAATGCAGATTGGTAGGACTTCTTTATGAGAACTGGACCTCTGTCTGAGGGTTGAAGCCCGTGGCGTAACTCACTGTTCATTGAGAAGAATACGAACGATGCATGCTTCGGTTTCAGAGTCTCCATTCACTCCAGAAAAAGTCACTGAATGGGTCTGAAGTCACTAAAAACAGTGCCGAAGTTGCAACACTGTGGCGACACTGTGTTCTGAGAATTTCTACAGTTAAGCTGCTATGTGCTTTACCATCGTAATGGGGTGAACTTTCAAAAGTAGAGAAAAAAAAAGAAACAAAGGAGTGAGTCCCATTGGAAACAAAAGTGTTTTTTGTCATTCTTTTTTTTTTACCTCTTTAACGTCAGATTTTGTTGGCTTCCATATATCATCCACAGAGCAAGATGCTGTCATCTGATACTGAAGTCTGTCAAAGTGAAACGCCAAAGGCTCCTCATATGTCCGTATGAGTACAAGACTTTGGAGTGAGTCGTTTTATGTTGTAAAACGGCCTTCCGACAGGCAAAGAAAACCCTGTCATCCTTTGTTCAGTGAGTGTATTCAGGGGAAAAAGGGTAATTTTGAAAAGAAAATACACCAACAAGCCTTCCACCACTTCCCGTCATCGCCCCCTGGGCCAAGCAGGAGGCTGACTGACAAGGTTTTTGGTTTCAAACCCCTCAAAGCTGTCAACGTTAGACCTCAACTGCCAGTTGCTTACCACATTTTCTGACCCCCTTTTGTTGCCCAAACCACTCCCCATATGAGACTCAGGGGGGCTCAGCCCATGATGCGTTTAGTCTGACACAGTGGAAGAAGTTTCAGAGGATCCAGGCAAATGTACCGAAAACACAAACAAGAGCCATCTTCTTCTGCATATGTAGCAGTTGCGGAAAATGTGCAGTACAGGACAAATGTCACAACCAGGCCCGGGCCACAAATGTGTCAAGTGAACACGACATTCAGTCCGCCATCAGGACACCAGAGCTCCTGAAGTTTTTCATCACTGCCACTGCTGACACTAACGACTGCGTGTCCTCAGAAGAACACCGTGTTTGATTTATGAAGGAGTGATTGTGTTACATAGACTATGTTTGCAGCATGTATTTACTCTTCAAGTGCTGTTGCTGGAGCTACATCAGAGGGTACAGCATGGGAATAGATAGGGGAGGATGCTTCAGAGGCTGAGTCAGCCAGTATTTACACCTGTTATTTAGTGCCATGTTAAATTCTTGTTCCTGTGGACCAGCACTGAAAAACATACTGAAGTAAATCTGTAAATAGTTTGCTGGTCCTCTTGCCTGAAGGACACGTACTGCTTTGAAAGAAAAAAAGTTACACACAGATTGTATGTGATTTTTTTTTTTTCACATTAATCCAGCCGTGCCATTTCAGATTAAATCTTTAATCTTCAGGCGCAAATATATTTCCGTTTTGAAACAAAAGCTTGTGGACTGAAGGTGTGCAGTGACATGTAGAAGACAAATGGTGATGGTGGTCAAGGCTCTGATGTCAGTGAGAGACAAGAGGATGCCGTATATTTTCTTTTTATAGTATCTCTCATGTTGGAAACAACAGCTGACCAAGCCCTCTTGTTTTTGTGAAAGGGGGTGAGCGTAATGTCTGCTGCGTACAGAATACCTGGTATTTGGAAAAGCATTCAAAAAGTATGAATGCTTTTTGTACTGGATCAGTCTCATTAGAATAAACTTGGTTTCTTTTTCTGCCTGTGATGATGAGTTTTCACTGATGCAACCTGTTTTTATTGGATAGTTTTTGGTGGATTACTCTCTCTCTTAACTACATCCGAAAATAATTTGAGACCTGAAAATTTTGAATTTTAAAATATCCAATTCTTCCCTAGACACACAAAAACATCACCCAGCTTGCACAGCTTGAATACCTCAAACTAACAAGTGTTTCCTTTCTGTTTTTACAAAACGTTTCCAGAACAGCCCAGCACGACCTCATTTTATTTCTGTTTTTGCACCTCAGATGTGTTTAATTTATTTATTCCTTTTGAAAAGTAATTTGGCAATGCCGAGTCCAAAGATGCCGTGTGCTCCTTTGCACCTAAGGAGCATAAATAACTCATTAGGTCTATGACAATTTTCTCTTCAGTTGCATTTATTCCTTGCCCATTGCCTGCCATCCGTGCAGCTTAACAACGATGAAGTTGATTTCAGCGGATGTTGCCCTTTATAGAGTGCATAATGTACCTGGCTTTATTACTCTTCCTCCAGAATTCCTGCTTATTTCCAGTGTCTTGGCAGAACGTTACAGTATGTCTCTTTTCCACTGTTTTAAAGCAGTGTTTTATGCGATGACCTTTATTCATTTAAAGTCAAAGAAAATAATCTGAAGTCAGAGTCTGCAGAGTGTGTCCTTGAATGCCCCGTTCTCACAGTTTTCCACAAGCCTAGGTTGCAGCTTGCCTCCTCTCATTAATGATGATGATTTGACGTTACCAGCTAACCGTCCAAGTGAAATAAAATGGATGCTCTTATTAAGGTTCATTGAAGAGAGGGGATAATTTATAAATACTATAAAGGCATATTAATATTTTGCCGCATATGAGGGAGCTAATGTGGAAGAGGATGACAGTCTCAGCGCTATTGTATACAGAAGTTTTTTTTTTCTTTGGCAGATGTTAGATGCTTCAGATCATCAAACAAATGGTAATATCAGACAAAATTAACTGGATTAAATACAAAAAGTAGGACTTCATATCTGACACTTTTAGTGGCCTATATTTAAAACATGAATTGTGCAACAACTTGCATTGCATAATTTGTGTTGCTTTGGATCTCAAAATACAGACACACCAGTTTACTGATATGACTGTTGAAGTGCACACCAATTAACAAACTCATAAAAAAATAGTAAAATGAAATAGTTATCTGAAAAAAAAAGTGATCACCTGACCACCTGTCCATCCATTAAGAAATTACCTTTTATTTACAAAAAACAACAACAAAAAACAAAACACAGATGGTAAATAATTTCCATTTCACACTCAAAATGGTGAATGAGGCTCCTGGAGACTGATCTGGATTGTCAACATTTCCAAAACGTAAACATTTTGAACACGCAACAGAAGATGCGTTTCTAAAATGTCACAAATATTTGGATGCGGAGGAGAAATGTGAATGAGATGTAATTCTTACTAAAACAGATAGAGTTTGACTAAGCACATCATTCATTGGAAACACATTCACTTTTTTAACGAGAGCTAATTTGTGAGCTAATAGGTAGAAGTGAAAGACTTCCTTGCTTGCAACAAGGTTACTTTTAAAAGTTTAAAACATCACTCTGCAGCGCTGTATTCAGAAGATTACAGTTCCATCATATCAAGGTTATATTTTAAGCATTTGTTGAGATTGACAAAATCCGAAGGCACTAAGGCTTTTAGCAGCGGATTTTTATTCATTCAGAAGCATTGTAAAGTGAAAAAATACTTCACTTTGGTTTGAAAAGTTGCAAAACTCTTGTACAAGACTCATTCATGGATCCATTTTCAACATTGCTGTGTGAAAAAAAGAAAAGCATTTCAAAGGCAGCAGGGGAAATTTATTCCTCTTAAATTTTGACACTTCCCATCATTTGTTCCAATTATCTGTCACATTGTGTCTTGGCAAAAGAGTAGTTCTGTTTTGCGCTTTAGCTTGGCCACAAGTCAGGAGGACAGGATGTGCTAGGATTCACCCTCAAAGAAAATATATATCATATGGCTTTTCTTCTTCTCTTTAAATTCATCATACCAGCCAGAAATTAGATGGGCTCGGATTCCTGGGGATGAATGTGGATTTTGTGTGAAATGCAGAACGAAAGCACAGTGAAATGAGTCGTGTGACGTCGGGTGGAAGGCCAATCAAAGAAGAGGAGGCCATTATTCAAAAGGCACCTTAAGAAGCCAGATTCCAGTTTGTAAATGCATACAAGGACACTGAACTTAAATTTGAGAGCCATCAAGCCACACGTTATTCCAAAAATTATGTGTTTGGAAATAATGACTGTTTTTACAGTTGCAGGACCAAAGTAGAAGCTTGTAAACCTGAGCTGCCACCCCCAGCTGTGAAGTATGGGAGTGGCAGCACCATGTTGTCTTAGTGTTTGCTACAGGAAGAATTGGTGGGCTTCATAAAATAAATAGCATCATGAGGAAAGCACACAATGTTGGAATATTAAAGCATTTTAAGACAAGAAGTTGAAACCTGGACTCAAATTGGTCTTTCAAATGACAAAGAAGACAAGTGTTGAAGGTAAAAGGAAAAAGAAAATCCTAAAGTTCCTAAAAATGAACTAATTTTCTATCATATTTTCCAGAATGTTCTGATCCGACTCGCATTGATTGGTTCAGTCCAAGTCGTTTCTCTACTGATCTTTAGTCTCCTCTCTATACACCCAGTTTGAGTTGTAAAATGTTTATGCCTATTCTCTGTGCACTCATTACATCTCCTGTACACACTTCCTGGGGTTTCTTCCTCGTCAGAGATGCATGGGGCCTTTGTGCGCGCCATGCAGATGAAAGGTCTGCGGTAAAGTAGCGAACCGCACAGAAACAAAGGAATTCTTTCTCCTGCATGCACTCGCACATTGGAGCAATCTCAAAGACAGCTGTTCTGCTCCCGGGTGTCCCAAAGCCTCTGACTTGATCTTTATCCCTCCTTCTATCCAATCCATCTTTCTTGGTATCGATTCATGAGAATATCAAAAGGGTAAACGACAGGGGCCCACCGGCGTGGTACAGAGAGTCGAAGACATGTTTGACACTGCCCATTATCCTGTTTATGCTGCCCTTAAATACTCAAATACTCGTCTGTCACAAGTTCCACGACTGATTAAGCAAGATGACTTTTCAGTGGCCGCAAAGCGTAGAGAGGGTCTGTCCATAATTAAGGGATGTAAATGTAAAGCTCTGTAGGCAGCTTTCAGTTTGTGCTTAAAAGCAGAAGGTTTTCCAATCATCTGCTTAGTCACTACAGCACAATGAAACTCCTGGCAAGCAGAGCCAGTTAATCAAAGATGGGACTCATGCCATTTAAATCTCGTCTTATAATATGTTCAAGAAGAGGACTGGTACTGGGAGAGTTAAATATAGATTTTTATGTAGATCTTTCTTTTCTTTTTTTTTTTTAAATATATCTCCACCTCAGGAGGCCTATGGCTAAAAACACTGCTCACAGCCATGATCAAATCCAACTCAGACCCAACTGGCACTCATCAAATCAGAATTAGGTTGTTTGTGCTCATCACCTCCTTGCAAACATGGAAAAATTGCCCGTTCATGTATATTGAGGTCCCTTTTAAGTGATGCCCTCAAATGAAATCCAGGCCATCTTCCAGAAGTCAGTAATAAATTTAGTTTACCTCTGTATAATTACATCCTAGTACAGTGAACTGCTGCCATATTTAACAATTTATGTATTTTTGTTTTTGCAGAATGCAACTCCAAGTTATTTGTGGAAAACCCACCTACTTGTAGAACTTTTTTAAAGAGCATGTCTCAAATATTTTACGAAAATGAGGCATGAAAAGCTGAAATATTACTACTAAAACCAATTTGTTGTGAAAAGGAAGTTGGTAGATGTTAGGTCCTCCCGTGTGAATAAATGCATTTTAAGGTATATTTGGTGTTCATACTATTAAACTAGGCAGTTATAAGCATCTTTAGAGGGGCTCTCAAGTATTTACAAACTTTAAGCTATTCACAGGCGATTGTGGTTCCTAAACTCAGCAGATATCTGAGGGGCCACTGTATAAATCCAGCTATTCTGCGAAGGTCATAGGATTTTTAGAGAACAGGAGGGAAAGGGCTAAGCATATCTTGACCAGTCAGAAAAGGTGAACTTTAATCAGAGAATAAGTCACGAGTCCCACACTAACATGACGAGCTGCAGGGGTTGATGGGAAGTCCTTGCTGAAGGACGTTCCATCCTAGCACAGGATGGTTGCTCCTAGCAGTACACCTCCATCAGGAGGTTGTAAGCAGCAGTGTAGTGGCAGTGCAAACCCCTCACAGAAGGTAAAGGAATGTTTCTATTTTTTTTTCTGGTCGGTCGGCTGATTTCTGATCCTCCTTTTCAAAACGGTCTCAAAATTATAAACATCTGGGTTTCCAAAACACTGGCACAACATCAGCACCACAGTAGCTGCTAAGTTAACTATGAAAGAAATGTAGAAAGAGATGGGGAGGGTCATCTGGAAAATTCGAAAGGTGCTTCAAATCCAGATTGAACAGACCCTTAATCGGTCTAAAGAGTTGCAAATTGCAGTTTTGTAAGGTTAGAAGTCTGATAATAAGAGGTTAGAACCACAGAAAAGAGCTGTGCTTGGAACTGAACTGGCTGAACTGGGAAACACTGTGCTCCCTCAACATTTATGTCTGGCACTCATCAAATCAGATTGTTGGGTTGTTTGTAAATGGTCAATATCCCATGTATTTACGTGTACTGTCAGCAGCACAGCCGCAAGGGTTTTGCCAACAAGTGAGAAAAAAAAAGTGTCAACAAATCCATCTGGGTAGTTTTTTCCGTCAGGTAATATATCCTGAATTTGACACCCTCTCCGCCTTCTCCTCATCCCCCCGGACTGTATGCATATGTAAACAGCCACCATGATTGGACCAGATATTTAACTTGGAGGACCCGGGGCCTTCATTTGTTATGACAGCGTTTAGAAAATATCAGAGATGTGATAAACTGAAGGGAAACAAAGAAACAAGAGCACACAATTGGTCAAAGATGAGGCCACATTTTTCTGATTAGCGTTGGAAATGCTTCTGAAGCCATGCAGCTCCAGCATCTTTGACCAACCTTCAGATATCATTCAGTGGGAGACCAATGAGTTCCGGCTGAAATATTGTGCATGTGTGCAGATAATGATTTGAAGAGGGTTTTGCATTAAATGGATGTCAGAGTTGCTTTACCATAAAATAAAAATGTATACGGGCTTGTGAAAAGTGCTAACACAGCTCTTTTTCTCCTTTGTTCTCTCCCTATCTCTGCTGGAAAATCCACTGCTTGTTCGGATTGCCATCAATAACTTCAGGTATGTCCAATCACTTTGTACTCTCCCTCCTTTCATCAACATTTTTACAAGAAATCAGTAACATACACACAACTGTGCTGAAGTTCTGGTCTTCATTAGGAAAAATGCCATCTTACCACAAGTAATATAAGCAACCAGAAAGCTGGGTGACTCTGGCAGTTCATACATACAGATTGCAAAAAAGAGTAAGCTTTTGTCACACTCATTTAATCCAACACTGAAAAAGATGTTGAACACTCCAGCCTTTAGTTTCTGCACATTTAAAATGAGGGAACAAAAATCCAAGATGAAGAAAAAAGTTGTTTTTCAGGGAATGTATCATTTTGTAGGGCTGTTCTTTACCCTTGTCCGTTCTCCCTGCAGTTTCAAAAAATTTACCGCAGAAAAAGACACTGTGGTGATGCAATGCTCATTTAGCTCTTTCAACGAAGTTTGGAGAGACTTTATACAAGTTAAAAAGCATAATTGCTTTGCCATCAGTCATTATTGAAAATCAATATTTTTTATTTTCACAAAGTTTAAAAAAGCAAAAAAACATTAGATGCACACATGCCAACTGATTGTTTTGAGCCTTTTTTTTTGCTATCAGAAATGTAAACATGTAGAGTTTGTTCATCTCTAACGAGAATTTCACTAGAACCACATGCGGCGGCCACATTAGACTAAGATTAAACCTTTCAACAACGAATACTCGAGTTGTGGGAATTGCCTCATGTCCATTTTTGTACAAGTATGATGGAGGATCTAGGTTGCTGTGGGGCTATTCTTCTTCCAAAGGTCCTGGGAACCTCGATGTGTTGCACATGACTGCCTTGATATACTAAAACCCTAAATTTCAACTTTGTGGACTCTACCAGTAAACAGAAAATGTGTTTTCATTATATTTTTTCCACAAGGCAATGGCCTAAATCTTCTTTAAAGTGGAATATTTCCCCAGCGAATGAATGTGTTCAAATTAAGACATTTGACAGTGTGATATGAAGCCTCTGCAATAAAAGGTCTCTGTTATGCAAATTTTCTGTGACACAAATGAAAGTGATCAGTCAGATCAAAGGTCACCAAACCCTGAACGAGGACGTTAAATGAGGCTTTGAAGTGCCCTGAGTGCCACACAGACCTTTGATGTATTCCCTCACATCGGTGTAAAATACCCCATGCTCTTTCAGCCATCATGTTTTCACTGCACTGTTCTCTCATGTTCTTCTGCTTTCTCCATATTGTGTAACCAGGCAATTTGCCCCCCACTTTTACGGGCCAACAACAAACGAGCAGCACAAGTGTGCAACCATGGACTCTTTGTGCACAACTCATCCCCAGCAGTGCAGGAATGTTTTTAGTTTTATATAAGGGGTCAGATTTATGCAACAATTTTGGGATGTCATGTGGAGACGGCCTCGGTTGGATTGCATTCCCCCCTAAAATTTAAGTGTATTTTGCTTTAATAATTTCACTTTGGGAGGTGATAAGTACCTGTTTTCGTAGTTTAGCAATACCAGGCAGTAAAGAGAAAAATGTTGGCTTCAAAGTCATATTGAGAAACACCAAAGCGGATGATTTAATGAAAGGTTTTAGCTTCAGTGATGACAGAAGAGATGAAGGGATCAGTTTAAATGAGTTTTAATCCGGTGAACCCAACCACTCCACTCTGAGGCTGAAGCCTGGAGCAACAAGGGCAATAAAAGTTTAATCCCGTATATCTGCCTGATATGGTCATTACACTGTGGATCAGAGTAAAGAGTATTATCCCTGCTTAACATAGGATATTTGTTTGCCTCTGTTTGTATACTTGACTGATATAACTTTCAATAATAGGAAAATAATAATAGAAAAAAAGAAAAGTTTATAGTCTTATCCAAAAACAGTGTTGATTTTCAATTGGATTTGACTAGGCCATTTTCCTAAATGAATATTCTTACACTGGACATTGCTCTGTATGCTTAAAGTTTGGGATATTGTTTTATAGCTTTAAATTGATTTACAAAACGTTATCCTTGACTTGTCAGCTGTGTTCATTCCGTTTTCATGGTGTTTGTTCACTAATGAGAGGCCTTCACATGAAATCTGAATCCATACTGAGATTAAATCGCAAACAGCTGAACTATTTCATAATTAGGCAACTTCTGATGGAAGTTGGTTGCATTGTACCAGTTGGAATATTCTATTAAAATACATTAATGTCTGGAGCTGTAACGTGATGAAGTTATAAAGTGGTGTCGATGTCTATGTGAGGCACTGTACATTTTCAAATTGCCCTGCATGTTCCATCTTAAATCGCGTTTCCACTTCCTGTCATGTTTTCTGCCAGAATATTTGTTTACTTTCCTTCTTTTCTGCTGGACCTCTTCCTCATCTGTGTACAACTTCACTATAAATAATGCCACCTGTTGGTCTGTGGCCTTCATTACACTCACAAAGCTGTAAATCAGCAAGAAAGGCCAATGAGGGTGCCTGGCACAGGGTAAGCCAGTCATACCACTGGCACAGAGAGTTATGTCTGGCACTTACTGACTAATGCATTTGCTTGTGAGGCCAGAAGGGAGAAAACATGGGAGCAATGAGGCCAAGGTTAAAAGGACCTCTAATTCTGTGCAAAGCAGCCATTCAAGGAAAAAAATTAAATGATTTATGGTGATGGTGACAATCAAAGGAAGCTAGATTTTAAAAGAAAAGCAAGAGTACCAGAAAACAGCTTTTATCCGAAATTGCGTCTTTGGGGGAAAAAGTGTTATCCAGATGATGAACCAGGTAATCAATATATGTTTTTGCACTTTAAAGTCAAGGAGTTAGAGGTGTTCAGGACTTGAAAGCATGCACAGCGGACGTGATCAGGGTGTGGGTGATAGGGTCAGGGTCAACTCTCAAATAGCCCCAGTGAGTACAACCATCCATCGGCTCTTTTGGCTTTGAAATGGGAAGCCGTCCTAGCAGCTCTCGAATGCTGGAGCAGCTTTCCACATACCACGGCCTGCCATCAGACACAGTTGTCGTGTCAAGTGCCTTCATAGGATTGGTTATTTTTAAGATGATGAAGCAAGGTTTGAGTGGTGCATTTGATAACACGCTGTTTTTGAAGTGTAATCGATTAATAATTGATCCATTAAAGGATATCAGCACACCAGAGCATACATTTATTGATATTTTTATTCAAACTCTGACAAGAATGCCACAATCATGCATATAAAGGTTGTATTATTTTTCCAAAAGAATAAAAACTTTTTTTTTTAACTCAGATATTCTGAATTTCTGGGTTAATCTTTGCTTTTGTTGTTCAGATGAAAATTCTTTATTTAACAGCAGTTGTTTCTACAAGGGTTTCTTTTAAGACGTTAAGAGTGATTTATTAAGTCTAGAAGCTATATGAGCTTTTACACAATCTTGACTCAAACCAAATCGCCATGGGAACTAGACCACATCAGACTCAGATCTTAAACCATTATGTTTGGAACTTGGGAAAGTCTTTTGGTCCTCTTAGATCTGAATACTGCCTTTAATTGTTGTAAATGTCTCATAGCATAATCTTTCACAGTTCAAAATTAACATTTGGTGTTCAGAAACTTCTTCAGTAGTTCTGTTTCATAGGCAAGTGGTCCTAAGTCCACGTAGATAGGTAAGCACCTCTTGCCTTTGAGGCTCCTCAAGGCTCCATTCTTGGTTCATTGCTGTTTTCATTGTATAGATTGCCCCAGTGTTCCATTTTAAGAGTTCTAAAATCTTATTTCACTGCCACTACCTAACAAAAAGAGAATCTGGTTGCATGAAGTTCTAAAGTTACTCTGTGGTGAAGTATTTTGAGGAATGACAGAAATCCCTAACATCTCTTCTGATGTTTCCAGACCTGTGTGCGACTGTCTAGATTAGGCTATTGTGTTTGGCAGCACATTAGTGTTGGTGATTGGTTATTTTCTTCCTATAGAGCATGGCTTCTTTACTTCTTCTTTATTCAAACCACGTTAAGATCCGGATTACTGAACTAGAATTTAAGATGTATGGATAAAATCATACATGTTATGAACCCCCTTTTCATTCGTTAGCTTGTTAAAAAAACAATTTGAGGGTTTCCTCACTTTTTGGGGATTCACAAATCTGCTGCGGTGGTGAGTGTGGTGGTTCACTCTTCTTGATCCTGCAGATGTTGAATCTATCTATTCTTGCTGCTGTTCTCTAATAAACTTTGTGGAGCTAAAGTTAGCAATCCATAGCAATGAACATGAGATAAATGTGACAGAAAAGCTGAAACTGATGGTTGATGTGCAGAAAATGAATATATCTATATATTGTGAAAATCACATATATAATTTTTTTTTATATCTTACAATCCAGCAACGTCCTGTCATTAAGTTTCTGTGGGCACTATTAATGTGGCATGGAAGGAGGCTGACTTTATAATGGAGGCTGTTAACTTTTAAAATTTGATAAATACAGTCATGACTTTTAGCTAATTTGAAGGATTATTTGAAATACAAGTTCTTGTTCAAGTTCTTCTTCTTTTTTGTATTTCAACTAGATATTTTTTTTATTAATTGTGATAATATGCATAGATTATACTTGTTTTTTTAATCACAAACATGGTATAATAGACTGCCTCTTGACTTTTAACAGCAAGGGTGACTATGTAACGACTGCTTATCCCACTCCACGGGCTTCCAATCTGTTTCCGGATTTAATTTAAAATTTTATGGTTGGCTTAATAGGCCCAATCTTGTCCCATCTTATTTGAAGAATATTAATATAAATCAGATGGGATATCGAGTTGCGACTCTCAATTTGGAAAATAATTCATCTTTCCATTTAGAAAAAGCTAGGAGATTAGATGACTTCAATATAGAGATGCCCATCTTCTCATTAGCATTAGTTTTGTGTGAATGTGGATTATGTGATTTCATTCACTGTGTTTCACAGAATGACTTTTTGAATTTCGTTTTGCTTTGTAAGATTTTGCTGCACAGCATGCTGTGTGTGTGTGTGTGTGTTTTTGTTTTTTTTTTAACAATGACTTTATAAATAAAATTCAATGCATTAATTTAGACAAAAAAATGTTGGCAATCACAAATATGACTTTGCTGTAGTGTAAATTCTTTGTATTAAAATCTTGGAGGAAAATATGCATCTGGTTAATTAGATTCTGCTACGTATTCATCAAGGAAAGGATAAAGAAAGGAAAAGTATCCCTTTTCTGCAGGTAATTACTGTTACATCCTCAAGAAACAAAGCAATTTTCATTTTTTTGCACTCGAAGCCAAACAACCTCTCAGCCTGTTCTGCATTCTGAATCAATTAGTCTTCAAAAGTCCCTCACAGCAGAACATTTAACCTTTATATCCATCAATGTTTCATGTGCTTTTACCCCTCAGCTTGCTTCACGTTTTCTTCCTGCTGAACAGAGGGCAAAGTCATGTGGAGGTTATTGTAAATTTAAAAAATAAAAAGCAAAAGCTGGATCTTAATCTATCTGGTCAGCAAATGCTTGTTTCACAATACAAATGGGTTTTAATGATTTTAAAGCTAAATGCTACCTAGAAATAAACACTGCAGGGATTCTATATGATCCATTGTCCCTGTACTCCACCATAAAATAATAAAGGTATGCTGCTTTTGGTCTTTCTCCTGAAAACATTACTTTGGAAACAAACATTTAGATATCTGAATCTTGTCTATTTGTGTAAAAATCAAACCAGGGACTTTGTTTTTAAAACCAGCTTTTAATGTTTCATATTTACTTGACTCATATCAACTAAGCAGGGTTTTTGTTATGCACTTTTGCCTTAAATAATTTGTTGTGCAAATTCACATTTTATCTTTTCCCAATTGAGACCTGGTGGTCTGCAGTAATACTGTTTGAGAAGCAAATAATAAAATTGGTGTAACAGAAAATACTTTGCGTGAGTTAAGAGCAGGTCATTGACAAGCAAAGTACCAAATAAGACATTAAAAATGATTTGATAAATGAATAAAATTACAACTGAAGTACTTAATAAAGTGTTTTATTCCAGGTCAAGTGATGATCATTTGTTCAAATCGTAAACAATTATTTAAATACCAGTTCGAGATGCAAGAAATCATGATTTTTTTCTGTGATAATCCCAAAATATTTTCAGGATTTTCAGCCTCAAGACAACTTTAAATTAAGAAAAACGCAAAACCCCACCATTTGTAAATAGGTCGAAGTCAGACTGAAGTATTTTGCAATATTTTGCAGTCTTCTTCAAGACTTGACCATGTAAGAGCTGCCGCCGTCTCTGACAAACTTCTATCGCATACAACAAGGTTGAATTTGTGCCCACAAACAACCTTTGGGATCATAGTAATACAGCTTTGTATAAGCCCAGTGGGGCTGTTTTTTTGTGTTTTCTTTTTCTCTCCCTCACTCTGTAATCTTGTAATTGGATTCCCGGGGAGGGTGACTGTCTGGTGGAAACTCACGCTGGTCATATTTCCTCCCACAACTTGCGGGGACCAATCTACAAGGTCTCACCGGCTGTTACACCTCTGTCTCACTCTATTAGGAAAGCGCTGACAACAGGCGCGAGCGACAGGCGCAGGAGGAAGAGAGAGGAGTAGCTGCCCTCCTTCGTCCAGCCTTTCAGTCTGGCAGACACCTGAAGACGCAGAGGTGGCAGCCAGACACGCCACAGAAGGCTTTGCCTCAGTTTATCTCATCCCATCATGCGTTTCTCATCGGGGTTCCTTGGAGTCTGAAAGTGACTATGGCTGACACATGACAGAATAATGTGGGAAAAGCTGGAGTCATTAATTCTGGCACTGTCAGCACCTCTGTAACAAGCTGAGCCCGGTGAAAGCTGTGGAAAAGTGGTATCAACGAGGCATAAAAAAATCTGCCACCAGAAATTGCTCATTCCTGCCTTAAAAATAACTCCCCGCATTAAAAACCACCGAGAGGATTTACTTTCACAGGTATCATAATTTGAAGACGTAAAACATGCAAAAGTATTAATTAGCATGTTATATTTCAATATATCTCACCCTGCATCCTGGTTGCCCTAGAAACAAAAAATGGTTTTAGCATGTACAGCTCTGCGCAGTATATTATGTCTCAAATAAAATGCTTCAGTGAAGCTGAGGTGTTCTGCTGGCCTTGTGATGTGGAGGAAATGCCTTTTTCCACAAATTCACTGAAACTTACAGCAACACTCAGAGCCTTTAGGATTCACAGTGAGAAACGTTGCTCCATTCAAAATATCAGAGGAAAAGGTCAAAGGATGGTGACCTGAAATGAACTTAGTCTTCTTCTCGGTGCTGTTGAGATATTGCTGTCTGTAGAGAGATTTGAGTGATTTCACTATAACCTCGTTCAGGATTTCTTTACCCCAATTTTTCCCTTCCAACAATCTTAGAACGCTCCTGAAAGTTCAAATATGAACCAGGGTAGCTTATTTTGCACTAAAGCAAGAGCTTCTTATGTTTAAATAAAATAAAGATGTTGGAAATATAAGTGCTTTATTGATTTGTAGTTACTTATTTCTACACACGTTCCTCATGGCATAGTTTGCTTTTGTAGCGCCCTTCACATTTATTGACTTCAATTCATTTATTCAGTTAGTAGACCACCACTTTTTTCTACTATAACATTTCACAAAGTTGAACAATGCAGAAAAAGATTTTATTTTACTTTATACAAATTCTCTTCCTGAGTTCTTCCTATTTTGCGTCGGAACCAGTTCTGTGTTGATTTGGCCACATGTTTTAAGTCATGAGCAGATCGCTCAACAAGTTAAAGACTCGTTTTCATTTCCCTTGACCACCAGAGTTCACGTTGCACTTTAATCAAGGTTTCAGGGCGTTTGGAAAAGAAACAGGCCCAAACCGTCACAGATCCTCCACTGTCCTTGACAGAGAGCATGAGGCACACAATTATCGATACCCCTGACATTTCCTTAGTTTATACACTGAGTTAAGTAGTAATCCATGATAGCGTAAAGTCATGGAGCATGAATGTGCCCTGATAGCCACCATCTCTGACAGTCTTAGGAATGGGAAAGACAACAGTACATCCCACTTAATCAATGTTCTGTTTCATAATTCAGCAAATGGTTACAGGAAAATGGATAACCAGCTAAACACACTGCAAAAACATCAAATCTTATTTTTAGTAAAGTTTCCAGTTCAAATGTCTTAATATATTTAAAATGAGGCAAAACTAACTTACAAGGAGCTTCAGAAAAATGTAGAAGGTCTGTTTTAAGACGGTAATTCTTGAATATTGATAAAAAAGTATTTCTTCCACTGGCAGATTTTTTTACTCATAAGATGGTAAAATGTCTCATGTGTGAACAAAAACCTGCCATTGGAACTAGTTCTCCTACAAATCACCTGTAGTATGTTTTCAGTCGAATTTGATCTGTCTGACAGAAAATAATTTGGTAACACTTTATTTGACGGGTTGTGAATAAGACTGTCATGACACCGTCATAAACATGACATAACACCTGTCATGAACATGAGAAAGTCTTCATGAATATTTATTACTGTTGGCATAAAGTGTCATTTGGTAAATCATGACACTTTTAATACAAAGTTGACATTATTCAAAATGTCTTCGTTATCACAACTAGCCAAGATATCATGATCTGACATAAATTTGTTGTAAAGGTATTACTGATTAAACTTAAAATTATGTAGCTTATTACAGCTAAAGTTTAATAAGTAATACTTTTCTAACAAATTTATGTCAGATCATGATTTCTTGGTTAATGTCAAGTTGTCATAAAGACATTTTGAATAATGTCAACTTTGTATTGAAAGTGTCATGATTTACCCAATGACACTTTATGACAACAGTCATAAATATTCATGAAGACTTAGTCATGTTCATGACAGGTGTTATGTCATGTTTATGACGGTGTCGTGACAGTCTTATTCACAACCCGTCAAATAAAGTGTTACCAATAAATTATTGTAAAGCATTTTAATCATCTTTAGCATGTAACCAATAATCCTGGGTTGTGTTTGTGTTCATGCATTTACCTTATTTGTTAGGCATTTGCTTTTTGCTTATGAAAATGCCTTTAATATGCTTTTCAAAACATAGCTTGTGCTGCATAATTGGAAGTTGTGCTTATGTTACAGCACACAGAAGTTCAAATAAAACACGTTAGTTTTTTTTCTTTTATTGCCATTTGAACACATCTGTTTTGCTTTCAAGTCACAAATTACCCAGACCACCCCTTCCACCCCTTATACTTTAACAACCTTTGGTGCAGGTGCATGTTGTATTTCGAAAACCTCGGATTTCATTTGATCTCAATTTTTGGTCCAGCTCGGACTCATTAGCAGCCACACAATTTGCCAAACGTAGGCAGTCATGCGAACGGGCAAGGGTTCAAACTGATTGGGCTTTGTCGGCTCAAATTAATCCAGACGAGGCTGATCAGAAAGAATCCGTTGCGGTGAAATTCCCAATGACTGGAATGCTCGCCCTGATGTTAGAAGCCTCCTCGCTTCCTCTTTGATGCATTCGAATAGTCTTCAAAGACAAAAAAAAAACCAAACTGTTACACATTAATAACATGCTGATGGCGTAACGCGGAGGGCGGAGGAGTAGGGGGGAGGGGCAGTGAAGCACAACTGTAGGCATGGACTTGACAAGATTAATGAATTAGATCCCACAGTGAGTAGACAGTTTGACACAACAATGATTGCACGCTGAATCATTTGTCTGAACTGTTGGTTCTCACTGTCTATAAAAAAAATCTCCTTGTATGCAAATGATGTCAGAGATGCGGTTGTCAGGTTATTAGATAATTGCAATCAGTGTTTTATTCATTTTTTTATGCCACATGCAGGTATTTGTCTTCTGAAGTGCTGTTTCGTTGCTGTCATTAAGGAAGCACATTTTGTTCCCGTTTGCCCGTGCCATTGCAGCTTTCAGACTCCTTCAAATAAAAAGTAAAGGTCTGTGTTGTTCTGGAAGAGCTGATGTCTCATTTCTCACTGTCAGCAAACTGGCCACTTTCAGAGCAGAACCCCATCAATTTTTAATGTCATTTTATTCATGTGAGCTGCTACAGAGAGCGAAGGCTTCATCTGGAGGATTATTTCTTTTTCTTGGACGTTTTGCAAATCATTCGCAGTTTTTCTTTGGGAACAAATCCCAAACAGTCTAAAGCATTTGTTTTATAGATAGAGGCATGGTTGAGTGATTTGTTTATTAAATAGAAGTTGTTGTCAGCAGTTAATTGCATTTTGAATAAACTGCTCATTACGAGGAGTTGTCACGAGTTCCGTTGGCAGTGGGATGCTTTGATATTAATTGTCTCCTCTGGATGTGGTTCCTGTCAAACACTTCTTTCCTAACAGACTTGTCAGTGTTTTTAATGGTACAGTGAAGCACAACAATTTCATCTTGTGGTAGGTGATTTATGTTGTGTGTTCTTGGCACTGAACAAATGGGTAAAGCAGTGTGGCCTTAAAGAGGTATTCCTTCCTTTTGAACTTATTCCCCTTTTGTCACATTACAAACAAAAACATTTCTGTGTTTTGTTGGGATTTAATGTAGTAGGGCAATAACCTGTGCATAATTGTGAAAGGGTTACCAGGTTATAAATTGGTTTAATTTTTTTTCCTACAAATAATAGTGTAGAGTGACACTAATTTAACGAAGCTTCAAGACAGATAAATTTTTCAGCCCTACTTGGACGCTTCGGGTCGTTATTCCGATAGAAATGAAATGTTCTTCGAAGCCAAAGGTATTTTTGGAAAGAAATTATCCTCCTGTATTTTTCTGTGTTTTTCTGCATTTATTGTTGCCTTCTACCTTTACAAGTCTGACGTGGCCTGCTGTGAAGAACCATCCCCACGGCATGATGCTGCCAATTGTGAATGATTGAATGATTTCCATCCATCCATCCATTTTCTTACACCCTTCGTCCGTAATGGGGTCGGGAGGGTTGCTGGTGCCTATCTCCAGCTGCGTCCCGGGCGAGAGGCGGGGTTCACCCTGGACAGGTCGCCAGTCTGTCGCAGGGCAACACAGAGACATACAAGACAAACAACCATTCACACGCACACTCACACCTAGGGAGAATTTAGAGAAACCAATTAACCTGACAGTCATGTTTTTGGACTGTGGGAGGAAGCCGGAGAACCCGGAGAGAACCCACACATGCACAGGGAGAACATGCAAACTCCATGCAGAAAGACCCCAGACCAGGAATCGATCCCAGGACCTTCTTGCTCTACCAACTGCGCCACTGTGCAGCCCTGATTGAATGATTTATGTGACTAAAAGAAAAGGACCTTCACCGTCTAGCACACATAAGAAATGGAGCATTTCTCCTGCTGTAATCTTTAGCTCCATGTATATTTTACTATTGATTTCAGTCCGATAATTTAGAACCCCATCCCATATTGCTGACCGCTTCGACCCCCACTCCTCTTCTTGCATTCTCAGATCTTCTGGTGAAACGATACTATTTGTCCTTAAGACAAGGGGAGATGAATCCATGGTGACCCCCATGATGTGGAATGTGTTGACTCCGTCTTTATGCTGTACTGATTCTTTTACAAAACAACCGCAGACTAATATATTTAGCAGACCTTTATCTAGATTTTAGCTCCATTACATGAGTTCTTGTGTTGTTGTTTTTTTTGTTCTCTGATGTAATATGTTTGCTTTTGCTCCTTTCTGTTTTATCTATGTGTTTATTTAAATGGTTTCACTGTTGACTTGGAACATTTTGTTCACAGACGGTCTCCAGCCAGTCTGTAGATTTACTACTATGGATTACAAGCTACTTTATTAATATAACTAATGGTGGAGAAGTTTAATATGTATGGACAGATTTGCCAGTATGTTTATGTTCATAACAGGGTTTGAGAGAAGATAACTGGATAGACAGAGGTTGTTCAGTGGTTATGGGAAGAATTGGGAAGAACTGACAGCCTCTCATTTGGGGTTTATGACTGCAGTGTGGTGTATGATCAGCGGTGGGGAGCCACTTCTGTGGGGTGCCATCAAGGGCTCATCTGCTCTTTTTGAAACCAACCCAGAGGGATTCACTGGATGATGCTTGTGTGACCAAACAAAGTTTTGACGAAGGACGCCGAAACCGCAGGCATTCCCACCACCCCCCGTCCTCTCGAGACATGAGAAAGTCATCTTGCTGGTGACACGCTTTGCTGGTTTTTCTTAATTTACTTTCTTTCTGTGTGCTGAAACTGTGTGACAATACATTGCAAAATGATGCCACATCCCAAAAATGCACAATGCTGATCAAAAAGTTTCAAAGCAGCCCTAATTTCTTTATATGCTGCGTTCTAAGCGGTTACACTTTAATCATGTAAACAAGTCTCGGTATAGGTTCAGGCTTTCTGAAGACATTTACAAATTTTTCCTCTTTTTTCCACAAATATTCCTCACTTTTTCAGAGTGATGCCTATAGAATGAAACAATGACCGGCCGGATGCATCATCTTTCAGCTGAAAATCCACTCTATGTAAAACTTTCATCTACCGTAATAGCTCTGTCAGAATATCTTGCTTGTGCTAAAATACAATTTAACATCTGTCAAATTGTGCTATCTCATTTTAATGGATTCCACATTGTTTATGCCTTAAAGGCATAGGTCATAGTAAAGAACATTTAGCAAGAAAACTGTCTCAAAATAAATTGTCGCTGGGTTGATGAGCTCATTTGATAATTAATACCTACACGTTTGTCTTTTTTTTTTTTTCTGTTTCAGACCATTTAACACCATTGACCTAACTATTGTGTGTCACTTCTTTTGATATTTTTGATAAACTTTGAAGATAAATTGTCATGTAAAAGCTCAAACGTCATGTGTGTTTTCGTTTAATTAAAATAATGTTGTCCTCATTTCAACTAAATGTGGTTTTGATCCCTTTTTCAACCACTCGACTCTTATGACTGATTGTGACCTTTAATGAAACCCAAATAACTTCCTGCTGGTAGATATTTATTGGAGCCACAGAACCACATTGCCTTACAGCAGACCATGAACAGATTATAGAAACTTGCATTTGATGATAAGCTGTCAAAGTGAGGATGAAACGCTGTAATGGCAGCTACAGACTGATGGTTCATTCCTAAAAAAATTTGCATGACAGAAGAAGAAACCAAGTAAAAACGGTAAGAGTAACAAAACGTGTAATATGTGAAATTACCCTCTGCAAATAAAAACCTTCAATCAGTGAAAAATCTGCCAAAATCTGAAAGAAAATGTTGAATAACTTTGCGGAGAACTATTAATCAAAAGTACTTGGCCTTGTTATCTTTATTTAACAAAGAAAAAAATCTAATTGTGACTTAAAATCTCTTTTTTAAAAGTATCCAGGCCATGTTGACTCATCATGCGGATGACCTTGTCCCAAAATCTTACCATTACCTGAGCTCATACCAGTACGTTATGTGTGTGAGTCTCCAGGATAATCAGCATTCTGAACATGTGCGCCTTGAAAGGATGTGTGCATATAAATCACTTCACCATAATGTGATACAGACATGCCTAATGTAGCATTTGATGATACAAAGATTTTTTTCACGTCTCAACAGAGAAACAAAAACAATATATACATTTATATCAAAATCAGCTTTTAATCTTTCACCAACATCTCAGGACAGCACCTAAGAGACAAAAAAAGTTGTCAAGAAGAAAGCTCAGATATTTGTACTAATAGGCACACCCTTTCTGTGAACCCTGCACCCTGACACTAAATTAGACTTAGAACCTTACTCTAAACTTTTTGAGTTTTGAGTTCAAAACAAAGTTTAGGACATTCCAATTTATTTGCATGTTCTTTTAATAGTCAACTGTGGTTTGTGTGTGAATGCTTAACTATACATTCTAACATCATCAGCTTAAAAAAATAGTATTTTGCAGTTGTCAAGTTGAAAGATAAAAGATAACTATATGGAGAATGAATAGAAGTGGTCCTAGGACAAACCCCTGAGGGACACCATCAGCTGAATTATGGTGACTAACATTGTGGCCAGACAGGCACGTGATGGTGCAGTTTTGTTTCATTGATAAAACTTGCTGTCCAGAGCAGCTTATTTAGCCCGTTTAAGGCTAAAGAGAGATAAAAAAAACTTAGTATAAAGAATTTCTTAAAGTTGTAAATAGGCTGTTATTTAGAGCAATAGATTCTTCTTTTGCAATGCAAAATACGTAGGAATGAGCAGTGACAAAAGATTTTTGACAAGTCTTCTGAAAAGCCTTGGATTCCTTTCGTGTTGCTAATAAGCTTGTGCAAGTTATCCTTTTGCTCCTTTCTCAGGGATCAGTTTGTGTTTTTCTTTTTCCCCCAGAAGAAAACTCCTATTAAAAATCCCACCAGTCTAGTAGCAACGCCGCTACCAGTCCCAGACTCTAATCTGGTCGTAACCCAATCCCTGCCCGGTGCCTTTTGTGTCCAAACGAGCCCTCAGTCACTTCGGGCCTGGAGCTTGTGGTCTGCATTCCTCCTGTCGCAGACACAAGCTGTCTAAATAAATGCTCGCTGTTGCCTCTTTTTCTCTGGTGGCAGCCTGCGCTCAGGGGGCCTCTTGGTGCTTTTAAGCCAACATCCATGCTTCACACATGGCCGTGAACATCCGCAGACCAAACCATTGGCATGCTAGCACATAGAGCACGCTGCAGATGCCAGCTGGGGACCTGTTAACAGCCAAATAGCATGGGTTTGTTGGAGAACAGCCTGACGCCGAGGCTGCCTGTTCATTCTTGAGCTGAGATCGCACCGCCTGCATGTTTTGGCACTCATGATTGGCATCACATGTGCTCAGTGTCAGATACATACTCTGCTGCATTCTGCTTGGCCTTAAACAATTAGCCTGAAAGGACCTGCCTATCAGCTTTGCAGCATCTGCTTGATCCCAGAAAATCTAAAGTTGTTGATGAGGAATGCCTTTATTTTAGACATGTCAAGGCTTGGATACTGCAGGCCCTTTCTGGTTACTGGTTCCCGGCAAATCAGTCCTTTTGTTCCCCTTATTCGCACTTCCCGGTGAGATTTGTGGGTATCTTTGCGGAGATGTTGCCCGTTTTCCCGAAAGCCAAAACATGTCAGAGATGTAAGAGGCATGTGAACGGAAAGCGTTTCATTTTCATCAGCTGTAATTACAGCGTCTTCAGGAGGATGAGAGTCCTTCATCCCTTCCATAATGGAATAATGATGGGAAAAGAGATGAACAAAGTGAGCCCTCCAAACTCTGATTTTCAACAGATGTTCAGGTTTTAACGTAGAGTACAAGATAATTTTCTCCAAATGCATTTAAGAGAATAAAGGAAACTCTTTGAAATTACTGGCTTATTAAGAAACATGTAACGTAAAATCAGATTTTTGTTAAGAGCAGAGTTAAATCCCTCACAAAATGGACTTTTCTCAGCAGGTAGTCATTTTTGGGCATGTCTGAGTGATTAATCTTTTTCTACGTGTTTTTACATTTTTCTTGAAATTTACCGAAATTAAAGAATTTCTCAGGTTTGGCAACAACTTTGACACAATGCAAGCCTGTTGATGGACTTTAAACTCTAATGACTGTGGTGTATCTATGACATTTTGAGCTCAATCTCCTAAGGTTAAAAGTTGATATCAAATCTCTCCGACTTAACATAAATATATGTTATGGAAGAAGGGCCTTTATGTGGAAAATTAAACCCATGCTTCTTAAGGAGACCCAGAAAGTTTGTTAACTGATTCGTCCCCATTTCTGTTCCTGTGTGTGACCGCAGAAAGAGCCAAAGCTCACCAGAAACAAATTGACTGTTTTCCAACTCCTGTCATTAAGTCTCATTAAAGGCTTGGGTTTTTCTGGCCGCAAAGCATCTGGGTTTAAAAATAGGGACACCAGTTTGGATCTTTGTATTCTTGTTTGGTTTGTTTATTTATATGATGCTGGCTGTTTATCGGTCCATCTTGCCATTGCAGTTGTTTGCAAAGTGAAGCAAATGCTTTGATGAAACTAGCCCAGATGTTGACCTGAACAAAAGAATGCTTTGGATATGAAGGAGTATTTACAACAACCTCCACAGTCATTTCTTCCACCCGCTGTTAATACTTTGCATGACTCTTTTGTTAAGATGACAGCACTTCTTATATAATGTTCCACAAACTTGGAGCACACCGGGACTGACATCTTTGACTATTGTTCTTGGCACAATCTTTCTCGATCACCCAGAGTCCTGGCACCTCTCATATGTGCCTTACGAAAGGTTTTATGTCTGCTGAAACACTTGTGTCTTAACTTTGCCATATGTTTTGGGTCGAACTGCCTAAAGATGACCCTTGTTCAGTTTTCTGGTGGAACTTAGTAGATCTTTAATTAAAAGATCCTTAATTGATCATGCATTGCACTGTAACATGCTTCCCATAGGCTTTGGAAGACAAACAGACCCACAGAATCATGGACCTTCCACCCTACTTAACATTGAGCTTGAAGGTTTTCCCAGATTTTGTTCTCAGTTTTACGCCAAGTATATGGAAAGCTAAAAATTTGTCTTATATGAGAAAAGCACAAAGTTCCCGTGACGTTGGGAAACCGCCACACGTCTACATTTGTGATGGTAGGGCAGGACAAAGCTTTTTCCCAGAATGCCTCCCATCTTGAATTGTTTAAAACCACATAGTGACTGCTCCTACTGTTGATATTGGAACATTAGAAATAAGTGGCTGCTTTCTTGTAGCTTCACCTTGCTTATAAAAATCAATACACATTTTCATAAAAAGAAATGAGTGTCCGTGTCATATTTATACCCTTGGCTAACTGGAAGTCATTAATAAATAGAAGTTAATACAAGCTTGGATCAACTTCCAGTAAGGTAGAAATAATGCGTCATTTAGGTTTAATTTATTGGAATCGTAAGGGATGTCAATCGTTGTTGGGCTGTATTTTCTTTTTGGTTTAAAGCAATTATGCCTTGACTTGGATGTATTTTTCCTGACTTTTTTCAGTTTGAGTTTGTTCCACTGTTACAAAAGATGGCTTTATTTCAAGGCCTCCAACATGTTTTCACCAGGGGTGCCAGTTGAGGTGGAGGCCCTTCTTTCTCAAGCCACTGTCAACAGTCATAAAGCTAACTATAGAGTAATTATACGTCTCAAAATTAATTTGGTTACAAAACTTGACAGAGAAAATAAAGCAGCAATAGTGCCGACTTTTTACAGATGCTTCTAATGATTTGCACCAGCCGCAGTTTCAAAGAACTGTCCTGACATTTCAGCAGGCAGCTTCAGAGGTGCCAATTAAAATTCAGTAGATTTTTTTTAAAAGACAATTATTAATGTGAAGTTGCAGTGAGATCCAGAAAGCTTCGGCGGTGCTGTCGTATTGGTGACGGAAACTTGGAACTGCTTGTTTCTTCTTCTCACAAAAAGCTAATATGTTTGGCTCGTACACAACTCAACGGGTAACAAGGCTGACGTGTAACGGTTTGATAGTAATGAAAACTTTTTTTTTTTTCTTTTGCTCATAAGTTGCCTGTAGTAAAAATGCTCGTCTGTATTAGTAAGATTGTTCTTTTGAATACATATACCTACATATTTGGAGTCTCCTTTCCTGGTGGTTTTTATCCTGCTTTCATCAATCACTTTATTTTCAGCAGTGCATCATAAAGTCTAAAAGCCTTTTCAGCTTGCAGGAATTAAATGTGACTTTTTATCCATTGGGGGAATATTGGTTCACTTAGTACCAATGAAGTTGCATGCAAATCATTTCTAAGCCGTCACATGAGACAGGAGCCAGTTTTGCAAACCGTACGGTAGGAGTCCAGAGTTATAAATCGCCAATGTGCCGCCACCTTTTGAATATCTTTTCATGTATCAGCAGCCTGCTTTAAAAAGGATCAGAGTGTACTCGCCTCCAGTGTCGAACGCATTTTACCAACCCCGCTTCACTATCCGATCTCTTCTGCATTTTATTCAGCTCAGCATCTCCTCCTTCTCCAGCTGTTTTTATTAATGTTCGACTGTGCATTTAGCAGTTGAACATTAATGCAAGATGGACATAATGCATGCAGCCTGGTTCCAACATTAATGCAAGATGGACATAATGCATGCAGCCTGGTTCCTAACATTCAGCGTCCAATGATGGATCCTATAAAACAGGCCATCAGGATGCACTGTTTGCCTTTCTCTCCGGTTTGGTCGTTGTATAATTGGTTGAATGCTGGACTTTCTGTTGCAGCCTGTCTAAAGGGTCACCACAGAGTTATCTGAAGGTTACATACCTGCTTTGACTCCCTGCTGTTTGTGTCAGTCAAGCTAACAATGGCCCTCTTATTGGTTAAATGTGGACAGTGACAGGTTTAGAAAGGTCAAATCCTCTCTGTGGCCACTTGGTGCTGCATCTGATTAGCAGATTAGCAGGGAAAAAAGGTGCAAAGGTTTTAAAGTCATTTTCTTTCATCTACACTGAAATAGTAAGAGGAAGATCAGAGGATAAGATCAGCTTCACATGTAAGCATTGGCTGATCACGATCCCTCAAAATTAAGGAAATCGGCGCCCAGAAATCAACTGGTCAATAAATCAGTTGTCCAATAAATGTATCCTATATTATACATGTATGTAATGTAAACAGTACTGCCAGAGATGCAATACGTTTATAGCAGGTGTGTGAATGATCTAATGTGCAGACTGCTGATTGCAGCCAGTCCACAATGTTAGCAGAACCAAAACCAAATTTCGCTTATGGCCCCATGGAGGATTGGGCCGACCCTGACTAGTTTCACATTTGTTTTAGTCTATCAGCACTTCCTTTCATTTTTTGATGGTTCTTTAAAAGTCTCTGTCACAAAGATAAAGCAGGTAGTTGACGAGCCAAAAGATGCACCTTTCAGGTCCTGTTTCAGGTGTTGGATGGATTTCCGAACCAGAAAGTGAGAAAAAGCAGAAAACTTGTGATAAAATTCTTTGACTCCCTTCAGAGAGGCTGAGGCTGTAGTTGCTGCTCAGAACTACTTTGAAAGTCAGTCTTGTGGGGGACAAAACTGTGAAGTAACTCAGTATATTTAATACCTTATTGATGTGACTTAACATTTTCTATTAATTTTGACTAAACTCAAATCATTAGTATATTTTTCCCTTGAAATTCTGCCTACCAAAAACAATAATCTACTTTATTAAAGCTACCTGGATTGTTCTCCGGCGACTGGTATTTGTGTTTTTATATTCACATCTGCACTGATGGGCCTCAATACTTAATATTTAAACTTTTTTTTTTTTTGCAGTACTTGAACATTTAGGTATATTCCCGTTTCCTCCCTGCTCTCAGGATGATTAATGATTTCTCAACCACTGCCCTAATTATGTGCAAACTACTCTGAATTTAAAGTAGACGCTCGTGTTAGTCCCTGGGCCAGCAGCTGGGTGCTTGAGGGCAGACTGCACTCCAGCAGACCTGTCTGTCGATAATTTCCCCAACCTCCTTCTCACTTTGCAGAGTAAACACACGTCTGTTCTCCAATTAACCACTACACTTCCTTTGAGCGTTATTGGTGTGTGATTGGGTGAGTAAGGGACCGGGGCCTACGATTATTCAGGCTGTCTGATCACATCCTTGCAGTCCAATAACATTTTTCTTTGCTGTAATTATCACATAAGAGCAATGGGGCAAATTGGGACCCTTTTTTTAATTTTTAGACATTTAACAAGGCTTTGGTTGAATTATATGGTTCCAAATGTACTTATGTTTTGCTTTGTCACCGGCTATCTTTTCTTGATTCTGTGAAACAGCTCGTAATAAAATTTTTCTATTTATATAACACAGTTTCTCAAAGCTGTGGTGTGATTTTCTTTGCTTTCTGTAAAGTAGATGTCGCAGCAATAAAGGGGGATTTAAATGGAAGACACTGGAAAAGCACTCCAGGGAAAGGAAACGCAGTCCGCAGCAGGAGGTTGTAATTAACAAATTAGTTAACATTTCATAAGGAAGTGGTCATTAATGCGGTGCTCTATCAGAACTACTTCCTCTACAGTTTGCTCAAGACAGATTTATGGCCTTGCTGTTTGTTTTTTTCCCCCTTGCAGAGACAAGAGCACAAAAGTTAGCTGCATTACTGTACTGGTCATCTTGTTGTTAGAAATCATTAAATTCTGCAAGTAAACCAGTAAGAGGCTGCAAGAGTTGAGATTTGAGACAACAGAAAAGCGATTCTGGTAAGCAAAGGAGGAGAGAGATGCTCTCTGTCCAGTCTAAATATGGGCTACTTGGCAAAGAATAGCGTGCATACGCCAGTTTCCCACTTCACAAAATGTGTGCCGTTACCTGGCACTTAAAATTTGATCGAAATACAAAACGGCCCGTGGTTGTGAAGTGACAAAATGTGAAAAAGTTCAACAGATATGAAAACTTTGGCGAGGCCCTGTGTCCCTTTGAGTCGATCAGCATCTCTGCTCTCCTCTAACCTTCCTGTTTACAACTCCAACCCTTTTTGGAGGTTGACGCGGGGTGGTAATGATTTTTTTTTTCCTTCCTTCCTAGACTTCCACATATAAATCCCAAGTGTCCTATTTGTTCTGGGTGACAAACTCAGAGAGTGCAGAGACTCTTCTATTGTGTAAACAAACAAACAGTTTCTGCACCGAAGAGGATTTGTTTAACAGTTTTTGGGACTACATCACATTCGCCATGTTCCATCCTCTATTTTGTCATTATTATTATTGTTTGTTTGAAGCGTGTGCTTTATGATGCAAAAATCTTGTACAAACAATATATTTTATTATCCAGAAATAACAGTTGTATCTTGAAAAATATTAGCGGTAATTCAAAACATATGCACGGCCACGGACAAAGACAAGCCTGTTCTCTTCAGCTGCAATGACTTCCCAATCATCACTGCTAAGGGGCACTCCAGTCTTGATGAAAGGCAGGAGCTGCTCCTCCAAATGTGAGAAAACGTCTTTGGTGGTTTTCCCTGTTTTAGTAATTGAGTTGCATTCCTGGATTTAATCAAGCCTGCAATATTGGTGTTAAAGCAGTAACTAACTGGTTTCCTGTCAGAAAGGCACAGTCATAATCTTTACTGGCAATCACAGTTTTATTGAAGTCATTCCTGATATACAGTTTCACTTAAGATCAACTAACAACCCTGTCAGACTGATTTCCTTCCTTACTTTACTTTTAAGCTCATTCAAGACAATCTGGTTGTTGTTTTATTGCCTAGAGTGAAAAAGTTCAGCTATCGTATTGTTTCTTTTTAAGTCTAAGTCGTAGTTGATTTTGATGATACATACATGAAATAAATCATTTTTGTCCTTTCTGTTCTTGGTAATGAGTCCTTTTCTCCAAGGTATTGCTATTCTGCTAATCATTCTTTGACGTTTCTAAAGCTGGCTGCTCTGCAAACTATTTACAACCATACTGACCCTCATTTGCCCTTTTAGGATAATTTCCTCCATTCCAACCCCTCGGTTGTTTCTTTTTAGAGAGAACTGGAGGAAAATGGAAACACTATGTTCAGGAAATCGTTTCGGCTGCTGTTCTTTTAATGCTTGAGCCACTATTAGCTGTTTAAAAAAGCTGTTTAAGACTAGCGGTTTAGTTCTTATTTCGTGCGTTTGAGAAATATCTCATGAAATGAAACCACATTTCTTAACCGACAGTTTAAAATAAGAAAAAGTACAAATGAAAAAAAAAATTAGCAAGATAAAGCAGCGGTGTAATTGTTTCATGCAGGTCAGCTCTAAGCTAATGCTAAGCTAATTAGTCTGCTGGTTAGCCTTCATCTCCAAGTACACTTCATTGTGTGTTTTCCTGTTTGATGAGCTGCTGCTTCACTAGTTGGCCATGCAGATTCTCCTCCTTATTGACCCATCTATTAATTTCCATCCATATTATTATTGAAAATAGTAAAAAAAAAAAATTTTCTAACACGTTGAGTCAAACTAAAAACACACATCCAGTTCTTCCTGGAACAAGAGATGTGGGTGGAATTCTGAAACTTCACCATCTGTTTCTTGATTGTGTGCAACTATTTTTAGACTGTGGCTTTTTTGTGGTGACACTATAATGTCTCTGCAAAATTCTCCAAAATATAGACAAATGGGCAATTTTTTGGCACCAAAAGTATGGAATCACTCCAAGATGTTGAGTTTGATGATATTTAATGACTGAACATTTTTAATTTTTAATTTTTAATTTTTTCAAACAGAGCTCTGTAATATAAATAATTAGTGTAAAAATTCAGGTTATATTTGGGAAATAATTAAGAAATTATTGCTGGGGAAATATGTGGAGTCTAGAACCATCACAGTTCGTACATTGTTTCACCTCCCGTGGGTTCGCGCTGCAGATTGAAAAGCTTTGAACTTCTTCAATGAAAACCAATATTCTTCATAAAACAGTTACACCATGCTCATGCACAGTTAAGAGATTATTTTTCCTTGTCATGGACCCTTCTTTTTTCCGTTTATGGGATAAATTATCTTTTGGGTGGAGATCTAGACTAGTGTTTGAGGACCAATTCATCAGGTTTATCTCTTCTTTTTAATCATAAGACATGTTTGAACAAATCTTACTGAATAGCCTGAAGAATAACTTTATCATCTGTAAACTTAGAGAAGAGAGTTGAATATTTCTGTAGACACCCACTGGTCATCACTCCTGCTGCTTTATCTGCAGCCCCACATCAATAATGACTGTGGAAGTTGCCTCCAGACAGTCGTCTATGAATGTTTCATTAAAATTGCCTCAAAAATACAATTCAAGCATCCCAAAGTGCTTTGGGATTTGCCACTCAATACAACTTTTATCTAATCACCCACAGCATCCATGATGGCTTCTCTTTAGCCTATTGAATCCTGCTTCCTTTTCTTTAAGAAACAACTTCCTCTATGTGAACATGTCCCTCAGCTGATTTCATACAAACTGCTCATATATATCCAACCCTTCCACACCCTTTTTTCTATTTTAGTTTTTTAAGAGATAATGCTTCGTTGTCTGGTGTAAAGGTGGGTCAGTGGCTGTTTTACTTGTTCTATCTGAGTTTGATTCTTTTTTTTTTTTTACCTCCTCCAAAGTTTAGACAAGGCTGACTTGAAACAATCACCTTTGTCCCTGTTCTAGAGAGTTTCATAATCTGTTCCATCGTTTCATCTGAAAGCTCTCCTGTTGGTGCCATGTTTCCTGTTAGATAAACAGTAGCGTGTTGCAGAGCTGCAGACTTATTTGCATAATTATGCTTGTACAGGTATTTGTTTCAGAAATCCACATCACTGATTTGCTCCATACATTTTTTTTTCTCTACATTCAGTGAGTCTATAATTTCTTCCTCTACTTTATGCCAAAACTATCAAACATTGTCTAAGACAGCATAAGTCGTTATTTGTGCTGTAAGGATGACCTGTATGCATCCTTGTCTTCAAAAAAAAATTGTTTAAGTTTATCTGCCCGAGCTGAATATCTGATCTTTTGTGTGAATAAAATATTCCTCGTGGAGTTTTGGAGAGTATTTTTAAAGTGCCTTCACTACATTATTAATGGTTACAATAAAACCTTGGTGTGATATGATTTTACCTTTTGTCCTGGTTATTAGATAGGATTGGACAGGACAGATGAAACGGTATGTTCTTAGCACTATCTGCCAGGAACTATCATGACGTATCTCTGCAAAAGCAGGGGACAAAATGCAGTAATTACCATGAAGGAGTGAAACGTCAGGACAGGTTTGGTGTTTCCAGCAACGGAAATGGGATTTCCGTCATACTTACTAACAAACGTGGATATGGTATGGAACTGAAGTCTGTTTTCCCCAGGATGTGTGTAGGATGTGACTGTCTCTGCAAGTCTGGAAATTGCTCATTCCAGAAGAATTATAGGCCTTTTTATAATCGATGTGAAGTTATATTTCCCACAGCTTATTTGACTTACTGCAGTTTGTAATTTGTGTGTTCTAAATGGGCAATATCCCTTATCAATCATACGTGGCCTGCAGTTGGAGGAGAGAAAGAGGGCCAGATGAATAGAGTTTAATTAATTTGTAAGGGATTTTGCTTCAGAGCACTTTTCCAACTATTGTTACCGTAATAAGAGAGAGAAATGATTTAATTTTGTTCGTGCTTCAGAAACGATGAGAACAAAAGCTAAAACAGTCAAAAGCAGATCTATTGTTTATAAGTTTATACTCAAAATGAACACATTGGTTTTAAACTTCTCTCTGTGTCCTTAAAATGCCTTTGATCGACTTTTGGGAATATCCACAACAGCTTATTTTTTTTAAAAAATCGTCTCTGAACCTAGAAGTATTATGCTCAAAATATTCTTCTCTGAATGCCTAGAGACTTGAATCTGAAAGACTGTATTTTGGCTATTTAAAAATCCAATAAGCTTTTAGTCCTAACTAATCATTGGGTCATATTTAATCATATTTAAGTTCTAACTTTAAATAGTCAAAGTTAGGACAAATGAAATAGGGATTCATTTGTTATACTCTGAATGTAAACGTGTGTTGATGACAAAACATAGCTTGCCTGTGGAGCATTGAATTTTGTGTTAGATTTTAATCCGCTTTGAATGTTTAGCTTTGTTTTCTTTGATCAGTTATTAGCTTTTACCTTGTATTATTGCTGTTTTGTCACTAGCTAGTTTTGCTCCACTCACAGCTGCATTTTTCTGTGGATGAGACTCATCCTGTGCTGGTTCAACCATCTTTTTCTGTTGTCATGTCTGCTTCCCTGTCCTGTTATTATGTCTCTTGTCAACCATATCTCCTTTCTTCTTGGTCATCCACGGTTCCCTTTGTTGTTTTACTCCGCCTTCAATATGCCAAACTCCTGTTTGCATGTCTTCCCTTACGTTTGACTCCGTCACGACATATTATATAGATTGTTTGGCAAGGCAGAACCTACAGATCTGTGCAGACAAGGCAGACTTAGTCTACAATTTAAAGTGTGGTTTGATAAACAATCACACATGCATGACTGGCCCCTTTCTCTAAACTTATTAGAGATCTTTCAACCTTAGGACACTTTATTTTATTTTGAAAACATGTCCTTTTTGTTACAGTAGTACAGTAGTTTGTAGGGGACTTATTGTTAGTACCGGTACATATAATTTTAATCTGTTTGCCAAAATTTTTGAAATTATTATATAAGTTATTAGTAAGTAGACCTTGATTACACTTCAAGGCATCTGAGAATTTGTGTAAAGTAGTTGAATTAAAAGCAAACAAAAATGCAGTTTTAGAATGCACAACTAGTCTTTATTCATGATTTACCAGTTGAAGAATCAAAACCAAACAGAAACCCCCCTTACACAAGCAGCTGTCGCCACCTGCCAAAGCATTCAGAGAAGTCGAGTGGTGAAGTCAAAACAGCTTGTGACCTCGTCTGGAGCATCTAACCCCTCCAGAGTCTCTAGTGTACTGTTTTTTTTTTTCTCTTTAACATGGGAAGCACCTGTCTATTTGGCTTCCTCCAAATGCACTCAGGATGTCACCCATCACTGCTCTCTTACCCTTAAAAGAAGTCTTTAAAGCAATCCAAAGGCTGAGAACTTGTAGAGAAACGAACAAGTGGATCTTCAAGGGCAAATATAAAGATGATTAATAAAACTATATCTGGCAATGTCAGATGTCTTAATACAGTTACAGAAATTATTGGCTTGATGGGCTTTAAAGTTGAACCAGCGGAACGCTGGATTAACATCAAATTTGTGGAGTAAAAGCAGTGTTAATGTTAAACACCCTACTGATCTGCCAGTTTTCTATAAACTGGTTGTTTAAATTATCAGAAGTATTAAACAAGGTTGAAAATGTACACTTGATCAATGGTGTTAAGATGCAACGTGGATCTCCAGCAATTAAATTTATTGTACAGTCCTGTACCACAAAGTGTAACAAAAAATTTGTATGGCATCAAAGGCGACCTTTAAGTCGAATGTGGACTGCTTACAGCTTTCACACAATTACTAGGTAGAAAATAAGGCTTTCCTTAATGTGGATTCCTAAACCATCCAGCTGTGGAATAAATCTATTAGTAGAATTAAGTCGGAAATCTTAAAAATGGTCTGTTCTACTATAAAAGAGGATTTTCCCCAGAGGTTGCCACTGTGCAGTGATTAAAGACAGATCCACTTCCATCCCTTTCCATCTCTCAGAGCCTCTGTCTGTGTCACCGGGGTGAACGTTGAGTAAAGACAGGTTGCTGACGTTCGAAGCTCCTGTGCAGCTTCAAATTCCCACACCCATCTTCTGGCCGCACCTCTTTTTCCTTTGCATCATCTGGCTAGCAGCTTAACAAATTTAGCATGGCCGGTGATGTAACTCCAGCTACCCACCAGACAAATCGCACAAAGCAATAGTCAAAAGCGGGTTTCATGTGTGGGGATTTGGGGGACCGTTGCCCTCTGTGGTAACGTTTCTCATGCGTAATGTCTTCTGGCTCGGTCACTCTCATGTCCTTCATCTTATTGTCTGACAGGGTAAAAACTGAGCTGTTTACAGATTGTACAGAAGCTGAACAATTGGCCTTTTGTCCATGCTTTGAGGCAGCAATTTACAGTTCCACAGAGCAACAGACCAGCTAGGTTCTAGGTTTTCTGGACCATAGAGCTGTGCTGCTGTCTGTATTATCCATCAGGCTTACTGGAAGTAAGCCAGTGATTCAAAGAGGAAATTCTTAGAGATTAAACGTTCTGGGAAAGTACACTCACACTAGTATTTCGTTGCTGATAGTAAGATAAAATACTGAAATTTTCTATATAAAAATAAGGCTATAGCTCATTGCTTATAATCCAGGTCTAGGGAACACAATAACAGCTTTTTGGCACATCCCAAGACAAATTATAAATTTAGGTGAGTCTTACAATAAATGATAAATTGTGGAACAGTCAAAAAGTAAATGCAAGTGAATGTAAAACCATTAACATGCACCTTTTAAAGATATTCACACCGTTTTTGAACTATTATCTTCTTGTGTTACAGTTAAAATTGATATGTATTTAATTAGATTTAATTTTATGAATTCCACCTGTATGCAATTTAATCTTAGTAGAAATCCAGATGTTATACCAGTGAGTCCCAAAGATTTTCTGGGACCCCCAAGGATTACAATAAAATCCTCCCCAAAAAGAAAAAACAAAATCAACTGGGCACACATCGTTCAACCAGACATAAATCTATACACATATTCTGTTTTCAAACTCCACTGAAGTTTATTTCACACTTCAGGTTTCAACAAAACAAACTACAAACAATCTTTACAGTGAAATACTTTTGTGTAACTCTTTTTTTTTCATTCATTCATACCCCCCCCCTGCAGTAATGGCATGGTGCCCCCCCTAGAGTGCGCGCCCCAGATTTTGGGAATCACTGCATTATACGAAGACCTAAGAAAAAACATTAGTGAAACAAATACCTTTTCATATTTTTTATGCACTACCTTGTGATCTATTCCATTAAATCCCCAATTAAATACATTGACGGTTGAAGCTATACAATAGAAAAAAATGTGAAAAAGCTGAACTGTATCTGTTCATTTGTTCACCTCTGTATCTGTAGGGTTGATTGACACTCCTGAAATTAGCTGGTTTGCCAATGTCAGACAATTGCCTATCAAATAGCTTAAGGGTACAGGTATGCAAGTTTCCAAAGTTGCGGATTCTTTTGGTTATTTCAGATATGCTCTATGAAAAAAATCCGCAAACAGGTAAATTTTCTGCGAATAATTTGGATGTTTGTTCCACAGAAAAACACACAAATAGGTAAATCTGCAAGTACTGTAGACCCAGTAGGGAAGGGTCTGTACATTTATAGGTCATGGTCTATGAATTTTGTTTTTGGGAGTTTGTTACTATGAGGGTTCTTTTTCACTTTACTTTTTTCTTTTATGCTACTCTTTCCTCAACTGGCTGCAATCTGTCAGATTTCCTTTCCTACTGTGCTTAATCCAAGCTAAGTGTTACTACCATAATGTTTTTCACACATAAATGATCACAATAAACCAAGCAAGCCTAATTAAAATTGGTCAAATTTACAATGTTCTCAAATTTAATGGACACAGTCCCATTGAGCTTTTGGTTAACATTCCTAAATGAAGCAAAAGTCCCTTACCTTAGTTTTGCATGGTCAGTAAAAAGGTTATGTGGAAACCATTGTTGTGGGTTTCTTGTAGAGTGGCTGCAAATGCAGTTTAAAATTCATTATTACATTGGCCACTTGGACAATGTGTTGGCACGAGGAAACAAAAAGAATGTTTTGCCATGTTTTAAATGGTGTATATTTGGAAAGAAAGCTTATTCTTCCACTGCGTACATGCTGGTGAGCACTTTAGCTTTGGATTGAGGCCATAGCAACACAGTTTCTTAAGCTTTATTAGACATGGTAGTAGTGTTGATTGTGGAAAGAAGTGAAACTGGCCATTACAAAACTTAGTGAGGCATAGAGCACAGTGATGGTGGTGAGATGTCGAATCCAGTTTTCCAACATAACAGTGAAGCACCATTTTTCTGCTCTGCTAAACTGGATAACTTTATCGGCTGTGGGAAGCAGGAGTTTCAATTATAACACAGCAAAGCAAATTTTGCTTGTTAAATTCTAATTCTGCTTAGAAGAAGCGTTCCTACTCGTTATGAAAAAGCTTGAAGCATAAAAACAGAAAATGTGATTTTAATGTTTATCCCAAAGTGTATGTCATGATTAAAGAAAAAATAATAGGCTATTGGAAATGTATATTTGCAATACCATACTTTATTCGTTTATTAATGTCAAAACACTGTTACAACTTTACTCTGTCTATTTTCCTTCTTTCCTCTCCCTTAGCCTTTCCTTTCACCTTTTCCTATGCCCATTAATATTTTTTTTTTACTTCCTTTCATTCCACATCTCTTGTGATCTTTCTTTCTTGCATTCCATCCTTGTTAATTTTTGACATAGATTTTTAGTTAACTGTGGTATGTTATTTATTTGAAACGTAGGTGAAAGTCTGGGGACTCCGGAAAGTTGAGTCTGGAAAGTTCTTACAAGAAAAATCTGTGGGCAACTTGGAAATGTTTATTAATGATTTCTGACACAGTTGCTGCATTGAAGAGCAGGACGATACTCCCTCATGTTTACTGCAGGTGAAAATGGAAATTAGGTTCTCTGAAGGACTTCTATCTGGATGTTTCTCAAAGTTTTCAAACTCTGTGTGAGGACCTGAGGGTCTTATTTCGCACTTGTTGTTTTTTAATGCCACATATTAATTAGTTGTCCAAGATTTTGATTAAATGTGGAGTCACAGCCAAGTGTTTCTGTTGAGATAATTATACAATAACTAACAAAAGCATTGACAAACTTTCAGTGACTAAGAGCATGGAAATCCATTTTAAATCTCTATTTTCAAATAAGTTGTTTTGTTTATGTACAAGTAAAGATCTATAACAATGGCTAACAAATCACCAGTCCAAATGAAAAAGAAAACAACCTTCCAAAACATAATGAGGAACTACAGTCTAAATGTAAATAAAGGAAACTGTATATAGCCGATGTTGTTTTTTACTGTCACCTTGTGTGTAGATTTTAAATCACAAAAATAAAAACTCTTGGGATGGTAATTTTTGGGTGTAGGATTTTTCTGCGGAAAAAAGAAAACAAGCCATTTGATCATAAAGGAAATGCTACGGACTATCACTCAAACGCTGCAATCTGTACTATCATCCAAATTCTGTGAATTTTGGGACAAGGTCGTCCATACCTCAAACCACCAGAAGGGGAAACAAGATTCACATCTGAGTCAAAGGGAGACTTTTCTTGATATGTTACTGGAGTTTAATGGAATAAGTTTTAGCCTTTACATGTGTTTTTGTTTTGTTTTGTTTTTATATTTACATCTGTCCATTTCAAGTAGTCTCTACAGTGTCACACTTATGACAATTTCAATGACATTTGACCTTGGCTTATCTAATTCAGCACAGAGGTAGAGTTTACACGAAATAGGGGATTTCTCTAGATGGATTTCTTTTTAAATAATGGAATATTTTCTTCACCTTTCCATGTTTCCTTTTATTTACACCAACTTTTCCAGCCTTTACGACTGTCACAATTGCAACAGTTAGTGTGGATGATGGTTAAACTCCAAGTCCTAGAAGGAGTAGCCAATAAAGAGGAACAGTCAACCAAGCCTGGAAAAACATCACTATTAGAGTGTCCCAAGAAAAGTTGAGGGGGACAATGAAGCTTTTCATCCAGACTGGGTTTACTGACAAAAATTTCTTTGCCCACCACTGTAGAGGTGATGACTTATATTCCCACTGGTCTGCTACCTGATATAAAATCCTATGTCATCAGCATCTGTGGAAATGTACTTATCGTTTCCAGGCTCATCTCTGTATATTTGTATTGGACCTGCACTAGACAGAAGTTCCAACTTCATCCCTTTGTATGGCTGAGTATTACATTCAAGCATGGACAGTTGTCCATGCTTGAATGTAAAACCATCAACTTGCACCTTCTAAAGATATTCACACCGTTTTTGAACTATTATCTCCTTGTGTTACAGTTAAAATTTATATGTATTTTATTAGATTTTATTTTATGAATTACCGGTTTAACTTTTTACCTTTAACATTGCTGTTTGCAAATTCACATCCAAACTTTAAGTGATTGCATTTTACTATGCAATCACTTATAGTTTGCTTACCAACACTAATCATTGTTTCTACCCATTTGTCTCCACTCTGGTCTCCACCCACAGCTGTAACTACTTTCCATTTTCTTCGCCCTTTTTGTAGTTTCTTTTTTTCCTCACATAAAGTACCTTCTGGGAAGAGTTTAATAATCCTTTTAATTCTTTTCTTTTGACAGCTTCTTTATTTGAGCCATGTTTCCTCTCAGTAAACTGGAGCCAAAACCTTCGAATGCCCAACCACTTTCTAATTGCTGAATAATTTGCATAATTAGACGTTTGTAGTTTAGAAATGCAAATATCAAAGTGATTTTTAAAAAAAGATTTCCTCTTTCAAAACATCTTGCACATTTTGCCTTCCTGTGATTTCATTTTTAAATACCCTGCTAATATTTTTAAATGACTAACAATGAATCTGTTACCATCTGTAACAACTTCCTCACTGAAAAGGGTTCAATCATGTTTATTTTTATAGCACATTTCAGCAACAAGGCAGATCAAAGTGCTCTATATCATGAAAAATATAACAAATTATACAGTAGTCAACACACATCAAATATGTTGGTCAATGTTACATTTATAATGGTTCAAATGCAACTCTAAACAGGTGTGTTTGTGGTATTGTTAGTGTTGTAGTTAGCGGAACCTGGTAGAGTCGTGATATCTGGTTGTTTGAATTTCCTGGGTTTGTCTTTATGTTTTCACTTTTCATTGTTTCATTGTTTAAGCTTTATTTCATGCTTATTAAATTCCTCATGCTGGAGTTATTCTTGTTCTTCGTTGAGATTAGTTTTTTCCCCCTTGGTTGTTGTGTGTTTCCCCTTCCACTCATTTCTGGTTCTATAATCTCCTTCACTCAGCCAGCCTGCCTGGTCTCCACTCACAGCTGCACTGTCTTTGTCAAATTGTCTTTGTGAACAGCTGCTAACGAAGTGCCTAAAGATCCAGTTTAGAATAGATTCCTTGCCAAGTTGTCTGATATCTGTAGACAGATACACAGAGGCATTTTTTGGCCTGAATGCTTTATAGGTCAGAGAAATGTTGTCAGAGAAAATGTTTGGCTTCAATTCAACGCGATTCAGAGCACCATTCCCAACAAGTAATATATTTATTTCATAACAATCTCATCATCCAACTAGTAGTAAAGAAAACAAGCCTCTTGTCATTATGTCACAATTGAGTTAAAAACTTACTCAAATAAGATTTGATAAGTACATTTGATTCCATAATTAAATGAGATTAATAGATGATACTGTATAGCAGAAAAACTTTTGAAGATTAAAATCTTCAAATTCCGTGGCCTGCTTTCAATAACACACATCTGTAAATGCTCAGTGTTTACGTAAATCACAACCACTTTAGCATGCATCCTTTAAAGCACAGCACAGGGCCTCTACTCTGACTTTTTTCCCCTCTGTAATGATTGATAAAGTGGAGCCTGTGGAAAAACACAGGCTGCCAGAGTAGGTGTTACACGTACAACATCACACAGAGTTAACCAAGCAGCGCATGCGGACGACAACACGCTGCACGCCAGAGTGACACAGCCTCACGTGGTTTCAGAGGTTTGATATATTTCGCAGAAAATTGTCAGAGATGGCTCTCCGCTGAATTTGCAACAGAGCGTCTTCACACGCAGGCTTCAAATGCAAGTAATTGCACTCCTCTTTAGGAGTACAGTAATTCGCCGGAATTCCTTTCATCTGCGTCCAAAAAGCACAAGTTCTCATGGAATATAGGCAGCAATAAATGGCGCAACATGGAGATTGTAATGTGAACAGCATGCTGCCACTCATACGAATAATTGACTTCAGCAGAGTTACAATCAGTGTCCTGCCGGAGAGGCTGAGCCCACTCCATTCCCAGAACGGAGTCCAATTGAGGGAGGACGATTGGATTGTCTGAAGACATGAAATCTCCAATAAGGTGGTGCAGTTTTTAATATATTTCTAGACGGATAATTAAAGCAGTCAAACTGTGGAACAGTGGAAATTTTTACTTAATTAGTAGCACTGTCTATTATCATTTCTGACAATAACCCTCCACAAATGTTCTTTTACTTTCAGTGGGAGGAAAGTGTCCCGAGTGCGGCCTGGCTAAAGCTCCAGCGGTCTCCAACTGTAAATAAAGAACAATTCGTATGCCATAAAATGTCTAATCCTATTTTCATTAGCATTTGTAAAGTGAAAGAGCAGGAGGCTCAAAGCGACACTAGTTACAGTATTTGGTCAGAAGAGCGAATATGATCTCCATCCAAAAAAAAAAAAAAAAATAGGAGTTCCCTCAGTTCAGCCCAGTTCTGTCTTTTTTCTTTTTAATGAAGTGACCAAACGCTTTATAGTTTGTAGATTAAACGAGAGCATTTTGACAAGCAACAGCAACAAACATCCAGTGGTTCGGAGACATGAAAGACCCATTTTAGAGAAAAAAAAGTGAAATGGCACACTAATTCTGTATGTGCAGCTTTTTTTTTCTTTTTCTGTTTTGTATAAATGTGCAATAGTTGCGGCATTTTTTAAATCACTTTAATCATCCAGAAAGTCACCTGTCAAACTGCATCAAATTACTTTTCACCGGACAAAGTGGTGGCCTGGAAATAGCATGCTGGTTTCTCGTAAACCTTTTAATTAAAACAGCCGGTTCTGCACTGCTGGTCTTGTTTATCCAAAGCCAATCTTGACCCTATTCTTTATTAGACATGGCTATTAGTTTGCTTGCCATTGTTTGCCTGCCTTCTTGAATGTCTTTTGTAAATAATTGTCATTATGCGCTGGAGGTTTCCCATTTGGTGTGCAATTTCCGTGGTACAGAGGCTAGAGGAGCAGGACTAATTGAATCTTGCGTGTGTTCTTATGATTATGGGAGAGACTGAATGGATTCAGAGGCTTGATCTCCTGTAATCTCATTCATTGCATTACAAGCTACGTAAGAGTTGATTATTGTCCAGCTTCATTAAAAACATCTGTAAATTTCTCATACCCTTATTTTGTTGGCTCTAAATTTTCAAACAGCCGAATTTCCATTGCCAAAAAAAGGTGCTTACACCCTGAACATTATTTCTGCGTCATTCACAAGCTTATTAAAACTGCACTACCTTGCGGTATGGGGGAAAAAAAGAAGTAACTCAAGAATATTCATTTTTTTCCATTATTCTGAAGCTTAGCACTGCTGCTGAGAGCATGAATACATCTAAACTAGCCGCTGGCTTGTTTCTGTGACCTTTACCTCACGGTGTAAGATCTGTTTTGCTGCTCAAACACCTAAAGACAAAGAAAACAGTTTGATTATAGCATACGGTTTATTGTACAGTTGTGATAGGTGGTTTTGGCCAAGACAAACAGTGATTTTTAAGAACCACCTATGGGACTGATTAGGAAAATTAGGTGAGAGCAGCTCAGTGTTTTTGTGTGGCCAAAATCGGAACAGGCTTTTTAAGTATCGATAATCTGCAGTTGTTTGGCTAGGGAAAGAAGTTGGACAATTAGGAAACTTTTAGGAGGCCTGTTGGTCCATCTGAGCGACATCTTGAAGGGGTGATTAGAAACACAGAGGGTGAGGGAGCAGTCGGTCGGAGGTTAGATGTGTCTCTGCTGACAGTTGCTAATCTCACTAATTTGAATTTAATAAAAAAGAACCATGGGACATGTCGTGTTCTCCCACAGAGTTTATTGACGTACCAGAAACCAAGAGAGGATTTCAGGATGCAAAGGTATTAAGATATTTTGGTAGTCATTATAGGAAGCAAAGAAATGTGAGATAAGTTTAGGAAGTCTCTAAAAGAATAGTAGGTATGTAGGTTTGATGATTGGACCATCTGGCAGTGCTGATAAGTTCTGCTGGTCCTTTAGTGATGTTGTCTGATGAAACAGGTATGTGAGTAACTCTGCCTGAGGAGAATGAGCAGACTGAGAGGGAGGGAGGAAAGAAGAGATGGCAGCACAGGAAAAACACACAACTCTGAATCAGTTTCTCTGTTTACCAACTTTAGCCCAACTTTCCTGCTAATGTTACATTCTGTTTAAACATCCTGTATTAGTGGAAATGTGTTGGTATCGAAGTTCAACATTTGTAGTGTCATTTTGCGTCCTCTTCAGTGGTTTCTTTGCCTCTCAAACACAGAAGCCCTCAGAGTCTGAAAGATGCTTGTAACACATCTGTATTCTTAGTAGCCTTGTGTTTTTGGAAATGTGACTTACTTTTCTCGCCAAGACTTAGGCGAGAAGATTGACAGCTCTCCCATCTGTGCTGTAAAAAAAAAAAAAAAGCCTCCAGCCATTTTTGTAAGCTTTGCTATAATATTTTAAAAGAGTAGTTTGCCGTTCTGGGGCTTATTCATCTGAGGTATTTGCTGAGGTATTTGAGGCACAAATGGCACTTGAATCTTGACGTAGCTTAAGAACTACACTTTGAAGGTACAGGGGACACCACTTTAAATGCTTTGAGTCGGTTGCATAGGTTTGGAAAGGAAAATCATCCCTGACTCTCTGTTCGCAGCTGCCTGCTTTGTAGTCTCACCCGCAAGCTGCCCCAGGAAACCGCAGCAGTTTATTCGGCTGCTTGGATGCTACAGCGGCGCAGTTGGGGGTTAAGTTGGTCGCTCAAGGGAACTTTGAAATTAAAGTGGAGAAAAGGGGATAGGGTAATGGTTTGATGCATTTAACTTTCTCAGCACAAGGTTTATTTTCACAGACTATCAGGGGATTTAAACTCTCAGCCTTCTGGTCATAATATTAAATTTTATCGCTTTTCCGCAAATGTTCGGGAATACTCATAAGGATATTGATAAAGTCTGGTTGTTAAATTCTCCTTTAAACATACATGTTACATTAATACAAGTTACAGTAAAGGAGAAATGTAACTTTGTCCAGAAACCTTTGGAAATTTAGGATTAAATGTCTAGAAACAATGCGCTCTAATGAACATCTGGGGCCCCTCAACCAGCTTTACTGTGGCCCTCTGACCACCTGAAACTACAGGTCAGGATTACAATTCATCCCCAGAGGATGAGCTTCCCTTCATCTCCTCCTACAACCTTTGACTTGGTCACTTTGACTGACACATACGAAGGAAATATGATGCGGAGGGAAAAGTTGACTTCACACTTTCAAAACCCTTTGATTGCTTTTTCTGTGAAACTTCAAGAGAAAAGAAAATCTGTTATTTATCCCGTGGCATTTTGTTCAGGATGTCTAGTGTTTCTACTTTGGTTGTAGAAAACTCTTCCTCAGCATGCCTGCAGACATAGCATGTTCTACTTTTATCCACCAGAAAAAAATGAGCTAGTCACTTTGATAACTAAAAGTCCTATTGGGTACAAAGTGCTTTCATATTTGCATGTTGGCGTGTGCCGTACATCTTTGCACTTAAAGTTCTTTGCTCCTCTGGTGATGAAAGATTCACCATGGGGAAGGAGTAAAAAGCTTACTCTGTGGTTTTCCTGAAATGTATTCAGAGTTTGAGTGTAAAATAAATAATAACGATTTCTATCAGAGTCCCTGATGAGGGCGCTGGGTGGCTCAGTTGCGCAACATGTGCAGAAGCTGCAGTTATCGACACGGTTCTTTTATGTTCGATTCCTGGTCTCGGGCCATTTGCTGCATGTCTTCCCCTCCTTTGTCCTCCGAAAATACTGTTTAATAAAGGCCTCTTGAGCCAAGATAAAATCTTTAAAAAAGAAGAAAGCAAAGGATTCCTTGACTAAACTCAACTCCTGAAACGTGTTGCTGGGAGAGTGTCTGTAATTTTAATCAGCTCTTTAAATGGTGTGAGTCAGCATGAGCACAGCTTAGAAGACTGTATTCTACGGTGTGTTAAGTTTTTTGTTCTAGTTTGTTGATTACTCTTTGCAATCTAAGTGCTTCTTTCTTGTAGTGATAACAGTGGAAGAGAGACTGTATTGACCGCTACAGCGCCCTATTTGTGTGTGATGTCACTCCCTCTGTAGCTCTACAGTTTTCCCATCCCTGTTAAAATGTGATGTAACAAAAAATGTCAATTAAAGACCATTTGAAACGTAGAGCAATAGCTATCAGTAGGACTCCTTCCTTTCTTTAATATTTTTTATTAAAAACAGCTAAATATAAATTGTAAATTATCTTTATAATAAGATTTTATGAAAGTACCTGGACTCAATGAACTGAAATGATTGGACGCTGCGTCCAGCACTGCCTGAGCTTTAAAGCTGATGGTTGACAGCTGTTGCTAAACTCCAAAAGAAGCTCTTGTTTGAAACTTTGAAAATATTGACACAAGTTAGTAAAAATATCAGCCTTTTGCATCCACTGTTCAAAGTTAACTTTTCTAGAATTGCTTTTCCAAGTTAGATTTATACCTCAGCTGCCTGCCTGGAGTTCTAGATGTATTATTCAACCAAGCACTGCTTTTAGAATAAATCTGAAAGCGTTGCTGAATTTATGCCTGAAATGAACCGTTTTATTGATTCAAGGTTGTCTCCTGAAGAATTGCAGCTCATCACTATGCGTATGGAAGGGAATTTCTGGGCTTATGAAAATAAACAGAGCTGGTTGACACTTTGGTCGACGTCTTGATGACGACACTTTATTTTTGTTTCCACTGAAGACCCACTGAGGCTTCTCAGACTGAGACACTTAAAGCTTTCAGCATCCTCTCAAAACTTGACTCTGCTTTTTTTTTTTTTTTTTCTTCGTAGTGGTTATGACAGCTTTGAAGTTGTGTAATTTGATAGTTTTCAATAGTCTCCACAAGCTATTTCCGACTTAATGATTTAAAGGTTTGAAGCTCCCCATTTATAGATCTTCAAAATAGTATTACCCCTAGAGCCCTTCCCACAGTTTTGGTGTATTATATTTAGATTTTATTGATGAAAGTTGGTCAAAATAGTAAAAAATTGTGAAATGTAGGAAAAAGATGTATGTGGAATATTGTTTAATAACTGGGTTTTGAACTTCAGTACAACTTTAACCCAGGCCTGTCTGGTAATTTTCATGGTTTTCATGTTCTCTGACAATAATCTGAGGCCTTCAGGGATCAACTGTATTTGTACTGAGATTGCATTACATCTACAATTTTGCTTCCACTTCACGACTGTTTGCCAGTTTGGGTTGCTTTATCACATTAACTCCCAACGTAATACGCTAAAGTTTGTGTTTTTAATGTGAGAACATGTGAACAAGGCAATGCAGGTTACGGTTGTGGTTAAAATGTTTGATGTTTAAATGTTGCTACTTTTAGCTTCACAGTTCCAGCAGAACAAGCGAGTCTTTTGAGAGATTAAACACTACTGAAAGGACATACTGTGCTATGATTTTATGATTCAGTGAATATCTGAATGGGAAAAAAATTGGATTGAGTTTTTTTGCTGCCAGAAACCAGCAGAGTGTTAAATTGACTCTCATCTTTAGTGAGGGCATTTTCTGAGCACTCAGTGGAGCTTTTTAAGTCGAGATGAAATCCAAGTTTTCTAAACTGCTGTAAGTCTTAGTAAATCTTTGCCTCAAACAATATGATATAAAGTTAGACTCCAGATTTTACTGTTGCCTTGCAGCAAGAAGGTCTGTGGTTCATCCTTGCCTAAGGAGTTTGCACAATTTACCTTTGTGTGGCTTCCCTCTGGGTTCTCTGACTACCTCCCACGGTCCAAAAAATATGACTGTTAGGTTATTTGAAAGCTCTCTTGTCTTTAGGTGAGTGTGTATGTGCATGGGTTTTATGTCTTGTGCCTCTCTGATGAATTGGAGACCTGTCCAAACCGTACCCCACCTCTCACCCAATGACCACTGGGAATAGTCGCTGGCTTTCCTGCGACCCTGCAAGGATAACTAGGTATAGAACATAGTTGGATGGATTTGTAGTCATATTTGACCATACTATCAGTCATATGTCATTCTTTTCTTTTGACAAGCCTGGGTGTCTTTGACATAAGCTCTCATCTCTGGGTGTTCAAACTGTAGAAAAAGATCAGTCAAAACACAAGTAAAGCTCATTTGCAGCGGCGGGCATGAATTTGACTTTCAGTTTGAGCTTTTAAGGATGCACTTGAATCTTTCAGTTTCTGGTGTAACAGATTAAAAACGATACAACTAATGAAAGTGAAAAATAAGAATCCTGTTTGACTTTTTCAGTGATTTTCATTAATTCACTGAAAACATGTACATACAGTGTCAAATATGTACAACACCCCTGACATTTGGTTAAATATTATTTGCAAAGTTGCACCTGTTGCTATAAATAAACTTGGATATTTGATGACTTCTATAGATTTTTTTTTTAATTGCTTGGTTTCCTAACATGGACCTGGCTTTTAAAAATAGTCACTATTAGTCTCATTAGGGTTGAGGTTCAGGGAGGCCACTCCAGACGTTTGACGTTTTCCTACCTATCATAACATAAACATGATTGAAACTAGCAGCTCCCCACATAGACAAGCCAAATCACTTCTGGAAATAGTTTCATTTTCAGACAAGACAAGACAAGTAATTTGACTACAATGACTACAAACCTGAGAACCCTCCACCATCTGTCTAGTATGGTGGTGGTAGCATCAAGGTGAGGGTCTATTTTACTGTCAGATGTTCTGATGAATTGCAAGTGATGGGATTAATGAAAGATGAGAAAAACCTCCTTGTTGTTAAAACCAGTCTAAACTTATAGCTCAGTGGTTGAGCTTTAGAGAAAATTTGGTTTCAGAACAAAACCAAATGTTTTTGGAATCAAAAACTATTACATTAAATGAAAAAAACCATCGTTTTTGGAATCCTTGGCTTTTGACTGATTGTTGTTTTTTGGTATAGCTATACTAAATTAAATGATTCCAGTTTCATTTTGTTTGAAAAATTGTAGGTTTTACTTAAAAACCAGGTCTGTGTGAGGAAGACAAAAAGGAAAACAGTTAACAGTAGCACTATCAATTTCACATACAAGTTTCAGAAATTACAAATTTTGTTGATGCCTGCTAAAGTTGCAACTAGGTAAGGCAGCATTTAACCAAAAATGACTGAGCATGTATGGACAGTTTTGATTTCATATTTGTAATATGTACCCAAAAACATCTGAAAGGCACTGCTGACGCCATCACGATTGACTAAATAAAGCATAGTTAATGATATGGACAACCCTGATCTGATAAACTGCAAATTAACATATTAGTGTGGGAAATAACTTATTAACTAAATAGCATGAAACTGGGACTTGGCGCAGTGGATCAGGACACACAGACATACTGTGGTAGTTTTTCCAGCTGCAGGATTGGATGCAGGATGTATCAATCTGTCAGAGGAAATGCCCTGACATTACTCTTACAGATGAGCAGGAGCTAGCAGGCTGTGGCTTCATGATTTCCTCAGGGCAGGACAGGGGTTAAGAGAGTATTTGGCTTGTTCAGATGCTGTACCCTTCACAGTTACCACTTCCAGGTCTGTCGCAGGCTGTGGGGGTAATTTGACTGGCTTTTAGGAAAAGAGTGTTGTGGTTGTTGGAGACACCTGACCTCGTGAAATATAAAAACACCATTTCTTATCCCCAAAAAGTGCCAGCTTGCACTGTACTTCTTACCATAGAAGAAGTGGTGGTTTTGTTTAATTTCACTAACCTTAATGTGTAAAAGGTGTGTGGTTGTTTAAAGTGAAAATATCATATGGAAGTCCAGTAATATAGTTTTGAATCCTAATAACATGTTTCACTTGACTGCAGTTATTATTTTTTTGTAGTGATTTCATCTGTGTTGAACTGTGATGACTGTCCTTGAGCTGTTTGAGGCTTTGCGGTCCATACTAAGCAGCTCTGCTTCTTTAAAACTGCTGCCTCTCGCACCGCAGACACACATGCATGTTTTGCCTACTTGCTCACACATTCCTGGTGTTGATAAGGTCAGCCAGCAGTCATGTCAGCAGGTATCGGACTGTGTATGTACCCACTTCATAGTGCCTTGCAAAAGTATTTAGCCACCTTGCAGTTTTAAACATTTTGCGACCACAAGCTTGTATTTTATTCGAATGTAATGCGATAAATTCACACAATGTCAGGAAACTGTATTTAATGTTTGTTTGTTTTTTTAAAACAAATGCGTGCATACAGCTAATTAATAAATAAATTTTGTCTGTAATCTAATCTCAGTATAATCTCTTTCAAGGTTCATACACAATCCATCTTTAAACTTTGTAAGGTGCCAGAAACAAACCGGCCAGGTGGAGGTGCTGGTAGAAAGACAGGAGATAAGAGTAACTTTAGCTCATTATTTAGGACAGTTTAATATTAAATCTGGGGTACTAAAAGGTTCAATCATGTATAAATGCATTACAAATGTGGTCAATTGCGTATTGTGGTAAGAACTGTCCCTAAGCAGTGAGTTCATTAACCAGGTCAGGAACACACAGAGGGAAAGAAGTGGCATAAAGCTGGTTTTATTTTTCCTCATTATTTTAATAAATTAAATCATGAATGGTTCATAGATATTTCACCCTTTATGTTTATCTTAGCTTAATCAGCAGCAGCCTGCGGAGTCTAAGATGGTAAAGGAGCATAGGACAGAAGAGCTCCTCCTAATCACATAACTCGGTCATTTCAGCCAAATTCAAAAAGAATAGCAGTTCAGAACCTTCCAAACAAATCTCTACATTTTCAAGAGAAACATACACTTTCAAGACTGAACATTCAATCAATGGTTCAATGGAAAAGTTTAGAATAAACTATATTCATGTGCTGTTGTGAACCAATCAGAATGCAGATCCAATTGAGAATCTGTGACTTACACTCTCCTTATAATCTGACTGAGTTAGTTATTTTACGAAGGATAATGCACAAAAACGTACCAGACATGAAAAGCTGTAAAAAGGCTGCAGGTGTAATGGCAGCTAAATTTGGTTCAGTTTTAAGTACAGGTGAGTTGAATTTTTAATGCATGCCACACTTTTCAGATCAGATATTTGTAAAAAAACAAAACAACAACCCCCCCCCATAAAAACAACAATTCTGCACTGTTTTGCATAAAATATAGATGCTATAAACTTCCAAGGCATTGTACTTACAATTGAAGATATTCCTTTGCAGCTATACGAAATAACACAACGTGTTGTAATTTCTTAAATGCCATTTAAAAGACAAACGAGGTTTGATGTTTCAGCCTTCTCGCTTAGCAGCCATTACATCTATGAGCATTTTATACTCGAGTGAGGAAAGTAGATTAGTTTCAACAGTACTAAATAAGAGGTCTTAGCCATTGATTAAATGTGGGAATTTACTGCTCCTGAGGGAAAACTATAAGGTTTGCTGTTTGCTCAAAGAGAATATTTCACTTGATGAATTACATTAATTTTAAGAGCATTTTGTATTGGTTGTACAAATCACAAAATCAGATTTAAGATCTTTGGATTTTAGGTTGGTTGTTTGCTATGATTTTATGGCTCTGGTACTTGGTAGAAAAGGCACAGGTGGAAAATGATAGTTTTGTTAGAGATCAGACTTTAGATTACTTCTAAATCATGGCAAGTGTTTTAACTTTTGTTGGTTTAGTGGGTTCTTAAGAGACGCTGGAATCCATTGTGAAGGAATGCCAAGATATAACTGGGTTAACACTCAAAAGAAACCATTAATTTCCATTGTGGATTACACCTTATCCGGGCCAAGCCAAGCCCGTCTCATCTCTTTCATTTTCAGAGCAGTGCATTTTGAAATTTAACAGCTAATAATTTTAAACCTCCCCAAAAGTCACACCACATCTCATGCAACTGTATTTTGAGCTGCTGGATGTGCTAAGGACACGGCGGAGGTTTCTGACAGAGCTGTTGGGATAGCCGCCCATGCCAGTTTAGCTCCCAGAATAAAGCAACGCGACTTGGCTGATCGATCGGCTTATTACCAACCTCGCCTCATCAGGGAGTGTGTTCTGCCTCCATCACGACCGCAGTCAGCGCTGCGGGAAGAATAATTGCAGTGTGCAGCTAACAGGGTGGGTTTCAAGTATCCTCGCACTCAGCCTCTTGCCAGAGGAAAACACATTGATCTCTGAAGGTGATGAAAAGGCTCCCTTAAAGGATACCGGGTCCTCCCGGAGTCGTCCAGCCTGAACACTGAACCGGAGCAAAAACGGAGATGATCCATGCATCCCTTCCAGGCATGCTCGAATTCGAGTCATTTCTCTTCTCTGAGAAAGAATTTCGTTTCGGGAAGGAACTGCTTGCTTGAGTCCCTAAATGTTAAGAAAAAAAAAAGATGTCTAATCCAGAGCGGGAAAACAGTTTGACGGTAATTACTCTGTAAGGATAATCTAAGTGTTGAGGCTGGCTATTTTATGTAGTGCAGCAGAAGAAAGATGCGTTTTTAATGCTAACTTCAATCAGAGTTTGCCACACCAGACAATTCCTCACATCTTAATGGATAGACTCGCTGGTTAATGAACTCATAACTGGCATCTGGACAAACATGGGCAGAATCCAACCAACACACACTCCACCAGGCACAAAATTGCTATGTTCCTCAGGGATGAATTGAGAAATGAATTCATTTCAAGCTATCTGATCACTCCTAAGCGTTCACACAGATATACTCACAGGGGGAAGCAAAAGCATCATTAAGTAAAAACAGAAACCAGCTTCTGTTTTCTCCAATTGCAGTGATCGTTGCCTCATGTGATCCCTTTCATATTCCTGTTTGGAGACATCTTAACAGTTCCTAACATGAACAAAAACCGTTGCTTCAGAGATTAAATTTTAATGTTGGCGACATGATGACATTTCTGTCATGTTGCCACGTTTAAATTGCCAAGAAAGTGGTAGAATCGAGCAAAGCAGGCATTCATTACACCCTCAGAGTGTTTATTAGATCCAAATTACAAAGTAATCAGGGAGATTTCTTGCTTTACTGTAAATTCCCCCAAACTAATCCTTCTTTCTGAGCTATGTAAACACAACTCCTGCAGCTCATAACAGAAGGTTTATAACTGAGAATAAATTTGATTGAATGGGATGTAGTGGTTTGTCAGCATTACAGTACATTGATTTAAGCGGGATAAATGTGTGTCTGTGTGAACCGTAAAGAATTTATGTTAGCGCACAAAAAAAGGGAAAATGAGTAAATGTAAAAATCAGACACAATGGTCTCTTTTTCTGGGGAAGGAATTAAATATAATTGCAAATACGTATTTAGGAAATGGATGTAATCATTATATTTACTCAGGAAATTGTTGCATTGGAGTTAAGTATAGTTGAAAATAGGGATAATGAAGACCTATGCTGCAGAATCGGAGAGTGATGTTAAATATCCTTCAGGACTTTGTTTTTCTAGGTCAGATTGGGATTCAAATGTGGGTCTTGGGGAAAATTAAAGTACAGATCCAAATTCTTCCTGAAATGTCTGTTTATATTACTTTGCCAAACAGATCTTTACAGTCTGTTATAGGAAAGGATAAAGGAGTTTCCATACTTAGTATTAGCCTAGCACTACATAAAACTCGTACCTGTTTGTATTAATGGCCATTTTAGCCAAAGCAGCTCTACCATTAAAACATGGGGTTTCCTCTTTTAAAAGACGTTATGCAATGGCTTCCAAAAGTATGCACACATTTCACCACAATCCTCTGTGCACTTTCTTAGAATTTTGTATGACAGATAAAAACTCAGTGACACACAATTGTAACGTGAAAGGTAAAGGAACAATGTTTTTCATTGTTTCTTTTGTGCGATATTGTGCACTGCTGGACACTATCTCCCTACCCATGTATGAACCTTTAAATTGAAATTGAAAAACGAGTTACGTTCATTTTTATTTAGCCCCTTTTTTGGAGAACTGATTTTCTTTTGGTTAAACCAATGAGCTGATGGTGGATTTCCCCGGCACGGACTCACCTGTCAGGAAACCGACTTGGAGATGGGAAATTCCTCCTAAACAATAAACTAGACTGATGCTCTTTACAAGAAAGGTCAGAGCAGACTATCTGCCAAGGAGACTAAGAGCTTTTGAAGTGCAGGGGAGGCTCCTGAAGACTAGCAGCAGCTAACTTGCAGCTGAGAGGAATTTGTTAAATAAGCTCATTAGGAAGGCTAGCTATATGCTAAGATGCTAGTGGTGAGAAATACAAGGACTTTAGCTGGAATAACATCGCTGCTGGACAATATCTCCCTACCCTACCACTTACTGTATCCTAGGTGCACAAAGGTCCTTCCTCTCAGTAACCATAAGAGTTCACAGCCATCAGTAATACAACTTATCTACTATAAGACTACAGTAATATGAAGTCTTGTTTTCCATAAGCTGAACTCAAATGTCTTAAGCAAGCATAACTGTTCTGATAAAAAGTAGTTTTTTATTATTATTGTTTTCTTTGTATGGAAACTCGTTGTGCCTCTGGCTTGTCGTCTCTCCTAACGTTGTTGAGGAAGTTGAGGGATTAGCACAAGAAGTCCAGGTCAGTGAGAGTACAAGTGCTCTTCTTCCGGATCCAGTGCAGTAGGTCGCAAGACTAATGGGACGTTTAACATTTCCTTCAACAATACCAATGACTGATGACCACATGGACGTTCTGGAAGTGACGGAGACACAGTCCAGGTTTTCATATGGTTGGACTGACTTCCTTAAGAAAGGACTGGATGTTCGTGTCAAAAAGTGATGGATATGTTCAGACAGATTTCTGGGTCTGTATAACCTCATGGACAAATACATTGTCCCAATTCTTCTCTGTCGGGTTTTTGTATTGAACTTGCCGATAATGCTGTGTGCAGGTGCTTTAATTGTCCTTTTTCCAGAAAATGCACTTATTACATAATTAATCTGCTTGTTAGGCATTCTTTGCTTGCTTTTGGAGTCTGCAGTTTCTATTCATAACGGCTCACATTTGTCAGTAGAGAATGAGGAAAGCAGTGACCTTCACAGACCAGACTTATTTTAAAATATTGTTAAATTTCCATAGTTTCCCTCTGACACTGGACTCAGAGGCCCATAAATTAGAATTTCATGTATTGATTTATTTGTTGTCATGCAAAGAATAATGATCCTGGATTGAAGGGGTGCCTTTTTGCCAGACGCTTCCACAAAATGTACTTGTAAAGTAACAAATGATTGTACTATGCAGAAGAAAGCCAGCTTTTGTGCAGTTTTAGTTCCGTTGACCTGGATACCCAAGTGTTGTGAGGTTTAATAAACTCATCCATCCTTGTTGCGGTATTAAATGGGGTATATTAAAGTCTGTTTTGACTACTTCTTCATAAGTCCCAAGAATGCTTCAAAAGACATTGATCAGCAGAGGTTTTTCTTCTTACATGTACTCAACATTTCAAGGAAACGCTGAGATTCAAGTTCTGAGGGTGGCTGGAGGCATTTTGAGGCCATCAGAGCTGACCATATCATGATTTAGTTCAACTAAGCCAAATGATGCAAAGCAGCTTTATGCTGGTTCAAAGACACTGTTTTTAAAAGTATATTGACCAAGTGATATTTCGCCAAATATTTGTACAGAATGTTGCACTGAGCATTGTATTAAAGCGAAATCCCAGCTCCTATGTTTATATACCTCCTGCCACTGGGGTTTAACTGTCCTTTTGAACCTTAGTCATGAGGAGTAGTGGTTAAAATATTCCACCACAAATTTGGACAGCCGTTCAAGAATTCCCTGTTAAATAAATGAAACAATGATAAATGGACTATAAATATTGTGTAAAAAGATAAATTAAGTCTACTGTGAGAAACACTTTTCATTTGTTATGCTTAAATATATATAAAAAATGCATTCTTACAAATCACAGTCTCACACAGTATATTTGGCTTGCTAGAAACATATGGCTGTTTGAGAATTTGCAGTGACACTCAAAACTAAAACATTAAAAACCATCAAACTGCCTGCATACTATATTAGAGATCCACTGATGTGGGCCCAGTTTGGGTCATAGATCAAGATGTCTAAATTAAATTTAGCTTTGACCTGCCAATGCCAAATTTTAGCTGATTCAAATTTTGTAATACAAGAAGAAGTAAGAAGAAAAAAAACATTTTTTTTAGTATTCCTGATTTATAATCGGAAATCATTTGTATTTGGAAGGAAGGATCCTTGAAAAAGCACTAGCTGTTAAAGTACGTTTACTGATTGATTCAACGATTAGACTGGTGAAATGTCCAGTGTGTACTGTACTTCTTGCTCATTGACTGTGGGAACAGCCTCAAACCCTTCCTGAACTCTTAACAGCATTAAGTGGGTGCAAAACGTTAAATTCTTCTGCACTTCATTTGACTTGGACCTCTGAAATATCCAAATTTTAATTGCAAGACACCCTTAATCATATAACCAAATGTTGAAACTCCTATACCATGGCACAAAGATCCCAGTGGTAGAAAGGGCAAAAAGGCAAATGTCAATAAAGACTTTCAAAAATCTGTCAGAACATATTCCAAATCTGTCCTTTACGTCAATATTTTCATTTGTATTCCAAAAACTGTAGCAAAACCTTTTGTCTTTAAAGAATTGAGATTTAGATTTGGTTTTGCTTTGTTGGAAAATCATGACATGTTTGAGAAAACTGCTTTTTTGTTGTTGTTGTTTTGCTTTAGATTGCATTGAGCGTTAACCCATCTTGTGGCACAGTTAAGTAATAAATTTTAGGGTTCATGTATGATGACTAAAACATTGTGTAATAAAAACCGAAACAGATTATATACTGCAGAGAAGTGGATCTGTACTCACAGAGAGATCTGAAGCCAATTCTCCTTAAACCTGATTTGCTTGGAGGTTAGAACTGGTACACTGTTTGCTGTTTTTGGCAAAAGTTTGACTTTCATTCTGAAGAATGGCTCCGTTACATCGTGAGAGAGGGGTTTTAAGCAGTCTGATTATGTACGTTGCGCTCTGAGACATGGCTGGTAGTGTAAATTGCTCCACCCAGTGCTGGCTTGCTTCAGACTGATTGATTTGGAGGAAAAGGAGAAGCGAAAAGAGGGCCACTGCTCGGGGCCAATCAATACTTCATGGATGATGGGCAATGCTAAAAGGCAGCTGTGTCTCGGTTGCGTGAAGTATAAACAGGACGTTTATCATGTCAAACAATCCATAACTTTAAAATAATGTTGTGATGAACAATATTTGCAGAAAATCTTAAAACAATGGATTAACGCTGCATGTTTCGTAGTGCTTCCAAATGCTTTGTGTGAAATGGTTTTCAAACGACTTCTCGTAGAGTTTAGGAAAGACCGCGCGATTTAAAACTTTAATGTCGCCTGATTCTTGAAAGGGAAGTAGAGGTTGTATTATGCACTTGTTTTTGTTCTCAGGGTTTGATGCTTCTCCTTGAGAAGTTTTGACATGAAGAGTAATATTGTCACAGTTGTGTGAAAAGGAGACTGTGCATTATCTAAGCAGTTTGTTGAGTTTATGCAGTGATTTAGCATAATAGACGAAGATACAGTCATGGTTAAAAAAAGAGATAGAGCTACATTTTACTCTAGCATTTCAAATACAACATGCATTAAATAAACTGTTTTGAAGCAGTGCTTAGCTTTCATTGTCATTATTTAAGGAATGATGTCACTGAAACCTTTGGTGTTGCATTCACATTCACATTAGTGGCATAGATGCAAGGTGTACAAGATTTTATTAAATTATTAAATTTTTTTACATCCTGGCAAGATAACATCATTCAGTTGCTTTTCAGTTCTCTGTGTTTCCGATGGCCATTTAGGCTTTTATCATCTCAAACTTGTCTCCATATGTTCTTGTTATTTCCACGTTCATCACCTTGCCCCTTTCCATACAGTGGAAAAAAAATGACCAACTGTAAATTGGACAACACTTTAAGCAGAAACAGATTCAGGACATTTATTAACATGCTCTTTCTCAATGGGAATCTGAATATTGACTTGCTTTGTTCTCTGCAACATGTTAGCATGCTAACATGAAGTATGCTTCACCTAGAACTGGGAAAAGTCTTGCAGAGCTAGCTGAAAAGTCTTTGACAGGCATGAAGAAATAATCCTCTCTGGTTAAATTAAAAGCTTAGGCATCAGCAGATATATGATTAATCCCGTGATAGAAACGAACACCATTTGTTCTTACGGTATTTTGCTTAAACAGGAAACTGTCAACCCCAAGACGTTGCCACAGAAAATGTTGGACCACCGCTTAAACCATTAAACTGTCAAGCAACCTCGACTGTCTGAAGACAATTCCTGGACAGTTCATTTAATAGTTGTAGAGAGATTTTAACCTGGCACAAAGCAGACTGATTGACAAGGCTTTCCACTCCACCACCCTGCTAGCATAGCTAAACACGAAGCCAAACCATCATACCTCTACTGACACTTTTCTCTTTCTCGTTCGGCATGAGAGAAAATATTATCTGCTGCATCACTTTCTAAAATGCAAACGCCACCAAATGTGGAACACAATGTGAAACACACAAAACCACAGCATCCATTTTGTTATGTCTGACCATCCATCTGAAAGAATATTAAATTTACTTTGATTTATTTCAGTGACAGGCAAACGAAAAAAAAAAGTGCTGAAAAGGTTTTAACAGATTGTTCATAGTTGCTGACCCTCATCGTAAAATTCCCAGCCGCACTTTATTTATTTTTTTCTCCAAAAACCATTGTTCCGTGACAGCATTTGGGAATCTGTGAGAAAACTAAAGCCAAAATGCTTTTTCAAGTCTTATTTCATTTATGGCCAGAGCCCTTGATCAGTTTTTTAAATATATCTGAAAACCTGTTTTGACTATTTTTACTAACATACAGTAAAACTTTTTTCTTTCTGAAGTCGGAATATTATTGTTGGCACACACGAGTCTCAGCAAAGGATTTTTATCTTTATATCTCTCTGCAATTTTAACTGGCTTTCCTTAAAGTCTAAAATTAGAATGAAAAATAAAGTGAGGAATACTATAAACCACAGTGATATTTGCAAGTAACGTAAGGTATTTTGCCTGGAACAGCAGGCACCATATGGCAAATGTTTTCTTAGCAGCTGTCATACCACAGAAATCAGAAGGATGTCATAATGTCATACAAAATATTCCTTTCAGAGGTGTCAAGTGTCATTACAAACTGAGTTAAAGTGAAGTGAGTGCCAAGTGCAGTAAACCGCCTTCTGTTTCTTACAAAACCTCAAAAAACAAACCTGTGGAAGCAAACGGGGCTCATGTTGTAAAGTGGGAGTCAAACTCCACCTGTGGTTACATTGAACTGAGCCCGGACTCTTCACTGGCAGCGCCTGACATTATCTTGGAGGCCGCTCAAAAGGAGCAGAGTTTGAGGTCGAACCTGAGCCAAACGGTGGGATCAGATTCAGGGCTTAGGATCATACAAGGAGGTTTCAATACAGTCCCACATTTTTGCACCCAAGTAACACTTGTAGACTGCAAGTAAGGGAAAACGTGAGCCACATTCTTCATCTCATTTTATTTGGTCTTTTTTTTTTTTGCTGTTATATAAACTTGTTTTGTAAACACAGAAACAAGTTTACATGGAAAGTGATATGAACAATCTTGAACAATCCAGTTGAAGTAGAGCTGTGAAGTCAAACATTATTATATGATCGGACATGGAAACCCAAAGTGTACATTGGAGTACAATGGCTTGAGGAACTATGTGTTTACGATCAATAACAAAAGCTGCCAAAAAATACAGAAACACAATTTATGTACAAAATTTTGAAAAACAATGGTATCCCTCATAAAAATAAATCGTAGTGATGAACTTGAAGTTTGCTGCCTTTTTGTATGATCCATCAGTATAAATATCTAAATGTGGCTGTTAAAGTTGATGTCCAAATTCTAGCCGTGCCTTCTCATGCTCACAGAGAGCAATTTGACTGTGAGAAAGCTTGAAGAATATCAAACTCATACATATTTGAGGCAATCAAGTCTTAGACCTAAATGTATTTTGTTTCTTTTTGTTCCAGGACCTCCTGGTAAGAGAGGAAGGAGAGGCCGCGACGGAGAACCTGGTATGTACATTTATAATTTGGCTCAGAGATCAGAATTGTCTTGTTCTATGAATTTAGAAAAAGAAATAATTCAATTGGACATCAGTAGATTTGACTATAGTCCTTTAGAAGTACAATGTATTTTTTTAGAGGCTAAAATGTGTAAGAGAGGTTAGTTCAGGGCATTTTGAGATTGATTCCTTTCCTACAGGAGTGCTACATTTTTAAACTAAAGAGAGGAGATGATGTACTTTAAAAAGAAAATAATGCCTCATCTTAAAGCTGTTATCTCTTGTTCGAATCCATGACACTTTGCATGTATATAGTAAAACGTTTTTGTTTGGATTTTCATCATAATATACTCTCTTGGAGAAAATAAGAAAAACCCTGCTTCAAATCTAGTTTTTTGTCTGTCATGACAAAGTAGAAAAAAATATGATTTAAATTTATTTAGAAACCAGCAATACTAATGTTTTTTTTAAATTTATTATTTGTTTGTTTTGCTGAACCTTATAAAAAAGTATTTATAAATGCATTTACATACATTCCAGTTTAGTCCTAGTTAGAGGACACTGTATTTGAGTTAAATTTTTTAGGCTAATAATTGAACACATGTTTTTCTTGCTGAGAAAACCCACCCAATTGGATCATGGCATTAACTTTGCAGCAATCCCTCATACAGTAAAAGCATGTGGCGACAGTGGAGCGGGGAGCTTAACTCTGACCCAGACAGTTAAAATTCTGGGAGCTTTCTGAGATTAAATCTGGGATACAATGCAGAGAAGTACCGCACAAATCACATGCTATAGTCACCTTATTGTCAGCAGCGAACAGAGAATGCCTTCTTAAAACATGGTGGCAGCAGCTCCTCATTGAGTGCACATGCACAAACGCAAGAGGAAACTATTGTAATTAAGTTACAGGGAAGAAAATTTCTGGGTAACATTATGGAAATGCACTTTTACATTATTTGTCGATCAATTTATTGAGAAGAGTCAACGTTAGGCCATTTATAAGAGAAGTTTGGTACAAAAAGCTAAAGGAAGAGGTGATAACCAAAATCATCAACGTGTTGGAGTAGCCTAATCAAAAGCTCAAAGAAATGCTGTAAACCACATTGAACTTAAACCCCTAAAGAGGACTGGATTTGTTTTGTTTTGTTTTACCAAACACTGTAAAAGACGGATGGATCATTGTAATCTCCTGCGTTGCTTCTCCGACTTTCTTCTGGTTAAGGCAACTGTACTTGTAATCGAATGCCCTGACATATCAAACCTTAGGAATAAAAAATTGGGTGCATTCCTTCTGCCGTGGCTGTAATTAATATGTCCAATCTTACCCTTTCATTCGCTCATATACACACTCACTCCTGATCGGAATCGAGAACCCTGGCCCAGCTGAGCCCTCGAATACCAGGGGGAATGAGATTTTGTACAGTGACACCTCCACAGCCAAAGAGTGTCGGCACAAATTGAATTTGCAGCAAGAACATGCACTTGGCTGAGAGCTGCATCCACACTCCCTTCACCTGATAGAAAAGTGATAATGGGCTCTCGAGTGTGCTGGCTTTCTACACTTGAGCACAGTGCAACAGAGCACAGCGAAAAGGCTTGGAAACCAAAGTATTGCCCTTGTAAAAAAAAAGAAATTATACAGGCAGGGTAAAGCAAAGGGAGCATGTCTGGATTCACTGGCTGGGAATCCAACAGTCTTTGAGGGAAAATGTAAATAATAAAAAGCAGTTTAAAGTTAAGAGAAATGAAATCTAATCAACTGAGGTTTGCTGTTTGAGTAATAAAGATCGAATTAATTCCTTTACTTTGATTTTTCCGTAACAAAGTTACGATCCTTTTCAAGGTCACTTTATACATCTTGTAAATTAGTGTGGCGAGGCTCGGTTTTCCCATTCCTTCTATTCATGCAGTGCAAAAAGTGTTCCAGAGCACCACGTCGGAGCCACGAGATGAAAACTGGGAAATCAAATGGCAGAAAAAACTTCAACGCTACAGCTAGCTGTGAATCTGAAACACCACTAGGTTTTGTTTATTCTCAAGCTAACTTCCAAATAAACATCAATCCTGTCATCATATTTCTAAAGGCACCATTGTATAGAGACATTTTTTTTCCCCCTCGTAAACCAGAGGACATCTGGAGAATGTGAATAGTTTCCTCTTGACAAATCAATTGGACATGAGGACATAAGCAATCACTGTGTTTTGGACACAGTGATCGGTTAAACAATAGGAACAAGAAGCTTCAATATACTGTGTAAAATCAAAATTGCCTTTAAATTTCGGATGATGTATGTTGACAAAATATTGAGGTTTAGTAGATGCCAGATAGGAACATGAACTTTGTCCAGTTTGACCACAAATTTCTGCGTAAATTAGTGGCATTTTAATGACCGGACCAACCAAAAGTAACAAATACTGTTATGATGAGATGGATGGAAAAAATTCAATGGTTTGCAAACTTCTTATAAATTAATTTCTTAAATGAGTTGCATTCATTTTTAGTCCTTTTTGCAGACACTAACAGGTTTTCTACCAGGATTGCCCTGTTATTCTCTTCATCCTTCTTCCCATTAACTGAGCAGATTTCTGCTCTCTCCTAAAAAAAAAAAAAGGACCACCATGTTTCTCTGAGGGGTTGATGCGCAGTGTTGGATTTCTGGAGTTGTCCTGTCAGGTTATTCTGGATTTCTGCAGGTTCTCTGTTTTACTGCCTCATTGGCAGCTTGTTCAGGGACATTTTCAAAAAACTCAGTCGTTTCCCAGGGTTGTGTTTCCATTCACATAAAAATGTCGCAAAACTGACCTCCTTAGTACCTCATTTTCTGATCCTTTATTAGCAGGTTTGCAGTTGTACTATACTTTATATTAAAATTTGGATTTAAACCTATTCACAGTGTTTTCTCTGACCAGTCTGCCGTGTTCCTTGATCTAGTTGAAGCAGTTTATTCACTCATACTCTCTGTAATCACTTCATTTATACAGAAATTATATTAGACACAGAAAGATTATAGACTTGATTGAATAAAAACATGATTTCAGAAGTTGTACTGGATTATTTGTTTTAGTATCACAATAAAGGGAACAGATTTTTCTGATTTTTATTTGTAAGATATCTTTAAACAATTCATGCTTTTCCTTCTACTTCACAGTATTATACTACTTTGTGTCATGTAAAATTATGTAAAATCCCAATACAATACATACATTTGAATCTGGAAATTTTCAAGTTGTATTAATATTTCATAGGACACTATGGCTCAGTTTTAGTTTCAGATTGCTGTTGTGTAAAAGCTAATATTTCCTTCTGGTCCAATTTTGCTTGGTTAAAAATTGGAGTACTTACGCTTTGAATCTCTCAAAACGGGAGCTAAATTTAACAATTTGAACTGTGATTTTCAATATCAGATCAGTTTTCTTGTATTTCAAAAAGGACTAAAAGAAGAAAGTTTTTGTTTCTCTGATAACAAAAAAAGTTACTGATGGATACAAGTAACAAATTCTTTACTATAAGCCATGTGCTAATATCCCAGAAGTTCTCATAGCTCTGTTTTTACACTAAAGCGAGTTTGTTTTTCATGATTCTCTCTAACCAGAAGTATTCTTTCTAAAGGCAGATGGAAGCTTTCAGGCCTTGCTGGAAGTGACAGGAAGAAAATTTGGAAAACGGACATAGCGATATTTTCCAGTGTTAAATATGAATGAAATACTTCATTAGGATTACTGTGCTGCTTACTGCAGACATATGGAAAAGAAAAAAAAGAAAGAAAAGTGGGATGACTAAGTTTTTTGCCCAAGGAAACGCCACAGTGTCAAAATGTTCTAACAGGTAGTCACTGCTGGAAAGGTTTGGTTAAATATTTTCCTTCCCTCTGAACAATCAAGACTTGTTAGTTTGGTACCGGCACCAATGAAAGGAGCAACTGATCCTAGAACTGACAAGCTTCAGCTCACAAGTCTGACAGTGGAACAAACGGGTCAAGAATGGACTGTTAATGTCACCAAGAGGATATTAAAAAGTCATGTTCTGCACAATGCTTCATCCTTTGAGATTTATACAAAAAAGAAATTATGTGTCTAAAACACAGGTGACATCTGTCATGCCATCATACTTCTAAAAGCAGCATTGTGTAGAGACCTGTTTTTCCTTTCTCCTTTTTTGCTTGTGGAGAACGTGAATAGTTTCTTCTTTACAAAAGCAATTGGAAATAAGCAAACCCACTAATTGAGTTTAGCACACAGTGGTTTGTTAGACAGAAAACCTTCAATATTCCCTGTAAAATCACAAATTATATTAAAATTTTGGATTACTTATGCTGACAACCATGACTAAGACACTGGTGTCAATGTGCATTTATTAAAATATAGCTGCAAAATGTATTAAAATATCAGTTTCCTTTTAAACAAATAGAATTCACGCTGCAGAAAACACCAATACTGTCTAATTTGGTGTTTAAACTGCAGTCTCCTTCCTTCCTCGCAAGAGTATAAAAATCCTTTGAACTGTGGTGGATTTCAAAATAAGTGGTAGATAATTTTTTTTATGGATTGAAACCTAAAATGTTTGGTTTAAATATATTTTCAGCCCCATTTTACTTTGATTCCCCATCCCGCCTCAAATCAGTTTCAGTCCATTACCTTCTGAAATCATCTGTTTTCTAAACAAAACAAAACGCATTTTGTTCGCGAGCATTACTGAACAAACAGCATTATGAAGACTGAGGAACACAGCAGACAGAGCAGAGAAAAAGTCGTGGAGAAGTTTGAAACAGTATCCCAAGCTTTTGACATTTCATTGAGCTCCATTACACTTCTTGGTTCTAACTGGTCGGATTTTAACAGTTGACCTCCAGCAAGAAAGTGACTGTAAACATCCAGCCACAGCTACAAAGGAAAGGCTCAAAAATGTATTCATGGGCTAGAATGACCTAGTCAAAGTCCAGAATTGTTTATTATTGCAAATTTTAGGCAAGCAAAATAAAAAAAAAAATGCCTTTCATAACTGGTTTTATGCCCAATTGCTACATTTGTGTTATTTTGATAAATAAAACTACAAATGATTTTCTTTTCATTACATAATTACTTTGATTTGATTCATAAAATCCCGTTGAAATATAGTGATGATTATAGTTTTCTGTACTTTTGCAAGATAGTATTCATGCGTACTTTTCTACTTACTTTCCTTTTGATACCTTTTTACTTTCCAACCTTTTCTTCCCTTCTCCCTACAAACCTTCACTCTGACCTAAATTTCTTTCTTCCTGTTTTTTCTTTCATACTTCCTTTCTTCCTACTTTTTTCTTTTTTTTCTTCCCACTTGCCTTTACTCCTACCTAATTTTCCTCTGTCCTGCCTTCTTCTCTTACTTACTTCTGTTCTAGCCATCTTTCCGTTATACCTATTTTCAATACTTCTTTCCATTCTTCTTCCTTCCGTTCCTCTGTGCTATCCTGAACTTTGATAACCTTTACCTCAATGTAGGCAAATCTACGGCCCATAAAAACTATTTTTCCAATAACGTTAGCCAACAAGTGAGACTGACTGGTGTCAGTGGAAGAATGTGAAGCTTTTGATTACAAATACATCTTTGAGTACAACGCTGTGTGTTTATAATAAATTATTTGAACCTGTTTTAAATTACATCCACAAGATTTAATCATTGTAACTTCCCAAACAACTGATTTGTTATTGCGTTGAACCCAATCATGCCCATTTATCACATTTTCTCAATGGTTTTGTTAGTTTATTCTAGACCTCTTGGTGAAGAACCATTTGATCACAGCCAAATGTGTCAGAAAACACACATTGAAGCAGATGTATTAAAACCAAAGTGGTCCCCTTTAATTTGATCGTCCATTAAATAGCACCGTAGAAGCTCGGCCCACTGAGCCTCAATCTCATGACTCCTTATGGGCCCCAGCTGTCAGAGCGATTTGGGCAATTCATGAAGAAGAGCGGGTTGGTGGGATGTAGAGATTGTAAAGAAATAAAATCCCTTTTCTCAGGGCTGAAGCAGCTGGGAACCTTTTTAATAAAAGCCCAATATTTGCTTGATTCTGGGGAGTGCAGCATTTTTCCTCTCACACAGTCCTTTGAGCTCCAGTAATTGGGGAAAAAGTGTCACCTCACAAAAATCGTTGGAGATTTTTAACAAGCACACAACCCCTTGTATAATAAAATCAGAGCCACTTACAAATTTAAAATGTGATTGCCAGGCCTGGTGGCATTTTCCCCCAACTTAATGGAAAACAAGGTTTTTTGTTCCATATGTAGAAGCATTTTTTGGTGAAATAACTTCTCTCCAAGTTACTATTCTCTTCTTTGACAAAGTGAAGGAAGAGTTTAATGTCTAATGTTTAAGTGATTGTTTTATTCTGTTTGAAATAACACTAACTGTTGTTTTCTCTCCTTTAGGGCCTCCTGTAAGTATTCCTGATTTGTTTCTCCACTTGAGAGATCGATGTGAAGGTAAAAACCCAGAAAATATTGATAAATGTATACCACTTGAAAACAAAGGCCCCAGAAGAGAAAAGGGTCCTTGTCTATGATCCAGTGACTCCTCGCTGCGAAGGGGAGAAACAGCAAAACTCTTCAAGGTCTCTTGCTTGGTTGTGAAGAGGATGGATGAGCACACGCCTGTTTTTGTGCTTAATTCACCTTGAATTCATTTGTTTTCCTTGTGAAGTTGCCGGGCAACATGTCAACAAGCCAAAAAATGCACAAAACAGTCCAGCATAAATGCTTTGCAGAATATTCCTGAGACAAAATATACGCCTGAGCAATACTCAGCGGCTACCAAAGATCAATCTGTCTGTATGTCTGTCTGTCTGTGACAGAAGCCATTTTACAGAAGATGAAACATTGAAATTATATTTGGGGATGTCCAGATGTGTTTTAAAAAGTAACTACTTTCACTAGGATTGTCATATCAGAATTTGTTTTTGTTTTTTTGGGGGAGGGGTTTGGCACCAGCACAGATTCATTTACTGTGTAATAGTCCAATTAAACATTTAAGTTCTTAATATCAATGCCATGTTGAAGCTAAGAGAATCAGTAAAACATTTTCCAACCAGTAGTAGAAGTGTTGTGATTTTGCCCTGCTCAACTAAGTCACCGCTGACAACATTTTTAATGACAGAAGGAGAGATATAAAATGTATTGAGTCCGATTTCGGAGCAGTTAAAGTAAAACGGGGTGGAGCAAGTAAAAGTTTAAAAGACTTGGGTTTTTGGGAAGACCTCATTAGGTCAACAAAAATCTGCAAAACCTACAATTTTGCAAGCTACAGTTTAAAAAAATAAAAAAATAATGGACAGGCAGAACTGCATAGAACTGCACAACTTGCAGATGTTGCAGCTAACCTAAAGTTAGACAGTAGACTAACAGGAGGCTTCAGGATTGTAGCTTACGCTAAACGTTTGATGAAGATTGTTCAAGTGCTGGCTCAGGACATTCTGGTGTTTATTTATTTTTTGTTTCTATGAGAATTTGGTTCGTTGTGCCACTTTTGCAGCCTGTTTAACTTTAACATTGGTGACATGTTTCCTTACATCTACTTACATAACCTTTTAGCGCCTTTCTTCCACACACAGGCTGATATTTTGAGTCAGCGACATCCTAGAGAATATTCCTGATTAATTTATCAAGTCAATGGTCCTTGTTGTTTTCTATCCTCTCCTTGTTATTCGGTGTAGAGTTTTCTTTAAACGTTTTCCTGGCGATGGGAAATGTGCTTTTGTGAAAAGTCTGTAGAACCACAAAAATCTCAGCTTCACATTGTTGTATGGAGCAGAGGTTGAAAGAACCTCATTGATTAGTTAATCTGATAAATTTCTGATAACAGTTTTTTCTATTTTGTTTTTTGAACAGTCAAGGGGACACAGGTTTAAGCTCAGGTCTGCTGCATCACAGAAAAGATTATCCAACTAATTACGTCATATTTACGTTCTCTTAAGTCCCATCAAAATAAATGTTGTAGAAAACATCGTGTAAGCAATAGTAATGGATGTTGCTTTTCTGTTGGAGACAAAATCTGTTAGATTTTGCTGCATTTTTTTTTATTTAAAAGTTTTAACTCTACCTCTTTACCTTACTGGTGATAAACCATATGTAGTAAAGGGGCAAACACAAAATCCAGTTTTTTTTAGTAGCAACGCAAATACATGTGATGGCCAGCTGGCAGGAGTGAGTAATCATAGTACATAATCAAATTTACTTCTTCATCACTGCCTTCCTCTAATAGGGACCCTTGTTGCTGTCATCTGGGCAGTCTGTTTTATAACATTCCTGCTACCATCATCCATCCCTGGCAGCTCCCAGAACCTGCAGAGATTATCTCACCTCATTACACAGGCTGCGGATCACAGATTCACTCCTCAGAACAGATGGAAAACTTCAGAGTTTCCCCTAAAGATGAAGAAAAACACATACATGCACACATAAGCAGTGGGGTTGTGACAGCTTGCTTTATAACCAGGTCAAGCGGGCACCGCGGGTGTACATATGTGTGCGTGCTGATGCTTTCTTTTCTTTTTTTTTTGTACATAGCCCAGAGGCAAGTGTGGCTGAATAGGTATAATAGCGTGTGCCGACTGAGCTGTAAAAGTTGTAAGTTAATCCTCTGAGCCTTCTCAGACACTCGCTCGTGGGGCTCTGGGATATAAGTAAGTGCAGGTGGTCTTGCTTTTCAGCTTCTCTCGCCAGGCCTTATGGCTGACAAATGAAATCATTCTGTGAGATGTCTCAAAGTAGGACAGAAGTCCCAGAATTGTCTGAATCGTTAGTGTAATTCAAGTAGTTTACTGCCATGCATAGAGGATGGTTTATTACAACAAATAGAATGTGTTCATTGTGTGAAATTACACATTTAAACCACTTGAGTATGTTATGTTGTGACCAGCTGGTTGCTCTCTGATATTTTCAATGAAGAGCAAAAAATAGCAATAAATATATAAAGTTGAGAAAATAATTGAAGTGAATAATATTGAACACCAATGTTTTTAGCTAACATATATTATATAGATCTACTGACATAAAGTTCACGTTAGATATTCATAGCAACCCAAGTAATCCACATGCATCGTAAAATTATGTCAAAGTATTCTTTATATTCAAAGTATAATGAGTATTGAGTGGCCTTACTGAAACTGATTACATTTTTAGTTGTTAGTAGTTTTTGCTAATAAGTTCAAAATGTTTTTGTTATGGAAAGACGTTACTAAAGTGTGATCTTTAAGGTTCTGGCGGACTCTTCTATGCAATCTTCAGTTTGTTCTACAGATTTTCAATTCAAGAAGATTCAAGTCAAGTGACTTACTAGGTCATTCTGGTAGCTTTATCATCTTTGCCTAAACAGCAGTTGGGAGTTGTTTTTTGGCTGTGGGTTTGGGATCACTGTGTAGCTGAAAAATCCTTTAAATCCATGATTAGATTCTTTTCCACGAATGTCCCAGTACTGTTAATCATTCATCCCCTTTGTAGTTACTTGAAGATTCATTGCACCATTTGCTTGAAAGATAGACCAATACTATGATGGACCTTCAGTATTCCCAGAGCTCAGGAACCAACTTGCTAAAATCCACAAGTACTTGAGGCCCGCTCTGAAAGAGCTTGTAGCTGTCCATTTTAAGAGTTCAAACGCCAAATATAACTTAATATGCATTTCAATGCATGATGGGAACTATTGTGGGGCTACTGCATAAGCTAACATCTAGTTTTCCTTTTATCTGCTCTGGGGGCCACAGCCAATCAGTGCCAAGGAAAATAAATGACACTCCTAGATTGACTTGTTTTCAGACATTGTCTAAAAACATGTCAACTAACATTTCTTCCAGTGTTTCTTGCTTCCCAAGCTGCATTTTCTATTGAATATATTAGATATGCTCTTCAAAAATGCTGAGAATTAGTGGATTTTTTGCAGATAAATAGGAGTTTTGTTCCACAGAAAAATCCGTGAATATTGAACAGACAGGATCTACACAAAGTTTTTGGGATGATGCACCATCCCATTCCTCCTCAAAATACAATGTTATGTCAGAAACCATGCAAAAGCATCTGGAGCACTAAAGAACATGCCTGTATATGTCCAATGACATCAGCATGTTTTGAAACAATAAGGTCATAATGTTCTGGAGCTCTTGGCTCATTGTGAATTGCTTCTTATTCAATATCAGTAACAAGAAATATTCTTATAGCCCATCATTGCTACTATTAATTGGAACTCATAGCTAGCAGGTTTGCTTTCTAAATAGTGACACATCCAAGATATTATCTTGGCTCTCTATGCTTTGTTGTTGCTTCATTGTCAGTTATGCAATAAGAAAGAATGCTTATTCTGTCTTATTGCATAAAACTGAATTTATCGATTAGTTTGTTTTGATGTATTTGCATTATGTTGATTACTTGGGCGCCTTGTGACATTTAGAATGATTTTTGTTTTTGAATTTGCTACGAAAAACATTGACGTATTCAATTCTTACATTCCCATGATAGTCCACTAAGTAAAATTTAGCAAGCACAGAAAAAATCACCAGGGTGTCATGGTTACATATTTTTAGAGGCGGTTTTCAAGTAATCCTGAACTCTGGCAGTGGCTTACCCAGCACTAACCAAATCTAAGTGACAGCATTGTGCGTGATCGCATGTGGTTTCTCATTTCCCATTCCCATCCGGGGATTGCAGGGGACACATTGCTATAAATATTCAACAGCTCCAACTTTGACTCAGGAGCACTACGAAAATTGTACACAGTCCTCTGGTCCCTCCAAACAAACCAGCCGCTGTGGAAGACGTCATCACTGCATGACCTAATTGTTGTTCTTTGAAACTGATAAATGGACAAGAATGCACGGTTGTTAACTTCAGTAGGACTGAACCTCTTTAGAAGCTTGGGTTTCCAGTTACACATGGAGAAGTAATTTGCTTTTGTTTTGATTTCCATTTTATTCCCACAGTTTGAGCACTTCTGTCAGTTTTGCAGCACAGGTTAGTTGTTGGATGATGCTTTGCATCATAACTGTTCATCTTCTCTGGTTTGAAGACAAACAGATATTGGTTACAAGTACAGTCACATAATTTGTACATCTTTTGTCTACTAGTAAAACAATTTTGCTTATTAATCTTCAAATAAAAGTACAGTCTAAAGTATTTAAGAACATATAAACAAAGAAAAAAAATAAACAAATGTTTTGGGTTTTAAATAGCACTGCTAATAGGAGACATTTGTAAGTTATATAAAGTCAAAAACAAGAAATAACAAAGGTTTTCAAAATGATATACAAAAAAAAAAAACACTTTAAAGTTGATGTATCAATACCAGATAATATAAATTTTAAATACTCAGTTTTTGAGATATTTTTTAATCTTACTTATAAATGTGGAAGAAGGGAGTGTCCTGTACCCAGGAAACATTCAGGAGAAGAACTGAAAAACTTTCATTTTCTGAAAAGTTTACCAAAAACAACTCTTTGAAGAATTTTCTTTTAGGTTGATAAGAAAAATAAGCTATTTTAAATTTTGTGAGGCCAGGTCAGTGAGGGCTTTGTGTGTTATTACAGGACTCTGAAATGTATTTTAAAATTAACAAGGGAGCCTGTGCGGAGATGTCAAAACTTGAGAAATGTGATCTTTGTTGGCAGAACTTGCTAGAGACGTGGCTGCAGGGTTCTCAATCAACTGTGGGATGTCAAAGGTCAGCTAGGAGAAAGCCTCGGGAGAAAACGCGAGCTAAAAGCGACTCGAGACTCGGATAAGGAGCAGATTCAAGAGCTAATTTCTCTTACCTAAAATGATCCCAACTATTGTGACTCTTTGAATCAGTTTCACACAGGATGAGAAAATAACCTAATTAATTTGCTGCTACTCTCTTGCGACCTGACAAACAGGTGCTCCTCTGCTTTTTTACTTTGTCTTTTGCTCTCTTGCTCCTTCATCGTGGGCTTTCGGTTCGCAGCACATTCTCTTGGCAACCCTTTACTATGAAACCTTTGCACATTGGCATGACGTTACCACCACAGGTTTTATTCCTGCTCTACAGCTTCAAATCCTAGATAACTGAGTAACAACTAATGGGCCCTAACACAGTACAGGACTTCAAATTGGAATATGCTATTGGTTTCACTGGAATATGTACTTGAAAATACTTTCTACAGATAACTTCTATACACTCGAGCTGCAACCTTCCCAATTGGAATCCCGACTTAAGGGACCATTGTTCTTATTTTGACAACTAGAAACTTGGAAAGTCTGAGTTTACAGAGAAAGTACAATAAAATGTCGCTGTACTAGTTAAACTTGAGCCTTTGTAAGGCCAGATGCTTCTGATCTTAGTGAAAGTGCTCACATAATTAAGTATAAACAACGACATATTTGAGGTGCAGTTATCAGGGTCCTTTTCTCATCTTTCTGGGAATATGAGAATGGTTCATGTGAAAAAATAAACCTCACCGCTGAATGTGCACACCATTTAGCACCAATCAGGCATAAAACACTGCCCGAGAGACTGCACTCAACTACTCGCTTACACTGACTTGTTTTCTCTTCTTTTTTCTTTTTTTTCCCAAGCACAGACTGAAATGTCACATCAAATGAACATTAAACCGAGAAACTAATATACCTTGAAATCTGATTAAAATGGAGAGACTTTTGAAATTGCGACGATGCTGGAATGAAAAAAAATATATACTCGTGCCATTTACACTGGCTTTTCAGTTACAATGCAACACAACCCATCTCTAAAGTTCAGTTATGTTCGCAGTCAGGTAAATAAAGCCGGATATTTCTGCATCTGTATTTGACAAGTAGTTTCCACCTCCCTGCTTCATCAGCTGAGATTCCTGGGATGTAGTTAGAGGATGATCTGTCACGACGTATGAATTATGCATCTGCAATACAGCGATTAGAGGAAGTGTGGCGGTGAAGCAGAGGAGCCCAGGCACCCTCAACCCTTCATTCCTCATCTGATATTCACCGCAGCTCCATACTTGTTAATAAAACATCTTTCCAGCAGGACTTTGATCAGTTCTGCTCATCTGCCACCATACTAAACCTAGCTAAAGTCAGGGGAGCATCTGCAAACTCACAAGTTTGGTTGATTTTAGTTTTTCGCCACATTAACAACTTGAAACAGAAAGAGCACGTAGATGCAGTTCCCAGAAAAAGTATTTTTTCCCTCTTGAATGTTTTCACTTGTCTTTTTGGTTTTTGAATTTTTCTTTTTTTTTTTTTCACATGCATAATTTGTGAAACTGTGTTGGAAAAATGGTTTTCAAAATGATTGTTTTTTTTTTTTAAATCTATAAAGCAATGATAATTTTTTAAGATCAGGTCCCAGAGTAGAAAACTTTCAAAACTTTTCAAAATGATGATGTCAAACCTCCATCTCTCTCTTTAACTCCCAAGCACCTCCCACTCACAAACAACAAACATGGCGGCGTTCAGTGTTGTGTTTATGGTGCCACCAATACTGGCTTTGTTGTGGCTGCTGTAGCTGAACCTACTGATCCCCTTCAAGTCTAAGCTTCAACCTCTTATGGAGAACCACATGTTCACAATTTGCCATTTACTTCACGGGTACTTTACACACGCCGGATGTTTTGTGTTCTGCGGCATTGTTATACTGCCACCAATTTGCCCAGCATACCTACTATGGTGTTTTTTGCGGTGTTACATCCTGTTGTTGGTATGCACATTTTTCGTAATTATTTACAAAGATTTCCGGTGTTCGAATCCATGTAGACTTAGTCTGAGTTACACACAGGGTGACTGCTAAATAGCTCACTTTTTAAGGCAATACGTATCACTTTGCACTTGTGCATCTTTTAAAATTGCAATAAAAGCCATGGTTTTGAAAGGCATTGTACATAACATTAAGTAAAGATGACCAGAAAGATGCAGAAGAGACCCTGCTCAAAGCTGAAAGTGAATCTATCTGACGTGACAGCATGTATCTGGGCTTGTAAGGGCAGCGGTGCCCGAGGAAGCTGACTTGTACTCAGTGTGACCACATTAATAGCTTGACCTTTTTAGCTATGAGTTGCCTGCTCAGTCAGTGCCCATCAGCTGTAGCTGTTTTCAGCAAATGATGCTCAGGGTAGCGGTTCACTCACTGGCATGTGAGGCAATCATCAGGATACTTTTGCTGAGCAGGCTAAATACTCACAGGAGAACTTGCAGAGTTTAAATTTTATGCTCATTCTAAAAATAAAAAAAGAAGTTTCACATTCTTTGAATTTACATAAACTTTCCTCCAGCTCACAACATCTAATGATGAGAAATGTAGAGCACTTAGTGTGGTGTTTTAATAGAATGAACAGGAGACCCAGGCAGGAGTAAAGCACTTTTCCACCTGGAACATTGTACATTCTTCTGAATTTCATTTCCACAACAAGAGCTTTCTGGGTCAGACATTTGCTCGCGTATGACACGGGAACAATTTGAACTTTTTCTGTTTATAGCGTGTTTAAATGTCTCCCTTTTGAGGGGAGAAGTGACACTTCCCAACAGAAAAACCATGCAGGCTTGATTTACGTTCTGACATTCACTTACACTAGACACGCACACGTATAATCGGTTGCGCTATCGGTTTCATTTTGCTTAGTTCACATAGTCCCCTCTCCCACAGGGACATCCAACACATAACAACAAACAGACACACAGACATGCTCACACACACACACTCATTAAATATATTTTATGCCGGCTAATTGTGATACACTGTGAATATGGGAACCAGATGCCATTCCCAAGACAGTTTTCCAGTGTGGTTTTCCTATCCCTGCCTAACCTCTGCGTCCAGATTCCCGCGACGAGCACCAGCCACTTGTGGTCATCCCCTCCTGCCCATTCTGCTCTGATTACTCACATCCCTGTCCTCCATTAGTTTCCTGCCTTGAAGAGAAAAGTTCCCCCAGGGCCCACGCTAATATGACCGAGAGTTCCCATGCAGAACTAACAGATGGAGGTCTACTTAAAGATATGAGGATATCTTTCAGTCTGTTGCAAGTTTACGTGTCTTTGCTTAGATGTGTGTGTTGGAATGACTTTTCCCAGCTCATATGTTGAAGTAATCATGGAGCTTAAAGAAATGTGCCAAGGTTTCGCACTGTGTGTGTTGAAATTATGCAACCATTCAGGTGTAAAAACAGAGGAGGATCCTGGCATCGGGTTAAACAACAGAAGAGGTTCAGAGCAATACAATCAGTGGTGAACTCGTACAATGGGTCATGAGGTTGTGTACTTTTCTTTGAATTCTTTGGATCATTTGTGTGTCAAGTAGGGATGCACAAGTTGTTTGGCAGGTTTCCAGAACTGGTTGATTTTATAGCTTAACTTGTGATTGGCAGATCTGGTTTTCTGATTTTAGTTTTAGTCTGTAATGCACCAAAGCTAAGGGCTTCATTTCTTTCTTGTGTGGGTGTACCTTCTATTGTCGGTATGGGGGTGAAGTTTGTAACTTTTACTCCAATGCCTCTAGATTGTTGCATAACTTACCAAGGTAAATTAAATTAATGTTGAGGCTATGAAAACACTTTTTCTTATCTTACAACAGTTGAAGATCAGTCTCACCCTGAACTGGATTATTCTTCACTGATTGCAGTTTTAGCTTTGTAGATTTTTTACATTGTTTAAAAAAAAGAAAAAAGAAACGGCAATAATTTGCATGTTGATCACTTTTGATTGGATGAAGCACGGAAGCTGCAAAAAGACTGGATTAGGTAATTCTACACTGGAGAGAAAGATTATGGAAAAATAATACACTCACTTTGTCTTTTTATGCATTTAGCACAATAGCATGCACATGCAACTACCTGCTAAGGCGTCAAAGATTTGACAGCTCAAAGAATATGAGAGCTGCAGCTCTCACACATCATATATATCGTGCACAGTTACTGCAAAATCAATGCAATGACCATGACATCACACCTACTGTCCATTTAGTTTTGTCCAGATCAGTTAATGAGGTTAAATTGTAACTTTTTTTTATCTCTTTTGTTTTAGTCAGAGATAACCAAAACATGTCACTACAAACCACATGAGACCATTCAGTCTGTTTGTTGCTCAAAAGTGTCCTGAGCTTAAATGCCATAAGTAAGACTTTTGTTCACTTTATTCCCTTATCCAGGAACTTGCTACAGGAAACTTTCCAATTGACTGAATTTAAATCCAAACCTCAAATTTCTTGAGGTTGATTCAATGACATGTACCTGTTTATCACTGCTTCTCATTTTCTGTTAACTGTGTATCTATTTGTATTTGCTGATGCCTCTTGGCCAGGCTTCCCTTGAAAAAGAAGTTTTTGATCTCAAATGGGATTTTATCCTGGTAAAATAAATGAAGAATAAAAAAACACAGGAGGCAGATGCTCTTTTCTGAGCTAGTGGAAAACAGAGAATTAATTAATATGGAAAAATATGGCTCAAGCTTGCAGCATACACCTTTGTACAAAAAACAAAAATGGTCTGGTGTTTATTTGGAACGGTACCAAGACCACCTTCTTGGTAACTAGAAGGTGAGCTTTAAAACAGCCTAGATATTAAAAATCCCCTAAATTTAACTTTACATCAGCCAGAAAAGTTGAGTCATGTTGGGATGGGTCAAATTTGAAACCGAAAGTGAAACTGTTACAACTCAATCTAAAATTATTGTGGTTAAGTAATCATCTGACAACTTTGGGCGCACTTGTGGAGCTTTGAAATTGAATTCCTAGATGGTCAATTGATTGTTCAATAAAAAAAAAACATAACCAATGTGGTGACTTCACAGAAAAGTAACATATTATGATACAGCAGAACACTGTAAATTCCACCCCATTGATTTTATGAAACAATTCAGAATGGGAGAACATTAGAAACTGGATACACACTTGACAGGACTTGATTTCCCTCAAACTGTGATTCGTTTGATCACGTTTAGTTTCCTGTACTGCAGTTATCAGAACAGCATACATGGAAGGAAAGGAGCCAGTGCAGCAGCTTTTTTTAAGATGGTCAAACTTAAGTTGAGAGACTTGCTGTGCCCCTCCACATCATTCACCTCCTGAAATTAAATACATTTCTATGCCATGTGACAGCACTGGCCTGCTCCCTTAGATGTGGCCATTTTGTGTGAATATTGCCTTTCTACTTGATCAGGAAAATAATTGAGCTTTCAGCTGTGAATCTAAAACTACAATAACAGTATAAGGCATTCCATAGTTTATAAGCTTCTTTCAGAAAAGATGGAACAGCATATTAATGAAAACACTGCCAAGTTAAGTAATTCTCCAGACTCTTGTAAAATCTAAGCCCATCTTTTCAATTCACTGCATGACAAACACAATGTACCTCTCAACTGCATAAATTACCTCTATCATAGCTCACCTCTTCCAGATATTTGCTTTGTCCCTCCTTCCTCTTAAGGATAATCTGCACCCCTCACCTGCCCCCTCTCCATTTATTTGTTTCTTGTCAACACTCAGTGCATGAAAGATTACTCAGCTTAACGTCCAGTGTACGGGGTATATTTATTGATATTGTGTAGCCGTGTGGGAGAGAGCTGTAAAAGCGGTGGTTTTTTTGGATGGAGCCTTTGGAGATGCCAGTGCCTCAGGGTGAGATGATTGGATCCATGTGGCCAGCAGTTTGGGCTTCGGCAACGGCAGCCTGCCCAGTTGGCCCAGCTTCTACACAGAGGATGTGAGCCCAGTTTGATGGACTGCTGTTCTGGACCCCGAAATGTTTAACTGGTCACTATGATGAAAACTAAGACGACTGCACCCAGACAGAGGTTACATGCTGATCCCCTTGTTACAGACATTTTGTATCTTGTTGTATATTATGTGGATTGCCTCACAAAAAAATTGTACAAGCAGCTCTCTGCCAAACCCGAGAGAAATTACTTTGTTCATGTCAACAACAGCTAAAGATGTGGATATGAGCTAGCCCCTCGCCTCCTGTTGAGCTTTCACCCATTATGTTTGCAGTACATTACAGTAGGAGAGGAATGTGAGATAATTTTGATTTGCACTGACTGAAATGGGTTGTTTTGTAACTTGTAATTTGGTATGAGTGGTCTCTGAAATTACACTCCAACAACACCGATGTTGGTAAATACAAATATGTTGGAAATGAAAAACAGAGCAAATAAAAAATAAACTTATTGGAGGAACAGAAATTTCATGACATTTCCCACCATTGCTTTAAATACCTTTAAACAGCCACTCAGTGACTTTGTGGTTGCTATTTTGGGGAACTAAGCATCTGACAGTAAAAACTATGGGTGGGTTTTGGTTTGACTCTAATCAACGTTCTCTCCAAAAAAACATCACAAATAATTAGCAGCGCTCACTCGCCTGAACAAAATTTGGCATTTTACATTTCTTACCATTACAAAAGAGGGCTTTCAAATATTTGTACAACAAAAGTTCCACTTCAGCTTCACATCAGTAGAAAACAGAATTTTATTTCCTGCAGATGCAAGTATTGATGCGCAGGGAAAACATGGCTTAATGGAAAAACCTCCAATGAAAAGCAGTACACTGCAACATTTTCTGTAACTCTTTACCACATATGCGCCCATGGTAGCAGGGATTTTGATTTTTTCTTCTGCACAGAAACTAATCCTGTAGATTTCTTGGCTAATCTTGAGCAACCAGAAGCTTCTGCTCCCTCCAAATGGTTTATCTAAAGGACTACAATGTAGACACAGGCTAAACCAGTGATTCTTTATTACTCTGCTCCTTTGTTACCTTTGCAGGTTGTCTGATTTGTGATTGTGATGATGATCCAGAAACCATCTTCTGTGTCTGGTTTAGGTCAAAGTTTTCTTGTCCAGGGTCTTACCGTACATGGTGGTCTGTTTGATGGAAAATCAGTTCACCTTTTGCTTCTCCGTAGACCTTGTACCTTAGTAGAAAACCAGCCTGAAAGCATAGTGCTCCCTCTCCATGTTTAGCAGTTGATGTTCTTTGGGTGATATTTTCCTTTCCAGCCTTTTGGGTTGATCAGAGAGAACTTAATTTTGATCTTATATGAGAACAACACTGTCCCTAAACTTGTTTTGAATCACATTTAGTTCAGGGGTCTCAAACTCTAATCCAGTGTTCAACTTTTAATTGTGTTCCTGGATAATCTCAACTGACTGAAAGGACAGAATGTCATCCTTGTCATGCATTAAGATGTTCTCTGGAAAACCTGAGATGGGTTGCTACTTTACATTTCATGTTTCCTATTCTTATTATCACGCTCAGCTGTTGTGGCCATTTATGCTAAATGTTTGTTGTTTGCAACTTCTACAAATGTAGTTTTGTTCTTATAGTTAAAATATGTTTAAGTTAATTTAGAACCAAAATTTGTAATCCATTTTTAATTTAATTGGAATTTCTGGAGGCTTGTGAAAATGACTGAAACAACTGTTATCTTTATAGATGAATGGTAACATCATGGGAAAATACGATAAAAACAATTTTAGAACATGACAGTAGTGTACTTTAAAGCAGTAGTGAATTCTGGAGCTGAATAGCAGCACTTTACTGTTAGTCTACAATAACTGTGTTGCCAGTGTAACAAGCTTTTCATAAGGTACATCAGAAACAGATCTCCATGCCAGAACATCATTTACTCTTGATGTTAATATAAAGCGATGTAAGTGACATTGTCAGATTTGTAGGACACTGTTCTCTGCATTATTTGAGGTTTTGGCCGACGTTCCCTTTGCCTTTCCCATGGTTTTCCCAGAGACCTTTCCATATTCCTCCCCCGCTCAGTTTAAAAGGGTGGCAGAGGTTTCCTTCTGTTTTTCATACGAAGAGCCAATTCAGGACTTCCACAGGAGACGGTGGTCATGGTTTGGCTTCAAAGGAGAAGCTACCCATGTGTCTACAAAAAGGAAAAAAAAAATATTCTTAGTCAGGTCCAGTGGTCCGCAAAAAATCCAATCTCACCACTAATCAGCTTGTTGAATATCAGTAAGTGGCACAGAGCTAGGTATGGGCAATATACCTATTGCACCCAATAACCTCTTGATTATAGGAACATAAAAACAAAGATAGTGTTCAACCAGTTTCAAGTTTAAAGCTTCTTAGGAAAATGCCCTAAACTTTAATATTGATTTTTAAATAGTTTACACCAAATCTTCCACTAAACGCCAGGTAAATATAGACTTACATGTTTAGTTTCTTTAAAAAGCCTTGCAGGAATATGAAGCATTTACATGCTCAGTATTAAATAAAGATATTGATTTTGCTAGTAAAAACAACATAATGTATTCATATTGGGTGTTTAGTAGATATTAAACTTACCGGTTATATTGTTTAATGAAAGCTGGGTAACTCAAATTTAGAGAAACAAGTTAGCATCCAGGGCACCTGTTTACCAAGAGTTGGGAAGACAGTTAATAGTTACTTTGTTACTGGGATGGCCTGGAGAAACTGGCCTAAGTGGGAGACAATGTGTACCTGTTTCCTACATAGTAAAACTTTGAAGAAAAAAAAATTAATGATTAACTAAGGCTTTTGTGCCAAATGTCTAGATATACCATTTGCCCATACCTGGACAATTTATGTGAGGGATTTCATTTTTGTTGATATTCAGACCACTGTTTAGAGACCCCATTTCAGTAAGTCACTATTCAATAGGTTCGTATGAATTAAACTAAAAGAGTTGTATTCTTTACGAGATTACCATGAATGCAAAGAAATGATTACCCACAAAGAACTAACAGTTTACTTACGATGCAAATTAGGAGTTAAACTCTTTTGATGAAGTAAGTTTCAAATGCAAAACAAGCACATTTGATCAAACAGAAAAAGCAGTTGGAGCTTTGGGGGATCTGCTAGCAGGATCCTTATGAAGAGGAGTCAGAGTTGAATCTGTAATAAGTTGTGAAAAGCATACATAGGTGCTGATTAGCAACCCTTTGGGGAGTTAGACTAAAACCAAGAAGCAAAAGCGATGTCTTGACAAGTAGAAATTCCTCTGAAGTACAGTTGGTTCCTTTGAAATAATCTCCCAGGAGAGTTATTTAATATGCTCGATAAAAGGCTTTGATTGCACCTGAGTAAAGCTTTTGGAAAAGCTCAGGTGGGTGTTGTCTCCAAACGATGTGCAAATGATGAGTTGTATAATGATCGGAGGGCACACTGTCTTGAAAGAAGCATTTGATCATAAAGCAGGATGAGCCAAATGAACTTCTTCAAGTGATTGTCAGTGCTTTGTTGACTGATTAAAATGTTCTGGTTGCAATTATGAAAATAAGTGTCCAGACAGTAACAGATGTTAAAAGCCACATCTACTCTCAGTCAATCTGTACACTTCCTACCAATAACGTTTACAATTTTGGACAGTAGAAGGAGAATTTTGAGGCTGGTTGTGAGGTTAGAAGTTAATATTTAAGTTAGATTAGACTGATGGTAACCATAAAACCCATAGACAGAAAATTTTGCATTTAATCTTCATTTGTTTTCAACCAGTTTGTCAGAAAATTATACACAGGTTTGAAATGCCTTCATATTTTCCTACTATAATTCATAAACAATACAAAGAAGAAGAAATCTGGAGAAATTTCAGTTAAACCCAAGCTTGGCACCTGGCCGATACGCTTCCTAACATGGCTCCGCATCAAAAAACACCATCTATCAAATGTAACAAGAGTTACATCCACAAGTGCAGTTAAACACAGTACTGGCCAAAATACAAGGTTCACGTTCATCAGGCAGAGGAGACTTCTCAGGACTCCGAGGCGTCTGCGATGGACCATTGAGAAGTGGAAACATGCACTGTCTGGGAGAAATGACTACCTTGTGCTACAGACCAAAACAGAAAAGGAACATCCAGGCTGTCATCAGCCAACTGTCCGAAATCCAGGGTCTGTAAAATCAAGCTGTCAAGTTTGAACATGAGTCTTAGGTTCCTGCTGCTTTAAGTGGAGCAGAAGTCAAAGTGAACAGGATTGCCTTTTTTTTCCTCTACACTTTTATTACACCTATTTGTACTTTATTGCTTTTTTTTAGTTCAAAATCCAAACGTTTATACATAGTAAATTCACCAGAAAAATAAAATTCAGTCTGCTTATATTGTGCTAAAAGCCATCAAAAGACTTATTTTCTTTAAGTCGCCAAAGAAATAGAAGTTTCTCATCTCATATTTAAAGGCAACTTGATCATGCAGTTGGGAAGTTGGTCATTTGATCTTGGCATCTCTGAGGAAACATGAAGGAAAGACCGAGATTTGGGGAACTAAGCCATTTAGAAATTTGAAAGTCAGCAAATCTGTTCTCTGGCATCTTGGTGAGGTTTGTACTCTAGTAAGAAGATGGACACATGTATTTTGCACAAGTTGAAGACTGAGCCAAGTGTGACTGAGTCAAACAAAATGACTGACAAAATTTATCCAAACTGTTATTCTTTTCTCTTGTTTTGAGTCTATGTATGAAACTTCATACAAAAATGTTGTGAGCTGGTATTTAGAAACGTATTTTATGTATTTTAGTACATGTGAGGTTTCAGTGTGCTGCATTGAAACCGGTGGTGTTGGAAAATGCTAAGAGTTTTTTTCTTGTTTGTCAAACAGCATACCCTGTCTAAGTAAGTAGGTATTTCCTTATTTTCTCATGACAGGGGTCTCCAAAGCACAGCCTGCAACCCATTTGTGGCACTCTGAATAACTGTGTCCAAGAATGGTTCAAGGACCAGTTTTTTTTTTTTTTAAACATTTTTTAGGGCGTGGCTGTTAAATTCAACACAAAGTGTTTCTGCTTTTATTTTAACTAGAACCCCAAACATCCCCTTAACACAACACCCAATGATTAAATACAGCCAGCGTGACCAATTTCCCATTCTTGTCGCTAAACATAGATTGTGGTGTATTAAAAAAATGTAGCCCAAAATCAAAATCATTGGACCCACACAATTTTAAAAATCAGTCTTGGATCATAAAAAATTTGCCTGTTTTGTTTGTTCCATTAAAATTGTGCATGTTGAGTAGAAAAATAAAATTATTTTTTATGTAAAAAGAAAATGAATTATATTGTTTTGGTTCACGAGTGTTCTGTACTTGATACTTTCTTACAAACATCAATGAACATCTGAAATATCTGCATATTGGTATTTAGGCTACTTATTTAGTCTGTGTTTATGTGTGTGTGTGTGTGTGTGTGTGTGTGTGTGTGTGTGTAAGTACTTCTTTGCAGCAGAAATCCACCGGTTTGGAGTAACAGCCTGTTTACTGTCTTACTGTTTCATAGCCAGTTTCCATGCACAGCTAAAAGCTTACTTTTCATTTCATGTTGAAGAAAATACACTGGAAAGTCTTTTGGCTTTTTCTTTTTTGGAATGCCCCAACATCAGTATAAATGTAAATTGTTCAATATACTTCAACATGTTGGCTCTGTTAATCCAGCCCAGGGAAACCGCGATCGGAAACGTTGTTTTTTTTACAATAACACATTTCATCTTTACAAGGGTTGCTGCTGCTCTTTTATATAGCTAGTCAAGTACCAAGGAGCGGGACCACCTCATGGAAAGCACTTGTGTTTAAGCTGAATTTAAAATCAGCTTGTTTAAACGTGAACACTTTCATTTATGCACTGATGCACCGCCGAGTTGCGCTGCAGGTTCATAACCTCACGGTGAAGAGGGGGGAAGATCCCAGGCAGATTGAGTCGATATTGCATGCACTTCCATACATAAGCAGAAAGCTAGAGATAGTTAGCTAAGCATAAAAATAATTCACACTGGCAGAGAACAGGCAGAAACCTGGCTATGAACATGCTCTCCCCTGAGCAGTATGTTGGAAACAGGCGGAGAGAAACCTCTAGCCTACCTCTGCATTTCACTTTTAAACTCTGTAAATGTGTGCCAGGGCATTTCAAGTCTGTCTGTATCTATAAACCTGCAATTCAGGGTCACTGGTCTGTTGATTCTAAGGAGCATCATCCAAGGAAATAAATTATACTAATACCAATGTATGGAATACTGTTAGCTAGAATAGTGTTTATTTAGGAAAAGTACATAACTGGAAAAGTACATCTGTATTGCTCCCACTTTTTTATATCTTTTTTATTTCTCTACCTATTCAAATAAAGATGGAATAGTAACTTTTCATTGCTGAGTGGTTGGTTGAGAGGTTTATGGTACATCGCTGTCTAAAAAAAATGAGAAGAGAAAAGTCAAAGTCAGCATTTTTCTCTCCCCAAACGTCCAACCTCAGAGCGAGGAAAGAGCCCAGGCGGGCTTCACCTTTCCGCTTGACTGCTAAAGTTACAGTTTTTAAGCACACATCCATATGGATGCCCCACTCATTGTCAAATTGTGTCTTTCGACCCTGAGTGTTTGCAGAGGCCACCCTGGAGCTGCTGTCGTCTGACTGTCAAGCTGGATGCAAAGCTGCTTCCTACGAAAAAAAAAAAAAAAAAAGAAAATTTAAAAAAAATATATAAAAACAGCTTTGTGTAAAAAGGAGGCTGTATTCCTCCTGTACATGCTGCATTTTGACTCGTGCTTACCAGTATTTGGTAAGTGATTGTTGGATTTAATCCTCTAAGTAAACATTGACTTGATTTGGGTCTGTTTTAAGTTTTAATTGTATGTTTTTACAAGTCCTGCTGTCTACAGAACGCAAGGTACTGCTTGCCAGTTGGTGACACAGGATTTTAATCAAATCCTTAAAAATGATGTCTGAAAGTACACATGGCTGATTTCAGCTAAACTCTGTCTCTGTTTATCATTAAGAAGACATGGAGAACACATTTCTCTGGCCTTTAGAGATAATGCATTACGCGCCGTACTGAAGTATTCCAACCTTTTCAACTTTTCTTTTTGCATTTTATGACCACAAACATTGAAGTATTTTATTGTGATTATATGTGATGGAACAGCATGGAGTGGTGCGTAATTATAAAGTGTAAATTATACGTGGTTTTTCTCTCTCTCCCCCACCCTCTTTTTTGACAAATAAAAGTTAAAGGTAGCAGTTATCAACCAGCTTTGTCCAATTAGATCATTCAATTTGGACTCATTCTTCTTTTGCAAAATGGCTCAGTTTAAGTGAGACTGGAAAAAGACTTCCTGGATGTCACATTTCAAGTCTTGCCACAGACTCCTAAGTGGATGTAAGGGACACAGCAATCAACAACCAGGGATTCCTATTGTTTGTATTCAACAACGCTTTCTTTTCATTCCTCTATCAGGGCCATATTTATGGAGTTCACAACTAATAGTTGTTCTTTAGACTCTTCAACATGAGCCACAAATGTCTGCAGAAGTACAGTGGTCCGCTTTTTTACTTCCCTGATTAAATCTCTCCATGGCTATTACTTTAGGTGGTCAGTCTTGTCTTGACAGGCTGTGCTCTGTACTTCTTCAGATGATGTTTTAATCAAAGCTTATGGGATGTTCAAAGCTTGAAATATTGTTTTAAAGCTCATTCCTGCTTTGAGCTTATCCACATCTATATTCCTGGCCAGCGTACCGTGTTCTCTGGTCTTCATGATGCCGTTTGTTCTTTAACGTTCGTTAACAAATATCTGACGCCTTCATAGAGCAGCTGGATTTACGAAGATTAAATTACGCACAGATGGACCCTATTTGTACTGATTAGTTGGTTTCTGATAGCAATTATGTGCATTAGGTTTTATTCACAGCTATCAGAATGAAAGGGTTCTGAATGTAAATGCCCACTTTTCTTTTTAGTTCAAAAACCTTTTATCATTTTGGATCCATTAATGAAAATAATTGGCTTGTGTGGATGTAACATGACAAATTGAAAAGTTTAATTTTATAACTTTGGCATTTTGCTTTCTCACATTTTGCTAGATTCCAAGGCTTCTAATTTAGGATCCTTTTGGAATAATAAAATAAAACTTGTAATGAGTGCTGTTTGCTTTCTATTTTGGTAAAATTACTTAAACAGTTCTTTTCTGTCTTGTTTTAGGGTCCTCCAGGTCCACAGGGAGAAAAGGTGAGTAATTATGCAGGTTGCAGTTTTATTTTTTTTATTTTTTTTTTAAGAATTCATGGTTTTACTCGTAATAGAGTGGTTTGTCAATACTTGTTCTGTTGCTGAAAACATGTGACTTCCTCTAAATAGAAACTATTATTAGTGTTAGTGCTTTAAGATCGACACCCTGATTTTGTCTGAGACTCTTATTTTGAAGTATTAAAGACAGTTGTTAAGTTGTTTTCCTCTTATTTTGATGTGGTTTCTTAAGGAAGATTTTGTGAGGTTCGCTTATAAAACTCAGTTACATTTTTAAACTGCTTACCTGACAGAAAGAAGTAAATCAGTGACTAAAAAAAATGAATGATCTGTAAACCTTGAAAATACCTCCAACGGCTAACCCAGTGGTTACCAAAGTGTGGGGCGCGGGAAGCAGTATGGATGAAAAAAAAGAAAAAATGTTGCACAAATGTTTCACTGTAAAGATGGTTTGTAGTGTGTTTTGTTGCAATCTGAAGTGTGAAATAAACTTCAGTGGAGTTTGAAAACAAAATATGTGTTCAGGGGTATGTCTGGTTGAACAATGTGTTTCCATAGAAGGGCCCAGAAAATCTTTGGGAACCACTGGGCTGACCATTAACAACATATATACATTCATGCTGCTGCCTTTTCCTTAATCTACTTGTTTTTCTTAGACTCAACAGTCAAAGCATGGCTTTTATTTTTTTCAAAATTTGTTCATTGCCAATCAAACCAACAAAACTGTATATATCTCTCCAAGCAAAGTTTTATTAAATAGACAGGTTTCCATGATACTTTTTTTTTTTTTAAATGCATAAACATGATTTAAAAACTTTTTTTCTTTCAATGTGGAAAGTGACCTGATCTGAAATAGCCATAACAAACATGTGTAAGGACCTCCAGTATTTAGAGGTTGCAGTTCATTTGGCCACAGAGAGTGTAATTTGGTGTCTGCTCCCATTTTATGTGATTTTAAGTTAACCTGACCTTATGTTTCACTTCTAACATTCCTCTCTCAGGCTCACACATCCACAGCACAGAGTGTTAAAAGCCACAGTCCCATGCAGGCTGAAACCCTAAAATGCCTCACTGTGCAATGCTCCATAAACCAACAATGAAGCGTGCAAAATAACCACACAGCTTCTTCACAACTCTGAAGTTCTGTGGACAAAGAGCATGCCTGTGGAATAACACCAACATTGATCAAATCCCTGAATTTATTCATTATATCCACTAGGTTTGTGTTTGAATTTAAAGTGAAAACACTCTTGAAGACATCGGTATTGAAACTTAGCAGTACTGAAACTTCGAATTAAAGTGTTTAAAAGTATTTTAATGATAATTTAGTAGTTATAGTTTCTTATAAAATGATTCATATGCTCTGAACTTTTTCACATTTCCTGTTGCTACAAACTTCAGTATATTTTTGGGGGACTAAGGAATAAACAGAAACCTGGAGACCAAGAAACACAGCAGACAGGCAAAGGGTAAAGTTGTGGTAAAGTTTTCCAAAAGTCAAGTCTTCCATCTGTAGATATGCAAAGAGATAAATCCTCAAAATACTTCTAGTCAAAATAAAGCCACAGTTTCCAGATTTTGATGTGTACGAACACTTTCCCCTTTCCTGTCATTCACCCAATTACTTATTGCTTTGTACTGGTCTATTGCATCAAATCCTAATAAAATACATTGAAGTTTGTCACATAACAAAATGTGCATAAGTCCAAGGGGCATTGATAATTTTGCAAGAATTGTGCTTTATTGAAATAGTTACTCCGATTTTGTGTATGTTTATTGACGATAAACATGAACACTATTTTCTAATGTGTGAAACAACAGGAAATAGTGCGCATAAAGTCAAACGCATTGAGAGCGATAACAGTCACCATCTCAGCCAATCTGCACTCATTTGGAAACAGATATTTGTTGCGTATTGTTTCCACTGACCAGCATCATAAATCAACACAGTAACTTCTTTTTTTCTTCTTCTTTTTCTTTTTCTTAGCACAATGTCCTGATCCTCACTACCAGATTTACACGACTGTCAAACATTTGTTTTGAAAGCCGTGAACTGCAGGGTCCTGTTGAATAAACTGGTGTCCACTCTTCTCGTATAAACCACTTCATCTGCAGTTTAATGAAATCCAAAACAACTTTGCTCTCCCTTTCCCGCCCACCATGAACAAAGGGTTTGTCGGCGTGGCCGTTCGCAACTGTTTTCCCATTTAATTTGGTTCTGGCAAAACGGCTCCATGAAAAATGGCAAAAATTCCAAGAACTGTTGCTATTTAAAATTACACATCGACGCTTGTTTTGATGAAGCTTGAAAAGTTGCTCGGGTTATTACTCTACTGCAGATCATAACTCAATCAAACAAGACGGTTTGAATATTCCCATTCATCCGATTTTAGACCCTTTAAGGTTATAATTGACCTTCCAATATTTACTCTCCCTCTGCTTTTGTGTGGAGTTAACTCTAATGTGATAAAGCCACAGTCTTTGGCATGCGGACTGACTGTAAACCAAATGTTTTAACCTTCAGAGTCGGCCTCCATCCACAGACATACACCCCCAGAAAAGGCAGACAGCCAGAAGATCTCTGGGGCAAATAAATCTGGCATAAATGCGGTTCCCACCCGCCCCCTCACCAAAACCTCACACCACCACTCTCCTTCTTCTCTCCTTCTCACAAACCCAATTCATGTCATTCCATGTTATCATAAGTGATTTTACTTTCAACCACAATGAATAGTTGAGGCTTCCTATATTATTTCACGTTATCAATATGTTCTGCATTACGCCTGAGTGATTTTGGTGTGAGCCTCGGCTTATTGCTGCATTACTGTATTTATGCATGTGTTCCTCTATATTTTGCCCTCAGATCCTGAGACAAGTTTTCTTTTTTTTCCCCTTTCTCTTTTGTAGGGAGATCAAGGTGACCAGGGACCACGGGTATGCGGTTTCCTTTGACTTCTTTGTGATTAGTAGATGAATGTGACTGTGTGTGTCTCCCCCCTTCGTCCCCCAGCAGAATTGTGGGCAAAAGGTTTGAAATGCATGAAATTCCTGGGATAGAGTTCTTCCAATGTGGCCAAATACAACAAGCATCCCAGTGCTGCTTGTTTCCACATCGGCAGCGGGTAGGCGGACTTGTGAGAAACTTTGGGAGATTTGCACTAGAGTCCCCCTGCAGCAGTTGAAAAATGCTCATTTTTACTTCGTCATTGGATTTAATTTGCAGTTTGTTCCCACAAGCAGAAGAGCTCTGCTCAGCCCCAACAACAACAACCAAATACCACTTCTGTCTTCACACTAAGTCGATTTGTGATTAACCTCAGTTCTAGATGTGATGTGGCATACTCACCGCTTTAATCATTTCCAGCTCTAGAAGTCTGACATTTCTATAAAAGTGCAGCATCTAAATGATGCTAATGTAAGTGCTTTTCCATGCTTGACGCTCGCCGAAACGAATTAGTCTATCTCCGCTTAGCAGTCAGTGCAGCTTTTCCTTTTCCCCCCCTCCAATAATGGCTAAAAAATGAGCCGTCCTTCTGAGAAACAGGCTGCACAGGTTTGTTTAAAGTAGACTGCATTAGGAGGGGTCACATGTGCTCATGCATGCGCACACTTTCACTTCCTCTGTCTCTGCTGTTGTTCATCAAGGGCGGACTGTATGCTAGTCAGAGTCACTTTGAACGCCTGTAATTGATTTATAATGGGCGAGAGAGCACACAGAGGTTGGCACAACACGAAAAGAGAATTCAGCAGCACATTTCATCTTGTCAGGAGAACTCCAGCCGTCTCTCAGGCGGATCTGATCCCAATTCAGAGCTGGCGCCCACCCAGACGTCAGTAGTTTGCCGAGGAACTTTTGTCGGCTCTCCTCAGGGCAGTTCACCCGGTTTTCTTTATGATTTGAGAGTTAATACAAATGACCCTTTCAGTGAAATTCAATTAGCGGTCTCCAAATGACACATCTAATGTTTCTCATAAGCATCCACCCAATTGTAGCCAACTTTAGGACTAGTTTTCCCAGAGTGAATTCCCACCGCTACAATACCTGCAACTAAAAGTGTTGTTAGAGCTGCACTGATTAAGGAAGCAATGGTAGAAATAGTTTTAATTAAATGAATCATTTTTACTCTTTTATTTTGGATCATTTTTGACCAGCATTTAAGGGCATGCTTGACATTTCGGGCCATGAATATTGCGTAACTTCGCAGTTTTGGTTGATTCATCCAACCCAGGGGTGCCCAAAGTTGGTCCTTGATTCCCGGCATCCTGCATGTTTTAGTTCTCTCCCTGGTGGTAGTAACAACCTTTTAAGCATGTCAATGTTCTTCTTATGCCTTCTAATGAGCCATCATTTGATCCAGGCGCATTAAACCAGGGAGAGAACTAAAGCAGGATGCCGGCCCTCGAGGACCGACTTTGGGCACCACTGATCCAACCTTAGACAGGTTGGATCATCACATGGAAACATAGGGACGCACACACACCTACAGGCCATTTACATTGACCAATTAACCTAACAATTATGTTTTTTGATTTGTGGGAAGAAGCCAGAGTATCAGGAGAGAACCCACCTATGCACATGGGCCTTTTTGCTGCAAGGCAGCAGTGCTACCAACAGTGCCACTATCCTGCCCAATTTGACACATTTTAATGAATATTTACACAATATACCACCACAAAGTAGAAAATTTACAAAAAGTATCTAAATATTTTTTATACATATTTAAATATTGTACACACACACATATATATATATATATATACGTTTTTCCCATTTAAAGATGGAAATTTGCTCCAATTCAAGTTGGAAGGGGAGTGTCTGTGAGAACATTTTTCTAGTCAAACTTTTTGTTTACATTTTGACTAAATACAAATTATCTAAACTATTTCATTGTAGTGCTCACTTTTTGTTGTTGCCTTACTGGAAGGTGACACCCTAACCGTCCACCACTATTTAATCTGGTATCATTGCCAGATTAAGTCACTTGCAATAAATGATTTATTATAAGTGAAAAAGCATCATTGAGGACAAATTTTTGTAGAGCTAGCAAAGTGCACTTTGTCTTCTAGAATAAATAAACAGACCATTTTTAAGATACCATTTAAGCATCTTTCTGTTACTGCAGTGTTGTCCCTTTAATAGGTACAAATTAATGCACAGTCGCATTCAAAGTATTACAGGGCGGAAAGCCGAGTAGGTCATTCCCCAAAAATATATTATTTACTTTCTCAAAGCAGCATATTGACGTTTTATATTAGATTAGTGAGTAAATGCAGTGGAACAGCGTTTGAAAGATTTTTCTTAATAAATGAAGGCATAGCTAGACAAGAGCTGGCTGACCTTCGTTCTATCTATCCGGGTGGAAATGAGCCTCATTTCATGGCTCATATTGAGCCTGTGCATGGAGTTGATTAGACCCATATGAAAGAAGATATAAACAACAGAGCATGTCTAGATAATGTCCTCTACGTGTAGCACAGATTACGCTCCTGCCAGGTTGCATCTAAATCAGCTGTCCCTCAGAATACAACAGACTCCTACTTTTACAGCCGAAGAGAGTGTGAGAACTGTTCCACGGCACACTTCCTCTGCTCTCTGCCCACATGTCAGGGTCAGCCATTTGTCTGACCAGAAAGGTCACGGGTCATATCCAAATATGAGAGGTTAACCAAGCAGCAAATAATGAATTGACCAGTTTTGACAAACAAATACCTCCGAAGCCACACTTGTGGATGTAATTATCGTGAGTTGCTGGCTGTGTGCATTGCACTGTAAGGTGTGTGGTCCTTTTTGATCGTTAGCAGCAACTGCAGCTGTCACGCAAAGGTTGGAGAAACCATGGGATACTTTGGACAATTCTTTCAAAAGCTTGCTTTCAAAAATGTAACTTTCTTGTCCAGGAATTGTAGGCTTCGTGAAATATTTGAAAAGAAAGATCCCAACATTGTAAAAAGTATTGAACACATTCATTTTTATGCTAGGAAATATATTTGTAATGACATGTCATTTACACCATGTCTTGGTGACAACCCAAACAATCCATAATTACAAAGAAATTAAAACAAATCAATAAATGAAGGTCTTTGTAAGAAAGACAAATGTGATTCAAAAATATTAGAAATTATCTGTTGCATTTTTTACAAATAAAATAGTAAGCTGCAGCAGTCTCTAGGCACAGTCACTGCACAAGACTCCACTGGTGAAAAAAACACATGCTGGTGTGAGTCTGTTTTGTTATGTGGTACTGCTAGAAATGTACTAAGACGTCCTCGATAAGAAACTGTGGTCAAGACAATATAAGTTATTTCTACAATAAAAAAATAACCTATTAGCTGGTTTCAGAGAAAGAAAATAAAGCAGTTGGAATCATCTGACTTGTATCCAGTCGAAAATCTTTTGGAAAAACTGAAGATCAGATGGTATTGAATAGACCAGAAGCACACCTGACCAAAACATCAGATTGATTTCAGTATAGGCTACAGTTCAATATACTTTATTAAGCTTGCTGAATTCTTATTCCCATGTCATTTCACTTCTTTATACAATACGGATTTAAAAACTAATTTGATGATTTGGTTGTATGGGTTACTTGATGTAAAAAGAAAACTTGATGTATTTAAGATTTATTTTGTTCCCTGGAATTTCCAGTATTTGCAATATTTTTTAACAGTACACCCTTGATTCTTTAAACCAGTGGTCCCCAACCACCGGGCCGCGGACCAGTAGCAGTCCGTGGACCAATTTGTACCGGGCCACACAAGAAATAATTGAGTCTGGAGGAGCTTTTATGTTGAAAATCCTAAACCGGATGCTGTCGGTTACGTCTTGCGAGCCAACATGCAGCTGAATGAGTAAGAAACAACTGCATCGGTCCGCTGTACTAAAAAGGGACCACTGCTTTAAACCATTTAAGCACAATATTGCAAAGCTAATTCATATGTAAATATTCAGAAAATGCAACTGCCTGGTATTGCTGTGGGTTTTTGATGACCATGACTACTTTCTGGAGATTCTGGCCTGGTCTGGCCTCATATCTTAGTTTTTGTTTACTACAGATCAATTCCCTTTGCCAAAGGCACATATGCAGCAACAGAGCTCCCACCTAATAACTAACATCCGTTTGGGAGTAAAGCAAACAAAAGCAGGCTGTAAATGGTTAGGATTTTCTGTCAGCCACTATGTTATTATCATTCTTACACATGGACATCAGCATTGAAACAGTATGGAGACGGAGCTGAATATTTTCTTTTTTCCACATTTCAAACACACACCGGTCAGCGAGGTGGTCAACATCGTGTTGACCTGCCCGCATCTTTCCACCAAAATGTTCTGCATGCATATGGCTCAGAATGATTGGAAAAGCACAATGTGTATCATCTTGCATATGCCCCGCACTGGCTCTCATGCCTGGAGTGAGTGTATTGTCTGTTCCCCCTGACCATAATCCACTGCTTGTTTTTCCCCTTCTTTGTCTTCAAAATGTTTGAGGTCGTAAATAACTTGAGAAATACTTGTGTTTCGATTCCAGTCGCACACAGCAAGGCTATTGTATCCCCTACTCATTTATGCTGCAGGCATGAATCAAAACAGCTTGCCTTGAAAGCCATATTCCTAATGAGCCATGCTTTTTGAATTATCTTTGGAAAACCAGAGGGATGGCACAAAAGCCATGTTTGGATAAGCCAGATTTTTATCTCAAGCTTGACTACAGATGAAGATTGATCCTTCACAGGACATGTTTATGATTATCTGCCAGTCTTTTAAGAAATGCTTTCTTCTGTTTAGTTATGGTGGGTATTTGTGGTGAGGCACAACCTGCAGCATAAAGATCACCAACAGAATATGTACCATAATCATTGCAGAACCAGCATGGCGCACTCCTTGCCGTGCAACTAGAACTTGGCTAAAAGTACGCTTCAGCTTTTGTTGTTCAAATTCAATCAATCATTTTTTTCCGCAGAATAGGCACTTGTGTTTTTAAAAAACAATACAGTGCAAAAGTTTTGGGTCATCCATCATTTCTTTTGGTATTTTACTTTCAAAGAGCCAGACATTCATGTAATGTAAACTGACTTGAGCAGTATATTTTTTCAGGTTTCCTTAAAGTTTTTCAACAATGTTCCTTATTTTCACTGCTTTTCCACTCATTTTCAATCTAATAATGGATCATTTCCAAAGAGAGGTCAGTTCATTGTTTGTTGAGTGCTTTAACTCTCACCTGTAAGTCATTTTAGACATAAAAAACCCCCCTAAACCTTACAAATTACTTTATCAAAAATGAAGGTAATCTATAGTTTTATGCCACTTCGTTAAGAAAGAAAAAATCCTTAACTTTGCTCTGTGGTGCTAACTAAAATATCCAGATTCTTCACTTTAGCATATTTAACTTACCACAACAAATGAAAATATCTTCACACCATTAGAAAGACATCCCAAGTCCCCTAAAAAGAAAATCATGTAATTGCTTTTGAAACAAATCCGAGAGCTTGTTACTACGACAGCAAATGAAATGTACTAACAAACTCCAGCACAATATAAGCTTGATGGGCGTTTGGTAAAAACAAAAGGAAGGGAACAAAAGGAATACTGTTTTGGTTGATGTTAGTTAGCATGATTTTGTGTTTTGCCCCAGAGACGAGGATATAAAAGTGCTAAAAATCAAAACAGAGCTGTGGACACTGTCTCTCCAAATGATCTGATACACTATGGAGTATTTATTTCACTGAGATTTAAAAACCATGTTTGGTGGACTAAAAATCACAGAGTCTGGATCCAGATCAAAGTTAATATGCAGCTGTAAATCATTGCTTCCTTCCAACACAGAGAAGTCCCGATGCGTTCTCATTTTATTCACTTTTCATGGCTCAATAACACGTGTCATGAAGTTTGTGGAAATCAAAAGAGAACTATTTTACTGAATTCCCAATAAACGTTTCAATTTCTTTTTTTCTGAAGCACAATAGGGAACAGTACATGGGCTTACCAGTGTATAGAAATGTAGATGTTTTATAGTAAAATATTAACATATTCTTTGTCTCTGACTTTGAGTAACCAAGTACTATTCTTGACATTTTTTTCCACGTGTTAAAACTCTGAGTGCTTCTTATTTAAAAAAGTTAATTTATATTTCAAACAGAACCACTCAGCCTTCATGAGTGTGTGGCACCCATATGTGTTTTGTTCAGGCTGAATGGGAAATTGCTTTGGATCCTGTTTAGTTGATGACATGCAAACCATAGCAGTAAAGCTGAACCAGTTATGCTGAGTCTTAAGTGGATACCTAGAAAATCAGTTCAAATTAAGCAACAACACATTTCCTCACACTCTCATGGGATACTTGGAATGTGTTTTTGCTAAGGTTTGTACTGCTTTAGTGTTTTTTTCTTTGTAAAAAATTTAATATAAAGGCTCCTGTCCTGCTACCAGACCCAACAGCCCAGGCATATCAGGAACAAAACAGATTGTTGCTACATTAGAAACCCACAACTACCAGAAAACTCCTCTAGCTCTGTTACAGTTGCTTCATGGCTTTTCATTAATTTTAAAAAGACACCCAGTACTTTGTATTGTCATCACTCCACCATATTTTCTCTATTTGATGGTCACTGTGTTCCACGTAATGCCTCGGAAACGTTCTAAAATATTGTCCTGACTGAGACTTTTTGATGCTTGGAAGACCCTAGCAGACCTTGGCTGGTTTGCCATGAGATGCAAAAAATGAAATATCAGAAAAAGAACAAGAACAGCTGAACTTCATTTGAGTTTCATCAAAGCCACTTTAAACGAAGAACTATGAGTTTGAATGTGGTGTTTAATTGTGAACACAGCCACACCCCCAGTTTTAAGTGGGTTGTGGCTTTATTACATTATTTTGATTTCAGTTTTCTTTTCAAGTGAAGTTCAAATATGGTTTTAGGTCATATCAAATATTAATTTTATTATAGTTCCACCATGGCACTTTACCATTGTTGTGAAAACTTTTTACAACAACATAACCCACACACTACCCACATGAGCCCATATGTAAATCAACTCACTCATCATATTTGCACATTACTGTGACAGTTTTCCCCACATTCCACAGTTTGTGGTAGAAGTGTAAGAATACAAGCTGGATTGTTGTCTTCTTCCGCCTTTTACTGTTTTTGTTCATCCAGTGTTTGAGTGTCATGTGTGTGTTGTGCCATGTTCTGCTGTTTGTCCCTTTAGGGATTGCCTGGTCTCCCTACGCTGGCTGCTTTGCACAGCAATCAGATCCTGACTGTCAAGGTTTGTCTGTGGTGGTGCTGCCTAGCTGCTGGGTCCGACCCCCTCTGAAGCACACACTGGCCACTTTCCTTAAAGCGTGATGATTGAGTATTTACCAGAAAACCCCCGGCAATTGTTTCCTCTCTATCCTACTGTTGCTAGCAGGCTCTTACTTAACAGATTTCTGCTCCATTTTGCAGCCCAGATCCTCCACTGAGAGCAAAGGTGGCCTTTTACAACCTTGTAATATGTAGTTAACTGGAACAGACTCTGTATCCTGAAACCAAGACATGGTTTGGCTCATGTCCATTGACACTGAAATGAATGGAAGGAGCTCTAAAGGGAATACTCAATTATGACCAAAAGTGGCAAAATGTTTTTTTTATAGCCCATGCTCATGGTTCACCACACAACCAATTTGGCCTTTATAATTGTTTCATCGATGGCAACGCCAATGGGCGCGAGCAGAATAATGCAAGCATTGACAGACGGAAGGTATGAAATCAACCTCAACCCAGAAGGTTGACCCATGCTGGTTTCAGTGTGTGTAGCTCACAGGGTTTGACTTGGCAGCAGGCACGATAATGATGGCGGTGCTTTCACAGACAAGGAGCGATTCCCATTTTTCCAAGGGGCGGGGGGACTGTGAACCCACTTCACACTCCAGAGGTGGTAATTAGGGGCTCCGGCTCCAAAAGGCAACCCCAGACTTCCGAAGCAAGTCACCTCAGTGTTGGAAAAGTGTGGATTCACCTCCATCTGTGAAGGCGCTGTTTGGGGGGGTTTCATGAACATGGGACTCCCTAACAAAATCTGTTTCTCTTTGCATTTGGCTTCTCATCCTCCTCCTCCTTCTCCTCCTCCTGCTGCTTCTTCTTCTGGGACCTTCTCCTTCTTCAACCTTCTCTCACCTCTGAACTCCGACTTCTTGACCTCACACACCTGCTCAGATGGTCTTCCCAAAGATCAATCATGGCTTTCTTTCCGCTGACCAGCAGCTCATAAAGCGTCGGCTGATTAAGGTAGTGGGTGTGTCCTCTCTCTTGTCTCTTTGTCCACTGTGCCAAGTGTCACCAATTCACTTCTCTCTGTCTAGAGCATGCCAGCCTGTAGATACTATAATATGCACTCTCATGCTCCCTTCTGTTATTGCAAAAGTTAATAAGAAAATGTCCTAATAGATGCTTGGTAAAGTAAAACGAATTACTGTCTTGGCACTAATAAAAGGAATTTTCCCGCAAGTTAAATTGCTGGATATCTTCTCAGAATTTCTCCTAATTGAGTAAAATTATGGACCACACATTTTCAGTATTTCTCTCTTGATTATTGAAACCCTTCGCTGACAAATGTAATCTTTTTCAAACTGTGCTTAATGCATAGTCCACCTAAGATTGCATGCATCTAAAGGAAGTTATGCAAATTTTAAACCATTACATTAAATCTCCTCGTAGTTGTTTTATGCTAGCTCCAAAATGAAATCTTTCCTTCTAATTACGAATGGAGGTAGGCCATAGCCACCCACGAGATCATTACACCATTTCCTTTGTCATCATTTAACTGCATTTGCTTCTGTCTTGGTTGATCCAACAATATCACATAGAACTGATGTGGAACTGTATTCTTCTTGTCATACAGGGAGATCAAGGCCAGGCAGGACCACCCGGGCCTCCAGGCCCACCTGGCCCTCCAGGACCCAGGGGCCCTCCAGGGGACACTGGAAAGGATGGACCCAGAGGTTTGCCAGGTCTACCAGTGAGTATTGGGTTTTGATAAGAAGAGAAGCTTCACAAACTGGAACTAAATACTGTTTTACAACCCTAACTGACCCACCTTTTTAATTGTTTATGTTGGAGGACAAAACATTCCAAGGACCTTTTTGATGTAAAGGGTGGAGAAAGAATGGCAAGACTTTTTTTAAGGATAAACTTGTAATTTGAGGACTACAGAAGACTTTCCCCATTAAAGTACTTTTATGAATACAAAATCCACTGTAAACTGTGGTAATATTACTCCAATTTATCACTTTTGGTGTCTGTTAATTATCCATGTTGATATTAATGATAAATCATCTCAATAGGTTAAAAATTTACAACTGTCATAAGGGCAAAAATGCAAAAAACTTTGAAGTGTCTGGTATGATAACTTTTTCCATGTCAAATGTGGAAAAAAAATGGCACTGCATCTTTACATACAAGGAATGAGTTATGGGTCTTCTTAAAGGAACTGCTAGAATTTGGTCACTGGTCTCTGAGTGTCTACATGGCTCTGTTATTACTGGAATTACATTATTATATCATATATATATATGTGTGTGTGTGTGTGTGTGTTTTAGATGAGCACTAAAATCCCAGCACCACATTGTGCTCTAGCATGACAACTACAGTGGGCTCAGGGTGTCCCGGTTCTCTCATCTAAGCGGTGATGCAGTGCCATCTAAACATGGAACTTTTCCCCAATCAACACCTGAAAATACTAGCAATTTCCACACAGTGGTGTCATATAAACAAAGCCTTAGTCTCATCTAATCATAGGACTTGGTTCTAGTTAAAACTCCAGCAGAGATTAGCAAAGTACACACGTTTAGGTTTTTATGGAAACTCTCTTGTGGAATACTTTTGAAACGAATGGTTGGCATTAAGATAACATCTAAATGAATGGTATCTGACCGTCTTGATACCACTCTTTGCTGCAGCTTTATAAAAGTGAGCGTTTGAGATTTTCTTTTTTTACTTCTATCTGTGCATGTTGGCAAAATAAGTTTGGGACCTTGTCTAACCTTATTGGTCAAAGTTCAGTCCATCCATCTATCTTCTGTACACGCTTATCCTGGCAGGGTCAAGTGAGTGCTTGTGCCTGTCTCTGGAGGTCATTGGACGAGAGCCAAGACACACCCTGGACTGGTCACAAGTCCATCACAGGGCAATACAGAGACACACAGTACAAGCAATCATCGCACACACATAAGGACAATTTAGAGAGACCAGTTAACCTAACGGTCATGTTTTTAGATTGTAGGAGAAGGCAGAGCAACCATCGGGGACCCACAAACAATCTCCATGCAGAAATACCCAAGGGTGCCAGTGTGCAGCCCCCGATCAATGTTCCAGTTTAAACAGTTCCAGTTTGATTATTGCTTTGACCGTAGATATGGGCAAGTTGAGGCAAGCAGCTTTTTTTTCTGTAGCCGTTTCCTGACATATCGAGATGAACACACATCTGCCTTACCTCAATGGAATGTTCTCTTTTCTTTCCCATTTGGAAGAGCGACTATGAGGAATCAGCCTTTCTCTTATGTCATATTTATAACCGATTTGTAGTGCAATAGGATGTCAGAGTGGGAATAGATTAATTGGTAAAGACAAAGGCTGAAACAAGGTTTCAGTCACTAAAATGTCTTTGGGTCTGCAAAATTTTGTCAACTTTTCTTTGAAAATGCCTCACTTTTTCTTCTTGTATTCGCATCTAATTTGACTTGACCTAGTATTCAAAGGAAAAAAATGCCAGTGGAAACCATTTCAACGAAGAGTGGAAGAACTGTTTGGCCTTTTTCCACCCTCAAATATTTATAGATAAAAATAAATCCCCCTGGGGTAATAGTTTTATTATTACAAGAATTTATGTTGGCTCAAATGTTTCTGTTTGCAACATAAAATTTTTCATTTCATCATGCCCACCACTGGCTTTTTGGTAATTTACGTGAACTGGGAGAGAAAAAAAGAAACAGAAAAAAGCTTGTCAGTTATTTTCAACCATAAAACCTTCTGCAGGCTCCAGCTGATCTTTATTGTGTTGGCAGGAATCTCAGTAGGAGCTCAAATATATTAAGAATTGTTTATGAGGTTATTTCCAACTTTTTTATGGTGATTGTTTTCAGTTCTTCCTGTAGAAGTTGCTAAACTTGTTAAAGTTTTTTTTTTCCAAGAAGTTACACTTCTCCTTCTAGGTGTCTGTACTTTTCTTTACTTTTGGCTGTTGTGAATAACTTAGAAGAAAGGCAATAAGTGCTCTGTATATAAAATTGAAATGACATGTTTCTTAGTGATGTACTGTAATCTGAATGAGGTTTGGACCAAAAGCAAAACCCAGAATGAGGTTGTCAGATAGAGACATGGAACGGGCCGGGTGGTAGAGCAAAATAAAATCCTCCCAGGCAACGTCAATTCTGATTTGTATAATGCTATTCTGCATATTTACAATCAGCAGATTGGGTCCATTTGCATTCACAAACCTGTTCAAATACAATTAAAACTTAATTGATGTGTTTGGATCTTTTTAAACAAGTCCACACTCATATTGACTGCTTTTATTTTAATTTTTTTCTAGGGTGATCCAGGCCAGCCAGGAGAAATTGGACTTATGGTGAGAAATTATTTTACCTTCTAAATTGACATTTTTTTCCATACGATTGGTACAGCTCCTTATCTTGGTTAACTTAGAAAAGGACCGTCAGCAATTGGTTTGAAATGTTGTATCTATTGTGGCAATGTTATAATTGGCCATTCCAGCTCATCCAGGAAGGAGTCATGATGAAGAAGCTCTTCAGCTCTAAGCTCATAATGCAACAGTCGATGGGATTGTTGCATTAACTTTACTAGTGAGGATGAGGAAGCCACATATTTATTTCAATATTGTATCAAGACCTGCGCAAGATTTTCATCAGCGTATTTGAATGGATACGCCATGACGACCAATTTGAGGACATGCTAAGGTTTAGGTATTATAATACAACAACATTTGATGTGTTGAATATCCATATGTTCTGAAAAATATGATTCTTAACATGAAGATGACACTCAACATCTTTGCTTGTAATTCAAGCACGGATTGTATTTTTGGTATTTAATAGTTTTCATAGTGGCATCACATGGGTTTGATGTTGATTTTGATTGCAATTTTTTTTTTATGCAGGGACTTAATGTTAAGGATACATTTTATGATAACTCATAAAACACTTTTTCTCACAAACCCAAACATATAGGACAAGCCACTAGCCGGTGGGCAGCAGGTGTACGTAGCTTGCAGCTAATAAAGCTTTTGATTAAAGTTTCCTCTTAAAAGCTACACTGAAATGGTCAAAGCAAGCTCCGGAGAAAAAAAAAATCAAAGGAGGCCAATTGACTAAAATCACATGCTGCTGTCGGATTTTTACAGAAGCAGAAACAGGAAACAATCAAGGAAAAAGAGCCTTTTTATCTAGAAACCCATTACCAATGACCTTTCGGTACACTCGACAACGACTCTTCAATGTTTTTTTTTGTTCCCATCGCCGCTCATACAGTAGCTGTGAAGGTAGCTAAGTTTTTGTGAGTCATGAGAGTAAAACGGCAAAGCGGAAGGTCCCAGGTGTTCTTCTATAAGCCTGAAGTGCTTTTACAGCTGTTTATGACAGCAACAGCTGGAGTTCCTCTCCAAAATGTCCTCTTGTAGAGTTCTACGTAGAAGTAATCACTTCTCGCTGTGACTCTTTAAATAAGGTACATGAGTAAATACGCTGCATGACACTGATATACTTTTAACAAGGGATAAAGTCATCATCTGGAAACAAGCCCCCTTGATCTAAATCAGCAGGAGATCAGCACAAACCATCTGTTGTTGGGTGAAATAGATGCAACAGTAATTTACGATGTCAGAAGGTCTGTTTTGTTTTTTTTACCCCTCCTGTTATGTTCCGGGTCAAATTGACCTGTTTTAAAGTTTAAATTTTTTTTTTTAAAATAGTTGGAAGTATTTTTTTTTTTGCATGAAACTCATGAAACACTCTACATATAAGTTGAAAATGTATTCAGTTCACACAATTGCACCATCCCGTGGGTCTACTTTTTACATAGATATTGTTCGGGTCAATTTGGCCCGGCAGTCAGGTTAAAGTGCAAAAAAAGATTAAAAAATGTCCAATTCTATATGTTTCCTTGCAGCTATGAACCATATTCCACCACACACACAGACTCACACAAACACACACATACATGCGCATGTGCACGCACACGAACCCACTTTCTCATTATTCTCTCTACTTCACTAGGAAACTGCGAGAAAGGAGGTGTTCATACAATTTTTGACGGGAACTTTTTCTGTTCCAGTGGATAAACTCCACCCACACTCAGCAGAAGTGGAGGAAAACATAAATACTCTCTGCATGACTTATTTGTCTGGATTTTAATCAGCGGGTCAATTTGACCCTGAACAGTATTTGTGTCTCAAGTTCAATTATAAAGATCACCCATTGAAGAAAAAAAAAGTGTAATATACATTTTTTTTTTACCAAAGATCAATTTTAAGGAAATTATTGTTTTGTTGTGTCTAGATTTTTTTCAGTGGACATAAAAAATGGAAATTAAATTTTTTATGTCCAAATGAGTAAATGAGTAGGTTGTTGTCATTGATCCTTAATTTCTGAGAAATAAAAAAAAATCATTGCACAAATATTGGTTGAAATGGTTAGTAGTAGCGTTAATAATCAGATACAAAAATGTTTTGGAGGAATTTTTTGGTTTCTGACACTATTGCATGATTAAACACTCCCTGGGTCAAATTGACCCACGAACATTTATTCTGTAGCCTAGAAACAAACATAACAGGAGGGTGAAGCCAAATGCTGATTGCTTGCTACTATGTTAGATCTATTAGTAAAGATGAGATTTTGGATTGGTAGAGATATTCCTGTTGTAGGTTGTGTGTGTTTTGACTCAAGTTAGAAAATAACAGCTAACTTGTCACTCAGGAACAAACCTTGCATCCATCCTTAAATCTGAGGAATTAGATGTTCTCAAGCATTTGGAGCTGAGGATAAAAAGGATCTTCTCCCATTCCTCTCAAGGTTCGAGATTCCATAAACATTTTGCCTCCCCCGCAGTGTTCCAGGAGCAAGACACTTAATTTTACATGGCAAACCATTTTTAATGTAGATGCCCTTGTTAAAGAGGCAAAAGTAGAGTTTTCCAGCAGCCTTTTATGACATATGGTCCTGGTTAGGGGGATTAAACTCTTTTGGTGCAACAAGGAGAAGGAGAAAGCGGAGAAGGAGGAGGGGAGGTGGCAAGACGACAAAGGAGAAAAAGAAATATTTTTAGAACTCAAAGGTTGGAAAGGATCAGTGCCCCAAACTTTTTCTGGAGTAAATTAAAAAAGGTGTTCTGCTCTCTGTGAAGGTGGCTTTCAGTCTTTGCACAAAGTATTTATTTGGATCGTGACTTTGCTTGGAAAAGATTAAATAAGACTGTAGAGACTCCATCCATAACTGGAAAAAAGCCCCGCCAATTTCATTGTGGTGTTATTTCCAGTTTAATTCCCCTTTTCATCCTGTATCTTTCCAAAGTTTACCCACATTGCTCAAGTAACTTTTCCAATATGCCCTTTATTTTAGTAAGGACACACTCATTATTTGTTGATGTCTTTAACTACTTTTTTATTTAATGTTCATCCACAGCAAGAGCAGAGATGTTTTGGAATTGCTTGGAAACAAACCTATGCATCTGGCAAATATTCAGTCAACCACTTTCGGATGTTTGCACAGCACAGCCATGTTTAAACTATTCATCTGTGTTTTTATTAACTTGAACCTACAAAAAACCTATTAGTTTTTGAAGCAGATTGCTCTGCGTTTATTGAAACTACAACGTATTTAAAAAAGCATTAAAGTAGCTGATTTTATTGTAGGTTATTCTCATATTTAAAAACAAAACAAAGTAATTTGAATGTCTTTTAAATTTAAACCTGTGGCTTGAAAGTTACACACACACATTTCATCAAGTCAAAATTAGTTACAAATGCAAAATTTGTTTAAATAAACATCCGCTGGGTGTAACTTACCACAGTCACTACCAAAATGTGTCTTGAGATGGAAGTGTAAGTTATCCTGAAATGATATCCAAAAGATGAGTTGAAACTGCCACTTCACGCTAGTTTGAATTTTAAATGGCCTATTAGCACCGTTTGTTTTTTTCCACCCATTCGGACCACTACTTCCTGTCCGTGTTATTTTATTAATTTGAAGCTGAAAATTTTAGAACCCACCAATTTAATATCTTGGACTAACCAAAATATACAAAAATGACTGGCCTTAAAGCCCTTGGAGAAATCGCAGTCTACTGCGTTAACATAACATTGTACCCAGGACTGCCATCGCCTCATCATCGAGCTCTGCAATCTGGAGTGTAATGAAACTTCAAATTTCAAATCTTTGCCGCAGATTAGGTTGTTTTTTTCTTTAAACAGCAATCTATTTAACAGTCACTCCACAATCAGGTCATTACTTAAACTTTCAGTGTAGGCTTACCAAATAGACTATATCATTCTTTTAGTTAGTCGTACCAGTATGATGAGTGTTACTGAAAAGCCTGAGAAAATAAACGCCATGCAGACAGTAGAAGTAATAAAAAACACAGGTTTTATGTTTCTGTTTTAATATATCGTAGTAGTATATAATCTTAAATTCATTACCATTTTATTAGTTACACCCATTGTGATTGATTAAGACAGAAGACAGCTTTCTCAAATTCAAACAAAGCATCAAAATTGGTAGGAAATGGGATTTAAATGGCATAAAATATGGCATTCTTGTTAGTGTTAAGCATGTTAGTATAAGTATGTTACAAACTGCTGATCTGCTTTGTATTTGTACTCACATCAACTGTCTAGTTTCCATAGAATGAACAGAAAAAGATGATATATCCAGTGTTCAATGAATGAATGTAAATGTCCAACAATCATATTGGAACAAACAGACCAGACAGGTTTGGGGTGACAGACATCCAAACTATTTGTTAAAACCAAAATATGCAGAATACCAAATCTGAAAGCACACTAACCTTGAAGCAGATGAGATACAGCAGCAGAAAGTCATACCTGGTGCCAATCCCTGTTGCTAGGAAGGATCAAATTCACACAGTCTCACCAATGTTGGTCAACGACACATTGTAAAAAATATTGCCTGGTCTAGTCTGTCTCAATGTTAGGTGGTAGAACCAGAATTAGGCAGTAACAATTTAAAAGCATCAGTCCTGTCTTTTCTCAGTTAATTAAGTTGTTTTTGTTAGTGGAGTAGTTTGGTGGAGGTTTTCTTGGCAGACTTTGGGATTTGTGGAATTTGTACCAACTGAACACTATTTAAACCACAATTTAACTGAGTACTATGGCTAACCCTCATGCCCATCTTTTGATGGCTATTTGTAGCAGGATAACTCACCATTTTATTTCACTTAAATAATCTCAAACAGCTGTCTTGGACATGTTAATGAGTTTAATATATCCACTCTCGCCAGATCTCAATTCAGTAAAGCTCCTGAGGGTGTAGTTGAACATTTTACATTAAAGATGTGTAGCCAAAAAAATCTGATGCAGCTCCAGGAAGATGGTGTCACATTTGACCAAAATCTTCAAGAAATGTTTCAGACACCTTGCTGAATCTAACCTCCAAAAAATAAAGGTAGTTCTTTATGCAAAAACGGGTTCAATTTAGTACTAACAAGGTGTACAAAATCTAAGTTCATCTCGAGGGACATTAAGACAGACTGAGCCATCATGCTTTCAATAGGACCTTTGAGGTGCCCGTATAAGATCAGCCCAAATTTGTTTTCTAGTGCTGCTGGAGTTGAGTGGGGGAAATGACCTGGGGATTTCCTTATTGTTGGTCAATTCCAAACCCATGAATGGACATTCAGTGATTTGTATGTGTGCTCAGATACTCAACTACAATAACCATCCTGTTGTACGTTTTCTGATTGTCCAACTCTGACGCTAAGGTGTAAAATGTGGGGTATACACAATGATAAAGTATTCTGTCACACAAAGTTTCATTTACCTTAGATTATTGCCACTACTTATCAATGTTTGAGCTTTAGTTTGATTTGAAAAGAGTCCGGACTTCCTTGAGGGCACTTGACTTTCTGAAAAAGTCTTTCCTGCTTCTAACTTTTGAGTGCTCTCAGATGTTGCCAAGTTAATTAGCTCTGAGGCAAGTGGCACATGCCCTCACATTCCTATTGGGTCATAAAGATGTTTACCAAACCCTTCTGAGGTTAGCAAACAAAGGCATTTAAAAGAAAGTATGAGGAAAGCCTTTTTTTTCTTGGCTGATAGAGTAGTGAAAGTTCTTTACTGAGGTTTTTGTTATAGGTGTAGATGGAATGCACAATAAAAGACCTGCCACTGAGCAGCCCTTGCTTGTGTATGTGAGAACTTGCTGATAACAAGACTTTAAAGGGCAAATGTTGGGGAAAATGTAAATGGGAAAATGGAATACCTTTAAGCTATGCGATGAACGCTTTGCTTCATCAACAAAAACTTAACAAGAAGTGATCCAACAACAGCTCCTTCCCAGAAAGCCAATTATTAGTAAGTCATATCATGGCTCCAACAAAATCATGCTTGATTTGCACAGATATTTGCACTGACAGACAAACTTTTCAACTTTAATATGACCTCATTGGGAACTTTTACTCGTAATGCAGGCACACCAGAGTTTTAAACTCAACAAGGGACCATATCTTTTTGACATTTATATAGCATCAATGCAAACAAGAGCTGAAAAGTTGCTGCCATGAAGGGCTCTTAGGTAAGGGGTTCTGTCTGGCCACAAACAAAGCATCAAATGGCAACAGTTTCTCAAGCCCAAAGCAAGAAGAAAACTGGCCTATAATGCATGCCATAGCAGCCAGAACTAAAAGGTGTTAATGAACTGCTTTGTTAAGGCAAGAATCCAGTCTTCTTTTCACAACATTTTGTCCATGGAGCTAAAAAGAAGGCTGACAATCTAACATGGTTTCCAGTTTAATTGCAAGGAAAGGCATTATTCCAGATTCATCTATCACTGCTTTGCATCTCAGAAATGAGGCGCCTTTTCCTTTTTGCGCTTTCTAACTTTTTATCTTTGTAAGTCTTTCCAAATATTGGCCCATTTAGGTAATGAACTAGTCTTGGACTGCGCTGGGAGCTTGGGGTGGCCAAGACGAGGCACATTTTTCTTGTTGCTAAAATGAACAGAGATGGAGATTGTCATAAAAGATAAACCCCTAAGAGTCTTAGTTATCCGTTGTCTCATTTGGGATTCACATTTAGGGTGCAGTTCCATGACAAGAAAGGCTGAGAGTGAGGCGATTTTCAGTTCTTCCCGGGCAAATTAAACAAGGGGCTGATTGTGATTCAGTTCTGCCTGAAGGGCGTATGCGCACTGCATGAAATCCTCCCATGAGTTTGCCAGGCTCACTGCTGGCTTCCAGGATTGCATTATTTCATCTGACCAGGACTCTTTTTCTTTTTTCTTTGCTGTATTTTTCTTCCACTCAATCTCTCTCTGTCTCTCTCTCTCATCTTTTACAGGGACTTGAGGGGCCTCAAGGGCCAAAGGTGAGTTATAGAAAATCACTAACTTTTATTTTAATGCCCACCGGAATTTTAGTTGCGCCATGTCAGCTGTTTGGGATTCCTCTCCGTGCTTATGTCATTGGGCTGTCCGATTGGCTACCTGTCACATTCAGCAGTCCCTAGTTGGAGGACACCACATATCAGGCCAAGACAATCCAACATGTTGAATACCCCTGAATTTATATCGGAGCGGTCCCGGCATTCTACCAACTGGACCCGATCAGTCTTAACACACCACACACGGCAGGATGATCTGTTACGATTATCGTAAGCAATAGTCTTATAATGCTGAACGTTCTAAAATAGTTGAAAGGAGAAAATCAGGACCAAAAATCATGCCTTATGAACTAGGCTTTAGGAAACACGAAATCTGACGCAAACCAAAAGGTAATGTTGTTCTTGATTTGATAGTAACTAGATATAAGTCACATAAGTGTGTAGGGTGTATGTGTATGTAGGTGTTTAACATATTTACCTGGAGATTAGAGACACGAGAGCCACAGTCAGGTCAAGAAAACAGAAGGAGAAGAGGGCAAGAGGAACAAATGATAGATGGAGAACAGAGAACCTGGAGTTAAGTGCTGCGATACAGACTGATGTGGGAAACAGATGGAGGCCGAATCCAGCCATCAGGTAGCTGCCAGTGTTTGTTCAGTGTAACCCAATCAGACATTTCCTGTCTGCGCCGTCATCTGTTGACGAGGCGGTGGGGTGTACGTGAAGGGGTCAAAGATGATCCACTGCCGCGTTAATGACTCATAATCCAGCCCCGAGGCTGCTCAATTAGATCTTCTGCTGTTTGGCAAAGAGGCCACATGGAGGCCCTGATCAAGTTTCATCACCTCGGTGGCTGTTTGGTTGCCATTAAATGAAAAAACACCCGGCATGAGTCATGTTTACTCAGTATTTTTAAGAGAAAAAAAGGGGAGAAAAATTCAAAAACTCTGTTTTATTGTTCCTGTTCTCCAAAACTCTACAACTAGAATAACAATAAGACAATTTTAGCAAAAAAAATTGCTAACATAAGACCAAGTTGGATGGGGAAGGGACTTCATAAAGAAATAAATAGCATTTTAGTAAGTAAAAGCACAGATGTACTGACTTTCCTCACAGCCAGAACTACAGACAAGATCGATCTGACAAAGCTAATAACCCACAAACATTTGTACTTTTCATGTCTTTATTAAAACAAATTGAGTAATCACTCAAACAGACAGCAGGCTGGAAAACGTATTTGACTTTATTGGAAACTCCCTCAGACGTTTCCTGTTACAGCTGATGAGACTTTTTCAGTCAGGGGGAGAAATTTTGGAGGATCCCTCCTGACAAAGCTGTTTGAGTTCATTCATTTTTCAAAAGGGTATCGATTTGAAAGAACCCTCTGGACACTAGGCCGCACCATCTAAATTAGGAAGTCTGACTTGGCAGCTTTATATCATTGTTTGAAGTTTTACTGTGTAGGAGTGAAATGAATCTAAGGGTATGTTTTATTTGTGACCTGCATGACCATTCGTTGAATTTAGATTGAAATTTTCTTGCAAGATATCACTGAATCTTCTCCATTGCAATTTATTGCGCTAAGGATTTCTCCGCAAATATTCTAAAACAACAAAATCGAAGCAGAAAAGCATCCTCAAACTGAAGTGTGTTTGGAGGATCCCAAATTTTACCAAGCCTCTTGCTTTTGGAAAACAAAACATTTTAGAAAACATTTAGGTTCAGCAGTAATGTGTTGCATTGATATCGGAGCCTTTACAGATGCTTTTAGCTTGCAGAATCCTCCTCTTTCCGCTTTGGCCGTCGTCATGAAGTAGTAATGAACTCATAAAAGCCAATCTACCTGGGGATGAGCATCTCAACATCCAGCACATAACACCTGAGTACAAGCAGCTGTTAAAGATGTCTGCTTAGAGGTTCTGTTATTATTCTGGCAATGTCTGTAGACGATAAAAAAAAAGGAAAATACAACTGGCCGTACATTATTGGGTTTATTTTAACCAAAACAAACCTGATTGTATCAGAAGAATGCAAAGACCTTTAAAGAAATTGGATTTATTGATTAAAAATATGTCTATACAAACCAATAAGCATTTGTTTTTATTTTCCAGGGTACACTGGGGTCTCCGGGTATCCCTGGAACAAATGGACAGAAGGTGAGCGCTCTAATTTAAAGAGACAGTACACCGTCTGATGATCTAAAGTATTTTTTCTTGTTTTTCTTTCAATATTCTTATTACACTATTGCTTATCTGCCTTACGGTTTAGAAAAGTACACAATAGTAAGTTCTGTTATAAGCTTTCTGCACTTTCTAAATTGGTCACAACGTAAACAAATGTTCATGTCGTGTACGTGCTCCGTGTCCAATAGCAAATAGTTTTTAGTGCAAAGACAAATAACGATACTTTGTTCATGTCCATTATTTATTTCTGTGAGAGAAACAAGATTGTTCTCTTGTTACATAACTAAGGAGAAATTTAAAATACTGTCAACAAAAAATGGATCTCAGATTTTAGGGGGCTTTATCTTTTGAATATTTAGCTATAAGGTGCTTTAGTCATGCTGATAATCTTCATTTAAATTTTGATGTTGTTATTGTTAACTTTTTAACAGCTTCTTGGCACAAAAAATAGAACAGTTTTTGGTTGAATTCATAGTCTTTATATACAAATCCTTTCAAAAAAATTAAGAAATATTGAGTAGGCATAGCTTACAGAAATGCATGCGCTCTACTGCAATAAAAAACTTTTCTAAAAATGCGTTGGAAAAGACAATAATAACAATAATGCATAACATCTAACAATTTTTCAACCACTTTTGGGCTGTCATAGACTTTGTTCAGTGCTTCAAACTTTGAGCCGAAGATGGCCAGATAAGAATTGAGTATAAAAAATAAAACAAGTCAATTAAGTCACTTCAGAAGTAACATTGTGCCACATAATAAGGTGCATTTTAACAAAACTCAGATATTTTACAAAGTGCAATGTGACATCTTACATGGTAAGAGAAGATCTAGTGTACCTTCTCATTTACTATCAATCCTGCAATCATGTTCCGTTTTTGTTAACAGCTTTTTAAAATTACTACTTTTGTTTCTATAATGTTTAAACATTATTGGATCCTACTTTTTATTGTTTTAAGTTACTTTCCAAGTGTGCAAATCAGACTCAGCAAGTAAGATCATAAGTACGCTACACACTAGGTTATGGAGGCCAAGGTCATAATTTGTTCCTCAACACTATTAGTTCGGTTTTTCTTTTGTACTTTATTTGAAAACAGAAAATGTGGCAGTCTTACATTTTTCAAGGTGTGTTATAACAGCTCAGCTGTTAAATCGAATAATCTTATTACATTTATTCTTTTTTTTACAACGGACTGAAAATCTTTTTTTAAAAACCTGCCGTATACTTAGCCAAATGGAGCTCTACTCATGTTAGATCAGCTCTGACATGCATTTTGACAATTTCAAACCATTTTTCTATTTGGGAGAATACCCCTGGGCTGCATCTACAGATCCCGACCACAGAGTACGGTTTTGGAAGCATGTGTATCTGTTCACACACTGAGCTAATTTCTGAAATTCACTTTCAAGTAAAGGAGACACAGTGCAGGTGTTCTGGAAATCGGAGCAAAATGTAAAAATAAGAAAGGCTTTTTTTTTTTCTTTTTTTTTTACCTCCAAAATAATCACTTAATGAATGACGTGACTCGCGCCATCTTTTTAATTTCAAGCACACATTGGTAAAGAACAGAGGCCTGTGTGCTATAATAGGAACCAGAGTAAAGAAGCTTCATTTCAGTGTGAAAGCCATACAAACCCTGGAAACAGCTAAAGCTGGAGGCTTAATTCCACACTTGTGAAATGAGTTGGGTTTGCCAGCAGCCATGAAATAGAACTCCAGAGCTGTGCAATCCATCTATAAAACAGTCTGTTATGGTATGTAAGTCTCATTCATGCAGAAAGTTGAACTCGGAGGCAGTCAAAGTCTGATCCTTCTGCAGTGGCAGGTTGACTGTCAGACATTGTATTGATCTGACAGCAATACTCACCAAGAAGGGTGGACAACTGGTAAGGCAAACCTTATCAGCATTAGTTTTTAATCAAACTCCATCATAGTTGTGGTTGTACAGCATCGTCATTATGTCAATGACTCCCATATGTGGTCTGATGAATGATGCAGAGTCCCAGCGCTCATGAAGTATCATCACCGCTGTGGCGGTGGTGGGGCAAAGAGGGAGTTCACACATGGATCATACACACTGATCTTTACCGCAAGGCGTCCTTAAATCAAGGCATTGGGTTAAAAATGAAAACAAGGATGAGAAACAGAGGAATAACATCAACGGCCGTTTTATTTATGGTGATGAAATAAAATAGCTTCCTGCTACATATATATTTTCTTACAGTTTGATTAATTCTGAGCTACTTACTGACTGTAGTTTTAATCAAAACATTGAAGTTTTGTACTTTCCATCCCTAAGCCAATTTGTCAGGTTAGAGCTGCCCGTCTGCCTTTGGAAGTAGTTACTTCTTTAGAAAAGGTAACGATATGGTAGGTTTGCAAAGGTCAGGACGTTAATTATTTTTGGCAACAAATGCACTGAGGTTGGTTTCACTGCTTTGAGCTGCAGAGGGATTAAGGCTTTAGACCAGATGGACTTGGTTTTCCTCTTTCACTGATATCTAAGAAACAAAACAATAAGTATTTAGTTTTTGGTCAGCTCTGTTAATGTTTATTCTTTCATTTTTGAGTATTTTTTTTCTTGTACCAAACAGATTCAGTATATTTAGGGTTTCACTGGTTAAGCACCATACGCAAACATACATGATTTGAATAAACATACATCTCTTTGACTAAAGAGAAGAGCAGATGAGAATAGGGTGGTAGCTTCATGGTTCTTGTTTTAAAAGTCTCAAACCGAATGTAAAAGTTCTTCTCGATTGTCTGATGGCAAACTGATTAGCTAAGATTGAATGATTTAAAGTTATTTTATCTCGAAACAGTGAGTCTGACTCGTCATTATAGTATAAACAAGCCAACAAAAGCTGCTGTACTCTAAAAGCTAATGCACAGCACTGAAAGATCAAGGTGGCTGTAGAAAAGTAAAAGATCAGAACTATGTTACCATCCAAGAAATAAAGAATTTCTTATTTTCTTTTGGGTCTTCCTAAACAGTACACACATAGATTTTATAAATCTACACATATGTGTGTTCGCATGGGGAAATGCACGTACACAATAGTGTAGATGAGCTCAAAGGCTGGGAGCGCTCGCTACTTTTTTGTAGCTCTTATGAGAGAAAGTTGGACACTAGCTCTAGAGTACATCTGTGGAGAAAAGGTTGCTATAAATTACTGACTTTAATTAACTAGAGCTAGATGACTTAGTGAGTTGTCAAGGTGATAAGGAGGATGAGCAGGAGAATGAGAGGCTGTAAAAGAGAATGCGAAGCAAAGCTGTTAAGTTACAAATGTTAAGGACAAACATTTGTTTCTTTATGCAGAAAAAACATACAAAATTCATTTCCGAAGGCAAGATCTTAGTGACGGAGTTTGTGTGTGTGCAAAGATATGATTGTTGCTGTTATAGACATATAATTTTATCTTTGTGAAGAATAACTTTGAATAATGTGTATGCCTTTCAATGAACTTGATCCTATTGATTAAAACAGACTATGTTGAGTTCTTTCTGCAGCCTGGTTCTGTTTTTATAGCCAGGGATTCTGCTGCAGGCAGGGTGTGAGACCATAGTGCTGAGCAGCCTCAAACAAATAAAGAAATAAACCTGCACTTTCATGTGTGATGTCAATTCCAACTGTTGTCTCCAACCATTTTACAAGTAGCCATAGTTAAAGTACAAATCTCTCTTTTTTTCCAACAGTTTTATGAATTTAAATTTCCAAATATTTCCAAAATTACTTCCAAATATTCCATATACAGGATTTTTTTTTTCAGCGTTAGTTTAGCTTTTTATTTACTTGTTGTGTTTTGACTCCCACTCTGTTGTAGTCTTGTCCTTTAGTCCAACCCTTTGAATGAAGATGTTGATAAAAAGCATGCATTCTCAGCCAACACAGAGCCTTGGTAACACAACGTGACCGAGAGCCAAGAGTCCTAGAAGACTCTTGGAAGCATGCAGCAGTTAGTAGTAGACTCTGTTATGTCTTCAGACTTTATTTCGATTATAAGGATGAAGTAGAACGCATAGTGCACATATGCAATTTTGTATTATCCAGATCTGGAATTGGAGTTCAAACTTTGATAGTACGCACACTGAATACAGCTGCTGTGTGTTGTGCTGTCAATAGGGAGATGTTGGCATCCCAGGACAGGACGGAATCCCAGGGGCCAAGGTCTGGTGCACAAGTTTTCTGTGTGCTCTTATTCTTTTAACGTCACCTTTTCTTTCTGCTTGAAGTATTGCTTTACTTTTTGCTCATTGTCTGTGGCGTTTGTGTTGTGCTGCCATTTGTTTGGTCAAATATCCATTTATTATGATTATTTTTCCATCTTATGGCGTGAAGACATCAATGTGGCCCAAGTTAATTGCAAATATTTCTATGTATTTTTGAGTTTTTGGAGCTGCAGTTTGCTAAGTTTCACACATGAAAGGTTTTGTTAAAGAAGATTTATAAAAGTTGGCACTTACATGTGTGACTAGGGAACAAGAAGCTGTTCTATTTCTGTAATCTAGCACAAATTTAACCCCAGACACAATCCACACTTGCATAAGTGCAGCCCAGTCCAACTCCCCCATCCACCATCCAACCTGTCCTGCGTCTAATTCACTTTTTTCTTTTCCAACAGGGTGAAAAGGGAGAACAGGGTGAAAAGGTAAAGTAATAACTCAGATCCCCACACATCCTTCTAAGTATCCCACCATGTGTTTGAATAGCCTTTGTGGTAAAATGACGGCAGCTCTGCTATTACGCCTCACAACTCCAGCTTGTATTTTCAAAGGTGACTCCCATCGAAGATCTGGCCATCAGTTAGCCAGTGATTAAATGAGTCATAAAACTGCACCCAGTTTCTTCAGTTCTGGGCAATGGCCTTTACAGGTTCCAAAAAATAGCCTCCCAGAGGAAAAAGCGCTTTACTTTCTCCATTCCATGATTCTAATGGTGCCATAACTTGGTCTTGTTGGAGTGGGAGGTGTAAACACTGACCAAGTCAACAGCGATCAGGAAGGAACTGATGATTCAGGATACTTTATCGACCACAAAATCGGCCCTTGGGCTCTTGTTTTTAGTTGAATCAGACTTATTCTCCACATACCTGGTTCACTGTAATAATGAGGCTTTGTGGAAACAATCTCGTAGCAACCGCTGCTCTCGCGCATTATGGGTGTCCTGTGGAGAATTAGCTGGATGCAAATAACAGCTCAATGTGCAGTTCCTGAAACTGCACCCAGCAGATTCTAATGATGCAGGATCACGTCAATTCGAAAAGTCATAAGCATAAATCAGTGGTGTGAGAAGGTAGATTGGTTTCCAATGTTTCAGTTTAAAATGGTATAAAACCGACTTCCAGGCCTTCCCACACACAATATGCTGCTCTTAAAATATTCACTTCATACCAGGAGTTTCCACACCTTTTTATGAGCCTGTCTAAACAGGCTTCGTCTTCTCAATTTAACTTTACTTCCATAGATTCGACTAGTTTTAGAAAAGACTGGTGCTTTAGTCCTAATAGCTGTTTTTTATGAACACAAGAGCAAAAAGGAAAACATTCTTACAAGTGAAGTCTTATAAATTAATGTATTTGTTCAGCAGAATGTAATTTTAGTTAATTTCCAGAGCTGTCAGATCTCTTAGAGGGTCTAAACCTCCAAACTGAGAATTGCCTTTCTGAAGTGAAGCCAGTATTGTCAATATAAATTGTAGTCTTTGGCTTTGTTCTCCCATTCAGGAGCCAGCAAGCAAACTCGGGAAAACTAAATTGTTATGATACTGACTCCGTGCTCGTAGTCATTTTACTTTCCAACATATAGATTTCTTGATGGAAAAACACACATGTCAAGGAGACGAGCTGTGAGAGTAAGCTTTTTTCTTTAGGTTATCCCTCAATAATTTACACAAGGAAACAAGCTTTGATGTCATACCCACAGACCTCCTAAGTCAGTGCATGATTTGTAGCCTAGTGGATTTATGGAAAGTGAAATGACCAGTTCACTGCCAGAGCAAATACCAGAGCCTTTTGTATTTTAGAGGAACCAAATATGTCAACATAAACTGTTGTTTTATTGTTTTGACTGTAAACCAATTAGCCAGCAGATAAAATGTTCAACATTGTCAACATTTACTTGTGATTTAGTTTGCAATACTTCAGTCCTATTTTCTGTCAGCCTCTTTTGAAATATTTTAGCTAAAACCTCCTTTGTATTAGTACGATTCATTGTGCTGTTAGATAGGATTAGCTGTTCAAAATGTCCTTTCAAAACTTCAAGTTTTAGCATATTAGCTAAATAACATCATTCTAGCATGAGCTGACTAGCATAGGATTTTAGCTGACATGTTGGCAAGCTAAAATGCTAAAGAGAATGCTTGGTAAGCTTTCATGTTGGGCTAAAACAATCTAGGAGAAGAAAATACTGAGTAGCAATCTCACAAATCAGTGTTAAGCAGTTGTTTCTGGCATTTGGCTTTAAACATCTTGGTTATGTGAATATTTTCAGAATTTTTACTTTACGAATGACATTTTAACCATCCACTTTATGCAACTGTGGTTTTTTTGTTACGTTGTTGGCAGGCAGAACTTGGATTTTTGCGCATACTTTCGCTATTGATATGTAAATCATGCAGTAAAGCTCCAGGCTATCGAACACATTGGTTCATTAATTTTGTTTTTGAGTGACTATTACGAAACGAAAAGGAGAGTTTATTAAAATCATTTTGAAAAGAGATATTAAGTCAAATGCTCACAGTAAACATGTTTGCTCAGGTGATATGCACTGAAAAGCGGGAAACACAATGTCAACATGGCAACAGAGTCCATTAAAGGATGAAAATCACTCACCTCAGACAATTTCTCCTACTGCTGGAAGTAGAATATTTGTTTTCTGCATAAATAAACGCATCTACAAAATTCTGACTAATCACACAATAGCTCTGCCTGCAAAGGGAGGCAAAAGGCTCAGCAGACAGGGTTTGACAAGAAGGGGTGGACAACATGGGACTGAGAACAGAATTACGCTAAATTTGTCACGCAGCTACGACAATGAGAACCGATTTCGGCCCGTCGGCCCTACCGTCCAGACCCATAAATTGGCTTAATTGAGAAGCTTGGTCAACTGAACTGTGATTTATTAGGTAGGCGCTGAGACTGCAGTATGACACCATCAATCTGGGTTGTTATAGTATAAGTATTACATCGTTCTGTCATGCATGGTAGTCTACTAATGTGTTTTGACCATAAGTCAGGTATACAGTTGCCCACTGCATGGAAGAGTACTTAATTCTCCTTTCAGACTCAGATGACACGTCAGCCTTTTGCATACAGTCACAACTCTTTACTAAGATATCAGCCTTTTGGCAGCTCTCATAGAGGTCTATTCATACGATGTGAATTTAACGCTTATGTTTTCGTCCAATGGGCAGATGAAAATAAGAGAAAAAATTAAACACCATTGCTAGTCATTTAGCTATGCATCAGGCATGGATAGGAAACAGCACTGGCATTCAGAGCCAAGTTTGTGAATTTAGTTATCCGTGGCGCAGTTGTCAATGCCAAGAGTTTCGGACCCCCACAACTACTCTTACATCACCTGAAATCAGCCATACTTGAAACACATGTGATGACTCAGTGACCAAAGTGAAGATAAAGGGGCCATTACCATGCATTTGTATGGTAATGATACTTAATTTTGGCTCCAGTGTTCTTGGCCTTTTCCTCGAGCGTCCATTATACTGTTTAACATGGCAGCCAGTCACAGATAGAGGATCGGTCCTACTGTGTGCCTGTTGAAGCAGGCGTGTTTAAACATCCAGCTTTTCATTCCTGATTCAATCCCGCGTCGTAAAAACGACTGAATATGATTTCATGTGATCTCATCGCAGGGCGATATGGGTGAAGACGGACCGAAAGGTGACATGGGCGAGAAGGTATGTAAATTATTTAATTTCTTCTCTTTGTTTATATTTTGGAACCTGCTCAGAGAAACAGTACATGGTCTGGCTTTGGCCAAAAAACATTACTCAAAGTTAATGTTAGCCATCTGAGATGAGATATATGGAAACCACCAGAGGCAGCTGAGGTCATGTGCCATCACTAAAACAGTTGTGATGGCTGAATAAAAGCAATCATCCGAGCACTTGATTTGTCATTGTAATATATGTGAACTTGATTTCAACAATACACTGATGCTATTTTTCTTTTTCTTTTGTTTTTTTCTTTTTTCTGGAGGGACCATTTATCATAAAGACAGCTTGTCAAACTGAGATCCATTTTGAACAATAGGCCGTACTGAGCTTTGCTGAAAAGATGGATGTTTTTGTCCAAAAAACTTTTGTTTTCTGTAAAGGCTCGTCTTATATGGGTACTGACATCATGTTCAGAGTTATTATTCTTTCTATCCAAAATTCACCATGTCGCCTTTGCTGTTTTTATGATGTTAAAACAGCATTCATGGAAACAGACTGCAGCCTTATTTCAATTTTATGAGCTCACAACAGAAGTTGGACCCCTTTTCTATGCAAACCTGTTTTAGAGCATTTCAGAGAGCCATTATCAATTTGAATAAACCGTTACATAAAAATGCTGATTCAGCTCCTCATATTTCTCGGAAAGAACAAAGATTCTTCAAAGATTGCCAAAAAAGTGGTAACACAATTGCTGCTCCAAGACAGCCAGCCCTAAACACTTTGATGTATTATGCACCGGAGTTGCTTCCTTTTTTGCTCAGAATACTGCTAGGTATGAAAGCAAAGTGTAACTCATAGACCGGCAGTTGTGTGGAAGCAGTGTACTCAAAATGTCACTGCCAATTTATTGCTGTTCAGCGGAGAACAACTTTGATAACCTCTCGCTTTATGGGTGCTGCGGTTTTTAAAAGGCTGCCGAACTCGGCAGCCGAGAAGGATACAATTCGGGGGAAACAGATGAAAGATATCATCTGTGGAAAATGAATGAACAAAACGGAAAGGTAGGCGTAGGGTGATAAAACTTTGTAGCTCATGCGACGCTTTGATCCAGTATACCTTAGAGCAAAACAAGGGGAAAAAGTGATTGTTTTCTTTTTTTTCCTGGAGGAGTTGAAGTTACCACTCATCCTTCAAGTGCATACTCCAGGGAGAGTTATTGTAAAGACTTAGAAATATAGTTGACATAAAAAGTATACAGGCAGCTGTAAAAAATGTGGCTATAGTGAAGTAAAAAACTGTGCATTATCCACCTATATAGCGACATAGACCCTGAGCAATTCACCAGAAACGCAAGTTTGTTGTGAGGGAAAAAATGATAAATAATATAAGGAAGTAACAATAACTTGGTTGCATAAATCTGCACATGTTGATCTGTTATTGAAGCGCCATCTTCCTTAATCTCAAAATTGAGATCTCAAAATTGAGATTAAGGAAGGCACTTCAAGAAAATATTTTTTAAAGTCATATAACCAGATTGTTTTACCTTTTTTAATATTTTGTATTTTCTTTTGATTTCAGTTGAATTTTACAGTGCACAGATCGCATTAAAATGTGAAGATATTTTAAACTAAGCTTATGTTTTTTTTTACACACCTTTTAGGACCACTGTAGCAGAGTGTTTAGGTTAAGATGGATAAGATTACCTCATCTCAATCTGTCAACATCAGGTTAGATGTTTTATTTAACGTAGCGCACAACATATGGAAAGAATAGCCTCAATCAAGATACTTTCAGATGAGTTTAACATATGTCAGATTGAAATTCAGCTCAGGAGAAGAAAATGTATGCTCAAGCAGGGCCCCTGTCATCGGAGTTTTTTGTCTGATCAATTGCTCCTCCACCATGGTATTGTTGTAGCACTGCTGGTTGGAGAAACCAGAGAACAGAGAGACATGAGAGGGGCGGAGGGCATCCTCAGTCCTCTAGACCAAGCATGCCAAAGTTAACAATACGCAGCACGCAGTGCAGGAAAAAATGTGGAAACACTAAGTGAGAGGTGAGACAGCCTACGCTTTGTTATGTTGAGCTTAGAGACCTCAGGGAGCAAAGAGTGGTGAGGAAAACGACAGCGTAAGCAGTCAGGCCACAGTTTTCCTCAGACAAGGGGAGCCCGATTAGATGGTGGGGGGTCTGTTGTACAGGCAGCGCTCTAAATGACAGGAAAGGTCAGCTACATCTAAGTTAGTTTTTGGAGACAAAACTTAATATATTAAATATGTCATTTTGTATGAAAAAAGATTTGAAAAGACTAAAACAGCAACAATAAACTAGATGGTGATCAATGAATACAAACGAATAGAGATTCATATTAGCTGTTAAGCAGCTCTTAATTATTCCTTCTTAGCAAAGTTAAAATGCAAAGATATGAATGCACTTTGAATTTTTCTCACTTCACTACAACAAAGTCAGGTCAACACTCTTTACTGCATCATTATGCACTGGAAAGAAGATTCATTTTTACTTTCTTTTTTGCATGTAAAATACATGTGGTTCACATTTGTATTCTGCCCACCGAGTCACAGATTTAACTTCAATTTTCAATTAAAGTTTCTTCTGGACTTCTGACTTGTTGGCCTGTCAGAGGAGAACCTTCTTTTGGTTCATATCCAACTCCGTCTCATTTGTGAAACCTATACATAAACTTCAACAAGATGGAAATGAACATTGGCTGTTCATATCAGCCTAGTTTTACTTATCAGACCAATACTGATATGTTAAAAAAAAAGACCAACATCGCCCCATACCGATATCAGTACGATATATCATCGATATATTGTACTTCAATACATTCCTTGATTTCTTTTTTATTATTATTATTTAAATATTCTTTCTAACCACATAGACAAGTAACACTTTCAATATGTTCATATCAAAAGTGAAAAGTATTTTGAAGTAAACAGAGTGCGATTGATGGTTTTCAGGTGTCCTCGTTTTTCAGAATCTAAAAATGGCCGCCATAACATAGCAGGCCAGAAAGGTTGTATGTTGGTCTCAAATGAGCAGAGTGTGGTAAACTTAAAGCAAGTCTTGTCAATTTTATTTGTGTAGCACCTCTCAGCAACAAGGCTGAACAAAGTTCTTCTAATAGCTTTCTTCCAAGTCCACAGACAAATAATCCAAATAAAAGATATTTAAGTTGATTTGTGTAAAGTGGTTCAAAATGTAGGAATGCTTTTTCAAGAAACAGAATTGTTGGTGTAATTGTTGTTGTTTTCCACTCCTGTTAGTCTTTTGCGTAGACACAGGACAATATGTGCTGTGTTGTCATCATCAGTGGAGAAAATAGTTGTTTCCAACTGTGTCTGTGTATTTTCTCTGGCCTCATTTAAAACAAATCATTACCCCAGTTAAAAGCTTTAGTTCTGAGCCATTTACTGTCTAAGTATTTAACTAGGTGTGAAATTAACTGTGGCTCATCTTGTTTGAAAGTTGCAGATAAAAGAAAAGCATTTAGGGTTTTTAGAACTAAATGAACCCTGTCGAAGTGTTGCCTTATTTTTTGGGGGGAAAAGGGGGAACGAGTTTCAGGCTCTGAGAGTGTGGCAAAATAATTTTTACGTCCTAAACGTCTTGAGAACTGGCCCACATCTAACGTTTTGGCAGGTTCCTTCTGCCCTCTTAAACCTCACATATATTCTTGTTCAGTGACTGAGGCTGATATTTAGCTGAGGCCAGTGGATTTGGTCATCTCTTCTAATGGCCATAACTTTGAATAAGAGCCATGTGTGAGGGTTGCAGTGGCATGACTTGCGTCGCAACTCGGTTCTGGCTTCACTGCTCCCAAATTAATTCCCTCCATCTCATTTGCGCATCTCGCCATCCAAGCAAACAGCTGTTAAACGGCCTGATTTACCAAGCGTGCATTATGAGACCTTTGGGCTATTATCTATAAATGCCAGTATGCGGCGACAGGTCTGGGTGCCCATAATGAAGGAGTTGCGGTGACAGCTCTCCGTCTCACTCAGCCCTGTGGTTAAATCGCAGTTCTGCAGCCTCCACTTGGTAATTGGCCCAGATGGGACATTTCAGCACTCTCTCTCTGCCACACCTCAGCTCACCTCCCAGCTCCACCGCTTTTTCCATCCCATACGGCGGACATTTGGAAGGGATTAAAGTATGGTCATAACTCTCGCCTGGGTCTCGAGCTCGGTGTTGCCCGTATTCGATGTGTCGTGACAGAAGCGGCAGGGGGAGCAAAGTGTTAATCGCCTGCGTAGAATCCTCTGTTGCTGGCTTCTTTTGTAAAAAGTGCCCTTTAAATTCATTCCCCTACAATAGTGTGGGCCTGCTGTGATAAGTTGTGGGAAAAGCATTGTTTGTACTGCGAACACGCTTTGCTTATGAACTTTATGAGTTAAGGGCTTTCCTTGTTTCTCTGTTGTTCGAGATGTCACAATGGAATACAGATGTGAATATTTCTGCCAACTAGTAACAGGTGAAAACCAACATTGAAACGTACGTTTGTTTTACATTTGATAACGCCTTTCCATAAAGTTTACAAGTTTTATTAGTTTTTGGTCAACCACAGCATGAAATCCACCCCTTAATCATAGATGGGGCGGGGGGTATTTCAGCTTGATAGTGTATGAATTCCTTTTTTCACGCATGGCATCACAGTGAACTGGATTTTGCTGCAAAATGCAAAAATGCATTCACTTAGATTTGCTTGCTTACACTTCCAAATGCAATGTAAAATAAAGGCTCATAGGTTGGAATAGCATGTTGTGAGATGATCCCAGAGGCATCCCGGAGTGTGCAAAAAGGAAGCACTGATGCAAATAGTAGCGCAGTTTGTTGTGAAGAGGAGGGAAGGAAAATGAGCTTCAATTAAACACTGACTTGTGTGCTATGCATCATAATGATTCCCATAAAAAGCTGAGGGCGAGATGCATTCCTGCTGTGACTTCTGAGCGTGAGCCGTATGTGTAGTGAAACCGCAGCGTCCGCACCAGAGCTGAAGGCACCAAGTCTCCTCCTCCCTGCTCCGTTTTCCCACCAACCGCCCATAATTACACTTATTGGCCCCTTGTTTTATGTCTGCTTTAACTGTACACTGCAGCAGTAATGCGATGCGTAGCAGAGGGCCTCGCTTCTGGATGTCTGGACGACGTTGTTGGAAGGAAAAAAAAAAAAAAACGCAACATAAGTAGCTCTGTCTCCATCCAGTTCAATGCATTACCTGGAGAAATGTACATTTTGAATGGTTACAGTACATCTATCAAGCCTCTAACCTCCTTTACTGTGGATTTTTCTATTATAGTGTTAGATTTCACCTCTCATGTCACGATTGGGAAGCAGCTGCGCTCTGACATTTTAAACACTGAAATGATTTCCAGCTCTGAAGCCTCTTTAAATGCTGTATCAGAGGTCTGTGGGAAGGTAAATGCTGCTTTCATTGTTTAAAACAGCAAACAGCCTTCTTTCTAATTGGATTTCCTTGCAGTTTTCACCACAAAAATGCAGCCGTTTTGTAATTTTATTCAGCATTGTTCAGTGAATTAGCTTTTTTGAACTCATTTTTAGAACCATTTCGCTGATGCAAACATTTCTCTGTTTTAACTTTACTGAAAGTGATGCATAAAATAAAATCTTACATCTGGGTTTCTGTGTCATCTCTTCATATATTCTTTTGTATGTTTTACCTTAGGGTGATGCAGGCTCCTCTGCGGCGGGCATCAAGGTAAGTCCTAAACAATTTCTTTTTGTTTTGTTTTTAGTGTGGCTCCTTTTAGTGGTTCTCAGTTGGACTAGTTGCATTTTAAGAACACTTCACTTCAGACTAAGACCGCTGCACAACATAAAAACTTAATCACAAAGTGAAAGATAACTCCGTGGATTGTTACATCATCATCAGTGTGTGACGGAGCATTTGAGGTCCATGACCGGAAACTACACTTGTAAAGCTCAGCTGCAGAGGTTGCTGTACTTCATTATGGCTATGGTGGCATATCTGTGTCATGGGTGCCTTATAGCAGAAGTCGTGCTGTATTCACACACCTTCACAGTTTGGTCATAGGATAATTTGAAGGAAGAGTGTCCTTACAGCAATACTTTGAGATATATTGTAATCCTTTTGGCTCCATGGTAGCTACACTATGGCAACCAATCAGGCAACAAAGAAGATCCCACCAAGCAGCCATTGGTCCAGTCAGATACATACAGTGTCATGATCAGACTCTTGAAAAATGTGACAATGTGCTGCCAGTCTGGGAAGAAGCACGCACGCCTTCAAAATGCACATAAACATGTTGTCAGGAGACAAAAAAAGGAAGTCATTTGTTTTTCTGGCTGGAATTCAAAGGTGTAATATATTTGTCAGGAAATATGTGAGACCAGTGGCGGTACTATAACAAGTACAAACAGTTTACTTGCATCATTTTTGTCTTGCGGCTAAAACGAGATTTTCCTAACCCTTCTCATTCAAGCAATGTTTGATGAGTCAAAGAGACCCTGGAGAAATTTATGTAAAATTTGAAACTACATGTGAAGAGAAATGTGCAGAAGTGAAATTGCTCAAAATAAGCTGTACTTGGCATTACATATTAGTCAATAAACAAGCTACATAGTAGAAACGGGGAATGCTTAGATCAACTAAAGTTGACTGTTTAACACATTAAGAAATGGCTTGCAATCTCTAATTTATTCAGCAGACATGAAAGCACACATGAAAGGCAAAATGAAACCACTTTGAAACAGCCTTTCTACATGTTTAGCAAAGTTTTTGTCTGAAGTTTATCTGCCTTTCACTCATTTTCAGTTCAGATATTCCTTTACAGAACCTGAATATTTTTTAAATTTTAATGTGAAAAGGATACAAACTTCACTGTCATAATCTTATGACAATTCCAACAACCCCTCTAACAAACCCCCGCCCTGGATTAAAAGTCTTATAGCCCGCATTAAATACATTGATTTATCTCTTGGGTTCAGGAGACTTTTATGTCTGAATGACTCATAATTTGGTGTGTTAGTTGAAAGGTTGTCAGTTCGAATCTAGCTCTTCACATTTCTCTTGGACAGAACACTGAACCTCAAGAGGCCCTGATCTGTGGCTCTGCGAGTAATTGTTTATATGAATATGGTCTTTTGTCTAAATCTGCTTTTATTGGTCAGAAACAGTAGAAAAGCTCTGGATAAATGCCGTGCAGTTCTGGTTAAGATGGTTTGTAAATGAAGCAGCTAAGAAGAACACAGTTTTATGTCTTACAGGGCGAACCGGGAGAACCTGGACGGAGTGGACAGAAGGTAATCATTATTATTTCTTTTAAATTAAATATTTTCACGAATGAACAGAAACTTGCAACAGACAAGTTCTGTCTGTGCATACTGATATGTCTGTTCACAGTGTCAATGCCCATACCTAGACGTACTCTATAGAAGGGGAAGCTTTTATTCCAAGATATTTCAATTAAAGGTTGGTTATCTCAAAGCCTAGTGGAGTCTGTTGTGCAAAAAATGTTTTCTACATTAGAAAGTCTCGGTTAAATCTGACACCTAAAGCTGATTGACTATTTTAGAGCTGTGATTCAGTTTTCAGGCGTTACGACCTCTCAGAAACCATACTAACATTTGTGGGTATGTTTCCCTTTTTGTTTAGGATTTATTTCGGTTTGTCTAACTTTACCAGACTCTCACATTAAATAGCTTTGCTTCAGTGCAACCAGAAAGCATTGGCAACTTGTCTACATGTTTATTGCCTTCAAAGGCAACAAACTAAGGTGCTTTGCAAAACTTTGGCTAATCACATCACCCCAAGAAATACTACATTTTATTGTCATTTTATTTGCAACCTGAAACTTTTCCACAATATGTGAAAAAACAAAATTATTTTTGGTGGGTTTTATAGACCAGCACAAAGTTTTGCATGACTGAGAAGTGAGCTTCATCCTGTGCAGGTAACCAGTCCATTGAAGGGTAACATAGAGACAAACAGGACAAGCAAACATGCACATACACTGAATGCTAAGGGCACAGGAGTAATTAGCATGCCTGTTTTTTGGAAGCTGGAGTACCCAGAAAGAGCCCCTTTATGCATAGAAAGAATGTGTTTACTACATTTTAAACCCATGCCAGGATTTAAATCTTGGAACTTCTTCCTGCAAGACAACTGAAACAACTACCCCACTGTGCAGTAATTCAATATCAGTATGAATACAACTGTAAAGGCTTCAAACATTTGTTAGAGAACATTATTGAATGATCAACCCTCCTTGGAGAAGTACTAATCAAAGACATATCCCAAGCTTTAAAGATCTCGTAAAGCATTGTTCGTTTCATTATCTGAAAATAAAACAAGTGTGGTTCTGTAAAACTCCCAAGATGTGGTCATCCATCTAAACTCCAAAGATTCATAGCCAAGAGTCTGTTACCAGATTACTCCACAAATCTGGCCTTTGTTAAAAAAGCAGCAAGAAGAATACCATAAGGAATCTTTTTGATGTTTGCCCAAGACCAGGTCAGTGGTTCCCAACCCTTGCCCCGCAGGTTTTAGATGGGTCTCTATTCAAGCAAACTTCATTCAAATGTAATCATTTGAACCTCCTGGGTGATTGACAGGCTTCTGTATGAAGCCTGTTCATTTAGATGCCTTTTTGCACTACAGAGTCCATCTAGGGCTTGTCTGACATTCTGTTGACTGGCCCTATTGTCCCAGCCCAGTTTGTGTTTACATTGAGCAGAGTGCCAGTGCAGACTGCTCATGCTTTTCCTCAGCTGGTCGGGACTGATGGCAAGATAGATGGAGCTAATTACAGGGCAATCCTTGAGGAACACCTGAAAAGAATTGAAACTGGGGTAGAAATTCACCTTCCAGGAGGGCAACAACGCTAAACATACAACCAGAGCTAAAATGGAGAATAACGTGACGTGATATGAAGACTAATGTTCAGATGCTATTTGTCCAATCTGACTGAGCTAGAGGTCATTGTCAGATAATGGGCAAAAATATCAGTCTGTACATATGAAATGTTGGAAGAGGAGAAAGTCACACTCACAGGTGATAAATACAAATATATTCCATACAATGTTTCTGTTTGCTTAAAAATGCTCCACTACTTTGAAGTGGAGCATTCAAAGTAGTGGCGAATGCTCCACTACTTTGTGTTGGTCTATCACATGAAATCCCAATTAAGTGCATCCAAGTTTGCAGTTGTGATGTGACAAATTGTTGAATGGGTTTAGTTGAAGGGCAAAGCACTGTATGAATATCTCTACTAGGCATTGTAAGTCATTGTGATTAAAACTGTTGCAAAGCAGAAAGACCTGACTGAAACTGCAATTCTGTCACTTTTTAAATTCTGTGTTGCACTTACATCATTTGTTATATTTTTCCTTTTTCTTGCAAACCAGTTTGATATTTGATGCTGCAGACGAGACGCAAACTGTCTTATTTTCTCAAATATTTCATAGTCAACCTGTTTTTGCAGAAACATCAAAAACTATCTCCAATCATCTTTAGAAATCCAGGGATAAAGAAATTTCCCATTGGCTGATTGCCAATAACTGCTGGTAAAGTGTTTGTCCACAAGAAAGACTTTTATTCACTAATTTACAGTCCCTTTCATAAACCACAAAGTAACTTTACAGCCTTCTCTCTGATCCCACAAGTGTCGTTAAAGTTGATCATTCTCGTGCAGCACTAATCATTTCTTTTTCAGAAGCCATAAATACAAGGGGCCTAATTGAGCATTAAATTATTCCCAGTCCAAATTTTTATCTTTGAAGTCTCACAGATGCCTCAGAAAGGACATGACCTCTGAATTTTTGGGGGTCTTTTTTTTTATTACCTAAAGTTGGATCTCATACTGGGTTCGCTGCTCAAACTTCTGGAGTTTTTGACTTTTTTCGTAACAGAAAAGTTGGGTAAAATGGAAGCTTCCCACGTTGCCAGACTCTAATGATCTACAAGTCATTGCAGCTCTCCCAAACAGCTTCTGCAACCGTAACCCAACATATCTGACAGTTTTTCCTCTTTAGAAACCAGGACTGTTCACACCTGTCCTTACCAATAAAATCTTCAAACTGAAACTCTGCTGCTCCTTGTGAAGGGTTGAGTGTTATAACAAGCACTAATCAGACTGTCAAGCTACAGCTGCATGAGCTAGTATTTAAAAAAAGATGCATGTGCCTTCTGTTCTGCTAATGCTCCCATCCCCATTCAAGCAAATGACAGTCAACTCAAGCCAGGACCCTGCTTTCCAGAGCTGCGGCAACTCGATAGCCAGCGAAAACAAAAACAGGAAACTACGTGTAGAGCTAATAAAAAACCCCAATGAGCCTACAAATGAGGCTTGACTCAGCTTAGCTTGGCTTGGCTGTAACATGTCGCACTCTTCCTGTGTAGGGAGAGCCAGGACTTCCAGGGCTGCCTGGACTCCCAGGGATAAAGGTAATTGCTTCGCTGTTTTCATCCCCCTCTCAGTCATGTCCAACCCGGTGTTCGTGTCCATCCGCTTCTGCCCATCTGAGAGAGCTCAGAGCGACTCAGCTCACCCATTGTCATGGCACTGAGGTCTGACGATCTTGCTTTTTCCATCCTTGGAGGGATTTGCCCGCAGACGTGAGTGCTCCATCTGCAGGAGCTGCGGAACTACCTTCAAGTGCAGCAAAAACTTTGGATTGTAGGGCTAAATTTGTGCAGGATAATTGTGTCATTACGAATTTGTGAATAACATCCGTTTTTAAGAGCTTTAGCCCACTTCCTGAAAATGTGGAGAGTCTGGAAATTCTGCTGTTGGCGGGTTTGTTCAGATGCTTTCAATTTGCGCTCTAAGGATAGGTTTTGCGCAGTTAGCAACTTACCTAGAGTGGATAACTCTCTGAATGTCTTCAGCAGGGGTGAAAGTTTAGTCATTAAAAAAATTTCACAAACAGATGTTTTTTTTCAGGCAAACTTTTGTGTCATATTAGTTATAGTTTCTAAAGATGTTTTTTTCCCCCCCTAAAAATGTATGTGATTTATTTATTTATATTTATGTAAAAACACAATGTGTGTACCACACAAAATGATGATGGCTGGAGTGTGCTGTCCTACAGTTGACACTTATGTACTTTACCATGACATATCTGCTTATTTTCGAGGTAATTGAGTATTTTCAAAAGCAAAACGACACTAAAGTCCCTTCTGCTGACAGACATTTATTGAAGTCACGTGACATTTTCTTACAGCAAACGTTATCGGCTTCAGAAAATGTATGAAATTGTTGGTTGTCTGGTACAAAATAAGACAGGAAACTGTAAGAGTATGGTATGGCGAATGTTCAGCCAGCACTGCCAACATTATGAACGAGACATTGATTGGTCTCATTAAAAATCAGTCACTAAAATAACTCTGGTGAGTCACTTTCCTGTTCTTTTCCATTTCTCTTTTAAATTGTAAGATCACCAGCTCTTGAGAAAGTTTGTTGGTTTCTGTTCACCGATTTACATCAGCAATGTCTTGTTGCCTGCTCCACCTGGCTGCTCAGGTGGAGCTGTTCCCCCTACAGGCCAGTTGTAGAAACTGAACATTGTTCTCTGGCAATAAAAGAGAACTGCTTTGTTTCCTATTTCAATTTCTCACTCATTTTCAAGAAGGGTTTCACTTTGAAAAGACTTACTGCGATGGCGTGCCATGAGATCTCGTTACATTCTTAGTCATCAGTGTAAATGTCCATGTAAGGCAAATATGGCAGCAGTTTAAAGGTCTATAAAATAGAGGGTTCTTGTTCACAGCTGTGAAATATTTGAGATTTGAATAATTTGAAATTGTTTCCAGATCCTAGAAATCCACTTTGGTTTTGAACCCCCCGCCCCCCACCCCGCCCCCACTTCATTCAGCTTCCTCCTTTGAGGAACACTGCTTAATTAAATTTAGACCTTCAGAAAGTTATCTGGATTTTGAGACATTAGGTTCTCATAAACTGTCCACAGAACCCCAGTTTAATCTATGTCGTTTAGGGGAGGAAGTTTAGTCACATCTTTAGAATTATTTTTCTTTTTGACTTGGAAAGCAATAGCACAGAAGCTAAACATGCAACTAGCACTTAATGACCTTCTCATGTTAGGGTAGTCACATTAACGTATCTCAGGACCATTGGCTTGAAAAATAACGTGTTTATGCTGTGAATGCTGACACAGGCATGATGCTGATGCTTGTTCCTGTTTTTGGTTTGTGTTCTCTCTCTCCTTTTTCTTTATGTGCCTGCAACGTGTTCGGCTTGTTAAAAAAACTTTCGTTTTACATTTCGTACACTCCTGTTTTTACTTAGCAGGCCTGCATGTTTGATGTGATTCTAAAAAGTTCTGCTAACGTGGCACTTTAACAGGTTCTGAGCTCGCCTTGCCCTTTATTCTTCCTTCACATACTTTGCTGTTTTGTTTAACACTTAAGAGAACTACATCCCCATCACTTCATCGAGGGCTTCCTGAGCACCTGAAGCACTCTAGAAGGGGCTTTGGTTGCTGCTTTAGAACCAAATGCGGTACAAATCCAGTGCAACATCACCCCTCATACTGGAAGCTGGGTAAAAACATGAAGTGCTTTTTTTTTTTTTTTTTTTTTTTTTGCACACTCTACCTCATTTCTTAGGGTCTTGATGAGTTTCTGCTAAGGCCTGTCGTATCATATGTTCAGGCTCATGAGAAAGAAAAATGTTAGTATATGTGAAACTAAAGGAGCAATTAACAAATTGCCTGTCGTTGTGATTAATGCATGAGATCCTCAGTCTGCTTGTGTGCACGTGGGAGTGTGCGAGCAGCAGTAAGTGCATGCTTGTCCTTATGAATGTATTCGGTCACTCATCTTGCGTGTGCTGTTTAGCGCTCATTAGAAACGCCCAGTGGAAAAGTGAGTAATAGCTGTTTTTTTTGTTTTGTTTGTTTTCTTCTTTCGGGTGTTTTTCAGGGTGAGCCAGGATTCCTCGGCCCCCAGGGAGAACCAGGACTTCCAGGACTCCCCGGAACTAAAGTGAGTGACATCAGTTTCCCTGACCTGATCCTCTTCGTGTTGCGGCACTGATCGACGACGAATCAAATGCGACGTGTTTGGCAGATTTTAATAAGGCTGTGCTAACAGAACAGCGGCTAGCGTATTGTCATGTCACCGATGTTATTAAAACTCTGTCTCCACTAAATGTCAGACTGAAGCGGTCAGAATGAGCTAATCCTCTGCTGCTTCCTTTGAGTCATGACATTATCCTACTGTGGGGCCAGGGGTGATGATCCAAACATCAGGCAGCTTGCAGTACTTTGATAATCAGAATGTATTCTCTTTGCATAACCCTCTACTGCTTTGAGCAACATTTTTGTTAGTTTTATGGGGAACTAAAGGCAGAACTGTACTGGGACGCTCATAACTCGGTTTTATTACAATTAAATTACATATAAATAAGGCCTTTGCTAGTTCTGTTCTGTAGCTGCTGATTTTACTCTCTTGGAAGATGATCGGGTGCAGAAAGGTTTCCCCTTTTTTGCCAACAACAACTGTGCCACAAGGTTTTACTTTTTACTGTGCTGGACAGCTAGTGCAATGTTTCAGTGGGACCAAAAAAAACTTTGCAGAACTTATTTATCCTCTTCAACTTAAACTGGGGTTGTTACCTCATTTTTAAGGGTGCAACTGTTTTCCAGAAATATGTACGATGTAAAAGTCATGAGTCATTCTTTAGTACCCTTTAGTTTGATCCTTCCTTCTAACAATTTACACAAGTTTTGTAAAGTTGCAGAAAGTTTCAGTAACGCAGCTACCTTTTTTGCTGCTGAAGAAACCTAATTATTTAAAAGGCTTTAGCTCCATATGAAAGGATACTGTTTTGTTATTTTTTTTTCTCATTTTCTGTGAAGTTGCGGATTCAATGATGTGTGGGTGAAAATAGTCCGTTTGTTTTGGAGGGGATATGCTCCCAACTTCTGAGGATTCACGGAACGCGGTGCATTTGGGAACAAAATGGATAACAAATGGATTTGACCTACACTAGCAGGTACATGCCGCTGTAGCTGGCATCAGTTTCACATGCACCACCAATGGGTGGGTGTGCTAAACCTATGTCCTGACGCTGCATATCTAAGTTAAACCTGTAGGTGGAGACTTACGCCAAGAGGAAGTTCCCAGTATGGAGACTGAACACTCATAGACTGCCATACATTTATTACTGAGAATCTGCTGATTGATTTAGGAGGTTATCCCGCTATTTAGGCCATCAGGAGACGTGACAAGTTTTTTAATTACTGATTTAGAGGCCATTAGTTTAAGATTAAAATTGTGCTTAATATAGGCTATATGACCACTCCACTAACGGACTTCTTTAGTCCATTAGTTTGAAAGACATTGTAACCATTAATGTAAATACCTTTGTCATGTACAGATTGTTTAAGCCAGGATTTAGACAAGACAACAATATCGGCATTTGTTGAGTCTATACACATCTTTATTATGTACGACGACAAATATAACAAATATGCTGGCAACACTGGAGGCTGTATTTTTAGTCTCAAAACAAGAAGACCACAGGAGTCACCATTTCTATGTAGCCAATTTGTTTTGTCAAGAACTTCCATAGCAGAAGTGCAGTGAGGTTATTTTGTAGCTGCCACAGATGAAAAGCTACCATAATCATCAGTTTCTCTTGAAGTCACATGGCTCGTAAAGGAGAGCTACCAGACCAATTTTGGTTACCAGAAAAAAACTTACAAAAGTATAAAACACAATATAAACATTTGTGACATCTTCTGGTAATGGCTAAGTTGGTTAATGAGGTCACTAGTCAAGGACGATAGTTGGTTTTTAACAGACCCAATCAGTGATGATTACCAGGTAATGTTGATGGCTGTATGATAGATGCAGGGCTGCTGGTGGTTGATTCTTGAAGATGTTTCACTTTTTTTCTAAAAACGTTGTTTAGTGAGTTCTTAGCTGAAGCCTTTTGGATGAGACTTAAAATACATTTAAAAAGCAGTTCAGCTGCCTTCTAATGAAGCACCAAGAAGACAATACCTTCAGATTGTTTATTTGGAAAAGTATCTACTAGCAGTTTTTGTGATTAATGCATGCAAAGACAGAATTTTGTATTTCTTAAATTAAATCTATTGAAAATCCTAAAGATAAAATGAACAGAGAATACTACTTTACCACTAATGTAGTTTAAATAGAGCTGTGAGCTGGAGCAAGATCTACTGGAGGATCATGTACCCTGAATCATGTCTTTACTGGATTTTTTTCTGTGGCTGAGAAGCATAAATTCCAGACATTAATTGGCTGTAGATGCCCTTTTAACCAATCTGTAGTTTGTCCTGCTTTTATTTTTTCACATACTAGACAATATGCCCTCAAGATCAAACATATATGCAAAAACTGAACTAAATAATAGTAAAAAGCAAAAATAGCCAAAATTCAAGAAATATTAAAGGACCTTCAGAAAGTCTGGAGAACAAGAGACCATCAAGACCATTTTAAAAAATTTCAGGAAAGACTGGCTGCTTGGAAAGAAAGTGAAAAGAAAAGCAAACATTTTTGTGGTTGTAAATGAACAATACAATCAAACAAAACAACATATTATTGCTGCATAATGATCCTCGAAGGCCAGGACTCCCCATGTTTCTGGTGTTTCCCTGACTCAACAAAACTAAATCAAGTGAACAGTTCCTGAACAGTTACTGCTGACCTAGAAGACTTAGGTCAGCAGTAATTTATCCATTTGAGGATGAAGTAATTTATTCATTTGATTCAGCTGTGTTGGAGCATATCTGAGACATGCAGAGTCCGACAGTCCCATGAGGACTGTTGGACTCCCCTCTTCTAAAGCTGTTCTCCCACCTATAAAAACACCCGTGTGTTTTGCTCAGTCGCTCCTTGTTGTTCTGCCAGTGAACGTCTTATGAACAGCATGTGTTTTGGTCTTAACAGGGCGAGAAAGGTGACCACGGACCAGCAGGAAAGGGTGACCGAGGAGAAATCGGACCTGCTGGGCCAAAGGTGAGGATATGAAGCGCACACACGCACAATCCCCTCCATCTGACCTATGGGAGGATGAACCAGGCTCATATTTGTGATTTTGCTGCCATCTAGAGTATTCCTTCTGAAAATAGCATTTATCCTGTTTCAAACTCTGAGAAGTCAAACTTATTATTTATTAACACACTAATAAATTCACTTTTTTTTTCTCCAAAGAAGAAAGCCGTTTTAACGATCATTACCATTACGTTCTAGGATCTTAAGGTGTTGGAGTTACGTAAACCGACTCTAAATGAGTTCCCCATTTTGTTTATGTCTGCCAATGACCCTGCTGATAGCGTAAGCTGCAGTCTAAACTTAGAGGAATCGGATGACTCTGGTACATATCCTGTTAGAAGCCCCAAGTTAAACCCAGGCTTAGTTAGGGAGAGTGTTCAAATAAACACATCCTCTGTTGCTCAGCAGTAACAAGATAAGATGTTTGTTTTTAAGCTTTGTTTTTAACCTAGGTGTTGGTTCCCCAGGAGGAGTCTAGGAGGTGGATGATATTTCCACACTGAAATGTGCATCAGACGTCGGCTTCAAGTCATTTAATACCTGAGATGTATAGTTTAATTTATTTTACTACCCTTGGCAGGGTTCACAAGGAGAATCTGGTATGCCTGGGCCTAAAGGGTCAAAGGTGAGTACGGCTCAGATGCTTTCTTTGATTTCGTGAATAGCAGACATTCACAGCATCTTTCCTAGCTTTTGGTACTCCTGTTAACAATGTGGAACGAGGTTTAATATTATCAAGTGCTGACCATTTTAAAGGCTAAGCTCTTAAAAAAACAGTTATGTTGTTATACAAATTATAAATATGCAAAACGTTTTATTTGGGTTTTTTTCTTCTGTTTATTTTTATAAGACAGAGGTATTTTCTATGATGATAAGTATTTAGAGCCTAGTACACATCTTTACCAGGAGTACCATTACGTATGGAATGCACTGGGACTAATTTCTGCATTTTAAAATGTAATCCTATAATAATTAGTCACAGAGAGAAAATACAGTTTTAGAAAAAAAAAAGTCAAACATAAATGCAAAACTCATCACATTTTCACTTTTGTGCTGTTTCTTTTTAATTCCACTCTTGTGATCATTTGTAAACCTATATCATGATTCAGTCCTTCTCATAAAAAGTTTTCTCATAAGGCTTTTTATTTATTTATTTATTTTCCCTAATAAGACTTGTACACATGTAAGTTTTTGTTTGTTGTTTTGTGTAAGGGGGACACTGGAGATAAAGGAGATTTGGGATCTATTGGCCCAAGAGTAAGTACTTATTTCAATCCCTTAAATTGTTCACTTAGTAATTGTGCATGCTTTTACTCTAACTTTATGACGCTGCTCCCTAATAACTGTTCACCACTAGGGGGCAGAAATGACCTCTTAGTCAGAGTAAGAGGCTGCAATTAGGACGTGTCCTTTATGTTGATATGTGGTTCTTGGTGTGTTGCAGGGTCCTCCTGGGCAGAAAGGAGACAGAGGAGCCACTGAAATCATCGACTACAATGGAAACATCGAAGAAGCTCTGCAGGTCAGACATGTTATTGCCTAACTGGTACATTTTTACCAGAGGAGAGAGCACAATGAAAGATAACTTTTTGTTTGCCATGGCCTCTCACTGAAGTATAACTAATGCTCCATCATGCCATGCTGACACCAATATTTTCCTGTAAAGATAATCTCCAGTTTCTGTCACTTGGCCTTTGTTCATGTGTCAGATAAATAGGAAAAGTGTCTGAAGCGCAACTGAAGAAAAGTGTTGTCCCTACAGTTTCAAGTGACCTGTGTAATCTTATCTCTTACCTGCTTTCCATTCCCACTCTTTCGGCCCACTGCAGAGGATTACCACTATTACAGTCACGGTAAATAGGTTGTGTGTATATTCTGTGTATTGTGTCATCATCACGTTTGATCCATCTTTGTCCCAGCATGGAGCCGACACCACATCAGCACTGGTTTGCACGGCCCTGTGTGTCTGTGTGTGTGTGTGTGTGTGTGTGTGTGTGTGTGTGTGTGTGTGTGTGTGTGTGTGTGTGTGTGTGTGTGTGTGTGTGTGTGTGTGTGTTCATACGTCCAGCAGTGTGTTTGCTTTACAGTGAATGAAGCAGTGTCCTGTGTCACTGTTGTGCTTCTGTGTAACGGTCTGTAAACTAAGTGTCTGAAAAATGTATTTTAAAATAATAATTAGTTTTTTTTATCTATTTGCAAGAAATTAGAAATAAAATACATTCAGGCAAATATATCTTAGTACGTGAGCAAAAAATAAATTTTTTGATTTTCTGGTTACTTGACAAATTTTGCCTGAATGGTATTTCCTTTTCAGGAAATTGTTACAATAAATTTTCTTTTAAACTTTTGCTTCTACAAACAGGCCAATTTCAAGAACATGCCAAGCTTATTTTAGATATTCACAAATTAAAAAAACACATCAGATGGGTTTAAAAATGTTTTCTTCTGCTTTAAGTGGCAGAATATGGGGTATTTCTAACATAATGAAGCAGCATCTACATTCTAACATCCAAATGTGATTTTTGTGGTTGTAATTGACTCTTTGCATGTGTCTCTCACTTCAGCATTCATGGTGTGAGACTGACTTCTAATGTAGTTCTACTGAAACTAAATCATCGTTCTCATGGTGTTTTTTTCCTTTTAAAAAACGGTTATGATGGTGCAAATATCTTGTGAAGATAATAGAGATTATTCTCAGAGCTGAACAGAGTCACCATTGGTTTCTGTCACTGTTTTTGTACAGGGTCCTCCTGGGCCACCCGGACCAATAGGACCACCAGGCTTTAAGGTGGCATTTTTACCCTCATGTCTAAATCTTTATTCAGGCGTCACGTGCTGTGGCGTAAAGCGTGTTGTGCAAGATCTAAACATTTAATTGTAGCGTGTGTTATTTTTATAACAATGCTGTCTATTTGTGTGGTTTTAGGGAGATCGTGGTCTGCCTGGTCTTCCTGGACTTGATGGGGAGAGAGTGAGTAGATCGCTTTACTCAGACAGAAGCTCCAAATGTGATTTTGCTCACATTTTGCGCATGAAATAGCATTGTGAATTACAAACCAAATATTAAATTCTGTGCAGGAAGTCCACTTATGTAAATAAATAGAACTGGTTAGATGGAAAGATTTCGCAGGTTGAGTTAAGGTCTCTGTTGCTCTGTTGTCTCTGAACTTGCCTTTGAACATGAATAAGTAAAGTTTATAATAAATATCATGAATTAAAACTGAATCATCTGTTTGCATGTGCGTGTGTGCGTGTGCGTGTGACCTCTCTCAGGGTTATAAAGGTTCCAAGGGAGACATGGGAATGCCCGGAGCGTCAGGGGAGAAAGGAAGCACTGGTTTACCTGGGTTACCTGTAAGAATCACACACACTATTGTAGTAACAAAGGTTTCGTAAAACGTACAGTAATGGAATTCAATTAGGAAGTGTGTCCAAACTTTTGGTCTGTACTGCATCTTTATTCAACAAGTTCAAACAATTCACCTCATAATGCTTGTTCATAACAGGGCATTAACGGAGCAAAAGGAGACAAAGGAGATCCAGGACTTCCAGGTCCACAAGGTCCATCTGTGAGTAACGTATAGATAATAAAAATGCATTAAAATAGAGTTGGAGCTTTTTATAGCCAAACATGCAGGGAACTATTGTTATCATGAAATAGAGTGAAAGTAAAGTTTTCATTTGAGCATTTATTTTTGTAATCCTTTTTACATTTTCAGATAACTGGCCCTCCAGGGCCACCGGGACCCCACGGGCCCTCGGGACCCATGGTGAGTTTGGGCGTTTTGTAATATTTTCTGTTTCCCTGAACAAAATACATAACTGTTTCCCTGTTTGTTTCGGGTTTGTCTACTTCTTCAAGAGAAAATCTTCTGATGCTCCTAAATCAACAAATGACTTCAATATTCACATACCACGTAGTTACCTTTTGACCTAAAGTGTCCCTTTTGAATGTTTTTCAGGGACCTCATGGCTTCCCGGGGCCTAAGGTAAATGTTGTTTAAAATGCATTAAGAGATACAGTGAAAATCTTCACAGCCCTGGCACATTTCTACATTGATTTTAGTTTCTTTCAGCCAAAAACCTGTGCTGAAATGCAGCAGGCAGCTCTCTGTTCTTTTTAATGTACGGTGGCATGTGGGAGATTGTTTGTACCTCTTTCAGTAATAAACCGTTCTTCTGCATTACAACTGTAAAACCCTTCTTATTGTTGCCGAGCAGCTTTCTCCTTGTTTTCACTGGTATTTTGAGAATTTACCTCCCAAGTCTGTAAGGTTGGAAGGTCTCAAACCCAACTCTGCACTTTACCTCCCAGAATGATTTTTTTCATCAGAGTCCTGTCAATACTCTACCTTCGCCACTTCAAAACATTACTTCAACTAAAATAATTGAAGTACTTTAATTACTTCAGTTAGTAATTAAATAGGGGTATCTATACTAACAAGGGTATAGATAATTTTGCACTTATCTGTCCATCTGAAGAAAAATCTTGCTTAGAAGAAAATACATAATCACTCACTACAGATTAATTAGCTCTTCTGGTCTTATTGTTGTTGATGTCTTTCTAATTTGATGTTTTCAAGCCTTTCAACAAACTATGGTTGACTGTGAGTTTAGAAATGCCTTATTGTGGTAGATCTTCTTTAATATTGTAAAAGTCTAAAGCGGAAACAGGACTGTTCTTCAATCTCCTGCAGATCAGCTGCAACACAGTCCTCTACGCAAAATCTCTCCGTCCCACAGCTACAACCATCTATAGCAACTCTTGTCTGCTTCTCTGTGAAATTTTCTCTTTGCACAGCCTGACAGGTTATGTGTCGCTTATATCCAAAGGTCAGCAGTTGTGTCGTGCATTTCCATTCTCGCATTAAACTATTACTTTTAGGGATGTCTTTTTGCAATTGCAATTTTAGATTTTTAGGCAACATAAAGTTCAACGTTTTAAGCGGCATGAAGGTGTTAAACATCAGCTTTGCATAATCATCTTCCACTTCGACTCTCTGTAGGGAGAACCTGGTTTGCACGGACTAAAGGGCATGAGAGGAGAACCGGGACACAAAGGAGACCGTGGACACATGGGTCTCCCTGTGAGTTGAGCAGTAGTACAAAACATCTTTTAAGAAAATTCACTTCTATTTTAGATTATTCAATTTATTTTATCAGGGCACTAGTTGCACATATATGTTTGTTTACGTGAGTTTGCGTGTACATGCGTGTGTCCAAAGTGCCTTGTCCACGTTCTGTCTTCATTTTCATTTGCCTGGATTGAGTACCTTAGCCAAAGCTCCCTGTGATTTAGTTTGTTGTGAACCCTGCCATCAACCTGTCCTAATAACAGTGTTCATCTGGTACTAATCCCGCCTTGTTCATGTCACTCATACCTCCATAACCTCACAGGGAGCCTCCGGCTTGGACGGCAAGCCCGGAATTAGGGTGAGTGTCATGTGATCAAGGGGCTTCACCACCCAACATCTTTCTTTCTCTCTCCCTCCATGAAGTTCATTTTCTCCCTTCAGTTTTTTTTTCTTGTCACCATATTATTTGCACATCGTTCCAAAATGCAAATAATGTAGGCTTTTCTTTTTTAAAGTATACTTTTCATGTTATCAGTCCTCCAAGCTAAATGAAGGCACAGGAAGCTGCTTCACAAAACATTTTGAGACTTCTGTTTTGTCCCGTGTCGCATTAACACACACTCATACATTAACTGTGTCAGCGGTGTCGTAAGCGTCCTTTGTGGCCAATGCACGTCTACGAGCTGTGTGTGCTGGTTGTAGCTCAGGTCCGATATGAATACTGTACAGCTACTTCACTTTTTTTTTTTTTAATCAATGAACTTATGGAAGTAGCGTGGGATATTATTCTAAAAGTGTTAACTCACCCTGGCAACAATACTCTCTGCAGGGCACAGACGGGCCTCCGGGTCCAGCTGGTCCAGCCGGGCCGAAGGGTGACATCGTAAGGCTGAAATTGCATTCTTTTCATAGATCTGACAGATGATGCAGCTTGTGTTGACCCACAGTTTTGAGACATTTTTAGAAGTATAAAAGAAAGCATTAACATAAATTTATTTGTTACAGGGTGAGAAAGGTGCACCAGGTGAGCCGGGACCTCGAGGACCTTATGGACTGCCTGTAAGTTTTACAACATTATCATCCATTTCATAGATATGAGGCGACAAACAGGCGTTAAAATCATAGGCACGTATAATGAATTTATAGTCTGTGCTTTCATTTGTAGGGAAGTGGAAAAGCAAAAATAGTGACACTGTGTAAAAGGAAGAAACAAAGTTTGATTTGTTTTATTACCAGCATTGGTATCACATTGTAATATTATTCGTATTTGAAGATGTTAAAAACTGTTTTGTTTTTTTCTTTTTGCTCACTGATGTCTCACTCAATTCTGTTGTTAGAAAACAAATATGTCATAAGATGCAAAGTTTTAGATTTTACCCATTTAAGTAATTGAACTGTTAGGTGTTTTTAGCAAGTTTATTTATGTAAATGCTTCTTTCTGTGGTTTTATACCGTATCAGTAACATCGAGAGAGTGCACTGTTTTGTAGTGAAGATATCAATCTTTGCAAAAGTCAAGTCTTTGGCAGTAATTAAATTTTCTTTCTCTCCAGGGAGCCGCCGGAACGCCAGGTTTGGATGTAAGTTGGTTTGACCCTTTTGTCTTATGAGTTCACTTATGAGTAGAAACAGCTAAACTTTACAGGGAAGATGTAAAAGTAAAAATCACTGCTTTTTTTTTTTGTTTACAGAAGTAAAATAATGAAAATGAAACAGAAATCCAATCTCTTTTTAACATTTCTGTTTATGTACAAATTAATCTTAGTGGTGGACCATAGCTTTCTACTACAGAGAAGTAATGTTTTAAAACAAAACTGTTAATATAAAAGGAAGGTATATGTGATTATGTTGTTGATTTTTTAAACAATTTTTATAAGTCATTGTTTTTTTTAACATGCCACCTCAAGCTGCTAGCTGCCATTTTTCCCCATAATTTTCCTGGTGATAGGAAGGATCCTAATTGCATGCCTTCTCCTGGTTTTTGTGTTGAGAAGCTTTTTATGTTGAAGCTTAATTATGCTTGACATATTTACATTCTGCTCAGAAATGGCCTGAATCAGGCCAATACAGCTTTTGCAGCATTTGTACTCTGCGTCACTCGTACCCTCTGTAGTCAGTATTTTCCTACACTTTAGGTGGCAGGGTAGGTCCTCTACAGCAAGTGTTTTTCACATGTTAGAAGTGAAAAACACAATTGTTATTGGCCATATGGTTATAAATGAGCTAAAAAAAAAATAAATAAAGGAAGAACTTTTATGTCTACTTTTGCTTGGGAGAAAAAGAAAGAGGAGATGCTCCAATTGTCCAAGATCTTTTTGGGATCTCTGTATTAGCAAACCTCTGCCAGGAGGAGGAGCTGTTACTGTACTGCCATCTCACATAGAAAAGTTTCTAGGTGCACTGTGCATGTGGGTTGTGTAGAGGGAGGCGGTTGCTGAAATGGTGTAATTTGGCCATGAGGATTTTGTAAATGCGTCAAGAATAAACCCAACCTAGGCTGTAAAATATGCTTCAAACATCTTTTTTTATTTTTGAAGGTTCAGTTTTATTGCATTAAAACTGATCGCAATTTGGCAAATTATACTCATGATTGGATTTCCAAGATTCAAAGTCCTCCAGGATATCACTTTCAAATTCACAAAGTTTGGTGTACATTAAAGACATTATCAGTTCTGTTTGCAACTGATAATGATAAATTATTGGATAAAGGGAGCAAATGCAGCTTTACTTAACTAAAACTATTACCGTCCATTTTTTTCAGACGTTGATGTAAAATATTATGCAAAGTTTATTCTTATACAACTTCAAATCTACGGTTGAAATCTCCCTTGCTATTTTTTGTTCTCAATTTTTTCTGCGATATTTAAATTAAGATTACGGATAAAAACCTTCAGATTCTGTTTGATCCTGATCTGGTTAGCTTTGTGTGGGTGAGAAAAATCTGATCTCTCATCTAAAACACAGTAATTAAGTAAAGTTGTACATTTTCAGGGTTTACCTGGATTAAAAGGAGATAAAGGCGACGATGGGGGGAGAGGAGAAAAGGTAGATGTAGATATGGTTTTGTAGCTTATTAATATCTCTAACGTCAGAGGACTGATGTCAATGGACAGTGTAGAAACTTTTGATTTCATTTGTGTTTGAAGTGTTTTTTTCATCCCCCAGTTTGAGGTAAACTTTTTCCCTCTAAAGTAAACTGTAATCGAAAAGGAGTTGCCCTAATTTACATCAATTGCTTTTATAATCCTAATGAATTTTCTTTATTTTTGCAGAAACATAAACTATCACCCCCCCACTCCTCTCAAGTCAGATTTTTGTTCTCGCCTCCTCAACAGTTCCACCATCTCATTGTTTCAAATGTAACTTCATTTTCAGGCATCAAAAAGAGAGATCAACATATAAATCCAAACATGTCCATTGACAACAGGCTCTTCAGTATCATACATGTGTTGTTTTCCATGTTTCCAAGCATGAACATAAAGTAACATATTTCATTTCCCTCATTTCTTGAGCCTGTTGGTAACCCTTCTTTTCCTTGTTTTTGCACTCATTGTTTGTCTCTGTAATGTACATATGTATTTCTCAGACACTGTATACCATTAAGAAGCTACATCTTGTTTCTCTTTCATGCATTAAGTTGGGTTTTGCTCCCCGCTCTAACACAGAACAGATCTTAACATTCCATCTCTTTCAGGTGCTTAAGATCAGTAATAAGATATTGACATACACTCATCATAGACATTAAGGATGTATGAATAAATTGATTTGTACAGGTCTATGTGATCATTTATGCATTGATTCAGTCAGTGCCCTACTTTCTTAAAGGGGCAGGGTCATAAAAAAATAGACTTTTTTGAGCTTTATATTATGTCGTAATGTGACATGAAATATTAAGAGATTAATAGAGGAGCAGACTGTTGGAAAAAATAGGAGTTCCTTAAAGAGACAGAAACCCAATTTGAAGGCGATAAATTACAAAGTCAAATTTTTCTTAAGTCATATTTGATATATGTAATTTTTATAACTGAAGGTAACATAGCAAATTGATTGTAATGTAAAGTGACACTATGTGGCTGGCAAACATGTAAAAAGGAGTTTGCAGTGGAACTCATCAGATACATAGGAGTGATTCTTAAAATTTCTGACCGGCATCTAATTCTTTTAATTTTCCTAATCTATAAAGTACATGTTGCTTCACTGTGCAGTATTGCTAAGGTACCTCCTTAAATTGACTGTGACCAGTCTGTCCTTGGAACACACAGTTCCTCTCCTTAATCTGTGGTCAGCTGGGTCCAACACTGTAGAGGAAACATTCTCTGGAAGGCAGAGAGGTGTGATCTTTCCATAGTTGGAACACATTCTCTTGGCATCTTTGTTAAGAATTTGGGCCACCTTCCCACTCTGCCACTTGGCAGGTATTGTATTAGTCCTCCTTGCAAAATTGAAGCCACAACAGCCCTACAATGTCCTGACACTTTGGAGTTTGGGAACAACTTTTGTACACTTCTGGCACCCTGATGCCAGTGAGCGTTTCAATGACTACGCCTTAACTGATTCCTCATAGACTGCCTCTTCCAGGTTTACAGTCCCTCCTCAAAACACAAGCTTCTCTGACTCATCAAATAATTAATTTTTTTTCTTGAAGCCAAGAAAAGTTTAGTTTTCATAGCCTTTTTACAAATTTCACACACATCAAAGGTTTTTCCACTTAAAACTTAGAAGCTAATGTTCTTCAAGACACCCGGTACCTGTTGGCCAGTTTCAGGAGTCCCCACACACAGCCAAACCCTGAAGGCCTTCTTATTGAACCTAATAGCTGCCATTGCTGCTGTTGTCTACCAACGTGTTAAAACTACATTATGCTTCAATGTCTTTTAGGCTATAACTCCTGGAAGTCACATTTGCAGTAGAAGCCCTGGACATTGTCCAGTCCAATTCCATGTTCCCTGGTCTGGCTTATGGCTTTCCCTACTATGAGATCCAACTCTCCACCATGTGGTGGTTTGATGATGGAACACAACTTGGTGATAGCTCTGACCTTTTTCTAAGTTCCCAAGACACACAGCTGCAGGTCTGATGATATGAGGCCACATTTGACTCAAGATAGCCAGGTAGCTACCACTTTTTGCTTGATACAGGCAAGACATTACACGCAAACACAACTCGTATTTAGATTACAACCAAGCAAGTGACTCCACCACAGTCCACATTGGCATTGAAGCTCACAAGATGACGCATGAAGATCCTCGGAGATGGTACCCCTCCTAGGACACCATCCAGACACTCCAAGAAGGTCTGTTAATGTGAGCTGCTGTTGGACATACAGGAGCAGTCAGAACCTTCATTATTTTACTCAAAACCACAAAGAGAGACCCTCCCCTTCACAAGGTGCTCAGCTCGGGGCTCAGTTTTTCAAAATTTATGATGTCCTTTCATTGTGACTCAGATGAAACCCATTTAGACCAATTTAAATACGTCAATGACGAGTGTGTGTCAATTCATTCCTAAAATAATGATTCAAAGTAGCACTTTGACATTTTACTCATGCTAACATAATATGACTCTTTAAAATGTTTGCATGGATGTTGATTTTTAAAGTTTATTTATCACTTTGTAGAAATCTTGTGACTTTTAATTCTGTATTGATGCAGTTTGGACTTTCCTGCTTTCTCTGGTGGTTTTCTCCCTGCTAGTCTTTCTCATCCTTTGTGCCCTTGACAGCACTTTGACAAAGTGTTTCCCACTCTACCTTGTTCCCTGCTTTTTGTGCCCCTCGTTTAAAGAATATCCAATTCTGCCTTGTATCCCCTCCTATCTAACTTATCTGACCATGTGCCTTCACTCCTTTTTGGGTTATAGACTTCCCTTCTTTAATCTCTCCTCATAGCAGTAGTAATTGTTGACAAAAATGAATTTAACCTGACCAAACCCTTGTATCCACAGGGGGAGAAGGGAAAGAAGGGCAAAAAAGGGCCTAAGGGCGAGAAAGGAGAACAGGGTGCCCCAGGATTAGATGCACCCTGCCCATTGGTATGTCCCAACTGTGAGCTGGAGTTTGCCTGCCAGCTTCGTGGAGCGGATGCTCTGAACAAGGAGGAAGCTCCCCTTGGGTCCACTGACTCCCAGCTTCTTGCTTTTACAGTCACACAGTAAATCACCAACAACATTGGGAGATGTGCTCATTTTAAGTTAGACATGAAAGCTTGCAGTTAAATCCCAAAAGCTTGCGACTGGGCCTGATTGTGGAGTCAGAAACCTCAGAGGGCAGCTCCTCCTTCACACTCCCTACGAGTCTGTCGAAACGGACCGATGCAGGGGGTGAAGGGTCGTCCACCTCTCTCCCAGTAACACTCCTAGGTCATCTTTGCAAACAGGGTTTCCGGGGATTTAAGGGTGAAAAGGGGGAACCAGGGCAGCCAGGTCTGGACGGGCTGGATGCCCCGTGCCAATTGGTACAGTATTTCTCTTTTTCCTAAACCTCCTACCTGTGCATGCCACTCACTTTTAGCCCATTAATAACAAATAAACACACTCATGCATGAAGTGAGAGCTTGACAAGCATGGTCACTTTACTTAATCATAGCTTCATTTTCCATTTTTAGTGACAAACACTAACCCTAACATCTTCACTGCAAGCAGCCTCTTCTAGATAAAACATGTGAAATATACAGAATTAATAAATGTTTCATTTGGTCTATCCTTTTAACTGATTCCTGTCTTCCCTTCAAATAAAACTGGAATAAAAGGCTAAAACTCACGTGTCCCCCCCCCTGCTGAGCCCGCCTTGGACCAGTTACCTTTTAACCTGATGCTAACAAAGAACCCCTTATACTGATGAGTTAGCCATGCTACAAGCGCATGGATCCCCCTCTCAATCTGTTAACTCTCCTATCCCCTCCTGTTCTTGTACCAATTGGGCCAGACCATTACAAGGAAATAAAATAAAACATCAAGTTGGTTGCCACTGTGGACCAGGTGTAATATTTTTATGATTACTTGTTTTATTTTATTGATTCTCATGACGCAGAAGCGATGCTGTCTGATGCATGAAGATTCTGGTACAATGGGTTGAACTAAATTTGGGAAAATGCATATTTTGTGCTTTGCCTTTCACATTTTTCCATTAATACTTTGTCAGTTTAGAACAACAAACCGCAGTGTATTTTATTAAGACTTTATATAACATGTCCAGCACAGTTATGAGGAAAGCAACTGATACATGGTTTTCAAACTTTTAACAAATAAAATGCATATAGCCCCATTTAATTGGATACTCTAAAATTAAGTTCCGCATAAACAATACCTTTTGAAGTTACCTTATTAGCAGAGTCACCTGTACATAATTTAGTGTAAAATATTTCTCAAGTCTCAACATCTCAAAGAACAATGTTAAAAAGTCACCTGAACTGGCAGAGTATCGTACAATTGTACATCTAGCAAGACAAAGCCATTCAATAAAATCCCAATAAAATACACTGAGATTTGTAGGTGCACTGAGATAACATGTGGAAAGGGGCAAGACGTTGCATTGTATGTCCACACACATTCAATGAGCCGTAGTAGATAAGAAAGCATTCAGAGGTTATAGTTATATTCTTATTTGATTAAACTCGGGTTATTTTTATTTCAAGACAACTTGAGTTTTGTATTTCCAGTTGCTGTTTTTTTTCCAGCTTTCTGCTGTTCTTAAACTCAACTATGATAAAAGTCCAACAGTAGAATCGTCATCGTGTGCATGAGCAACATATTTCTATGTATTTTGGGCATGTACAGTTTCATTTTTTTGGCTAGGATGAAATGAAATGTGTGCTATCAGACTAACAGACAGAAACCAACTAAAAAGCTTAATATGAAAGAATAACTTGAACATTTTATTTAATGTTTGAAACACCCTTTATATACACATGCCATTAAAAAGTCTACATTTTTTATGATGAGTTCAGCTGCTACATTATGTAAGGCGTCTTTTTTTATTACTTGCTTTCATAGATACGTTTGAGTTAAAGTTGGATTAAAGCTTGTATGTGAGTGTGTAGGATACTAGTCATGTGAACTGATTTTGCTCTCCTGTTTTTGCTTTCACTGTGGCTTTACATCTTCAGATATAATTATGCCCACAATGAATGAAAAAACACAAACGCTACGGTCATTTCTTTAGATTTCACTTCCAAACACTCTGATCTCCCTAAAGTGTTTTTATAAGTGTTTTCGAGCTCTGACAGTTTTCTTGCATTTTTCTTTTTGACTTTGGCTGCTTTATCTCTTGTCCCAACACTGGAATGTTACCATTTTGAAAGATAGTAAAATAAAGAGAGAAATTTTACAACATCAGAAAAATAGAACAATCAACATTAAGGACTTGATTCCACATTTCCTGTTGATGTAAAGTGTGTTACTCCAACAAAACGTATCTCTCAAAATACTGTAAATCTTAAGTGGTTAGTTAGTTGAATCAGCCAATAAAAATTGCAACAGAGAGTACTATAAAATAAAATGGATTAAAATTCCAAATTTATGTTTTTATTATTCTCAAGTACCAATACAACTACCTGACTAAAAATAAGGGGAAAAAAGCATCCAAAGTCCAAAGAAAATTTTCAGAGCCACTAAATTAAAGAATCTTCTCAAGTATCCATAAAGTCTCAAACAAAGAATAGAAGTTAGGGGTAGTTTGAAATGTCTTTTCTTTCTCAAAGTCAGGCGAGAGTCTTAATAATATGCTTTTGTGCCCACTAATGTAAAATACTTAAATTCTAATCAATACAGCCGGGATCAAGATGTTGCTTTCATCTGATTAAAGCTGCATGTCTTTTCAAGAGACGTTAACTTTATTGATTTGTGGTTAGTGAGTGGATTTTCTTGAGGATCAATCTAACTTCTGACATAAGTGAAATGTTATATAAAGTATAAGCCTACTAATCACATGTATGTAACAATCTAACACAGGTTAGCAGTAAGTTATTGTTTCATTTCTCTTCTGTTAACAGGGTCCGGATGGATTACCAATGCCTGGTTGCTGGCAGAAGGTGAGATAATCTTCTGGCAATCAGCAATATTATGGTTTGCACTGGAAATTGAGAGTATATTTAATAGCAGAACAGAATTTAGCATTAAAATACTTTAATTGCCATTGCAATTCAGCTTTTATGTGAGATAAGGCTTGAAGCATGCAAAATTTTGAATTCCATTTCCAAAGTTGAGAAATATGTAGCAAAAAGTGTATAAAAATACCTAGAAAAAGATAGTAAAGCTAGTTGTCAACATTTATTGAAAAGTGATGAAGTTATGTATGGAACACCATGTTTGGGTATCGATACATAACAGAATTGCCACCCAAGAAGAAAATTTGTCATAACAAAGTGACTATTTTTGTGCCAATTTGTCAAGAGAGGAGCAGCACATTAAGATAAATGTTGTACTAATTTGAACAATTTGTAAATGAGAGCTTAGTGTGTATTTAGCTTCTAGCAAAAACTAAAATTTATAAAACTTGTCAATTTTGCTCCAATTCTGATCAGCATTTTTATTCCAATGCAATGGTATAAGATATAAGGATTTCAATTTGTTGACTCGATGACGGCTTTTCTCATGTGTGTTTCAGCGTTTTTATGTTTGCATGCGTTCTTTGATAAACTGGACGAAACAATATGTGAATGCTGTGTAAAACATCTCATTGTGTCAAACTGAAAGACCTACTCAAAGTGACGAAACAACCTGTTTTTGTATGCTTTCTTTGCAGTGATCACTCTAACCTGAAACGCATGGAGTTTGTAAATAATGCTTCTTTTATGGTATTTATAGTTTTTTAATGGGAAAAAAAAAGAGTCCAAAAGAATTAAGTCTATGTGTGCAACAATACAAAAGAAAAAAAAAAAAAGATAACCGTCTGTAAGCTGCTTCTACTCACATCGCTGTGTGGAAACAAAAACACGTGTGTGCGTCCCGCTGTCTCACATCTGCTTCGTGATGGAGTTCAGATCCTCGGCTGCCGGCAGAACTCGTGTCTTTAGGTTTTTGCATGGCTCGGACTGGAGCGTGGCAGTCCCGCCAGATCCTAGGGGTTGGAAGGAGTGAGACGAGAAGAAGTGGAGTTGGGAAGTGGAGGAAATGGGATCTGGATTGGCTTCTTAACACAAAACGCTAAGTGTCGTGTGCTGTTTTGTCTCCATGAGCTCACCAACTATTCATGCGGCAACTTCGCTCAAAGACTAAAAAACATTCGAAAAGGGAAAAAAAGACTGCACTGAGCTGACTGAACATTGCTTTTTCCCCTCGACCCCCCATCCCTTGAAAAAGCATGAGTAGTGTACTATATTTAAATGTAATGTACATACATGTCACTATTATGTGATTGTTTCATAATTTGTGTGGGAAAAAAAGAAATCTGAAAAATCAGAAGGCCCAAAGCTCTGAAATGGTAACTTTTTCTTTCCTTTTAATCTTAAGGGAGTCACACCGTGGCTTGTAGCCTGAGTACCCTCCTTCCCCTTCTGAGAGTAAAGGTGTCAGTAAATTTTTTTTTGTTTTGGCTTTATTTGTGGCGAGGCCTGCCGAGCGAACCGTCTCGTCAGGCTTTTGCTGTTGCACTCATGGGGCTCGACATCGTCAGTGCGGCGCTTCCTCAGGGTCGCGTATCTCTGGACAAGAGTCTCGGCAAGAGTCTCTGCACTGGCAGGAAAACCAATCAGCCTCACACAGTTTGGATTGGAGCCTGGTCAGGCGTGCTTGGTGAGCACGGGAATGGAAATGGATTCTGCAGGAGAGTCACTCATCGTCCTCCCTGTGAGATGAAACAGGAGATGCTTCGAGATCTTCTGAGAACGTTGATAGAATGCAGTTGTGATGTTTTTCTTTGTTCCTTTTTTATTATTTTATTATTTTTTTTTACACATCATTTGTATTTTCTGTAATATAGCCTTTGGTGCCTCAAGCTTTTATTCATTCCTTTATCAAAAGAGTTTATACTTTATTTTAAACCATTTGAGTGGTGTTTATTTCAAAATGAAGGAGACATTTTGTTTGGGAAGGACTGAAAAGACGTTGCGCACTGTTTTTGTTTTGATTTGTTTGTTTTTTTGTCTTCACCAAGAATAACTGTCTGATTATCAGTAAGTTGGCATTGATTTCAACCATATGTCCACTAAAGCTGCTCAGTGTTTGCATAAAACATTGTGGCAGTGAATGGAAGTAGCTTAAAGTGTTACTTTTAGCTACTTCCCTGGAATAACTCACAAACGTTATTCCAGGGACATCTCCTCTCACACAACTCAAATTCTCCAAGTTTCTAAGTTACTCTTGGTATTGAAAACTCGCTTGCAAATATGCTGAAGTTGTAAGAGATCTCATGTACAGTATGGTCAAGTTTTCTGCATGAACACTGTTTAGAAAATGTAGATTTAAAAAGAAAACAAATTTTTGATGGAGTGTATCCAAAGGCTATTTAAATCCATTTAAGGTCTAAAGTAGAAAAGATTATTGTCAACATAATAATCTATAGCAAGCTTCTTTACCTATACATCTTCTATATTGTCTTACATACTGTATATGGTGACAATATATATATTGAAGTACAGGACATTAATCATCTTCCACCAACACCAGTCTGGCCAGTTATATCACATTCCTCATCACATGGAGCAAAACATTATCAGAATTTAGGATTTATATTTATTTTATCACACAAGTCCATTTACCTTTTCATATTTCCAGCATTAAAATTAGTTATTTTGACAATGTAGGTGCTATGCAAGGTAATAGTTTTTTTTTTTTCTTCATGTATAGTGCATTTCACATGTATTAAAAGCCCTTCCCGTATTATTACATTTTGAGTTGTAACAACTAAAATCTTTAATAAATTTCATTGGGGTTTGTTGTAATTGATCAGAACAAAGTAGTGCATAATTGTGAAGTGGAAATGGTTTTTATCGGTGGGGGGTTGTAGGGATTTTTTTAGATAAACGTTTGAAAAGTGTGGTGTGCACATGTATTTGGGATCCTAATTGACTTTTTTCTGAGCAACCCTTCTTCAAACATAGTGACATCTAGAATAGAGCAGCACAATATTAAAAATTCTAGCATATCATTTGTGTGTAGTGTGAACATCCGCTCTCGTATGGCTCTGCCCAACTAGCTAAATAGTTAGCAAGTAAAACACAACTTCGTAACTTCCTTTGGAACATATTAGCCAAGAATTATTGCACTCCAAACAGTGAGTATTACACACACAGATCTGGTGATGACAATATGTTTGTGATATATTGTGCAGCCTCGAGCGATACCCTGATTGTTCTTTTCAGAATAGCATAGAGATTAAATTAACAGATTACTTATCGGAGCAAAACTAGCTAAGTACATACGCACGGCACACTTCAAAGTATTGATTTGGAAAAAGCAAATGTAGAATACTATGTGTCATGTATCCACTTAAAAGTTAGGCACTGCTTTGTGTAGATTTATCACAAAATATGTTTCATCCCAAAAATATTGACGCTTGTAATTGTAACATGACAAGATGTGAAAGAGTTCCAGGGGTGTATAAACATTTGCAAGGTACTGTACAGTCAGATCTTAACCATTTACTGTAGGAGCAGACGTGGTAATAGCAGGTCGATCTGTGAGGATGTTTCTGTTTAACCGTTCATCTCATCATGATAAAGAGTGGGTGCACATCTGTACAAACCATTTCTTTTTAATCATACCAGCAGCTACAGGTAAAAGGGAAAAAAAGCAGATTTCTTTACAGCTGTTGGGGGTTTATGTTTGTCTAAGATAGGAGGGTTTTTTAACATTTATTTGTGTATTTGTTTCAGTATTCTAAGTGGTGCATTATTTATTTTTCTACAATTTTCTTTTTGTAAATGAAGGCATTTTGTTGGGTTCTGAGCAGCATTCCTTTTTAGCTTCTGATGCCAGTGTTTGCGTTGATATGACAGTACTTTAAGCTCATAATCAGGCATCATAAAACAAATCTGCAAATGTAACATTGGTAGAAATTGAGAGGGCATTTGCATGTTATTGTAATGTGTACTTAATGTGCATTTACTTCAATTAATGGGCCTTACATCACACGAGTACATCTGCTTTGTCTGACTGTGTGTGTCAACTATGACGACACACCAATTATAAATTCATAACGGCCTTGTCTCACACTTGTTTTTCTTTTTTTCTTTCTTTGTCTCTTTACATTGAATGTAGTTTGATATATATGTATAGTGGAATATTAATGTACTGTTGAGATGTGCTCATTTGATATAAAGTGCAATTTATACTTTGATTCATGCGTGTAGCATCAAATGCTGCTTAACTATCACACTACAGTGGTTTTCTTTAGCTTCATTTGTCCAGCCGTGCGACCCTGTATACCACTACCTGGAGATATGGAGGAATATGTAAACAGACTTTTAATTAAATCTTAATTTACAGGATTTTTGTTTCAATCTCTTTTTTCAATCGATATTTGTGTCAATATTTAATAGTTTGTTTTGGTAATTTTTTTTTGTTTTGTTTTGATTACCAGTCTTGGTTTTATTACAGCCTTTGTTCTCATAAGGTGCTGTTACTTTAGAATGTGCAGCTATTGTTTTTTTTTTTTTTATTTTATTAAACATTGTTTGTTTGAGTTTGGTGTTAAAGTTTCACATTTAGTTTACTAAGCTAGACTGAAGTGCCAAAATATATTAACTATTGACTTCCTATTGAGCTGCACGATTGGTACTAGTAGGATGATTTGAATCTATAATGCTGTGCTGCACAAAAGCCTCTTCCTTAAGGTTTCTCTGAGGCAGACTTTTCCCAACTCTGGTCCTCAGGTACACTATTCTTTATGTTTTAGATATTTCCTGGCTTTAATAAATATAATAGACAATTGTAGTTCTTTTTTTTTTTTTTTTTTTTTAAAGAAGCTATTAATCAGCCATCAATTGAAATTATGTGTCAAAGCAGGGAAACGTCTGAAACATGCAGGGCAGTGTACCTTGATAGCCAGTGTTGGAGAAGCACTGTACTAAAAGTTAGGACAGTGTGTTTCTAACTCTGAACGACATGTGAACTGATCAAAAATTTGTCCTTTTTATACTTTTATTTTGTTTGTTTATTACCAAAAAACGTTTTTTATTTTATTTTCTAATTTGGAGCAGATTTATTTTCAAAGTTTTCCAAAGTGTTTCTTTTCTTAGTTTGTCCCCTAGAAACAGTCAAAAAGATAAATAAGTGATGTTGGGTATACTTACTACATTTTGACTTTGTTAATTAACTTTATCTTGGTTGTGGAGGAAAACTTTCAGCAGGATGGCTGTCATTCAAACTACAGCGCCTCTTGTGGCAAAACAAATTATAACATGCAGAAAAGTTGTGAATAAAATCCCACATTCACTGAAATGTGAGACTTTTTTTTTCTAAAACAAAATTAAAATAAATAATTTAGAAAGTTTAATAAGATAATCAGAAGTGATCACATTTGATATTCCTTAAATCTGTTTGCATGTGGATTTTAAGGACAGCTAAAAGATGAACTAAAATAGGAAAAACATTTTGTCTGCCAATATGTCTTTGGTATATTGAAAAGAAAAACTGATTAGACTTAGAGAGCAATCTTTCAGGGCTTTCATAGAGGACACAGTGAAGTACAAACATTATTTTCCACGGATTCAATCTTTCTAAGTGAAAAAGCAGATACAAGACAAAAGAGTTGCATCCACAATGTTGTTGCCCCTGCATTAATGTTTAAGCACAGGAATTTTCTTGGATTAACAAAAATTCTTAAACCAAATTGAAAGAGCAAACTTGTCATGTATCTTAATTCTGGTTTTGTTTACATAACTCAAGCAAAACCTTTGAGTTATTGGACATGTTTTTTATGGTATGTTTTTCTTTCAGCCTTTTTTCTTTTATTGATTCAGTACCAACTTTATCTACATTTCTTGATCTCACATTCTGTATTTCAAGCTGATATTTCATATGACTGTGCTGTTGGAGGAAAATAAACCGTCATTTAACTATTCCAAAAAGAATGTTTGCCTTTATTTCCAGTTTTAGCTTGAGGTATGTAATATTCCTCTTTATGTTTAAATTCTTAAGATTATTTAATAAAAACATAATTGTTCACACATGGTTGGAGAGTTATTTGTAAAAATGTTTTGGCACTACTGGTCTTTATTCAACAGTAGCTGGATGGAAAGTAAAGAAGGATAACTGCGCTGAGCCTCTGAGGCATGTGGCGCCCGATATTTAGAGTGTTTAGAATTTAAAAAATGTCAAATTCACAACTGGGGAAGTACTGAACAACGTCACATTTTCTGATGGGATTAACTGAATTTAAAAATAATTAACATTTTTGATAAGCTTAACTACAGTTACATGCTTACATTAGACTAAAAAGAGAATACATGTTGATAAAAATAAAAAAGCTGATTTAATGTTGGGTTTTTTTTTTTGTTCCTTACAATTATGTTTGCAATTTATTAGCCATTTTTCCTGTGTATTTTTGTTTATTTTGTATTAAAAATCCTAATGCACACATTGTCAGGAGCCAGTGTGTGTTTTAGGACATTTACTAACAAAATTGCCTTTTTCTATCAATTTATTCATTCTATCTTTATGGTCCACTTTTATTTATTCAGTCATTTTTAAAAAATCGCTATTGCCCTACCAGATATTTTAGTTGAGGCTACATAACTTGAAACTATAATGCATTTTTAGGGTATGTTAAAGCTGCCAGAAATCACCTACAAATCCACAAACATTTGAGACCACATCTAAAACCACTTATAACGACTGTTTTAACAGTTCAAATACATTCATATGCATTAATATTTACATAGAAACTATCTCAGCACTACTGCAGAGGGTAATTTCTTACATTCTTCCTTATTTCCAGTCAGCCCTAAGGAAAATGAATGGTGTTCTCAGATAGTGTGTCAAGTAGCACTGCACCAAGACATTTTAAGTTTCAAAAACCTGTGTTTTCTTTTTAATATTTTAGATAACCTTTACAAAAGAAAGGTTTTGCAACCTTTCTTTTGTTACAAAAGAAAGGTTACAAAATTTTAATCCATGAATAATTTTAAGTCATGTTCTATTCTAATCTGTGGATAGGTTAATCAAAGATCACTGACCCATAACAAGGCGTTCACTAGATATCACTAGAGAAATAGATTGTACACCATTTGTACGTAAAATGTGAAGAGGTAATTTAATTTCCCTATTTAAAAAAAATATATATATTTTTAATTTTCCCTCTATAGTTGTCTTCGTGGCCTCTCTGGCTTTCCATACCTTTGTCAGACTTTGATAACGCGAGCAGCGGTTCTCGTGCCCTCCCCGTGTGCGCGCGCGTTAAAAACTCCTTCCAGGTGTATGCTGGCGGGAGTAGATGGTGCTCGACCAGTTTTTCTGTGGTATAACATAAAGATGTCGCTTGACAGACTGGAGAAAAAGAAGACGATAGACTTGAGGAAGAAGCACATTGGGTAAGGCATATCATTCTTATATGACTGCAGAACTTATAGAAACGAAAGTCTGATTATGTTTACAGAAAAGAAAACGTTTGTCTATCACAATATTATCATTATCATATCTGCCAAAAAATAATACAGCCATTCTAAAGTTATTTGCTTATAAACTTCATTTTAAATTATTTGTGTAGGGCATTACTACTATGTGGTTACCTTTTTGCTAGCATATGTTTTATGTTAAAGTGCTGAATCAGAGGGGATTCACCTGTAATGTTGCAACAATTCTATTTTTCCTCTGCAGACCATCTTGTAAGATCTTCTTCAGCCATGATCCCATCAAGATTGTAAAAGCCAAAGGTCAGTATATGTATGACGAAAAAGGACAGCGCTACTTAGACTGCATCAACAATGTGGCTCACGGTAAGCATAAAAATATAAAACACACTTTTAAATGTAAAAAAAAAAAAAAAATCTACTTCTTGAGATTCTGAAAGGATCTTTAGGCAATTGTGCCACTTCAGGAAATTACTACAATATGTAATACAAACAAAAAAAAAAACAATCTATTAGTAAATTCTGTTCTTTTTTTCGCCACATTTATCTGGTTTAATTTTGAGATGATTGTCTGTCTAAGTTTGATTTAGACCTCCTGTTTTTCTCCAGTGGGCCACAGTCACCCGGACGTGGTGAAGGCAGGAGCTGAGCAGATGGGATTACTTAACACCAACACCCGGTTCTTGCATGACAACCTGGTACTTTATGCCCAGAGGCTGCAAGCAACCCTGCCAGACAAGCTGTCTGTGTGCTACTTTGTCAACTCAGGGTAAAACATATCCAGATATATTTTCCACACCTGAAACACAGCCATGATCCCATGACAGGTCAGACCTGTTCAGAAGGTTCAAGAAAACCTCAATTAAAGCTATGAAAACTTTTGCTTTCATAACAAAAGTTATGAAAACAACTTTTGTTATGAAAACAAAAGTTATGTACTTTAGTTGTTATGAAAAAGAAAAAACTTTTTTAGGTATAAAAAGTTTTGTTTTTATGTATAAAAACTTTTATACATAAGTTTTTTAGACTGATGTATATAAAAAAAATTACATTTTCTCCTCCGATGTATACGTTACATACATTTGAAAACCTTTAGTTAATAACATTTTATGGTGCAAAGGTCTCTTGGTTTGACTATATTGTAGACGTGAACAAAGCAAGGATAAGACGCACACTCAGCATTAGTCGCTTCTTAAAGGTCTGATTTATCAAACTGATCCAGGTCACCATGATTACTTATTTACACCACTTTTCTACAGTACTGCAGCATTAACTGTCTGAATAATCTAGATGGAGGTAATTATGTTTTTGATAATGATCTGTAAACCCTCAATACGGCACTGAAGACATATCTGCAATGCTGAGTTATAAAATAGACATGAAAGAGGTCTTCTAGAGGTCTTTAGAGGCAAAAAACTGAGCTGGTAGTGTGAGCTGACAGACTTTGTTCTAACAGCTGGTAGTAAATGTAAATGTATTTATCTACCAAAGAACTTGAGAAAGGAAAAAAGCTCCTTTTTTCATGCTGCAACCACAAATTACAATTACAATTTCTCTGAGAGAAAAAATCCTACAGGGATTAATAAAGTTTAAATCTATCCATCTATCTTCACTGCTTTTATTAAGATTCTGTGTGATGGAGCATGAAGTGGAAGAGCAGGTTCTACTAAGCAAACTCTGAAAGGTGTGATGTGTTTCAATGTGCAGATGTGTTTCTGAGAATAGTTTTCCTCCACACAAAGCAATTGGCATGTCAGTCAAAAAGTTACAACTTTGGCCTCATCTGACCAGAGCACAGTCTTTCACGTTCGCTGTGTGACTTCTAGAAAATTTCAAACAGAACTTCTTGCTTTGTCACTTGCAGCTCCTCCTAACTTCCAGGAACCTTTTGGCTACTTTTGCTCTCTTTGTCAGTTTGCGTGGACGGTCATGTCTTAGGAGGTTTGCAATTGTCCTATCTCAGTTAGAATCAATAGAATACAAGTGGATGCTACACATTTCACACCTTTACTTGTAAAATAAAATGTGAAAAGCGTGCATGATTTTTCTTCCACTGCATACTGGTTTATCACAAAAAAATCTCAGTAAAATAAATTGGTTATAATTTGACAAAAATCGAAATTTTAAGAGGAACAAACAGTTTTGCACAGTATTATAAATGTACTAATAGAGGTAGATAACCTGCAATTTTAATCTGGAGATTTGGAAGTATGAATCGTTTAAAACCCCTTTTCAAGGCCCTAAGAGTCAATTAACATTTATTTATTTCTTTTTGCATTTATTCAGTCAGAATGAATGAATGGGCGTTCGCCTCAGCTGCCCTTGCATTGGGAGATGAAATAACACGCTGCGAATGACGTCCATGAAGCTTCACCTGTGTGTTTTGTGGTGACTGAGTAACTTAATGTAACCCTTTGCCCCATCAGCTCTGAAGCCAACGACCTGGCCCTCCGACTTGCATGGCAGTACACGGGGAACAAAGATATCATAACACTGGAAAAGTAAGAGCCACTTTGTCTCAGTCATGATGTGTGTTGTGACAGAGCAGCCACGTCTTCTTATTTTTGATTCGTAGCACTGAAGTTTGACACAAGAGCTCTAAGTGATCCGCTGGATTGTGTTTACTCTGTCTGCAGTGCGTACCACGGCCATGTGTCGTCACTCATTGACATTAGTCCCTATAAGTTCCACCAGCTGTCAGATGCTGAGCAGAGCCACTTGGTCCATGTGGTGAGTGGGGTTTTGCTCTCACCTTCCGCCTGCCTGCACGCTATTAAAACCCCATAGCTTTGCTCTGCTCTGCTGCGGTCTGACAGGCTGCTGAGTTTTCAGCATACGCGTGAGTGGAGATAAGAAAGGAAAAGACAGAGAAAAGTAGAAAATGTATCCAAAACTCTTTTTACCCTAAACTAAATTAAAACACCCTCTTTTTCTAAAGTTGGTTTGATAACATTTGTTTGGTTGAAGATTGCTCTTTTGGACAGTCTATTCCCTCTGGTTTTGGGTGCCTGGATTATTCTATTATGGATCACAGGAACGTTTCATTTTCTTTTGGGATAAATAACAAATTTTTTCATAGAATTGAAATATTTTTGACAGCTTTCTTTGGTCTTTGAATGATTTTAACTAAATTACAGTACCTAACCATCTTCATAGCTTCTAAACCTCAAAACGAAACAATGATGTAACATTCTGTAACAGAAATACAATTTAAATTCGGTACACACTCCCAGACTGAAGCGAGGATGCTGTTCAGTAAATGCCACCAGCAGCATATACATATGTATTTCCACAACAAGGAATAAAATCTAAATAAATATGTTAGTTTGCGGATTAACACAGAAAACAAAAGTAAGAGCCCTATATATTGTATTCTTTCCACATAGGCTCCAAGCCCAGATGTGTACAGAGGTAAATACCGTGCAGACCGCCCTGATGCAGCTACAGCGTATGCAGATGAAGTCAAAGACATAATAGAGAAAGTCCATAAAAAAGGACATAAGGTATAGTTCGTGTCTAATGTTTTTGTATGCTTAGACTAATAGAGTGCTTAATATATTGTATAACGTTTGAAGTAAATGATCTCAATATGCTTTGGTTTGTTTGACTCTGGACTAATATTTTGCCACACAAGAAATATTGATCCTTTCTTTGTTTTCCTCTGATTTAATTAAATATCAGGCGGCTTTTTTTTTTTTTTTTGACAAAACAGCACGAAAGCTTTACTAACATCAGATCTGAAGACCTAGAGTAACATTGAAGCCAGTCCCTACATTACACAACAGCCACAATCTTATTGAGCCCAGTCAAGTGAAAACCAAATCAGCAGACTTGATAGAGGGAGGCGGACGGGTCAAAGACGACGGGAACCGTTCTATTTGCCGCTTATCAGGCTGGCTGCTGATATGTGGAGCTGATATGTTTTTTCTCTTGGGCAGATTGCTGCTTTTATTGCCGAATCGCTGCAGAGTTGTGGCGGGCAGGTCATCCCCCCCGCGGGCTACTTCCAGCAAGTGGCTGAGTATGTATCCAGCGTTAGTGTTTGTGTTTACACTGATAGCTATAGTGTCACTAACTGTTTTTGATATCAAGTCTGCCCCAATTTGCTGAATGTTCGGCCAAGTCGGAATAAACTTTTCTCCTCTACAGGCATGTCCGCAAAGCAGGAGGTGTTTTTATCGCGGACGAGGTCCAGGTGGGTTTTGGCAGAGTTGGCTCTCAGTTCTGGGCCTTCCAGCTTCAGGGAGACGACTTTGTGCCTGATATTGTCACAATGGGGAAGCCTATTGGCAACGGCCACCCCATGTCATGTGTGGTCACAACCAGGGAAGTGGCCGAGGCCTTTTTGTCATCTGGAATGGAGTACTTCAACACAGTAAGAGCTTATTTTAAGAATAAAGGGAAAATTAAAGCAACTCATGTAAGCTTTTTTGGCTCTGTTTTACAGCATAAAATTATGTTGCAAAAAACTCATTGAAAATACTTAAATGAATATGTAAAACCTATTTTCATTAGGATGTATTAATACTTTTAGTTTGGCGGTAACCCTGTGTCTTGCGCCATTGGTCTGGCCGTCCTGGACGTGATTGAGAAGGAGGATCTGCAGCGAAACGCACTGCGTGTTGGCCAGTACCTCATTAATGTGCTGGAAAAACAAAAGGAGAAGCATCCGCTGATTGGAGACATTAGGTGAGGCAAAGCCCGTCTGCAAAACGCTAAATAATCAGTAGCTTCACAAGTAAATCTATCATGTAAATTCTCGCTTTTCTTGAAGTAGAATTAAGTGAACTGGGGAATTCCAGTTCTTTATAACACCTTTTAAATATATATTTTTTAATTTTTGCAAATTAATTAAGATTGTTCAAATTAGCATGAGACTAAAGAGCTCTTAAATGACATTTCTCATAGCTACTCACACTTTGTACCACTTTTCTTCATAAGACATCAGAGGCTCCAAAGGAAAGTTGATTTATTACAATTAGGTAGAAAATCAAACATGTTCTCGATTACTTTGTATTTTTAATAGCGTGTAAGACATCATACAAGAATGTATGTAATAATAGAACTTTAGCGATTTTCAGCAATGGCTTCAGGCTAAACGAAAGCGTCACTCTCTGCAGGGGGCGAGGCCTGTTTGTTGGGGTGGAGCTGGTGAAGGACAGAGTAAAGCTCACTCCAGCTACCGCCGAAGCCCAGGAGGTCATTTATAAGTAAGACTTAAGGTTTCAGTCTTGTTTTTCTGAGGTCAAAAACAGACATATGACACAGAATCTACATGAAAAGTGTGAACATTTTATTTGCAGAAAGTGAGGAGAACTAGAAGATAAGTATTAACAGATAAAAGAGGATAGGCAGAAGTTGTTGATTGCTACCAGTTAACTTTGCCTTCAAGGCAGATAAACTGAATGTTCAGATTGTAAAATCCAAAAACCACAACTAACAGCTATATATACACTATTGATCATGATTAAAAGGACATAAAGCTGGCATTCAATGATTTTTTCGCAGATTTTGGGGGGAAGATTAAATGGTGCCAATTCCATGCTTACTGCACAGTATGTAAATTTTTATTGCACGTACACTCAAAGACGCTTTTCATGAAATCAGTCACATTCACACACTGATAATGGCAAGCTACTGGATTGTAACCACAGATGTCTTTAGAGTAAAACAAACATAACCAGCTGACATAGTAATTAACTAAGGCAGAACCTGCTTAACACACGTGATTAGATTTTAAAATGGCATTACCTTTAGAAGAGTGGTGGTAGATGGTTCTCCTTTAGCTTCAACACCAGTCTGGGTCTTCTTTACATTTCTCTTGCTTACAATTGTAAGCAATAGTTAAGTACTGGGCCCTTCTTTTAGCAAGCTGAGCAGCAGTGCTCAGTAAGATGTGGAGTTTATTTTAGTTCAGTGACAGCTGAACCAGGAAGAAAACTAAGCAGATGATCACACTAAAGATATAATGCTATCAAATACTGTATGCCTGTGTAAATAACCACAGAGAGCTAAATACTGAATATTTCCAGATTAAAGGAGCAGCACATCCTTTTAAGCGCTGATGGACCTCATCGTAATGTGCTGAAATTCAAGCCTCCACTGTGCTTCACCACGGAGGATGTTGACCTGGTGGTGGAAAAGATCGACCCCATTCTGAAAGGTATGTGTTTACCAGCTGCAGATGTTCTGTGAATGTGTTCGGAGGTATCATGTTGCTACTTCCTTCATTCCAGAGCTGGAGGAAGCATTAGGCTTGAAGGCAAACAATTCCGCAAATACAGAAAATGAAAGGAGGAGAAAGGTAAGCTGTGTGTCAAGTCCTACCAACTCTGCCAAGTTTTTTACCCGATGAGTCAGGCTTTAATTACTTTGATTTGTGCTTCATTTCTTCACAAGCTGTCAACAGATGAAAATGGGCACGGTGGGTTAAATTACAGCAGTGAAGGAGTCCAAGAACAAACCAAACAAAGGAAACGGATGAAAACATAAAGATGCCTCAAGATTATTTTTACACAAATGAAGTTGCAGCACTTTCTCAGGTGTTCGAATCAGAATATCTTGTTGGTATAAAAAGAAGACTTTAAGGTTATTACAAAACTATCATGTCATCTAATATTTTAAATGTCTAATCCTATAAATCATATCTGTGTATGTAAAAATACTATGTGGTACTTTGGCAACAAAACACCTCATTCCTCTTTATGAACATATGAAATATTTGTATGAACCAGTGAACACTGTTATATTCCGTCATATAAAATAATATTTAATTTGACATTTGAATTAAAAAGGAAATTTTTAAACCTAGTGTTCTGTTTTCTTAATGTGTACCAGCTCTGTTTCTCTGTGGTACTGAATCTCCACCAAACAGGGACACTGTTTGACAAATCTTCAATTATTTACCAAGAATTGGACAAGATTTGACTCATCTAAAAAAAAAGAAAGAACAATATTCAAATGTGCAATAGGTAGCCTGGAGTAACCTTGTAAAGATTCTGAGACAGCACTTTTACTCATCTTGCTTCTTTTGGTAATAGAAATCCTTTTTACAGGCCATCAATTAGTACTAAATTAGCTCATGTTACATGACAGGAAACAGGGTTGGTTTTTAAGTACTGATGAATTTCAAATCTTTAATTAACTTTTTGTTTTTAACACTTATCAACATATTTTACGGACTCAATTTCTCTGCATGGATGGGTTGTTTGCTTTATCTAATGTAAATTTTCAATAGCCCTGCTAGAAATATATTTACTGTACAAAAAGGTGTGCCAAATACTTATTTTCTGATAAGTATGTAAATTTTTCCTGGCTGTTAAAAGTGCAACTAACCCCCTTTTGACTTTGCCAAAGTACATGAAAGAAACATGAAGAATTCTGGAAATCTATAGTCAGGTGAGATTGACATTAACAAGTTTAATCAAAAATATTTCCTTATATGTTAACAATAGATGATACACACTCTGGGGTATAGAATATGGAAGTCTGAATTAGTTGATACAAGTTAAGAAATTGTAAATCACTGCCAAGGATTCTAAAAGTACCTCCATAAAATTTACACATAAGTTTTGAAAAACGATTCAGATTGGTTCCAGACGATTGATTGTGCCATTAAAAGGTTAAGTAAACATACAGAGGAATTACTAGTGACAGATCTACTGATACATAATGTTACTTTCATGGTAGACATTATTTTGGAAGCTGTAAATCCAATGTTTACTTTCCTACCACATGGAAAAATAAACCTGCTAACTCAGAAGTAGTTATTTTATGTCACGTTCTTATAGAAGAGTCACAAAGAAAATCCTACATTTTGTTTGAAGCCATAACTGCTTTGGAGTAGTAAATTTGTTCAAAGACTTGTTATACTAAGCCTGGTGTTAAAGTTACCAAAGGATATTTATATTTTTCATTTTTTCCCAGCAGTCGCAAATGAAACTGGCCTTTCAGAGAAAACTGAACAGTCAAGTGTACACCACCCCCACCTTGTGGAGGAAATGTGACAGTACACTTGGATGTAATGAAAAGGGCTACTCAAAAGATGCATTTCAACATTTTAAGTCTATAATTGCACTAATGAACTGTATTTCCTTTAATACACCAGTTTTGAGTTTAATTTAATGAGAGGTTAATGACCCACCTGGAAATAATCCTGTTACTTATTTTCTCTTAAATTTAGAGACATCTTAAAGATCAAAACATTTTTTCTCTTTTGACAGCCGTCATAATTCCATCTCGTGCTATAAAGGTAGGTCAATCTGAAACATCACAAAATTAGTTTCTGATCAAAACTGGGCTGTGATGATTGTAAAAATTTAAAAATTGATCTTTAAGGCTCTATAAAAAATAACTTAAATATTGGAAGGGAAGACAGCTATGACCCCAAGGTCAATTATAAAAATATAAACAAGTGTGACGATCTGAGTAAATTAAGATTTAACCATATACAAAAACAGAAACTTTCAATTTTATGATCTTCTTCAAGGATTTTAATACAAATTCTGACAAACACTTTCAGACACTCAACAAAGTAACGCAAACAGTTCTAATTCTGTATTGAAATTGGTGGCTGTATCTCATAGACAACTTCCTTTACACAGTTTTTCTTAAACAAATGTGAACAGGCAGTAACATTTACACAAAGCCTAATAAAGAGGTCTGCTAGAGGCCCTGGTTTTAAAGGTTTTGTTTTGGTGAGGGTGTTGGTCTGGTTGCATTTCTTGAGCAAAGTCGGTGCTTTCAGTCTTGATAGGTTAAGATTTGGATAAGTGTCACCTTTATTTATAACTGATTCTATGATTCCGTTTGGTAAATTTCTGCCGTCCATGTTCTTAGCCCATGAGGTATCCTCTGAAAAGATAACACAAATTTTTAAATGCTTTAATTTTTACCCTATGCCAATGGTAATTTACAATCAAATCAAATATTGAGCTTCAACTTACGGCAGCTTCATGCGCATGAAAACTCTGGCCATGAAGAAGCTGAGGAGGACACTGACAAAGCCGATGAAAAGCAGCAGGAAACGATTCAGTTTGGGAATGTTAGGAGCATTGGAGCGGTCCAGGATAATAAAGCCCAGGCCTCCCATGGTGAAGAGGAAACTGGAGGCCAGTCCTTCCATAATGTACTGTCCATTAACTCTGGAAAAGCAAGGAGTCAAAATAAGCTGTGAGAATATGTAATATTTTTTTCTCTGTGTTTAAGTACTGAAAATTGGTGATACCTGTATGCCAGAAAGGCAACTGGTCGCTGGTGTCCATGCTCATCTGTCATTGAACCCACACTTGGAGGTTCTACAATAACGTCATAGATAATACCTGTAGGTTGGACAAATGGATGCAGATTAAAGAAAAGCACACTTATAAACAAAATGCATGTATAATTAGTATGTAATAGTGTTTGAATACCTATCTCAGAAGGTTTTGACAAAAATTTTAATAACACCTAGAACTAATAAAAATGTGTTTTTGATACAGAAATCATTGAGAAGACTGCTGACTAACTAATTGTTAAGCAGACTGTCAAAGTTCACTGTTAAAGATATTTAGCTGGTATTTTATAAACACACAGCACTCAGATCGCTCCAGGACATGGGCGGCTCCTAAAGCAATACCAGCTTCCTTAACCAGTCACAGGTATACCAGGATGATCAACTCCATGGAATAATTAATGATAAAGGAGCCCCAACAAAGTGCATGTTGTCCAATACATATTAAAGCTTTTCAGCATGTTGTGAAACTCTTCTATTTGCCATTTCTTCTGATAAAATTTTTCTTACAGACTGAATTCCTGGGGTTTAAACATCAATATTAATCGAAATATTTATTGTAATAAGTCCGAGTCTTTCACATATAAATTTCCCTTCCGTTGGTATGTTCTATTGGTCAGTATGAATAAAATGTACAAGCTAGCTTGTTTGTCGCACAAAAAAAATAACAAAAAAGCTCTTATTGGTTTAACTGGAAGGTTAACCCGCTTTAGTGACTACAAGTACAACAAAGGCACATCTTATTGCAAATAAAACAGAACTATGAGAATTAAAGTTGCTTTGATATACTGTGTTAATGAAGACAGGCTAGTAGTCTCTTAGCTTGTTGTTAGCTATAGTTACCTCCTGTGATGAGAAAGTAGGACACAATGACGATCGCATACACTGTCATAGCCGACGGCATGTGCAGCCATGACGGTTTCTTCAGTTTTATATTCGGACACTCGAGCACAGCAAACGGAAAACTGTATAAAGTCTCCATGATGGAACAAAAAAAGTAGCTTCCTTCTCTCCAGCAGCGCTGCTTTCAGCCCAGGCTCAGGTACGTCTGCGCACTGACTTAGTTGACGTGTCCCGGAAGTACATGTGCTTCATTTTCTTTCTGTCTTGTGGCTTCAGTAATAAAAATCACTTTTTCAAATAGAAAAAGAAAAACGTTGATTAACAGAATATCATAATAACCTCCTTTCTACGTTACTTAAAGAAACAGTACGAAATCAGTTTTTAGTTCTGCAAAATTTACAACGTATTTATCCCTTTAAGAATACTCCAATTACATTTGTATTCTTCCCATATAAAAACGGTTCAACAGTCCGTTACCACTAACATCAAGACTGAAGAGAATCGCAGTGTCGGAACAGTACAGGGCTTGAAAACTCCGAAAGTTATAAGTACAATATTTTTAATTACAGCAAATGTAGTAAAATATCCACATATAACTCTGCTAAAATAAGTGGTTAAACTGCATACAACTCATCTTGCATAAAAAGACATGCAATGACTCATGTTGTGGAGAAACCCTTAAAATACTCAAAAGGGGTCTCTACAGCATTTTGCTCATCTGAATTACTTTTAACAATATTTTGTATCAAACATTTGTACTATTGCAATTACCATTTCTAGTTTCATCTTCACAGTAGATAAAAAAAAATTCAAATAGAATATAATTTTCTGTTCATGGTGTTAAAAGTAAAATTATTTTATAACTTTTTGTGCTTTTTAATTTACATGACAGCTTTAAAGTAAACAAATCTTTTTGTATTAATCACAATATTTCTTTATTTTGTTCATCAAAATAAATGGGGGAACAAATTATACACATTTGGATGCATTTTTCACCCCCATCTGAATTGTTTTCATGGAAACAAGTGTAATATTGAGCCCACTGGAGGGCACTATTAACTTGCACCTGGTATTTTATAAAATATAATATAGTACACTAAAAACCACAAAGTAAAATTGTGATCAATATTTATAATACAATCCTACATAGAGATAAAAATAAGGGAGGCCTCAATCTTACAGAAAAAAAAATTGCCACTTTGATTCAACATTGCACCAATTTGCAATGTTTACAACTTAAGTCACAAAGTAAATAGTATTTGAAGGTTATTCTTATAGCCCATCCATGTTATTTAGACATTTCTTCCATATTTTCAGCACTTCAAACTGTAGGTAAGGTAACTGTAGGTGACTTTAAGTTTTGCAAATGAACTTGGACCAGAATTTTTTCATAGTGGATTATGATTTCAGACCTGATCAACCTTACAAAAAAATTAACTTGGTCATTTTACAATTTTTCCACACAAGTTGAAAGAAAATTTAATTGAAGGATATTTCATCAGTCGATATGTTTTGGCTGTCCATTTGCTCAGAGGATTTTTAGTCTTAGCTGAAATATAACACAGACAGAACAACCCACAACTTCAAACAGATTTGTTTGTCATTTTTTTTTATTGTGGCAAAACAAATACAGAATTTACTTCGATTTCTGGCTCTGTGCTTGTGCCTTGAGCACCTTGACAACGATCTTCTGCTCCTCAATCAAGAAAGCACGCTTGATCCTGTGAATCCCACCAAAAGAGAAGTTTGAATACATTACTCATTAAAAACACAAAAACAAGGATTAGATTATTAAATGGCAGCATAAAAATAATTTGTCCATTAAATAAAACATTTTTTTTTAAAAAGCGGAGAAACAGTACTGAAAATCTTTCATCATCATTGACAGTTTTTAATAGAATTAGGTGTAACGTGGGCTTAAGCCTAAATTTTCAGCAAATAAAGACCTAAAATTAAAATAAAGGCTTTTCTTACCTGTCACGTACACACTTTGCACACATGGATCCACCGTAAGCCCTGCTAACATGCTTCTTGGTCTTGGAAAGCCTCATCAGAACCTGAGGTCTAACAGCACGAATCTGTAACAAACATCAAGCATAGGGTGATTTTTATTTTCAAAATCTAAAAATAACAAATCACAGAAATACTTAGCATAAGAACATAAACCAAATCAATACTGTTACATATTCACCACAGACTTGAAATACACCTGCAACAACCTGTTTAATTAGGTCCAACTACACAAAACAGCACTAGCTTTGTTTTTCTCCCAACAGCTGGGTGTGAAACATTTATAGTACAAAGCCCAGTCTAATTTTAGTTCTCCACACCAACAAAAACACATGATAAATTAAAAGCTAATCTACATTCTTACAGAGCTTTTTAAGACTATATATGATATCAACTAAAGATTAGCTTTTTTTAACCTAAAAATATTATAGATGTTCATGCCATTTGTTTGGCATTTCACTTTAAGACTGTTTACCGTATTTGAAACCCAAAACAAGTGCAAAGACAATCACTAGAAGAAAACAATGCAGAAAAATATAAAAACTTACAAATGCATACGATACAAACTCTAAAACCAACATAACATTTTGAGTTTATGTTGTAAAAGGAGTCATTGTTGAGTCTGTTCCAGAGATGGAGACAATTTCATCACAAGTTTAAATAGTACCTGTTGACAACTTCTGTTGTAGTTCATAAAATAAAATTTAACATTGTGGCCTTATAATTAAAATGATAAGTTTGTAATGCGTGTTTTACATTTTCATGCAAAAAATCTGCCAAAGACTTAAAAGTCTTATAATAAAGACATTTATTATAAGACTATAATATTACTTAGTATACACAGAAATTCATGTTGCTCTTCCATACTGCTTGAATAAGAATATGCAACAAATACTGGTTTTCAACTGTGAAGCAATAACAGGATGATCTAGTTTTTGCTCACTAGAGTCCATTTGAAACTTCATCAAACTCAAATGAAGCAAATTGTTTTTGGCCATTAAAATAATTAGTAAACCCTTAGAAGGTTTCTTATGGGTTTCACAATTTTTTAAAGGACAAAGTAAAACTACTGTGCCCTCCAGAAATAACAGCACCCAAAGGTGAAATTCAATGATCACTTTAGTATCTTTTTGTAAATTATAATGTGGTATGCAAACTGATGCATGAATGTATAAAACGATCACCAGCATAAAATCAATACTAAGTTCCAGCAATTCTGCATGAGAATAAAATAAAACTGTTTTTATCTACTATCAGAATAAAGTTCCTCATAGTTAATACTGGCTTTTACAAATAAACTGCCATTCTGGTAAAATGTTAATACAGCAACATTTTACCATGTTGCTGTATGGTAAACAGCATACAGAATGCTGCAGAATGAGGACAACATTCTGCAGAAAGTCTTTAAAAAAAACTATACACACACACACACACACATATATATATAAACACCCTGAAGTTTCAAATAGCATGTTAAATATATTTATCAGCTTATAACATTTTTGTTTACTTTGGTTATCAGTACACTTAAAAGAGTTTTAAGGTTTGATGCAAGGTGAGGTTAAACAATGTAATCACAAGAGAAAGGTCAATGTTGATGTTAAAGGGTTTTTTTTTTTTTTTTAATAAGACCGAGTCAGTATTTTACAGTAAAATATCAAACAATAAATCATGTTTGAGATGATTTAACATTTAGGAAACCTTGTATGAAAACTGCTGTTGAATGTTGCTTTTGGAAAAAAACTCCCACCATCGGATGTGCAGTTTTAACTGATTGAATGTTGCAGGTATCCACTTGGATGTAACAGATTTTTCCTCCAGTATCTGATGTTTACATCTTTAAGCTGTTTCAGGTGAGTAATAGAGCCTGAAATTAATTAAGCTTAGTGTAAAGCTAATGTATGTTTCAACAGTGATTGTTCCCAGTCACTGTTGATAAATGAGAAAGACTTGAGTTTGGTCCATGTTACTTTCGCCATCGACATTGTAGATTAATTAGAAGCGCTAACGTTCCCACACAGCGGTAATTAGAGATAGTTTAGTTTTAGTGTTGATTTTTAAAGTTGGGTGATAGACTTAGTTCTGTATTTATCCACGTTTCCGGCAGCTTTGTATTTGCTTGTTATACATGTGTACCCAACTGACAGGGTTGAACCAAAAACTCTCAGCATAAATAACCATACCACTATACTCCCATCCAATATTAATAATGATAATATGTAGAAAACTTGACTCTTGGTGGGAAAGTTTTGGCTTATAATACTTTTTTTGGCTATTTTGAAAATATCTGTGCTATTGAGAGCTGTAATAAATATATTCATTATTGATATACTACCCGAACATCTTTACATCCACAGATTGTAATGTTTAAGTAGACTTGAAAGGAATAATTTTGTTCTAATGCTGTTCCAGCTATCAGTATACTAACTCTAAGTGATGAATGTCTATAGTGGGAAAGATATACTCTCCCCTCCTTATCCATTAATTACTACAATGAATCTCAACAGATGTACTTACTCCACGCAGCCTTCCAGGGCAGATGCCACATGCTGACTTGGGGGCTTTGCCAACCTTCTTGGTGTACAGGTAGACAATACGGTTACCAGGAGTCCGGGACCTACAGACCAACAAGAAGCTTCATTACTATACGGACTCTATTAAGTTGCGGGTGTACAAGCATGGTAGAAAACTTTCACTTACAGTCTGGTCTTGTTAGAAGCAGTGTTGTAGGACAACCTGCGGCGGTAAGTGAGGCGTTGCACCATGTTGAAGCTGCAAGACAAATTTTATTTGAATGAGAAAGTGGTCGTAATGTTCATTCACGTTGGCATTACTCAATATATGACCAGCTTTAAACTCTCTTGTCATGTTTTAAATTCGGGTCATGAATACTGTGGTGCTTTTGACACTAATACTCGTTGATTTTATTATTACTCCACTACCCGGTTACTCTATTTAGCCCCACACAGCGGCCTTATCCCGGCACAGAAGAAAACATCTTCGTAATGCCATCTGACTTATAAAATCCTCACTTCCCCAAGTATAAAAGCGTACTATAAATCAAACAATATCTTAAAATTGATTCAATTATCTTCTAAACATGAGGATTACAGTCGATTACAAAATTGTAATCATGCAGAAGAAAACAAGAGCCGCCATACCTGCTTTCGCCGTAACCGGAAGAGGAAGGAGTTAGGCGGATGTTTAAGGTTAAAGTTTCTGCCCCCTGCTGGTGAGTTTGTTTACTATTTTTGGGCTAATAGCTTTTATAGGAAAATTGCTACTTGAAGCGAGTTTTTATTTGCTTTACGAAGCCTTGAAACATTATTACTATAAAATCCTTCTCCTACAACAAGGTTAAAAATATGTGTTACCTGCAAACTGGTCTGTTTTATTTACAATATTCTGTGATGAATTTTTGTAATAATGACTCTTAGTCATTGGCTGACTTTAAGCCGAAACGTTATTTTATTCGCATTGATACAGGATATGAGGATCTCATGTAAAAATAGCCCTTATTGTCAAATTTGCGTTTTCAGATCTGCGGTGCCAGTAAAGTACAGACACAGCAGATAGAAAGTGCTGCAATTTATTTTTGCAACATAAAATCGGGACACCTGCCAGTAGATGGAAGTAGAGAGCCGACAGAATAGTTTTGTGAATAGGATATTTTTCATGCCTTGTTAGTGTCCAGATGCTGATGCAAACTTCGTAGTAAAGACACACATTTATTAACTTGAAATAAACGTGTACCTCTTTGATAGAAAGGTTTCACATTTAAAAGGCTTGCTGGACATATTACCTTGAGTTCAACTTTATATACAATAGGCTATAGTATGTTTATATGAAAAGATTTAGAAATATTGAATATATATATATTTGTTGCACTTAATGTTGTAAAAATTCAACAACAGAAGACATAATTAAGAATAATCAAACTACTGGTACATTTTTTAAAATATAATTTTAATAAAATAAAATAAAATTGTTATAAAAGATATAGATTCTTTACTTTGACTCAGTTTACATTTTTGATTTTTGGTCATTAACGCTTTCAGTGAACCTTGAAGCTTTTTTCCAAGTGAGCACATGTACATCATCACAGAAATATTTTTCCATTACACATTCCCTTCTTCTCCAGTTACATTTTGCGAGTTAAGACATCTCTCAGTGGGTTTCAGTTGGACTGATTTTAAAACGGGGATCTTGACAAGAGAAAACTGATAACGTGAAACTGGGTTCTCCAATACTAAATGTAGCCAGAACTCCTAATAGCCTTGACTTTGTTTTCAATTGTGTTGCACTACCTTACACAATTTTTTACACCCCAAAATTATCTGAACATTATGGAATGCATTTGTCTTCAGATCCTCTTGGCAAAGTCTTTGTAAACTACTACTACTCTGATTTAATCTTGCCTGTCACCCCAGGTGCATTTTTCATCTTGGTCTTGTAGTTGTCAAAGTAACAACTATACTTTGAGAACTGACTTTATATTCAGTCCCTTTGGAAGGGACTGAATACAAATGCATGGCATGGTTTTCTCAGAAAAAAAATCCTAACTATTCATATTTATTGTATTACTAACATGGGTTCACACAAATAAATCTTTTTTTTTTATCTCCATTGATCTCAGAAGGGTAAAGCGATCACTGATGCTGTGATTAACTGCAGTTGCATAGGGATCAGGCATCAACTGTTCTCCATGAGATTCAAGGTCTTTTGCAAAGACACCAAAGAAGCTGTCAGCCAAGACAAACAGAGGTTCAAGCAAAAACAATTTGTAACATCTGCAGGCGGCCGTATTTTCTCAAGAAGTAATTATTCTTAAAGGGTACGCCTCAGTTTTAATTCCTGCTGTTAATCCAAAGTCATATCAATAAATTCATGACGGTTGCAAGTTTTTATTTAAGCCATCTCACTGAATTCCAGATTTATGCTTTTTTTCTTATTTTCTTCAAAGAAAAGCCATTTCACCTAAAGTCCACTTGATTACACAAACCTCTCCAACCCAGGACCCCTCCGCTCCCCCCGTCCCACCCCTCCATACACACATACACACATATCTCCTTGGGCCTCCTGTGTAATCTGCTGAGATTTAAACCTGCTGCTCCTGTTTAATAAATCCACTGCGATTAAAATAGGATTACAGCTCCACTTTTGCCTTGCCAATGTCATCATCTCACGAAACATTTTTTTGTACTTCTTTGCCACCCCCTCCTCCTCCTCCTGCTCTTGTTTGGGTTTTTGCCCACGCTTATACTCTTTTCTCCATCCTTCCTGTCCCAGACGGACAGAGGGGCAAACACATGGACACAGACTTTGAGCTTCTTCCCTCCCTCTCTGTTAAAAACTCATCCCTGCAGCCGTGCAGGTCGGCCCATCTGTGTTGCTGTTGACTTATAGATTAACCTCATAATGCAGCAAATATCCTGCATCAGTGCTATTCCACTTTAGATGAGACTTCTCCATGACAGATAACAATCAACATATGGAAACTCCATTTCTGTAGTAAGGTCCTTTCAATTTGGGCATTTGAAAAGGTGCAAATAGCCCCGCCGTGCTCTGCAGAGATGCATATAAGCCCATCACATGGAATGGCTGCTGTAAGATCACCAAATGTCAGCTGGGCATCTTGCGGTAAAATACAAGATTTATTCATAAAATTTTTTTTTGTGTTAAATTGGACCCCCAGTATTTGCGAGCATTAGAGATCACAGAGGCCTGAGACTAGGGTGAAGGTTTACCATTTTGGTCAAAACATATTAATGTGTTAGAATGGCCTAGTCAAAGCCCAGGCTTTATTCCTGTTAAGAATCTGTGGCAAAAGTTGAAAATGAATGTTTGCAGATGCTTTCCATCCAATTAGCCTGAATCTGTCTTATTTTGCAACAGGAAAATAGACAAAACTCTCTGCAAAGGTAATGGAGACATACGAGTAGAGACGTACAACTGTAATGCAGTAATGTACCTTCCCAATTTTTTTAGACTTTGTAAACCATTAAACTTTATTGCTTTCATTTAATAATTGTGCACTATTTCGTGTTGACATGTCACATAGAATCTCAATAAAATGCTTGGAGGTTTGAGACTGTAATATGACAAAATGTGACAAAAACGTTTTCATGGCACTGAAGTTTATCTAGGATTTGTTGTTCAAATATTTATTTCCCCAAAAAGGCCTTTTGATATAAATCACTTTTTTGACAGAACAGTGTTCTGGTTTAATTGATTCCAACTATCCTGTTCATTGGAAAGAACTTGATTCATTATTGCCACCCTATTTACGTCCCACTGCTTGTACCTCAATGCTGACAAATCCACACAACTATGTGGGGCACAAAGGCTCGGATTTAGCTGCCGGGCCAAAGTTAGGGTGGGCCGGGTAGGGGGAGGGCAGGGCCAGCATGGAAATTTCTGTTGCTTTTGCCACACCACAGATTATAGACGAATCAAAAGAACTGCCACCATCGCCCCGTCAGCCCACTACCCCACAGCCCCCTCCGTTCTCCCCTGGTGCAGCGTACATGACCAATGACTAGTCATCACTTTTATGCAGCAAATGCAGCCAGGTCAGGACAAGCCTGTAATGTTTGGTAGAGGAGAGGCTTGTCTGTGCACAGTGGGCCCATTGTTGCAAAATAGCTGACAGCTTGGATCTGATCTCATTTGATAGGCAAAAGTATTGACAGATCTAATTTGAAACAGCTTGTGGGGGACTTTTTGATGCTGATGTGTCCTGATTAGACATGCTTCTACAGAGAAACATCATTAAAAAGATGAAAGGGGACGTGTGAAAGCCCGTTTGTGTCACCTGGTTTGTTTGTATTATATACCGCTTGCTAAAGATGCAATAGCATATTGCATATAGTCATATTCATTAAATTAGAATATGTGAATCGACGAGGCTCATTTGTCAGATTCACAGTACCTTTTGAAAATAGAAGCCATTAAGTATGATGGTAAGATATTAAACATACTTTCATATATTACGCTGACATTTCTGTATTAAATTTAGTTTGTGCTGATCTGATGTAATATTATCAGCTTAAGTGTTCTGTTTTCACTAACTGCAAGCGGAAAATCATCACAATTAGGAGAAATTGAGGTTTGGAAACTTCAGTTTGTGTTTTGCAATTAATCTCTTTAATTTGTCTCACAGAGTGAATTTAGTAACTGAAACAAAGGAGCTTTTCAATAGTATTTATAGTATGTATCAGATTATTCTGTTCACCCATCCATGGTCACTGAAGATAGGTACCCCTGACCAGCAGGTAGATGGATGGATGGATGGATGGAGGATTTTTTTTGCTTAAAGCACATCTAACATATTTGAAAGAAAATGCAGGTTGGAAAGCAGAAACACCAAGGTGCAATACTACCTGAGCAATTAACTGGCGTTTGCAGAACAGCCAATAAAAGAGCCCAATTAATTTACTTTGGCTTCTGAGTGGCTGTACCTCCATGAACTAAGATAAGAAAGACTGTAGATATTAGCTTCTGTAGTGTTAAGACAGTTTCTACTTTGAGTATTAATGCGTGTTTCTGAACAGGGACGTACAAGCATTTTTAGAGAGTGTCTCAAGTATGCGCAGATTCAAGTTATTCGCGGAAGATTATGGTCCCTAACCCTCACAAATACTGTGAGTCCTCTAGTGTTGCTTTAAGACTGAAGCCTTTAAAACTTTTCTTTAACATAGAAAGTACTCCAAGATCATTGTTTTCATTAGTTTTTCTGTGAATGGAGTGTCTTTTCAAACCCCAAGTTGGTCGTGGCAAATGGCTGCTCATACTGAGCCACATTCTGCTGGAGGTTGATGTTAAAGGAGAGTCTTTTCTCTCCTCCGTTGCCACACGCATGCTCATTATGAGAAATTGCTGTAACATCAAGTGACTGTCCAATGCTGCTGTGTGCTCGTCTAGGAGGAGTGAACGCTGCAATCTGAGCATGATGCAATCTGCTGAGTTTCCTAGGTAAAAGGACAATTTGAATAATTAACCCAATTATTCAAATTATTCAATTCAAATTTTCCATTGTTTGAAAACTGCAATCAATTTGAATGTATTGTATTTTTCGGACTATAAGGCGCTACTTTTCCCCCAGGCTTTGAATCATTCGGCTTACAGCCCATGCGGCTTTTCTGTGGACTTTTCTTCAACCACCAGGGGGCTCTTTAGCAGGAAGTGAATCATTGGAAATCGAAATTGGAAATCAAAGAAGTAAGCGCTAATTTTCATTTAGAACACATGCTAGCAGCAGGCACGGCGGAGACATTTCTTCAAACGCATACCCCCTAGTCATGCAAACAACACGAAGAAGTTCATATGATGCAGCTTTTACGTTGAGGGCTATCTGGTAGTACAGGAGGAAAATAGAATCGCTGCATACTGAACGAATCCATGGTTCGGCGTTGGAGACGCAGGATTGCGTCCTTGATAAATCCAGCAGATTTATTAATAAATCGAGAGCGCCCGGTGCAGTTTATATATGTACGTTTCCATTTTTTTTTTACTTTGTAGATGCATAGTAATGTGCGGTCTATAGTCCGGGAAATATGGTATATGTGATTGGATTGAATTAAGATTCCTCTGCTCAGACATATGATGACAATGAGAAAAACCTGTGCAACGTGCAGCATGATCTACGAAAATTAAAAATACAAGATCCATCAGTTTAGCCAAAAAGTATTCCACTAGAATGCAAAAGGAAAGTATAGACGCTCCCAAACATCAGAGTACTGACTGGTAAAATGACATAAAGCAGGTTGATGCTTTCGACCTTCATGTTTCCTGTTAGGTAACAAGAAATAGCTGTGGAGTGAAACAAAAAAGCACAGAAGGCGAGAATCAATAAGGTCAGTGACATGTGATTTATTATTCGGCACCAGGCCATTACTGTCACACAGACAGTGTGTAAACATTGCATGTCTGCGTCCCTCTAACAGAGTTTAACCTGCCTGGTGCTAAGTGGTTGAGGTTTTATGCGACTTGACAGGGGAAGCATGCAACTCGGGGGGCCGTTAAGGCTTTATACAGTATCGCATCCATCCATTTGTCCGTCTATCCATCTGTCTATCCCCTCATTCAACCTTCTATCATTCTTGTCTGTTCGGCTGTCAGATAAAAGCCCGACATATGCATATTGAAGCAACTGTGACCTTTTTCAATTTGTGTTTAAATACATCAAAATTAGTTCAGCATTAATGGAAACGTGCTTATTCTCTACTTGGCTGTTAGACAGTAGCATAGCACCCAAAATAATTTCCTAAAAAATGTTATGAAATTACCAAAATATACTCATGAAACATGCATATCTGCCAGAATGCATATGTTATACTCTGTTAATTGCTACTTTTATAATGTTGCTACTGAGATAAGACGCTGTATCCTTCAGCTGCCTAAAAGGGGATGGGTGGTACTTAGAGCCCCAAAGAGTGCTAAAAAAGAAAAGAAAAAAAACCCATATGTATTCAAAAATCTTTGAATATTAACTGGCATGTTTGTATAATATATTGTTTTTCAATAGGCTATGCATTAATTGCAGTCAAATATTCTCTTAGGGGATAAGCGTCAGTATTTACTATACAACACTATTCACTATTATGCCTCGCTTTTGGTGATATATAATGATTAGGTAGACTGGAAAGTCGGACACAGTTTGGTGAAATTTATTTTATCCAAAGGGTGAGAATGCAATAAAAAGGTGATCAACTTCATAAATCTGCGTTTAGCTTTAAGAAATGGAGCCCCAGCTTGCAGGTAACCTTGAAATGACCCAAGGCGTGCAGTCGGAGCGCTGAGCTGGAGCGCATCCACCTGTTCCGTCATCAGAGGAACGGGCTGCCTGTGCTGTGTAACCACGGCAACTCCTCCCTCTAAACTGAAACATCACCAAAACCTCCTCTGCGTGAACCAAACAGAGGAGGGACGCAGCCTGCCGCTTACCTGGCTTCTATTAACCTGTTATTAATAAACCCGGCAGATCACGTGGTCGGCCACGCCGAGAACACCATCCATCGTTTTCAACAACTAGAGGTGATTTCTCTGCGCTCATCACCGTGAAGGATGCTGCTGATCCCGCTGCTGTGAAGCTCTCTCTCTCTGTGTGTGTTTGTTTACAGAGCTCCTCCTCTATCGTCAGCGAGTGGTCACATTTTTTTTTTTTTTTTTTGCTCAATGAGAGCAAAAGGGCACCGGCGAGGATTTCCTAATCTCAACGCGCAGCCGAGCCGTGCGCCTGTTTTTCTCTCGCCTGTGTCAAAGGTAAGGCATGACTCTGGGTGCGCGTCATGCGCCTCGCCAAAAACAGGGGACACGGATAATGTTGGGCTCTTTATGTTGAGGTGGGGAGTTGGGGGAAAGGATGGTTAGTGGTTTAAGCGCAAAGGGCGAAACTCAAGGGCAGACAGGGAGTGGAGAGAGGGAGGGGAGAAGAAAGAGTTCAGCCGTGAAGGCAGCAAGCATCTCTTAAGAAGTCAAACAGTGCGGGCAGGACGCGTGTGTGCCGGGTGTTTATCCTCCTTTACCTGCGAAGCGTCACGTTATTGTTTTGTTTTTTTTGTTTTTTTCTTACAGACTGCAATCAAGTCATGTCTGTGAACCGCGGGCGTTGTATTTCATTGTAGGCTATATGTTTTCCTGGTAATAGCAGCAAATATGACCCTTTCGTTCTTAAATTGTTGCGTGATCTGTTAATTCAGTCATGATTGTGCTGATGCATGATAAGTTTCCCTCTCTGCATCTTATGCAGTTATTGTACCGACTGGTAAATGTGAATGGCTGATTTTGAAGAGCAATCTATCAGTTGGGCTTCCAATGAGGATGGTAATGGTCATCCTGTGGTTAAACAGTATCAATTCTTGTTTAGTTTTGTTATAATATCCCTGTACCTTGGTTGTCTTAACTCCTTTTCGCTTTGTCTTACCGAACAATAATTATATGCATTAAATAAACTCACTTATTGTTTGCAATAGTTTCAGTTCAGACTTATCCACGAGATAATATTTCAGGTAGTTTCTCAAATCAGTCTCCTTTTTCTGACTCCTTTACATTTAGATTTGTAATATTTAGCTCAGCTTTTATGTTTTTTAACTACTTTGCTTTGATTTCCCCCTCTGCTTTACTCACAACTCCTCTATGTTTGTCTGATTTCCAGCTGTTTCAGCAGACACTCTTTATCCTGTTTTAGTCCGGAAAAATGCAATTTTAATGTCGTGCTAAACAAGGACACTGAAAGAAAGATTAACAGCAAGAACCTTTCAGCTACTTTTCAGTTTAGATGTTTATTTATTGCATATGATTGTTGTTCTATCTGATGAGACCAACAAAAGGGCTTAGACATCAGTAGAGGTATTTATACTGATCAGGCATTGCATTATGGTGAGCGCTGGCACCCTAAGTAGTGCAACAAACTGCATTGCACTGTGAACATGGAAACCTTTATATCAGATCCAGCATTAACTGATTCAGCAAGTTGAGTTACAGTAGCTTCTCTGTTGGTTTAAAGAACCTCGGTTGTCCAGGACCCTCTCAGCGGTTAAGCCTCGTGTTTTCCTCTGACCACTTTTGAGAGTTACTGACTCCTGAAGACTGGTAACAATTCACAAAAGATGCAGTTTTGAAGACACTCTGACCAGATTTTTGCATTTGCTGTATGAAAAAATTCATAAATTTCAGTTTGAATAACCAATGTTTTTCTTTCTTTTTTCAAAATACTGGAAATCACTTTTCTTATTTTCTTCAAATTTAGAAGTTTACATACACTACGACTGCTATGTCTTTAAATCTTTTGGGAAAGCCCAAACTATGACGTCCATTCTGATTGGTACGTTGAGCACATCCGTAGATGTATTTTAAGGCAGCACCTCAAACATAATCCTTACATACCATCTTGGAAAAATAAAAAAAAGAAATCAGGAAGGTAATTTTGAACCTCCTGAAGGTGTCACATTTGTTCAGTGAATTGAATTCAAGCATTATCAACATCCAATCAATGTACTTTTTAGCAAGTAGAGACATTTTGTTTCCTAGCAATACATCACCAGGAGCAGGTCAAAATTTCAGCAAACCGTCGTACTATTTAGAAACGATTGTTTCAAAATACAGAGGACATTTGTGTAAACTTCTCAATTTGAAGAAATTCTAATTTCAGCTGAATTGCCAACCCTCTGACAGGCGCAATAATTGAAATATAAGTAGTCTAATTTCCTATAAATGCCAGTGGTCATGATGTTGGACCTGATTAAAGGCAATCTTGTAACTTTTGTGTCACATTTCCTCTTTGTTTAGATAGAGTCCAAGATTATCTTTTTCATTTGAATTTGGCTTGGGGTATTGACTTTCCTCCTTATTAAGTTGTGTAATTCTTTTTCTATTCTTTCAATGTTATCTAGTGAAGGCTGATATGATGACATCCTTTGGAAAACTGGATCCCGGACAGCACCGAAAACCTTCTCATCTTATTTGAATCTGTTGGGAAATACAATGCTTAACTCCCCAAAGTTCCTAACCACCTGTTAAGAGCGAGGACACTGAGAGCTGCACCATCATGGCTTCAGATCAGCCCAGCATGGACTGTTCGGAGAAAAGATCTGCAGAAGGTGCAGGCTGCAAGCAGCTGGGACGGAGATATTTGCGGAAAAAGCTCCGGCCTGTTCGGGTTTTGGGGTTGGTCTTCAGCCTGGTGGCTTTAAGTGCCGTCTCCATCAGTGCCTTGAGCCGGAGTTCAGATGGGCTCAGCGAGCCATCGCTCCCCCAGGTGGATCTTCAGCAGTCAGCCCCACACAGGACACTACTTTTCACCCCACATCAGGGGGACCCAAATGTGTCAGTCGACATGCCCATAGCCATGAAGTCCACAGCAGATGACAATGAGACACAGGGGGAGTACCCACAAGACCTTTTTACCCTGGAGGAGAGGCGACAAGGAGCAGTGGTCCTCCATATGTTTGGCATGATCTACATGTTCATTGCCTTAGCCATCGTGTGTGACGAATTTTTTGTTCCAGCACTGACGGTAATCACAGAGAAGCTCTCCATCTCAGACGACGTGGCAGGTGCCACCTTCATGGCGGCTGGCGGTTCGGCCCCAGAGCTCTTCACCTCCATCATTGGAGTCTTCATCTCTCACAGCAACGTGGGCATCGGCACCATTGTAGGCTCGGCCGTCTTTAACATCCTCTTTGTCATCGGGATGTGCGCCATCTTCTCCAAGGAGATCCTCAACCTGACATGGTGGCCGCTCTTCCGCGACGTGTCTTTCTACATCCTGGATCTGATCATGCTCATCATCTTCTTCTTGGATAACATCATCACCATCTGGGAAAGTATCACTCTGCTCTCCGCCTACGCTGCCTATGTGATCTTTATGAAGTTCAACAGCACGGTTGAGGGCTTTGTCAAGGGTTGCATACACAAGAACCAAGTGGTGGAAGTAGAGGTACAACCCAAGGTGAGTTGAAAATACAGTTTTTATTTAAAAAACTGGGGTCATTTCACCCCTTCATTTTTTTGTATCATTGTATGTAGTTTGCTGACATGACATTTTTCCTACTGAGCTTACGACATGCAATTGAATTAAACTTCATCTGAGATTTGTATATTTTTATGACTATTCATCTTCATTATTGGTGAAAATACTAAATTACAAATTGAAATAAACCGATGTTGAGCTATAAAATTATAGCAATGTGTAAGTATGCCATGAGTGTACCAACCAGCAAACTGACCCCTTTAAACATTTTATGTAACTAGTCTGACACAGGCTCTCGTTAAATAAATAACAAAGTGAGCTGTTTAGAAGATCTTAGCGCATCTCTCAGATCTCTTCTACCAGACCAGGCAGTATGAGCCACTGAAAAACATGTTTGTTGCTCAGATCTCTTCCCTCATTACTTTTAAAACACCAGAACGTCAAGAATGGAGTGCTGTCAACAGCTAAACAGACCATTTCACATCAATGATTGCCTCTACACTGCTGTGAAGAGCTGACAAACAGTGTTCCACTGTGAGATTAATAAAACACAATGAAATGTGTAATTCTGGGTTAAGCTCTACACTTTGTCTCAGTCTGACAAACAAATCCCTTAGAAAATCTGAGGGCTGACTTTAACCCCCTCAGTTTAAGATTTTCTTCAAAGCTTGTTTGACGAGGTCAGTCGTATCTGAGAATTTTACCTTTATTTTGTGTGTGAAAATCGACTCCTGCTCTGCGTTTTGCTCCTTGCTTGATGAAAAAGAAGGTCAGAAAAATCTTGACGCCGACAGTCAGAAATAGCATCGTTCTGTTACTTCAGCTGACACGGACCTCCTCAATGACACTCGAGGGCAAAAGACACCGCAGTGCAATTTGATACTGGTGCGGAGATTATCCTCACGGATTTTCCTTTGTGACAAGAGATGGAAATTAAATTTTCAGAAAGTTGTATTTCAGAAGTGTCATTAAATTGGGATTTATTCTAAGTACATGACGGATTGTTTCGTTTTTATATAAACAGCAGGTTACACAATGTTTGAAAAAGGAAGCCAATAGCACCATATGGTGCACAGCTCTGTCAGTTTTACCTTTATGTCCTGTTATTTTGATTTGAAACACAAAGAGACAAAGTGACTGTTAGAGATGACCTTGAAATGCAATGCATGCTGGGCGTTTTTGCAAATGAGGCATCTGAGGACTACTCTTAAGTGACTATCACTTTATATTGTTCAATAAACACACGACCTTAAGTTTCAGCGTTGCTTATTCAGTATATAATTGAATGCAAAACAAGAGTTTATATATTTTTTTATTTAATCAGATATACATTATATTTAACCTCTTTAAACATGCTGTCCTTGCTTTGAATGTCAATTAAACCACAATGACACAAATATTATTAGAAAACAATTATTTAAGCACTGGTTTTAATCAAGCTTTGACACTTTGGGGGCACAAGTGTTATTTTGAGAATTAATTGATGATAGCTGGTGTAAGTGTGTTTCTGGGTGTGTAAATTTGTACTACCGTGACTGAGTGGGACAAGACAGTAAAGACAAAGATATGTTAGAGTATTAAAATAAAAATTCAAACAAAAGCCTGAAGGATTCCTTCTTCTGAACCAGAGTTATGCTTTTAGGTATTTCACATTACTTTAAATTCACTCTTAATTAATTGTTCTTGGCATGCCAGTTTTAGTCTCCTAATTATGTGTTCAATCTATCTGTTGTTTTAGGCTGGACTGATTATCCAACATGGACCTTAGTAATTTTAATATAAAATATTGGGTGTACGAGTTTGAATTTGTAGTGGACTGTCTTTAATTCCCCGAGGGTCAGAAATCAGCTGCAGATTTCCAGCTAGTTGGAAAACGCTGGTTTGCAAGGACACACATCTTCCTTGAACACTCTAAATCTGTTTTGATGTTACATTGGGCATAAGTGTTTCCTGGGTTGTTCTCAAACGTTCTGCCCAATCATGTTTCATCTGACGCTGGCGGTTTGGGTCCAACAATTGGATCTCAGACAGAACTGGCTACTTCATGAAAACCGTGTTACCAAACACTCATCAAGACTTGTTTTGAAATGCTTTTCAAATTATCCTGACCCTATTCCTTTTGAAAGTTTGCCATCAATGCTTAAGATTTTGCCAGCAAACCAAACATTTTAAATAAATTCGAGAAGACAAATCAAATAGCCAGCTAGAATTTTGTTGGAAGACTTTAATGAATACAAAGGCATTTGGTTGAGGTTCAAATTGTTGGTGTTTGTTTATCTTAAATTATAGGTTTATAATTTTAACCTATGTGGATTAGAAACAATCCACCATAAATCTAAATTTTCCTTTTAAAACATATTGAAAATGTATTTCACTCTCAAACAGTGATTAAACATTCAACATTAATACAAAAAAAATGAAAGTAATGGTTATTGTGAGGGTATATAAACCTTTCCCTGAAATTATGATTAAATTATAAAGCCTCAGTTGATTTTGAAGTACATTGTTGTCTGAGGTTTTATAATGCATCATGATAATTGTATTCTCTCTGCGACTGGTGAGGCTATTGCTGAGTCTGTAGGTTGCCCTCTTGGTAATTGCCAAATGTATTCTAAGCATATGTACCATTTAAAAAATTATCCAGTCATACACATGGACAGCAGTGGGATGTTTTGCAGTCGTAAGTCATTAGCTGGGTTTTGTACTGCGCGACTGCCGCCTTTAATCTCATTACATAACTACTTGTGCTGCTTACTTTTCTGACATGCAGTTTTTGATGTGTAAAATTCTCTCTTTTCCTTGTCAGACTGAAAAAGATAAAATTGTTTCCATTTTGCCTTTTACAAAATGAGACCCTTCTTTCCAGGTAAACTGTTAAACTTTGAAGGTGATGTCGTTTCTCTCTTTTTTACCTAACGACTGATGTATAACATTCAGTAAAGGACTTACAGACCCATCATGTCTGAGTTACCTGCAGCAGCAGCAGTAGTAACATTCAGTCTATTGTTTTGCCTCATCAAAAGACACCAACAGAAATCCAGTTAATACAGCTATATGCTTCATAACATCAGCAACAACAAAGTGTATATGGATTGTTTCACTCTCTCTCCATTAGGTTAATCTTAGCTGCAAAAATAAACTTGCAATGTAGTGCAATCCATAGCTACCAGTCAATGACTCAGTCAGATGGAGGTGGAAAATGAACTGTGCTTTCACTACTGTTTTTATTGCAAAGATCAAAAGAAAGAAAACCTGAGTAAATGTAATTTGCTTACATTTCTTCATATTTTCTATTTTATATGTTAATTTTCATCTTGGCTATTCAGCAGCAAATTGCTGATCTGTCGTAGATATTTCATTTGCAAGTCCTTTAGGATGAAATCTAAAAAAAAACAATTTAAAAAACTAAACTACTAGAGGCAGATAAAAAACACACCAAAGAACCAATACAAATATTTATTTTTAATCAGAGAAATAAAATAAAATGAATTTTAATTGAATTAAGCAGAGCTTGAAAACTGGAGCTTCCAAAAGCCTCTTGAAGAAAGACTTGTTAAGACAACCAGATAATATTAGGAGTTTAGCAGGGCTTCATGATTTATTTAGAATAATAACTTACAAGTACCATTTATACATTTTGTGTAAGATACTTATTCAGTGATTTTACCTGCAGCAGTTTAAATAATAAAACAATTGAGCAAACTAATAATGTCTAAAATGGCTTTTCAGATAGTTAGTAGTGTTAAAAATTTAAACATGTTTTAACTGTTCAGTATGTGATTTGTTTGTGGAGAGCAATTCCAAATTATTTCTAGAAAATTTGCCAATTTAGAGGAGTTTTTGATGAGCAAAGTAAATTATTAGAAAGAAAATATAGCTGGAAAGCTGAAAACTAGGTGCAAAGCTATTTCACACACTATTGGCTAGCATTTGGAAAGGAGAGAATCCAGGATTGCCATTTGTGTTTTTTACTGCTGATTGGCTGTACCCCCAAGAATAAAGATAAGGAAGACTGCAGATGTTAGCTTGTGCTATAGTGCCAAGACGGTTTTCACTGTGAATAATAATTTATATCAGGGTGTATTTGGGAATTGAACTAATAAAATAGACACTTATAAGTACTTTTAGATGGGTTTTCCCCCATATTCACTGATTTCCAGTATTTGTGAGCAATTGTGGTCCATAACCCAGTCCACTGTATACTGTCTCAACCTGTTGAGCTACACTGCTGCACAGATCATATGCTGTCATCTCTGTGCCACTAAGTTTATTTCCTTTTGATGTCAGTAGCTTTCTATTATGAATGCTTTAAATTAACTTGGAAGCCAGATAAAGATAACTGATAGCTGAGTTTGAAAAATAAGCTGTGTCTTGAAGTGTTGCTGTGCAGTGCAGCTGATAAGCTATAACTGCAACAGTTATGGATTTTGTAAACCTGGAAATAGATCAAGACTTCATTGAGACTATAATTTGTTTGCTTGGATTGTCTTGTTCATGCTCTGCATTCTATGCCATTGTCATAGCCACAAGTCAGTCAAAACGCACACATCCTTTTTGTCCCATCTGCAGATGGCTATAGGTCAGGGAGGGTTTCAGTGTTCTGTCTCCTGCTTCTTAATTGTTGCACGTTCTGTCACAGTTAAGCTCCTTACATTGCTCGGGTGGTCCGTGATGTAACCGGACAGAATCCAATCGTTTCCGCATCGTCTCTGAACTCAAAGGGCTTAGTTTATCATTTCTGTACTAGAGAGTAAAAGGAGGCCAGCTATTGCATGAAAACATGTCTCAGTCAGTCACTCCTAAAAATTCTCCATGCATAGACCTCTCAAGGTCACAGCAGAAAAACAGACTCAATGTGGAACCTCAAACACTGGAGATCATAGCACGGGCCAAGAATATGTGTGGCCAGTTAAAGGTTTCCATTTTCCACCATTTAGATCAGAACCAATTTAAAATCTACTGTTGCCTTTTCCTATGTAAAAAGGTATTTTTATGAAGCTTCGTTGAGGTTTCATTCCTTTGTAGTTTGTGTATGCTGTACCTCTCCATCTGCACCTCTAGGACCTCATCTCCCCCACCCTCTCTGTGGCTATCCCAGGCTTATCTTGTTATTTTGTGGCCTCTCTCATTGTTCGGCTGATGGATCGTTCGCCTGCTTTTGAAATTGCTCGTTCAGACAGATCAGATTAGCCGGCACTTTGCGTATGATGGTTTTATGGAGGACAATGGAGCAACATCTAAACATTATGATTATATTTGTACTCCATAAGTCCTAACAACTCTGGTGATAACCTAATAAACCTCTAAACAAAAACTAGCTGCTTATACCTAATGGAAAATTTCCAAATTTTTTCATGTCATAGCCACAAACTTTAGTATACTTTACTGGGATTTTATGACAAAGATCAACGCAGAATAGTGCACAAATGTGAGGTGGAAGGAAAATTAAACAAATTTTTAAAAATGGCACACAAGCATATTCATTCATCCCTGTTTACTCTGATAATTTGTGTATAAGTTTTTAGTTAAGGCTTCAGAGATTTGTTAGAGAACATTAGTGAGCAAACAGCATCATGAAGACCAACACTGCAGACTGGTCTGACTTTTACAAAAATGCCAAAAAGAAAAAAACCGCTAAAACAAAGTTACAAGAGGTCTTGTTTGTTATACAGCTAGTAAAGGAAAGGGCCCACACAAAATGCTGTGTTCAGGAGCACCATGTTCAGTGTGAAACATAGTTGTGACAGCATCACGCTGTAGGGTTGCTGTACTTCCATAGAGATAGCGAAGCGCTTAAGAGTTAATGGGAATATGGATGAAGGGTAATACAGGAAAATCTTGGAAGAAAACCTCTAGAACAAAACAGAGATTCATCTTCCACTTGATCCACAACCACAATAAAATAGTGTAATTAAAAAAAGTGAATGTGTTTGAGAACCCGTGGCAAGACTTGAAAATTGTTTCTTAGAGATGCTCTCCATCCAGTGTTTCGAAGCTTGAGTGTGGCAGCAACATGATAAATTTTGAAGTTCAAGGGGGATGAATAATTCTTCACGGCACCACATTAACATTTTAGGCACTATAAAAAGATGCCTGGTGAAAATGAATAGTTTCTGGATGCTGATGTCCGGGGAAGAAAGTGAAGCCTGCTGCTGTCAGTGTTGGATAGATAAGCCGACATACACAGAGGCAGATGTTGGTTCTGCCGAGATGGAAGGTGCAACCTCTGATGCATTACCAAGCTATAAATAGCATTACAGAGGCAAGATCTTCCATCAGGATGTGCTTTAAAGATTGGTTACAAAGCAGGTCCTGCGTGCAGACAGGAAGGAGACTGTTTATGTTTCCTCCCCTGAGGATTTGTCCAGTTGGGAGCTGGTGTTGTGCATCTCGATGACGCGTCACATTCACCATCTAAAATCAGACGTTCACGCTTCTGTTTGCATCATTCTTCTTTTTTGTCCATTATAAGAAAATAAGTAACAGCACAGCACTATAACAGCGCGCTGCATGAGCTCCATTTTTAGCTCTTTATTGTGGTCGTGTGAGTCATGTTCAGGGGATTATTGTCCATTATGGTGGATGACTGGCTAATTTTCAATAAAGTCCAGATGGGCTCTGCTAGCTTTATGGAAAACACAAGCTACATCTGTTTTTATGACCCTTTTGGGGAAATTGAATGGATGATAAAAGCACTTGTCAAGCTAATTTCTTCTAAACTGCTGAAATACTCAAATTTAATTACATAAAGAGGGATTTTTGTAAACATAAATGAATAAACTGAATATTTCAACCTACATTTCTTTTACCAGTATGCACGACGGAGAGTGATTAAACTATTAAAAGTACTATAAGTACTGTATTTTTTTGTAGTAATGCAATTGTCCTGCAGTGGGCTGAATGGATTTTCACAGAAGGTTTCATTCCTTATAAAAGAAAGTTGTAGACATGACCTTAGTCTAAATGTGTCGGCAACGTTTTTGTCTGCTGCCAAAGCAGCAACAAAAAGCGCTCTACTGTGAACACAGAAGGGTAGTTTGACATTTTGAATGGCTTACTATTAATTGAATGTTTTTATTTGTTGAGAAGCATCCGATCTTAAACTCAAAAGACAAAACTAGCACCACAACAATACTTCTTAATGCCATCATCTGACCTACAAGTCATCATTCTTTCTGTCTCTACACCATTAACTCAGAATTTACATTTGTATTTTTTGTGTCAGTAATCGTGCAATCTTGTGAACAGACACTAAAACAAACATTATGAAGCTCCACCTCAGATCCTGTCTCTGTGGAGGAAAAAACGGCTGCAAGAATCCACATTAAACCAGATATGGCAAACAACCACCTCTGCATTAACACAGGTTATTACTCCAGCGCCAGCTGTTTATTACAAAGCCTTTACTGTTTAATTGCTTCCTGGCTGGATTTTGAAGGGCATCTGTTGACATTTATATTATGAATTTCACTACAAAACCAAAGTTCACAGTTTCTGTGTTGGAACATTTTATGATTAAGCTTCATGAGCAAAACTACTGGATCAAGTGTTACCAGATTTCCAGTTAAAAGAATGTATGAAAAAGTGCTACTAATGGCATAAAGCAAGGATAAAAGGCCAACTGACGCTTGAGGATGGCTAGGAAACTCCTGAACAATGTCTATAATTGAACTCTATGTAGAGAAATTAAGATAGATCTTGGCAGACATGTTATGTTTCTGGACAAAGGGACATGACAAGCTACTGAAGTCTATGGGACAGGGCGCTTTCATAAGTGCCCTGTCCCATATTTATAGGCTGAAGGATCTGAATGATTGTTTTAGTAGGAGAATGAATGCCAAAAGCAATCTGAACAAGGTGAAGAACTTCACATGTCCCAAAAACTGTTTTATTGTGTTACACTCAACAATACCTTGCAGTTCATAAAAAAATATATATATACGTATATATATACATATATATGTGTATATATATATATCAACTCTGTGGCTGTGATCTCACCATGGAAACCAGCAGTACAAGTTTAATCATCCGCTCCAGCTGTGGCTCCTCATGTAAATGCAACAGTCAAGAGAATAAATTTTTCCAGAGTTTTTTTTTTTTTTTTTTTGCTATGTTGTTGGAGAGTTAATATTGAAAATGATGGAATAAAGCCTTGGACACCTCAGCCCCAATCCACAGTGAAGACCCTCACATACTCAGGCATACACACATTCTGTGAACTGAGATTTCCTAGTTTCATAGTACTGATTTCCTATGTTTCTCTGGATAAATTTTTCCATTTCCCACAATTTCAGCCAATGCATCCGCAATTGAGGAGGAAGAGGTAATTTGCCTTTTAGCTTTGAAAAATCTAATGGAAAGACAAAGCCATTAAACCAGATAAGGGATGAAGAACGTCCCCTACTTCTGCCTTTCCTACAGTTGACATCAAGACAAATTAGTCCAAAAATCTGAATTGATTTATCCCAAGACTCTCCAACATGTTTTGTGACACAAGTGATGTGCTCTGTGCGACCAGTCGCCAGGACTTGCAGCGTGACTGCCACTCTCTGTGACGCATAGACAGGTGTCAGCTCGGTGCTGCACACAAAGCACTGTTTCGGTACCGTTTCACACTGAGCAGTTCACTGCGCGACACAGAGTACGCATATGCTGCTGGAAATATTGACCTATGGCAGTAAAGACTCTTTCTTGGACGTAGACGGCGATTTATACAGAGACATTTGGCCATATCTACTTTTAATTTAAAAATATGCATAAGTAGATCATAAAAAAAAGAAAATAGCAGAGTGAGCGATACTCAGTAAGTCAGTCAGAACGTCCTCTGGCAGACTAAGGCCAAAGTAGTATAAGTATTTGTGCCTGGACCACACCAACAAAACCATAATCTGAGTCTCATCCTGTCAGCATAGGACATGGTCTATTTATTTTATTTGATAAAAGAAGGTCTCTGCATAGATGTGAGCACAGCAGTTTTGACTTTTCTGTTGCTCATTACTCTCCAGACTCCCTTAGACTGAACATCTCCCAAAAGTAAACTGGATCAATCAAAGCATCTTAGGCTCAAGCGGTCTTCCCGTAACTCCCACTATTCTCCCTCCCTTTCCTTTCTGATCAATTTCCCCACTTACAGTGACAGTTTGAAAACACCTCTTTGGCCATTTGGAGGAGACAGAGGATAGATGGGGTCTACTGAAGTAAATCCAATGCCAGGAACCACCTTTTCCTATACTTATGAGTGTATTTTTTCATATAGGTAATCATAAACAACACATTTGGAACCAAAAAAAAAAACAGACTTAGGGAAAAGTTTCCAGCTGCTACAGATCTTAGTTTTTCAAATTAATTGTGCAAGTATTTTTGCAGCACCATGGACAGCACCTTTCTGCTTTCTTTAAACATGAGTCGTGCCATTCTTGCAGCTCTTTTATGTTCAGTCAGTCCTTAATCTTTTAAGACTTTTTAAACCACCTACCTTGTTTCCATTATCACAAGACATGTTTCTCTACATATAGTTCAACTGTAGACCACGTTTTTTCTTTGTTCAGGAGTTTACAAAATCAATGATGAGTTATAATTTTCTTTCAGTTCCTATTGTTCTGACTTACAAAGAAATAAGAAAGATCTACATAAATAGTTAATAGAGTGAAAATCTGTTTTCAGAAAGTAAATGTAAGCATTTTAACAAAATAAGTGCATCAATATTGAGACCTATGAAGAGCCTCCTCCGGCTTTGCTGGAGCTGACCTGCGGTAAATTTAATGGATTGTAATGGAATACAATTGACAGTGCATATTTGAATGAAAGCCAAGAAATGAAGAGAATTGAACAGTTTGCAGATCTATGAGACTGTATTGTGGCAAAAGAAAAAAAAAAAAAACAAGACCAAAATAATCTGCAGCATTGAACATCCTGGAAATATAATAAGGGAACAGAGCTTGAAAACAGCAGGAGAGGTTGAGACCTGGGCTAGAAAGTTTGGGCTGAGTACACTGGACCCCTGCATATATGCAGTTTAGTGGTTTTTGGATTTAACTGTTCGCTGAATCTTTTGGAAGGGGAAAGGAGGCAGCAAACCCTGTTGGGTCAGGCTTGTTGAATGGAGATACCGAAGAAGATTTGAGGTCAAATACTGCCCATTATGATTCCACAAATGATTAGGCCATGGGTGTGATTACTTAATTAACAAGCTGTATGCAATTAACAATGAAGATTTTTCTGAAAATCATTTTTTGCCTTGACCTTATTTGGGTACTAAGTGTTGTGAAATAAAGTTGTTAACTTAGAATGTAGATAAATTTAAAGTATGAATAAATATTTATTCTTCTATTTATTCTGTGATCACAGCAGATCGGCCTTTTAAGGCAATTTTTATCGAACATTCATTTCTACACGGTTGAACCTCTAAATAAGCTATTTATCAGAGTAAAAAATTAGAGATTGTTAACTTTTACAGGGGTTTTGGGGTTACATACCTTTCACCTTTGTGAAAGGTATGTAGATTCTCAGCTTTAGTAACGCAGGCCTAAGCAGATAAGTTGTGCTTATGTGAAATTAGAGAGTCTGAAGGTGAAACGTCGATGCTTGCAGGAAACGGAAAGCCTCATTGATCAGAAGCTATTTTGGAAAGTGGAGTTGAATTAGGATAATGTAACGGCACTGTAAAAACATCACGTGAAGGACATCGAGATCCCTGTCTCCCAGAGCAACACGCCCAGGCATGGCATGACGGAAAATGTCCATATGGCCAGACTTGGCTGACGACTGGTGGGCCTGACAGGCTTAAACCGCTTCCTCTCAGGAGGGGGGATTTTTGACCCTCGTCGTCATCATCGGCCTCTCTAATCTGCAGCAGCTGAACGTTACATCAGCCGCCAGAGTGGCGCTTCACGTAATACCCGTAATTTTTGAAATTCAAGGTAATGCTGCAGTCAAAGTGCTGCCGTGCGCAGATCTCCCTGACACAGACAGACCTAACACCAGGCAGACCATTGATAGGAATGTTAAATCAACTCCAAGAGACATCAACTCTTAAAATCAAAGTGAGTGCAATTAAGTCTCCAGTGAGGCCTCTGTCAATCGGCCTCTCTTTCATCTTTTACATTGATAGTTCACTCGTTATGTCGATCGCAGTTGCAGGAGGCTTCTATCAGCTCAAACCCATCTCCCAACCCCACCAAGGTGACCTGGAAAGGGCTCTATCAGCGTATTATTATCTGTATTAAATGACCACAGGCAAAGGGAAATGCAGGCAGTGAGCTTCCTCTGCATACTTGCAGCTCTAGGTCCTCTATGTACTACTACTTGTTGCCCAGAAGTCCCAAGATTAGAGATGAGTTCAATGGAATCCGGTGGTCACCGTTGTTGTGGATGCTGATTCGAGAGATCCAAAACTAAAGCTTTCCTAAAGATTTTATGAATAAAAGTTGCTTTTGTTAATTAGTAGCAAGATTGAAAGAAAGACAAAGAGAGAAGAGGAAGCCGTGCAGTAAATGGGTTGGAGGTGGGCTTTGAATCAGGGTCAGCTGTGTTGACGGCTGTTGTTGAGGCGTGAGGTGTTTTGCTTCTTTCAAGACTCTTAGTTTTGAATAATGCAAAGGGTACAACTTAAATAAATTCCTTATGGCCCTGATGTGTGTGATTGATTTAAATATTACAAAATATCAGATTGTCCAGGTAAACAACCAACTTCCTTTATTTTCATGTCTCCCGGAATACAGCGTCCCTTTGATATGTTTTTTTGTACCACAGCAGCAAAAGTGCAGTAATCCCCAGTTAAAAATAGCCTTGACAAATCCCCTATTTATTGCTGTTTGAATAACATTTACTAAAAACAACGCTGCCCAGCTGTTTCACAGCAGGAGGTTAAAGAGCACACACATGGCTATCGCAGACTAAATTATAAAACGTTTAAAAAAATGTTTGTGAAAAGATTTAGCAGATTAGGAAAAGATCTGTCATTTTATCAAAGACAAAACTTGTCTTTTTGTGCTGTACTTACCACTTTTTTAAATGTCTGAATTGTAATAATATACCTGCTATAATTTTTTATCAGGCTTAACAGTGTTAAAATAAGGATTCTGCCCCAATGCATTCCCAAGGTGATTTAATGCATTAAATAAGAAATCAGATTTTTACACACTTTGGTATCAGGATGAAATTTACTGAAGGCTTCCTTAGTTAACGTGTGAAGGGTAAACATAACTGTACCAGATAGTTCCATGATTTTCAGTGTTTACTAAATCCTGGAAGTTTGTAACTCTAATCTTAAAACATACAGTTATTCTTGTACTAAAAGGTGCATTTGATTGCTGCACAAAACAGTCAGTTTTTTAATAAAACCAATGCTGCAAGACTTCATTTACCTGCAAAAGTGACACAGCAGTTTTTTTTTCTTGTTTCTTTTTTACACTCTTAATTCCTTCAAATTGTGAGGCTGATTGGCTGAGTACAAGGAAGCATTTGTCCTGGAAAGGATCGCCTTGTGGGAAATCAGCCTGATGGCAGCTCCTGTAATTAGTTCTGCTTGTTAGGAAAAATGAAGGGGTTACTAATTAGCAAGTGGATGGCTTCTTGACTTGTTGTGCATCTTTTCACTTCTTTCCTTAAAAGATCATCATTATCGTCTCTCAGGCATAACGGGGGAGGGCGGTTCTTTCCCGTCCTGCCACTCGACAGTTTAGCTCTAATGCAATGAATCTAGGTGGAGGAATCTCAAAGGAGGCTCTGTCTCGCTCTGATGGACAGGATGGCTGTTGTAAGCAGGTGCAGGAAATGCCTAGAGCTGCACAGAGTTGGGGTTTTACCGTGTTAGGCCTTTTAGCTGGGGTACTGTTAAATTTCAGGTCATTTGGGCACTGAGCTGTGACTGAGCGTTTTGTTGGAGTAACATGAAAACTCTTGCTTTAGATTTTGCTGGGAAACTCAAATGTCTCGGCAGTGGCTAAACTGAAACCAAAATTTTTTATGTCTCGTTTCAGTGAAACGATCTGATGTAAAAGACAAGGTCAACTAACCAAGAACCATAGAATCTCACAACTGGTCAGGTTTTCTGAGTTTGACTCAAACAGATAGCTGCCAAAAATGCCACAAAATCTCCTTTTGTCTTGCCTGGACCAAAAGCCATGCAATTTTTCTTTAGAGCTCAAATTATTTGGAGAACTACAGGTTTTAGAAATATTTTTCATGACACATCTTTTCATTGGAACAATATGGTACCAGCTTCACCTGTCACCCTAGATTAATCTTTCATCCCACTGAAATATGTTCACATCGCTGTCAAAAACAGAATGACGTGAATTATTTTGCTGAAAGAATAAATGGCACTGACAGTATCATGGATTTAAATAAAGTCGGTCATTAACGCGGCATAAAACATTTAAAAACTGTAATTCTGTGTAATTTCGCTTCAAAGATTTAGCAGGCAGAAAATGCAAATGAGATCCCTCCATAAATAGAAATAGTTTTATGCTCCCCGATTTCATATGTAAAAACCCATAATCCACCATTGATATTCAAAATTCAGGACTTCCGGCTCGGCTTTCAGCTTTTCATCACATATCCCTCTAAAACGTCCTGACGTTAAGCTCTGGTTGAGTGCTGAAAAATGAGCTGTTTTATTTGTAAATTTTTATTTTCAAATTTTTTTATTTTTTTTTTTACATCCAGTCAAACTGTTAATCAATAAATCTCCATAACACTGTGTTAAGACGCACACGGTGCCGGAGGGACATTTATCACCCCCCTAACTGATCCGCTTCCAAGAAAGATCCTGACGTGACATTACATAAGAGCTCGGCTACGCTGCTGCTGGTATTAGGGAACAGAAAAACTCCAGAGAACATGCTAATCTTCCTGCGCGATTATTAGTCATACTATTTAACGCTGGCTTAATGGAGGGAGCTCATGGCATAATTTCCATCCGGCATATTCACCTGCTCTACCCTAAATCTCCTGACTTGCTTTAGAGCTGGATGCTATGGAGTGAAATAAGATAATTATGCCGCAGTGTGCAGGGAATTAACCCGGAAATGTGAAACGGGAATAGGGAGCGGAGGTTATAATAACTCCGTGGAAAATTTCAGCATTAGCTGAACTTCTGCTGAAATTTTAAAAGAATTTAGATTTTTTTTTTTTTTTGCATCATTCTCTCTTCTGTAATCAACCCACAGAGGCAAAGCTGATACATGGTAAATTATGAGCTGCTAAACAGAAACACTGATATGCAGTGGGAGCTGCCATGTAACAAGGAAAAGTTTGAGTGGATTTAATTTTAAACTTTGTAATTGTGAGATAATCCACTGAAGCGGCCATAAACAATTTAAATGGCTCTCTTTAACCCAGTAAGCTGTTGGGAGTAGCACTAACACACCCTGATGTTTTCACCTCAAGAACTGAAGCCCTCTGCAGCCATCAGCGGATTTGGTATTCAGTGCAAAGCTGTGTCATTTAGCATGCAAATAAATCACAGAGTTAGCAAGCAATAAGTCCCTGTCTTGGAATTTGCGCGTTTTCAAACACTGCGATCAAACTGGATTAGTTTCTGAATTTCATTGGACATCGGGAAGGCTTATCAGCGAACATCAGCGCCTCCACAGTCTGCAAGTTCCTCTTTGAAACCACGTAGGCAGGAAACAATGCCTTGATATTCCAGGATCCAAACAAAAGCCTTTTTATGCGTTCCGCTTCCCTCGCGTTTAGAGTTGGAGGGCAACTGTTGTTTCCCACTCGGGTTTTTTGGAGATGAAGTGAACGCACTTCAGTCAGTCAGTCAGTTAGGAATGTCTTTTGTTTCAAAAATAAAACTGTTGCAGCATTCGAACGTGCCAAAAAAAAAAGAAAGAAAAGAAAATGGAGTCGTGCTGAGAATGACGGTTGTGAAAAAATGGATGGATTGTTAAAAGACAAGAGTCTCTTTGGCATGTTGTGGCACATTCTCTGCGACAAAGTTATCACATCAAAAGCTGACATTATGCTCTAATTTCACTTTCCTGCAAAAAGATGAAAGCGCAACTTGTCAAGTTGTTGCTTTGGTTGCCAAACTAAGTGAGCAAAGAAAGTACAGCATGTTGTAGCCCTACAATACATCCTGTAACATTGTCATCATTTTTGAGTAAAGTAGTAAGAAAAAAAAAAAATACTTCCCAGGTCACTGCAAATTCTTTGCAGCATTCATAAATTCTTAGGAATAATCAGACATGCAACTAAAAAGCTTTGAAATATGTCAACAAATTTCTGTGATATAATATTTCTAAAATACTGATTGCTGTGCCTTTTTTTGATGTCATCAGCCCAATTACACACAAAGCAGAATCGGCTAAATTATTTTCAGCGCACGTTCTAAAAATTTTGGAAATCACATAGCTGTATTTTTAATGTCAATGATCTTTTGTAAACATACATCAGTATATAAGTATGTTATCTTTAGCCACATGGAAGCAAAAATTCAGTGAAAGCTGAAATCCTGGATTCTCCGATAAATATGTCCTTTCATCGAATTACCTGATTAGATTTATCTTTTCGTAGCCTTTCAGACACTCAGGTTCTTGAGGACAATTTCCTCCAAGGCTCTTTGTTGCCTTTTAGAGACAAATAGTTTCGTTTTGACCTATGTGCTTTAATAGTACAGTTGATGGAGTGCTTGTACCAAGAATGGTCTTCCCATGATGTTTTCTCTGGAAAGTAACTGAGTTGTTTTTTGTTTTTTTTTCCACTGGCTTTTCAGTTGCATCTCCTGACCAGAACCTTTCATTGTCTGATTACTCAGTTCGTCAGGCAAAGTTACAAGTCTGCTTGTGGAAAATCATGGAGGCCACAGTGATTTGGGGCACTTCCAATGATAACAAAATCTTGCCTTGCTAGTCCACGAATAATATTCTTTTTTTTCCACCTGTATGCTCCGTTACCAAGCAAAGATTGTAAACTTCTTCTTTACTTGTCATCCAAGCAGCTTGGATGATCAATAGATTTTCAAGTCTTTTTTTTTTTTTTTAGATATTTTTAGTTTCTCTTTTGCTAGTTTTCAATTTGATGTTCATACCTTACACTTTCATCTTGTAATTGAGAAGCAAGAAGACATTTTGAGTCCTTACTGTGTACACAAGCAGGAGAGCAAATGTAAAGTTTTCAGGTTCAAGTTATTTGGGGATCATCTTGTTGGTTTTTACTTTGTCTTATGATAAACTCTGTTATCTTTAAAATAAATTCATTCATTTGACTAAATAAATGGAACCAATTTCTTTGACACTGCATGGCATTCACCAAGCAGCAAAAGTCCAGTCACCACTGCATGACAAGTTTTCACCCAGCTTGTGTGTCATGGATCCTGTTCCCGTTGAATATGTCAAAGGCATAATTGACAGCTGTGAGTAAAAGAACCACCATGATTACATCTCCTGCCCGCAGCCCTACAAAGCTGTAAAACTAAGTGGACGCATTTTAAGTAATTTGTTATGGATTAGAGTAAACTGAATAAAATGTTTCCCTGAAAATGGCGAAAAAAATTAGGAAAAAGTCCAATCAAGTGAAAGACGTTCAGAAACGATTACAAGAAACTCTCTCACTAGAAGAAAAATATGAATAAATACGTTTCAGAATCTAGACTAAGAAATGACTGAAATACAGCGGACATCCGTGATGTCAATGAAAACGTAAAGTGACATTTCTGAAGGAATTTCAAGGAAATTCGAGCGGATGCAGTCCGGTCCTGCCCGGCCTGTGACAAACACAACAGGCAGCCACAGCGGCAGGAGAGGAATCTGTCCCTCAAAGTCTCGTCCACTAACATCACAGTCAGTCTTCACTGTTGCAGTGCAGTACTGTCTATCTCTTTTGCTGTCTTTTCATCTGGTCCGTGTGGTTATGTGTGTGGCATGCTTCACATGTTTGTCCTCTTTTCTCTTTCTCTCCTTTCCCCCCCTCTTACTTCCTCTTCTCTTTGTGTTGGATGAGAAGTTGAGCCCCGGGGTGCCAGACGACGATGGCAAGTTGTCGGTAGGTCTCGTCTGACGGACGCTTTTTGCCTTCTCGCTTCCGTCTTTGTCCCCGTTCTCTGTGTTGATGTCTATAGTGTAAATTATGTGTGTAACTCCTTCTCCCACCCCACTGTGAACGGAACATGGCACACTGCTACTTCCAAGCCTCAGCCTCCCTGTGTGCGGAGTGTGGCGCCGTCTGTTTTCTGAAGCCCTTTGCCTTTTCCCTCCGTTTGCCTTTTGCACGCGGCATGCAAAAGGCAATTAAACAGGGAGCATGTGTCTCGCAGTCTGCAGACTGTTTTAATGCTTGTGTAAGAGCTTCCATCCAGAGAGCAGGAGGAGCAAAATAAAACCAAGCGGCAGAGAAGACGCATATCCGGCAAGCCCTAGCAATCACGCATTGTCTCCCTCGCCTCCCGCTCACACCCATACAGACTTGTGAATTAACACCTCACACCTCCGGTGCCTACGCGTCACCTGCGATCACCCAAAGGCAGACACATTCCCAGCAGCCGTCACCTGTGATGGAGCCTGATTTGTTTCCTTCTTCCCTAGCTCAGCTTCAGCTGCTGGAGGTGACCTTGGCGAGGATTCGTTCAGAGGAAGAAACTGAACTGTCACTCCAACTCAGCACGCCTGTCTCAACCAGCAGGGGCTTATGTTTATAAGAAGCTGTAGTGCTTCACGATTTATTAATTTTTTTTTACTTAGTTTCAGGTTACACACAAGGGTTTTGTGGAAAAGAGGATTATAGGGAGTCATTTTTCCAAGGTCGAAGCACATTCATGAGTAAATGATGCAGCGGCTTGAATCCATTTTCTAACTAGAACTGCACAGCACTTCAGAAGAATACATTTCTTCAATTATCCTTTGCTATTAAGTTAAAATAAATAAGGCATAAGAAAATACTTAAAGGTCCTAGCAAAAGCATTTATAAACATCAAGCCTTCTCATATTTTCGACTGTCACCACCATAAACTTCAATGTATTTTATTTGGTGCTTTTGTAATAAACCAGCACAAACTAGAGTGGTAGCATCTAATTGTGAAGTGGAGGGAAAATGATGCATGATTTTCCAAATCCAGCTGTTATATGAAGATCTCAGAGTTTTGTTAGATGACACTGGCAAACAAACAGCATCATAAACTATCATGAATTGGATAAGATGCAGTCTGACCAAGGTTAGGTCCAAAAACGAGTTTAATGATGTCTAGAAATCCACAAAAATCAGGAAGCACAGGTAACATGACACAGACTGGACAATATCAGGGAGGAAATACGACAAGGATCCAGTGGGGAGCAGGAGACTCAGGTGAGGTTAAATACACAAGGGATCATCAGGGGAATGAGAAACAGCTGGGATCAATCAGGGGGAGGACAAAAAACACAGGGACAAAATTAACAGCAAAAACACACACAAAAGTCCGCATCCTCACATAAACAAAAAGGAGCTCATCAGATAGGTCAGGGATAAAGTTGTGGAGAGGTATAAAGTCAGACTAAAAATAAATATCTAAAGCTCTGAATATCTCCCAGGAAAAACCGCAAGATTGGTAAATTGTCAAATGTAAGGTGTTCTTGCAGTTAGTCGCAGCTACGTAAGAAACGTGGAAGAAGGTTCTCTGATCTGATGAGACCAAAGTTGTGCCTGCATTCAAAAAAAGGAGGCAGCATCAACCTTTGGGAATGCTAAATTTAGATAAATTCTGGAAGAAAAATTATAGAAAGGCATAAGATAAGGACCAAGACTGAACTTTCAGCTGGAAAATATTCTGCAACATAGATATAGGGCAGAAATGAATAAGGATTTCAGCTTAAATCAAATCATATTCATGTATTAAAATGGTCCATTGAAAGATTGTCTTCAACCAACTTGAATACAGTCCAACTTGAGCTATTTTACAAAGAATAATGGCTAGTATTTAAATGTACAAAGTTTATACAAGCACAGCCCGAATATCTGCAGTTGTGATTGCAGCACCAAGTTTTCTCCACATAGATCCAAGATATGCATCATTTTCTGTCCACTTTGTGTTGGTCTTTCAAACAAAATTCCAGCAAAATGCCAAAATAGTTTTTGGTTGTTACATGGAACCACATGATTCAGTTCGAGAGTTACTAATGTGGAAATTAAGCGTTGTAATTCAGGTTTTTAGAAAAATCATACAATGTAGCAGATGGGTATTTTCACTTGGAGATGAAAGTTCAAAGTGAAAGAGCTCAATACTGGGAGCAGCATATTTGACTGACGATGCGTCTCTTCTCTCGTAGGCCAGGCCTCGCCTGCAAAGGGGCGGCAGCTCTGCTTCTCTGCACAACAGTTTGATGAGAAACAGCATTTTCCAGCTGATGATTCACACACTGGACCCTTTAAGTGAAGGTAAGGTAACTTGTGCAACAGAAGCAAAACATTCTTACTGTGAGGAACAGACATAAGAATGTGTATGGTCAGACTGAGGGAGCCTGGTATGCGTCATCAATCTTGACCTTTACTTTTAAAATTAATTCCAATAAACTGTTTGAAGTGGGGGTTTGTAGAGAAATTATTGGTATTTTGTACCCTACCTGCAGGGGACAGAAGTCATAACAAACTGAGCTTAAAGAAATAGAAGAATGTCTTACAGTAATGACAGTTGACAGGTTACTTCAGACTCAACTAATGGGTCTGAAGTAACATAAGAAACCAACCAGAATATGAATTTTCTCTGCAAAATCTTGTCTAGGGTGCACTAAAGAACACAACTTGTTTGCTTATGAATCTTTCCCAGCTGTTTCGATCATGTAGGCAACTGGTCCATTCGGAGGCCCTGGTTCAGAGTGGAGGAGGCTGGTCGCACTAGTGGTGGCTCATTTACTATGTGGCTTGCATTTCATTTGGACATCAGAGATTTTTATTTTTAAAAAACAGCTATATTTTCGTCATGCCAATGCAACAACCAATCAGAAAAAACGTGATCGAAGCTCTCCAAGTACTTGTTTGGAACACTCTTGAGTGCGAACCTGCCACCACTCTGAATGATGGCAGGTTTGATGGAGCAGCTAATTCAAACAAACCACATTCCAATAAGTACAATATTTTGATCAGGAGCCTTACACATAGCGATTGGCATGTGCTTCACTTCAAGAAAAGCAGAAGTGACGCGCACATCCAAATTGCACATACAGAGGGATTGCTGAGGGTTAAATAGAGTTTTTCAGGTTGAAGTTCAAATGCAAAATTCATAAAGGATCCTGGATTGGTACTTAATAAGAAAAAACACAACCAACAGCTTATTTGGTTTACAAATGAGCAGGTCTTGAGTGAAAGACTTTCACATTTTGGATTTTGTTAACAGGATACAGTAGGTGTTCAAAATCATTTTGCAAAATGACAACAGCCACATGTGTAGAATTGTGGAGTTGTTTCTTAAGTTGGTCACCTTGCTCCATCAGGGCTCATAATCTGACTGGCATGATCATCTTTATTCTAATCCAGATTCAGATTTCTACCACTTTTGCTGCTGTGGGTAACATAACACATACTAATAACTATTTCACAGAGCCCCACTCCAAAATAATAAACAAACAAAAAAACAAAAACTGAACTTCCACTGTAATCCTCTTTTCAGCTGTGTGAGTTTGGAATTGTCCTTTCTGTACGACTACAGCTAAGCTCACAATCCTGCCAACAAAGAGCAGCACCAACTGTCCTAAGTAATTGTCAAATGAACATAATTGCACAAGAGCCTCATTTACCTCCTGAAAATCCATCAAACCTCAAAAAAACGACCAGTGAAGTCCCTGTGTTGTGTACGTCGAGAGTGATTTATTACACTTGTTCTACAGCACAGCTGAGGTGGCAGGTAGATCATTTGCCTTTAATCCAAGATGATTGCCTATTAGCTCAGCTAAGGAAACAGCAAAACAGCAGTGTCAGACCTCTGGGGGAGGGAATAAATATGTTAATATTTTGGTAGAGGTGCTGTGTCATCTTATTTGTATCCCACCGTGAAAAGATGAGGGGTGAAAAGAGAAACATTATCTAGAACAGACAGTATGCACAAATTTTGCAGGCTTGTATCTTCTAATACAGCTTGGGACTTAGAGACCTGCTGTCCACAATACCAAAACATTTATAGCCCTTGATGAACCCTGGACTTATGTGTCTGGGGAGTTTATGTGGTAGATTAATACAAAGTAGTGTATATTTATGAAGTGGGGGAAAATGATACATATATATATTTAAATGTTATAATACTTGCTGAAAATGTTGAAAAATGTGATTTCTATGCATTTGGGGCATAGTGGAAGTAGATGTTCTTTTAAAAATAAAATTTTTTGAGCTAAATGAAAAATGTTATAAATTTGACGATACTTGAACTATTTTGAAAAGCAAAAATGAGCGTAGCCGGGGAATCATAAAGCAAAATACCTGTGATTGTGACTGCTTCAAATGATAGTTTTACAATCTATTAAATATACAACTATTTTCAGTTTTATTTATAAAAGAATTCAAAACCATCTTTTATTTCCCTTTCTGCTCACATTTATACTCTGTCACGGAAAATCCCAATAGAACATAAATAGGTTTGTGGTTGCAACATGACAAAACAGGAAAATCTTCAAGTACTACAAGGTACTGTATGTTGTTGGCACGGTTACAGCATTCACAGTTCTTAGCATGACAGCATAAGGTAATACCTGACTGGATAAATGCCAAAAACAATCATAAACCAAAATCATTAGACCACAGGGTTCTCCCATGGGTGCATGGCATCACATTAGCAAGTATTTAATGAGTAGTAAGAAGGTATTTAAGTTTTACTCCAAGAAACTTTGCTTCAAATCCAAAATATATCATGACCCATCTTCTGAGTGATTTACAAACAATAAAGATGGGCTTTTGAATCATGCATCTGTATGGATCTCTGCTAGGAATACAAGGCAAACTGTGCCCTTGTACATTTATCCTTTCAGTATCATGAATAAATACCACTCATGGATATTTGCAGAATGTTATGCTTTGTGCAGATTTTTATATCCAATCCAATCTCCATCAGGGTTTATATCATTAAAAGTGAACTGCTTTTGGTTTCAGTCCCCGTTAAACTTTTGCGCTATTCAGGTTTTAAATTAAGTGCCTGTGAGCCGATGAATAACTAAAGACTTTTAACAGCAGATTCAGTATGAATGCAGAACAAATCCTTCCAGACTTGACTGACGGGTCTTTTGCCAAGCAAATGACTGGAACTGAATGCACTGAAACAGCAAGTACAGTGTGACACGACGTGCACAATGAATAAATTACTCAAGAGAACAAAAGCAACACATAAGGCTTCGGCTCACTTGGATTAGGTATTAATTAGGTATTTCTTTGTAGTACTTTGGGAAAATTTCTCATCATCCAGAGGACGTATAAAAATGATATCAGTCTTTTACATAAGGATGTTGCTTTAAAATTCACCTTGTAAAGTGTGCAGGTAACATTTGGGGCATTTATTGAATTGATGGTGCCACATTTTACCGATTTTCATGAAGTAAAAGACAATTTTGCTGAAGAGTTCACAGCATGAAGTCCCATAAAGAAGTGCATTCATCAAAGATGGAGACCGTGCTGCTTGTCCTTGTCTGTTCTCGGCCTGTGAGAGCGGTTTATCAGGGCTGCAGAGATCTAGCAGGACTCCATCCATTCATTTTTTATAGGCCTCTCTCAAAATAGAGAGAGGCCTATAAATGCTGAACGAACGTCTGAGGTTGTCTCGCCAGTTCTCGGAAATGCTTTTCCTCTTGTTAGACTTTTAGAGAGGGGTTAGTTAGCATAATTGTGTTGCATGCATATGCGTGTGTGTGCGTGTGTGAGAGTGTGCAGTTTTGTCTTTTGTGATTTTACCACTCAGGTTCATTATTTCTCAGCCCTTTACCTTCTGCTGACACCAGTGGATCTGGGCTCTGGAGCCGACGTTATGTGGCCAGTGTGTATCTGGGATATTTTTTCTTTCTTTGAGGAATCAAAGCCGTACATTTAATACAACATCCAACACTGTGCAAAAGTTTTGAATCCCTCCTTTTTTCATATTCACATTATATATAATAAACCAGACTTTTCGGGTCCTCGTAAAATGGCTCTGAACAGCTGATTTTAAGGATTTCTAGCATTTTTTTTTTTTTGAAAAAAATTTCTTGGCTGCTTTTTACTCGTTTTATGTTTGGTACCTGACCATATCAGAAATTTTGTTTGTTATATTCACTTTTATCTGATCTATTAATTCTTAACAATGTTTTATAATTTACTAGACAGTATATTGTGTCAGCCAAGTATAAAGACTGGTTAAAAAATGAGTGAAAATTCTTTAAAGAAAAGCTCAAACAGAGTCTCAGAAAGCTGGTGGAGATTAGCTTAAAGAGACTCTGAGTTTCTCCGATTTATTGCCAGTTTCCCTTATCAAATTGTACGAATGGGCACACTTTGGTTTTATTGTTCTTAATGACTGAAATGTACTTTTATTATTATTTAAATTATCTGAATAATAATCCCATTTTATGCTGTTAATATTTCACACATACATCCGTACATTCAGGTCCTTGCAAATTAAAAGTTTGCTCTAGAAATAAAGCATATTCATTATCACATATGTTGAATAGCTACATCTAGTGCATCAAGCAGTGCTACTGAACTGCTACTGAATGCTACTGATCAGTACCAAATCATAATTTGAAACAAAAGCACAGCATTTAAATGAACCAATGGTTAAAAAAAAATGGTTGAAATAGCTGAAGTAACAGTTCAGTTTGTTATGCAAAGGGATAAGCAGATGGCAAAAGTGTGCTTGTGTGGGTCTGTTTGTAAGACATTTAGTTACTTATAATTTTGTCCAAAGTTTGAATTCTTGTGTGTTTTTTGAGAATTTTTTTTATGTTCAAAGTAGAAAAAAAGAAATCAGGACATGTCTCACTGCAATTCAGCATACATGGGATATTACTTTTTTTTCACTTTTTGAGCTGAATCACTACGACAAGTTCACCTTTATAATAATAATATAGTTTAAGGAGATGCACCTTGACATATTTCATATTTTGCAAGACATCAGAAAGAGTGGTTCCTTACTTCTAATTTAACTTTCTTTGCCCAGATGTAAGAATTATTTCTCTAAGTTTGCATCATTTCATTGAACTACTAACATAAAAAATGGTTTGTTGACCCTTTTACAATATTTCTCATCTTGAAATATTGCCCCATAATTATTCAGTTCTCGCTTTCTCACTGAAGATCACCTGGATTTATCATGTCTCTGTTTCTGTTTTCTTCTTATTTCTCTTTCTTTTACTGTCCCCTCAGAATTTGCTGACTCTGGTGAGTTACTCCTCTAATTTCTGTGTCCCTTCTTCCCCGTCCTCTTCCTCCTCCTCCTCCTCTCTTCCCACCCCTCGTATATGGCAACAGCAGATATGTTTGTTCTCATTCCAACATCTGGGAAGCCGCTCTTATCCGACGTGCTCTCTTATGTATACATGTTCTTAACGCCTCTGTGGTGTATGTCAGCTCTCTCCCTTAAATATGCCATTCTCTTCTGTGGATGCTTTCTGCTTGGAAACCCCCTCTGTGATCATTTCTGCATTGTTCCCCCCTCCCCCATCGTTCCTGATCCTCTCTCTCCTCTTTTAAATTCGCGAATGCTGTAGCTTTTCGTCAATGTTTTCTGTGTGGAACTCCAGTTTGAAGAGGATGGCGTGTCGGTTCCTTTATCTTGCCATTAGTTTATAAACACATGCAATTTTTCTTGAATCCTTGTCATCAGAACTTAAAGTCAATAAGTGCTCAACAGAGAAATCACTAATTTGTATTCCCTAAGTTTCTTTCCTTTTCTTTTTTTAAATCAAACTGTTATTGACTCACATTCGCCTGATCCTGACGGTATTCTGTGTTTACTCAGCATCAAATCCTTTGCCCATCTGTTTGTCTTGTGCTCCTCTGAATTCAAATGTATTTTAGTGTTGTGACATACTTGAGATCTACTTGGAGGAAGAAAAAAAAAATCGTAGTAATGGACTGGGACAGTTTGTTTCAGGCTCTAATATGAAGTTCTTCCACCCATATGCAGCTACAAACAAAATCACTCAGGAACGGCATTAAATATTGAACGGCACAGAGATATTGGGAGTGAGCGGAGAGGGCTGGAGCTCAGTCGACCGTCTGAGACGAGACTCTTAAAAACCCCAGTCAGGATTCAGGCGGCATTCCTGAATTTGTTTTAAGCTCTTCCATAAGATTTATCACACAGGTTGACGTATGCTCATTATAGTTATTAAGGTCACATTTGATGTTGCGGATCATACCTGGAAATGGAATAAGTTGACTTTGATTATATTTGGGTGGAGTTTAGGTAGGGTGTTTCATATATGCTGGACAGGCCTGAAAGGATAACTGGAAGTGAAATGGGAGGAGGAGGCTGCAAGGATTCAAGTTGGAGCAGATACACAATAAGATGCGTTCATATTGTGGTATAGTAATATATAGTAATATATTTTTTGCCCAGATTGCAAAATTTTTGTAATGTCACTTAATTTTGTGGCTTTTAAGTCATATATTTAGTTCTTTTGGATTGCTAGAATGATGGTGATCCAGAATAATATATAGTTCATGTATTATTTGAACTTTTAGATTCTAGTCAGCTGCTCTCTGTTGTGAAAGCAATACTTTATCGCTCTAGTTAAATATAGTAGCAACAGTCCAAAACCAGTCCCTGTAGTTCAGTTCTGACCGCATGAGGAGAACTTTCACAACAAATTCAAACTTCTGCACCCACTTGTTGGTTTTCTAAAAATCATTGAAGTTGAATAATCCTTGCATGCTAGAAAAAGAAAGATTAAAACGAATCAATAAAAGCTCCAAATTAACACAGTCAGCTTGTCCATCCTGACTATAGGTTAACTTCTGGCCAGAACCGCAGATGAAAATAAATGCATGTTTTAAAGATAGAAAGAGAAAAAAAAAGTAATTTAACTTGCTGTTTACTTTAAATATCCACCAACTCACAGCCCTGTTGTGTGTGCAGCATTATTGCTGTGGCTCAGACTGTTCAGTCACTCTTCAGATGATTGCTATCTCACTGAGATAGACAAGAAAGATTACTCACCCTGCCAGAATGACCTTGCGCATCTTTGTTGATGTCAGGTCTTTTTTTTTTATCGAGCGCAGGTCACACCAAGCTTGTCAGTGGTCCGAGTAGAGACCAGAGAAGGTCATCTGTGTAAACCATGATGCACACTTATTGGCAGACAAACTGCTTACAGAGTAAGCTGGTGGCACGAAAGAGGGCATAGCTTTCAGTTTCCTTGGAAACCGTAGATGCTAATCAAAGGACATCCAATTAGCTCTTCCTTTTGCATTCATACACACAAATAATATTGAGAAAATAATAATTTTCTCTTCAATTTTACAACCATAAATAGAGAGGAGGTAACGCTTCACACACCAGCAGTTGTGTGTGATTGGTGACCCAGGGCCACATTGATCACGGTTCAATATTGCACTCACTGTCACTGACCCTCTGGGCAATGGAAATGCATTTTCCATTTCTACAAATATAACACATTGACTTTTTGTTTTTTACTTTAATGTTGTATTAACACAACACAACCCTTCCATGGTTAATAGCAGTAGAGAACACAGTATAACATCACATTGGTAGTAGATGTTTCCAGATAGGACTTAGATATTCTACATTCAGTGCAGTCTTTAAAGTACAGTGTAAATGTTTAAAGCCACTCATCATTTTTCTTTTGCATATTCTTAGTCAGTTGTTGAATAAGTCTCCTGAAGGTATTTTATTATTGGTTTTCTTTGGATTCTTGCTACTTTTTAATGCATTTTTTCCCCAATCCTTGTATCTGACCTTGACAGCTTACTGTGCAGTGTGTGCTGAAAAATGAAAGAAGTCAACAAGTCAACAAATGGAGATCAAAAAAGTTTTTTACACTCACTTAAGGAGGTTTTAGTTTCTCTGATAAAGAGTTAATGCACTTGGGGGAAATGGAAACACATTTGCTGAATTAGTTCTGACGTAGTGAACTTTCCCATTGCAGGGTGGGTTTGTGCCTTACTATAGGCACGAAACTCAGATCAATTTTGTGATCCATTCTCGTTTGCAGTCTTAAGGACCTGAAGTATATTTTGTCCGGAGCTATCCAGAAATTTGATGGGAATGTCATAATTGAGACAGGAAGTGACAAAGTGAAACACATCCACTTTGGGGTAAAATATTGTAAAAAAAGTTGCGCACTTACCAATGGTTGGCGCTCAAAAATGCAGAAAAAAATGAAAGAGTGAAACAATGGTCTTGCTCAGCTTTCTGTTTACCATTAGACCACTTTGTGCTTACATTACTGGGATTTCCGGGACATACTCTCACGTGAATACTCACTCTGCCTGGTGGTGCGTTGAAAATTCGGATGCATATGGTGTGATTTGGGCCTGACCCTCTGTTAGAAATTCAAATTGCTTTAATTGTGTTGAAAAAAAAAAGAAGCTCAAAGTTCAACTTGAGTTGCTGTTTTCTCTCAGCAATAAAGCAAATGTGTGTTTTCCCTGAAAGCTTTTCCATTTTTTTAGATAAATAATTTATTAAATTCTTATGGATCCTATCATTCAAAAGAGGCTTTGAAGTTTTGCTCCACTTCATGTAAAGTTGATAACTAATCACATTTCCAGTGTGTTATGTAATTGGGCTCAGCCAGCCATCGCATCAGCCGTCAATCCATCGTTCTTGTTATCAAACCACATACCCACACATGCTACACCTCGCAGCCAGCTTAGACCGCTTGGGTAATATAATCAATGTTAAAAGCCTTTTTGCTTTTGCACAGACTATGAATCCCCTGATTCTCCAGCCCCCAGCACACACGCTGGACACGTACACACACTCGCTCTCACGCTTGGCTCACTCACGGTTTGGAGGTCACGTCACAAGGACAAGGGTTTGGTTTGTAAACAACAACAAACCTGACTGTCTTTCCACACTTGCAGAGCATGAACACGACACTGCATGAAGGCAGTAATTTTGATTTGAAGTAATTGGGCTCAGTAACAGAATTGCTTCACTGTGAATTTAAATAGAAATCATATAATCAAATGAGATTCAAGCACTTTTCTGGAAGTGCAGCAGAAGAGCAAGGCATGTTGCAGTGAGACACATTTTCATCTCATTAGACTGATTTTTCAGAACTGCCAAGTCTTCTATGCAGCATGAGATTTTCGCTATAGTTTCATCACTAGAGCAGAGCGGCTGCACGCTCAATATGATAAATATCAGCGTTAAGTTTTTGCTGCAACACATTTCTATGTATAAAATTATCTGCACATGAAGGAATTTATAGTCTTTTTGCAATGACAATCTTGTGTAGGAAGATTAAGCTAAGTCAAATTATTTCAAGATTATGAGACTGATTGGTTTTTAATAGATAGTGAGCCATCCATCCATCCATGCACTTTCTTCCGCTTTATCCGGGGTCGGGTCGCCGGGGTAGCAGCACAGAATGGAGGCCCAGACTTCCCTCTCCCCAGCCACTTGTTCCAGCTCCTCTGGGGGAATCATGAGGAGTTCCCAGGCCAGCCGAGAGACATAGTCCCTCCAGCGTGTGCTGAGTCTTTATCATTGTTTGTAAATTGTATTATGGATGAAGTTAGGGCTGTTCGAGAGGTCATTTCAGAAATGTAGTTCTGCTACAACAGACATTTTATCAATCTTACTCAGATTTTGAGATGACGATGAAAACGTTAGTCATAGTTTTCCTTATTCTCCCATCAACGTTGTACTTTGAACCAGATGCTGGTCTAACATCATGATGCTACCATCACCATGTTAAACATCTCATACAATATTTGTAGACTTGAAAACTTCTCCTTGAATCCTTCAAACATACTTCTTGTTAATTTGGAAAAAAAGGTTAGTTTTTATCATTAAAAAGCAAAAGAAAAGCCTAAAGAGAACCGATGAAACCAGGAGTCTTATGTCACAGGGAGAATGCTGGATAGAAAACAAGTGAGAGATTATTGAAGGGTTGCAGCTGGGAAGGAATCAGGTGGCTGAGAAATGAGGGAGGCTAAGCAATAAAAATAACACAAGGAGAACACCATGAACACAGGAATGACATAAATAATATCTAGCACATATAAATCCACAAGAAACACTAACGAAAGTTAAAGCTTATCCATTTGGGGAGCTGCAAACTTTAGCCAAGCTTGAAGGCTTCTGTTGTGAAACCGGGTCTAGCAGTTTGCAGTTGTTGGTTGAGCGTTGATGGTTCCCATATCAGTTTCCTTTTTGGGAGCGTAATAATTTGGATGTTCTTCCATCCACCGACACATTTGGATCCTTTTCTTGTAATTGTGTTATTTAGAAAGTAGTCTGGATTGTACAATAAACCTTTCAAACATGTTTAAATGTGCAGCTCCTCAGAGACTTTCAGTGAAACACTCAAATTATGGCATTCTTCTGAGTTACAGTCAATCAAGTGGCAGCTGTCAAACAAATCCTTATTTGTGTTAGCAAATCAACAATGATTGGTTCTCACTCGATCGTTGTTAATAATGAGAAATTAATAGGGTTTCCCTTGTGAAAAGACATTCTAGAAAAACAAATATTGTGTCAGTGTGTGATGCTGTGTTTTTTAATCTTTCAGAGGAGGAGCTGATGGTTGGAAATTCCGAAGTTTCTAGTGAAGAGCAGAATTGAGTGATTGTTTTTTTGTCATTTTTGTTATACAAGGCCAGAGAAAGCAAATCAGTCTAAAGCAATTACTCTATCACTTCAATTTTTGACTGTAAGTGTAAAATCCTTACTCTGATGTGATTGGTTAATTTTACTCCAAATGGAACAGGCTGCACATTTCTACTTTTGTCTTGTGTGTCAACAAAGTATTTTCCCAAAAATCTGGGATCATCAAGATGATATTTTGGAAATGTGACACTGGCCTCTGTGTTCTTAGTGACCAGCAGTGGTTTTTGTTCATTTTGCTTCTTCTGTTGAGTCTTGATCACTGACCTTTGCACTGAAGACAGTTCTGAATTCTTCTGTGACATCCTGCATGAATCTCCATTGCTCCCTTAAGGTGGTTTTGGTAGACTAACACCTTCTTTGACAATTAACCACTGTTTCATGCTTTCTCCATTCGTAGATAATGGATGACTCTGTGATTTGCTGAAGTCCCAAAACCATATAAATGACTTTGTAAACTTTCTAAAACTAACAAATAAATGTTTTTTTTTTTCTGATCTTGCATTCTTTTAGAAATTTAGGGAATCGTGTTGCTTTTTGAGATTTTCAGCCTACTTCATGTTGTCAGTCAGGTCTTATTTAAGGTATTTCTTAAGTTTTCCTGAAGTAGTAATCAGCTAATGAAGCAAAAATGTTGGTAATTCATGACTTTACAGACCCAGGTAGGTTTAAAAAACTATGTTCTTCATTTTATATTTACTCTGTTTATCTTTGTCTGATAGTAGAAGTTGCTTGACAAACTTTGATGTGACCAATATGCAAAATCAGGAGAAATCTGTAAGGAGGCACACATTTTTTTGGCAATGTATGTCTCTTTTTTTGCAGTTCTATGTTGTACATTTATTCTCTTGCAAAGTATTGGACTGAAACATGACCATTTACGAGGAATATATTTAGTCATCATATTCTCAGTAATGTCCTTTTGGTCTAAATTTAACAGGTAGTTCAGGACTAAACATAGGCTACAGCTAGACTCTGTTTTAGATTATGCTTTCTGCTCAGTGGGAAGTCAAACAGTGAAGCGGTCTGTGTTGAGTATGATAGGTTCTATATGCTCCTTAGCTTTTGTTAAGGAGTGGTGGGATCTCGTTGGTTTGCTGTCTATTAAATGATTTTCTGTCCTAACAGATGTACTCAGGCAGTAGTTTATTCTTGTGTGTATCATCAAATGAGCACACAACCCAAAACGCTCTGCTGGGAGACAAGCGAACATATTTATAGTTGGAACAGAACAGCTCCAAGCTGTGAGATGCTTTTTTTTTTTTTTTACTTCTGAGGCAAAGAGCAACGTGGGAGGCAGGAGCTTGTGTTCTCCTGCTTCATGTTCAGCTGTTGCTGCAGATTTGTGTTCCTGACTAATTCATCATGCAGATGTGCTGACCGTCCTGGTCCCTGTGGCACGGAGAACTGCTTCAGTAAGGGAATCAAATTAGCCGTTGTGGTTTCATTGTTGAAATAAAACGCTGACTCACGAGGTTTTATTTGGGAAAAGGTCGCATACAGAGGAGAGGAGGACTCATCTTTTTTTGTTGTTGTTGTTGTTGCATGTTGACCTGATATATTTTGCATCCTCGTTCAGTCTGTTTGTTTTTAATTTATCGTTATAAGTGTCATAATTTCATCCCACTCTTTTTTTTTTTTACACACTTTCTATTTAAATACACTCTGTCACTGGGAGGCTCTTCTGACCGAGTCACTGTGAGGCTCCAGAGTGTTCTATATGCAATTCAATCTTTGTTTTGCACTTATGCAGTGATGACTCAGAGAGATTTTTCTTCTTTCTGTTTGTCACGTCTTGTGCCTTGTGTGAGTGTTTTGCACAGTGTTGTGTGATCTACGTTGAGCCAAGCAGACCTGTGCTGTTCTGTCATGTTCACTATTTCCCTTTTCTTTGTGTGTCCGTTGCCTTACCCTGTGTCTTTTGCTGTGATGTTGTAGAGCTTGGGACTTATGGGAAACTAAAATATTATCACTCAATGACTGAGGAAGGTAAGCCCAAAAGTTTTCACTATTTTCCTTGTGTAATTCAGCGTCCGTCTTCCCCTCTTGGTTTTGTCCCTCTCCTCCTCATCTTCTCATGATGAATCATCTACTTTTCCACCCTCTTTTTGTGTTGTTGCTCGTGACACACATTTTGCAGTTTTGTTTTTCAGTTTGGCAACAATCTCTGAGATTTCACTGACATAAGTGCAAATCATGGTGTCCATGCCATTTTTTACATTTTTATTTTTAAGTTTGCTTTTTTTTATTATTATTATTATTATTTAAAGCTGTGTTGTCGCTATCAAAAAAAATTATGTGTTTTCCTGTGAGGTGTTTTCCGTTTTTTTAGCTGTGTAAAACCAACGAGTCCAATGTTTCTCACAGTGCTTTGTAAATGTACGCATTTACATTTTGCCATGTTACAACCACAGATTTTAATGTAATTCCTTAGGATTTTATTGGACAAACCAACAAAAAAATTTGTTCTACCTAGTGTAATTCTCTTGCAGCTCTATACTTAGTAAACCATCAATTCAATGCAAATAAAGCTGCAATCTTTCCTTGTAGAGACTGAGATGTTTGTCCATCCTTTGTAAAATACCTCAAATTCAATCAGGTCATTATATGTGAACATCACATTTCAAGTTTTGCCACAAATTCTGAGTTGGATTGACTGATTGGATGACTAAGTCATTCTAACACATTAACACACAGTAATGTGCAGTATTACTTTTCAGCTAAACCTAAAAGTTACATTTTCAGTAACTCTCCTCTGACCAAAAACTTACTGGCACATTTTTGTTGTGTCCCCTAGAGTCTGGGTGTCAAACTCATTTTCATGTTGGGCCACATCTAGATCATAGATCTTCTCAAAGGTTTGGTTGTGGAAGAACAAAATAGATAAAACCCATTAAGAAATTTCAAAAATATTGATAAATATCTGTCTCTACATTCAGTGAATTCCTGACATTAAGTAATATTTAAGATCTTTTCACATTGATCAAATTAGGCGGTATACAGATAAAATCTCTAAAAAGCGATGACAGGGCGAGTTTGACGAATGTGCCCTAAAATTCTTGTGTAAAATTTTTAGACTTTTAATAGTTTATGCAGATTTATGCTTTACAGTACAAATAGTCATTTGGGCAGAATTTTCCAAGCGCTGTGGATCTCTTTAGCTCCACCAGAGTTACTCTGCCTCTCTTGGTATTCCTGATTAATTTGGCCTCTCAGTTTAGAACAATAATCTAATTTAACTCAACTTCATATTTCTCTGCATTTTCCCTGACCTCTCTATCGTGTCCCTTCACCTCTGTGATACTGTCTGCTCAGGCTAACAAACCTCCCCAGGCTTTCACAGAAGAGCTCAGTTTATAGTAAAATTGAATTACAGACAGAGACACTGTAATATTAATAATGAAGATGTAATGTCTCAATTGAATTGGTTGTGTTTGCTTTCATTTAGGACTAACAGAATAATGGGGCTGAATAAAAAATAAAAAAAACATGACACATTTTTTATTTTACCATAAAATGTAAAAATAGCCATAATTATTTATTTTGTAATTATGCAATACTTTCTGTTGGTCAAACAAAACTATAATAAAATTAAGTAAAGTTTTTAGTGGAAAATATCAAAGGCTGTAAATTCTTTTGCAAGGAACCACGATTTAATTCTGTGAATGTACTAAAATATCTGTTTCGCAGGCTGCTAAAACACATTCACATTCATGTTCAGACTTCAAGAAACAAAAGATTTGTTTTCTCCTCCTTTGCTCTCACTCTCACTCGGTTTCTTTGTTTCTGTAACCCATCTGGGTTGCTGAGAAATACATCATCCACGCCTCAGCGCCCGCTTGGGGGATTCACTTACACCAGCAGCGGGTGCGCACACCTGAGACGTACGTTGCTGAATTTGGCAAACCGGAGTGACTCATCCGCCCGCCGCTTACGTAACGAGTGGAGCTGACAGGGAAACAGAGCGGCTGTGTCAGAGACAGGCAGGCAGGGAAGGAATGGGCTTGGTTATTCTCAAAGACTCTTAAATATTCCACAGATTACAATGCCCCTGTCTTTAGTTTTGGCAAAGTATAAATAGTTCTTACAGATTTGATTAGTATAAAGAAAAAACACTGAACCAAATCTTTGTAGATTTTTCCTCTATGCTGAAGTTATCAATAACAACCTGGTCCTGTTTGCCTCTAAGAACATCTTCATATATTTGCAACATCGTTAAAAGCCGACCTCTCCATAAACCTTTTTCTATAATTTATTTTCTCTTTGAAAAGAGCTACCGTAAATGATCTATGTTAAATGGTAAGCTCCTAAATGGTCAACGATTCCATAACACAAGTGAAATAAAAAGATAGAAAGATGATGAATTGCACTTTCTCCATGGCTAGACCCTCAGTCATCTACTTTACAGACATGCTCTTCATATTCACTCAACAGGACGTTTAAAAGATAGCATCCTTAATAAGAGAGATGGATTAGCACATTAGCATTAGCTAAAGTTGTTATTGAGCACTGTGGGAGAGTCCCAAGACAAATTTATTTATCATTTCACTTTTTTTTCCCAACAAACATATTGATGAACTCTTTGGAAGGTGTGTGACCTATTACTGGCATAAATGCAAAAAATGTTTTGAAAGCAGCATACCTTCCCGCAGGGTGGTGGAGGTACCTCCACCTTCACGCATGTTTAATAACCAGGCGTTATGCTGTTCAGCATGTGAATTTTAAGTTGACATGTACCTGGGTTATCCTGCAGAACAATGTTGAGAAGCAAACAACAAATCACCTCTGAAGGGCTCAAAAATATAACTTTTGAAGGTTTTGGGCAGATGCTGGGCAAACATTTATCCAATCACTGTTAAGATGAAAAGCTCTCAGTCAGGTTTATTAGAAATCTTGAGCAAGGTGAGATGAAAGAAAGAGTCAGAACTGCTCTTTCAGAGAGTCAGCACTGACTCAGAGTTCTTTTTATACCCAAGGAAAATTTTTATTCAATAATATTTATAAGACAAGCTATAAAAAATAGTTTCTCTACAGGCCACTGCAAGATTGGACTTCTGTTTGAAACTTGCAGCTCCAGATGTAATCTTGGGCATTTGACCTTAAAAGTGGGAATTCAAAAGAAGCCTATATTTCACGCAGAATGATTCAAATAAAGATGTGACATAAACCTTAAATTCAGACAGTTATTAAACTTAAACACCAAAGTTTAACACGGTCATAAGACTTTAACGAAAACATAGTTATTTTTATTACCTAAGTAAACTCTGAACTGGACTCTGACATATATGCTGTGTCATGCCATTAATGCTTCAGGAATCATACACTTTAACTGATTTCAAACAATTATGCAAAGAAGATGTCAAAATCTCTGCAACTCCTGATGGTATTTACCTCAGCCAAGGATGGCACAACAAGTTTTTAGATTTAGAGGCATTTTGTTTTTCTCCCAAGCGATCAGATTGGTTGGGACAACTTTTTTCCCCCAAAATCATCTCATGAAAATTGCATTTTGAATTTGCTCAGATTAAAGTTAATCTACTGATCATAAATTTGGTTGGGTTCTTGAGTGTTTTCTGGGAGAAAGCACGTCTCGACGATGATTTCTCACCCACATTTTACACAAATTCACACTCGCTGTCAAACACAAAAGCAACTGAGAATACCCGCCTAAGGTGAGTGATGTCCGGGCTTTCAAACATGTGACGGCGTCTTGTGAAAATGTGGCGTGTGCCGTGTGTGCTCGTGTTGCTGTTTTGGCACAGGCGAGGCTGGAAGGGGGTCGTGCTTTGCCAAACAACGACAGACGAGGTGAGAGAAAGATGGATGAGTGACGAGCAAGAGAAGCGATGCAGAGACGAGGAGTGAGAGAGAGGAAACGGGAGCAGAGGAGCAGCCAGCAACTTCGGGTTATTAATGATTTTGCCTGAAGGTCACAGACACTGTCGACATGGCTGGGTGGAGTACATATTGACGCCTTACTGTGTTGAGCACTTACAAATCAGCCGTGCTGTCTGAAATAAAAATAAATAAAAAATCTTTTGCATCGATTTCAGTGGTGGAAATCAGGCGTGGGGAGAACAGACACGCAGGGTCTGTTATGCAGATATCCAGCTAAACGTATGCATGAAAGCACATGAATGTTTACTTGTAGATTTGCTTACTTAAAAACCTCCTTCTCTTGCTAAGCACACAACCTTAAAAATTCGATTTATTGTCGGAAACATGCTCCACAAATTTTGATTCCACTCAGGGTTTTTTTAAGGTGTCTGTAGTAGTGTGTTCTGTTTTCTGTTTTTGTTGGGAATGAAACAGGATCTCCATGTTGATGTTGTATTCTTGAAGAACTTTGCTTTGTTTCCTCTTTCCTAAAGCTGATAAAGACTAAATGAGTCTGACCTCCAGAAGACGGATTTCTCTCTCAGCCTCTGTCTAGCATCAAGACATTGCAAATATCAACTATATATGATACTCCGCCTCATACTGACGCCATATTGTTCGGACAACACAATAGCACTGCTTACCTGTTTGTCCTGTGCTTCCTGAATGTGATCCACAACCGGTCAAAGTTGACAACGAAGGAGCAAAACTGAGGACGTTTGAAGATGCGTTGCTTCGAATTTAATCTCAGAACGTTTCCTCTTCTGTTTTTGTTCATGCAGGTAAATTTCGTGAGAAGGCGTCTATCCTTCACAAGATCGCTAAAAAGAAATGCCAGGTGGAGGACAGCGAGAAGGCCAACGGAGTAGCAAGCCGTGCAGGTAAAAACCTCGGCTGTTGCAAGAACACACATTAACTCGCTGTCCTTCTGAGAATGTCACTCGGGGATTCGGTGCTCCGAGGAGTAAAGTGAGTGAAAGTGAAGCTGGAACTAGCTGTACCCAATCCACTAAAAATCCCATTTGCAGATTTTATTGTTACTGAATCGCTCTACTTCCTGGTATATTAAACCCATTGTTGAAGTCAATCCATTGTTGCTTTGTAGGTTGGAATTGAAAATGTTTTGGGACTACCAATCTAAATGAGGTATTTCTTCAAAATGCCTCTGGTGTTTCGTGCCTTAAAGTGACTTTTATGTGCTGAAAAAAAGAAAATGTAGTAACCCCAAATTATTTGTGCTAATAGGTCACAAGTAACTGAATGAAATTTCTCAAACTTACTTTCTTTACCTAATTTGGAGAACCTTAATTTGAGTACTTATACATAAGACCTATACATAAGATGTCTCACCTGCTCTCTTTCTTAAGTGCAATCTTTAAAACAAACACAGACCACACTGAAGGACTAAAAATTAGCCACTACATAGATTGTCATTGCATGGTAATGAAGATGTGCTCTGGGGTGCATAAAAAATGTAATTCAGTTCCTATTACTCCTGATTTATGTGAAAGTTTGAGTAGATTGTTAATCAGAGAATTAAAATCAGGACTGGTCATGCAGCAAGATGAAACCCCATCATGTCACACCAGGCCTGTCGCTCTCCAATTAATTATTGTAAAGCTTTTTGTGGGACAGCTGGTATGCACATCCCAGTTCGCCTGTTCTCTGGCTGCAAGTCAAAGGATCTCACCAAATGGCTGCAACTAACAATCCACAATCTCTACACTAACAAATACGGCCCCACGATCAGGCCCCCGTTCACAAGGTGATACATACATGCAGGCACCCACTAAAATAGGGCACCTACTGTGGCAACCGCAGCAGGTGTAGTTAGAACACACACCTCCAAATTGGGCAGTAGGTGGTTGTTAGGGGTTGTGAGTTTTTAGACAACATTTAAAATGCTTAATATGGTTTCTATACCTTTATTAGAAAACAATGGTAATGATTTTAATACTGTTCAGACAGTTAGAGAATAAAGAAAATATTTTAAAAATAAATCTCAGTTTGAGAATAAACAGCAGGCTTCAGAGTTTTGGTGTGATCGACTACTGTGGAAATAAATGTAAGATTTTTTTTGTTTTATTTTTTGACCACCCTTGCCACCGTATGCCCACAGAACAGTTGAATATATTTGTATTCATCACATTGGATTCATTTCTGCTGAAAAATAACTAATGCCAGAAGTGAAGAAACCTTCTATTTATAGGGAAATGTACCATATAACTATGGAGATTTAATCAAGGTCACCAAATGTCATTTTACAGAAAGGCTACCTGTGGCAGTAATATTTTTGAAAGTCGGTCAGGATACCAATTATTAAAGGTTTGCGATTTCATTGCTCACACAATGAAATTAGATTTTCCAAATTTGTCACAATCAAGACATGTTGAAATATAATCCAGTGTGTCAAGGTCATGGTCACCCCATTTGCATCCCTGGTCTTCCTGTTGGTGAACGTACCCAGAACAAATTTCTAGCTTTCCACTTTTGTGCAGATGAAAAGAATCAGAACATTCCAGCTTTTGGTATTTGATCATTTGCACCCTCAATCCCCCCCAGATATAATCATAAGTGCTGGGCCTCATTGAACCTTGATAATGCTTTCAAAATTACTATTAATCCATTCTCATTTTAGTCTATTATTGTGAGACATTTTGTCAAGGACAGGGCTATACAGATGCTAGTTTACTCTACCTTTTACAAAAATGTGCATGTTCTCGCTGAAACTTTACCCGACTTTATAAAAACTTTGCTAAGATTTCCCCAGTGAAATGATTAATGAGATCACAGCCGACGTTAAACAACCATGACATTACCAAGGACAGCCAAATTGATCGCAAGTGTTATCTTCAAGCAGTGTTTAAATCAATCACACTCACTGCCAAGAGTAATTCGGGTGTGCTTTATTTCCCCCCTCAAAGCGCACCGAACCAAAGAAGAAAAAACAAACACAGGCCGACGGCGGCACTTTCATGGCTTCGGTGTTGATGGAGCAGGAGAATCAAAGCAACAGCAAAAACATAAATGTATGCTAACAGCACTGCATTATCATATTATCCTCTTAATCAACATGCAACACTGCTGGTCATAAGAGCAGTGTCAGGACTTCAAGCTCAATAGTATCACCTGGTAATGCGGTGTGCATAATGCAGTAGCAGTTCCTTCATATCTCATTTGGATCTGCAAAATCACAAGCCATACGTGGGGAAGGGGGAAGGGGTAGTTGAGGTCATGTGCTGGGATATTGTCATATTAAGTCACATTATCTATCTGAGACTCATCCTAATTGTGTCACAACCACAGTTGGATTAAAGCAATTTCCACAGCAATTACAGTTTTATCATCTGATTACATGGCTTTAGGCTTTCTGTATTTTAGCGAGGGCTGTTAAACAAGTCCAGCCTCCAGTGAAATGGAGTCCTATGAGCCAAAGCAGAAGGAATGAAGGTAGTGGCAGTCATGCACATGCCTGTCAGCACACCGAGAGCCGACTTGACTGGACCTGAGTCTGTGCTTGTTGATTTCTATTTAAGTTTCCACGTTTTAATTTTTGAAGCTATTTCTGTTACAAGTTTCAACCGGGACGTTTGATGTATGCAGGTCAAGGTGTTATAGAAGTTGGTAATGAGAATCTTCAAAACTCTAACGTGAAGCTTTTGCACACTGAAGCCGCGTGTTTACTTAGAGAGGTCGGAGGTGATGAGAAGTGTTCCAGATAAAATTTTTATGTCCGGAGGTTATTGTAGCTATTATTTTGTGTCCGTGGTAAATGTTATATCAGTTCAAAATATCAGACTTTTGTGATGGTTGAATAGAAAAGGAAGTTGTACATTTAAATTACCAGCTGTAAACAACAATCCTCCCCCCTGCAAACTCTCTATTCTACTCTTCGATCACATAAAATCTAGTGAAGTAAACTGTAAAATAGTAAATAAATGCATAAATAATAAACTAAATATTTACCAACATTTGAGTTAAACAACAAAAACTTTAACATAACCTTACAGAGTAAATAACATTTGAATTCAGGAAAGAAATTCAGAATATTAAATGAATTAAACCACATTTAGTGGTTTAATTTTCTTTAGGCCTATGAGTGTAGTTTAATAGCACGGCCCTTTGCCAAAGCTGGCTTCCCTTATTCTGGGGAAAATGATTCATACTTTAAAAAAACAAAAAGTGTCATGCGTTAGCTGAATGGTATTTGCGTTATACTTCTAATGAACAGGTGAAAAGTTAAGAAAAACAATATAACATTACTTCATCCACATTTCGATTTTTCCAAGGAACTCAATCATTGATTATCCATGTGTGTTTCCGTAGAAAAAAATCTTCCAAACAGCTCCAGCGTGGAAGTGGAGGTGACCCCACCTATGAACGGAACAGCGGGGCAAGAGGGAGAGACGGTAAGAAACCATTAAATGCAAACCAGTAACTTTTAGACTCAAAGCTGCCCTCCATGGAGCTGGATCTTTATCTTTTGAATGATAACGGATCTGCGAGACCAGTTCACAGTTACGGAGACATTTATGAATAGTTTATGCCTTTGATTTATTCCTTTGTTCCTCTGTGAGTGTGAAAAGGCGGCACAGATTATGGCACAGGCCACCGCAGCTGATAATTTCCCAGCATGCACCCCTCCATTTGTGGCCGGACCTGCCAACGACCCGCCGCTTCCCACAGAGTTCCATAACCACAACCCTCGCTCACCTGCGGCTCGCCGCCGCTGGGTGCTCCAGGCGAGACCCCTTTGACGAACAGCCACACGCAGGAACGAACCTTCAGCAGGTTGTGCTGGCATTAAAAATGGCGGCGGGATGTGGCAACCCGCCGAGCGAGCAGACGGTCCTGGCACAGATGGGCAGCGATTCAAAGCCGCATGTTTCGAAGAGAACAGACAACAGATGTGTTGGAATTTCTCCCTTTATATCAGTAACTGTGAACATGAGCTAAACTACCAGGCATTTTCAAACTTGGTGAAATCTTAGTTGCCTGGATTGACTTGTTCATATTTTTTTGGCATGAGATAGGAAATAGTAATAAAATATATTAGAGTTCCAGATAATGGCATTAAAAGATCATGCAATAAATCCATGGGGGAATTTTACTGCCATAAGTTGAGAGCTTACAGTTTAAATCAGAAAGCAGGATTTCATCTCTCTGCTCTCGAAACTTGTAATGCTTGGACTCAAAACTTTTACGTTCTTTCAGATATTCTCTGTTTCTTCCTAGATTTCCTCCTCGCACGCAGACTTTCTCTCTGCGCGAATCAAATTCTGTGCTAGCGAAAATCTCCACTCCTTTGCAAATTATTTTCTACTCTCTCCTGCATCAAGGTGTACCGTCGCCTAGCAACCGCCACAGCCAATAGAATGATAGCGTTCCACTGGATTTGCTTGATAATATCCAGTGGGTGTGCTTGTGTGGCTACAATAGATAGCCGCATTTCCTCTTCTGGCGATGTATAGAAAACAACTTCATCTTTCTGCTCCTTCCTCCGTGTTACAGTTGTTAAGAAGTCATGACACGTTTACAAAAAAGTCATTGTCTGTTTTTGTCAACTTAACGGTTTTCCAACTGAGCAAAACAAAAAAGAAAGATTTTGGCCATCTCGCCTGCGACCGCAAAACTGAAATCATATCTGCGTTCGTTACAGTCAATATCCACTGAACTCATCTTAAACACATGCTCCTCATTTTTCTGATGCTGTTTTAGACTACATCTTATGTGGCAAAAATAGCCTGGCACCCATGTTGATGATAAAACCAGTTAAAATAGATACAAATTTTTTTTGCCAGATTTAAATATGTTGGTTTAACTCACCTGATTCAGGGCCACAGTTAAAAAAAACCCTTCAATGTCATGAAAAGTACTCACTGGGACAAAAATCCCCTATGGCCTATAATACTGTTGACCCTCCTATATTCTGTTCCAGTATTTTCTACACATAAGGAATAAGAACGATTGAGGACAAATACAGGAATATTAGCAAGATAAACTGTTGTTGAAAACAACTTCAAAAATTGGATTCTGAGTTATATCATATTAAAGTATTCCAACTATAAAGGTACGGCTAGATAAACAGGATCTGCTTCATACTCGTGGTATTTACTACGATTAGTGTCTTATATAACTCTCATCAACTGTTGTCTAGAAAATAAATCAACATCATTTTACCTCAATTCCGAATAATAACTCACTATGTTAATATTCTTTCTATTTCAGTAAGATGACCTTGTGTTTCAGAGTATTTTTAAAGTATGTAAACTGATTAGCAGCTTTATATAAACTGGTTTCAGTGATTCCCTCAGGTAAAATTACACATTTGATTTATCCTCTTTTGAATTATTTCAGTCAAGTACTGATTTGAAGTATTAGACATCATTGTTCTTTGCGTGAAACATAGCTACTGTACTGGTTTGGGAGACAGTTTTCTATTCTTGTGCAAGTGCTGGAGACTAAAAATGCAAACTGGTGTGGGAGTCGCACTGAAGGATATCAGAGTACAAAATACGGTCATGTCTGTATCGATCCACTGCACTGCAAGTTATATTCACATTCTTCAGTAATGCTTTGGGTTAAAAATAGTAATAGAGAGAAAAAAAGAAAAACCAAACAGCCCTCTAGCTGTAAAAATATCTGCTTCTGCTAAAGAGAAAACAATCCCTCATCTTTCCGAATCACATAAAAGCCTCTGATGTGATTCCAAAAATGATTCCTTCAGGACTGGAGCAGTGAAGACTCCTTATTTGTGTGTATATGCAAGAGCATTTCTCAGGTGGTGACTCACTAACTTTGATAGACATGGATGCTTATTGGCACGCCTAATTCTTACATGCTGCTATTTTTAGACATCTGTCCCACAGTGCACCCGTCTGTGTCACCCAGGAACTTACTGGAAACTGCTCACGCCATCATGTGCCAGCAGAGACCCCGTCGTACTGATTGTTCCATTCCTCCTCTGAAGCCTTGGCAACAAGAAATAAGGGGATTGTTAAGGTCAAATTCAAACCTGAAGCAGACATGTTGTGCAGTTTCTTAATAAATTTCTGCTATAACATCCTGACATGTTTCCGACAATATAAGAAGATAGATGGGATCGAGAGAAAGATTCCCGGCAAAATCTCGTTCTATGTTTTGGATTTCCGACTGTCTTGATCACAAAGCAAAGAAGATTGAGCATCCTGTGACTCGTCACATGAAAGGAATTCAGAGAAGTCCATGCAGCGTGTGTCATGACAGGATTTAATGCTAGATTTGCTTGAGAAGAATTTCATGTCTACATGAAATATGTAAAAAAAGAAAAAAAAAAAGAAAACATCCAAGCCTTGATGAATGCTGAGAAAATGACTCAAAATGTTGAAGTAAATCTGTTTTGACATAAATTGACATAGAAAAAACAACAACATCTCTTGTATCTCACCTTAATCCCACATAATAACAGTATGTGTGTTCTGCAGAAAGGTCACAATATTTTGCATGTTTCTCGTTACCTACAAGCTCAATCAACAAATGCATCAGGTCTGATGGCTTACTTGCACTTTCTTTGAACAATTTTAGCCCGAGTAATGTTGGATTAACACCAGGTGCCAAGAGCAAACGCTCACCTCCAGAAGAAAAAAGAAAAAGAAAAAAAAAACACATTAGCCAAATGTCAAGCCACCCCTTGCATCTCTGTGGTGTCTGATAAAAGTCAGTCCCTTTAAGCACAGAGTTGGCAGTGTTACCAACTGAGGCACCACAAGGCAGGAAAGGCCCCCGAGGGGCTGGCATTTCAGAACCAGGCTAGAGTCAGGGGCACGAGCAACACGGGATGCTTTAGCTCACAAAGCATGTGAATCAAAATCACACACAGACAGAGTTATGGTTTAGAACCTGAATCCATGCAAAAGCTACTCTGTAAATCCAAAAGTATTCACGTTTGACAGGTAAAAGATGAAATTTGTAATGATCTGTAAAACCTGCTAGAGATGGCTGATTAGTACCCCTGGTAAGCTACCAGAATAAGTTCAACATTTATTGCAGCACCATAATCTCAAACAGATGTTTTTATTTTACTTTCTATTTTTAGAAAAATTATTCTCAGTACTCAATTTGAGTACATTTATTCAGTATTTTTTAAATCCCTTATAAAAAATACTTCTTTTTTCTTCCTTTTGTTTTCGTTTTTTGGATTGTTTGTCGATCAAGTCAAAAATTCCACACTTGTTCACACCCTTGGTGGTAAAGACTTATTTTTTTATGGTGAGCAGAGGTGTCAATACATCCGGAGAGAAATGGCATAAAAAAAACATCTTCAATTTATTTACTTTTCATAAAGGTTTATTAGGAGAAGTAGATTTATCCTCCTTTTAATCTTAAGATTTTATGAGGAAGTTCTCAATAATTTTTAATAGCTAACTAGTGAGGTTCTGAAAATAATGAATTGTTTTTGTTACATCTAACGATGAAGGTGCTTACTCATGGGAGCAGCTGGTGGAGCTTTCTGAAGAAGAACTAAAAAAAAAAGATGCTATGAAAAATGGAGCATGAGCAAAACAGAGAACAAGATGGTTTAAATTTCAAACTTCACTTCATCCATCTTCATCTGTGGCAAAAATAAGGTTTAAATAGAACAATTAAGAATTAATTGTTGTTTATTCCAAGTGTTCCTGAATATTATTGAAAACTGACCAAATCTTCTACATTGGTGCATTACAGTTGTCTGAAAAACTCCATCCCAATTCCGGTGGAATTGAGAGGGATGCTTCTCCCTTTGCGTCTGTATTTCAGTTATTTTCTATCTTTATCTTTTCCTAAATAATCTACCAGGCAGTAATATAAAATTCCCTTTGGGGATTATTTAACTCTTATTAAATTCAATCCAGACAACAATGCAGCCATCTGGATATGGAGAAGAGGTAGAGATGTGGATGCAGAACAGGAGAGAATCGAGCGCTGCCTTTTGTTAGGCAGCTGTGATTACCAAGGTTACGGAGCGATGCTTAGCAGCTGTAGCTGTCACAGCAGGACGAACGTCACATGATTCATGATTCATGCTAAAGACTTTTCCTTTTTTCCTTTTTTTTTCAAGATTGCTGCTTCGCTCTGATGGTATGCAGAGCAGATCTAATTGGGAATGTTAAGGATTTCTTGAAGTAATTACAATCCACAATGCAGCAGCTGTTGTCAGCAGGTGTTTTACTGTACATCCGGCTTCTCGTTGTTTTTATGCCTCGCCAGCGTCATGCACACAAGGGCAAAGAACAAGCTCTAGGTCATCCACATGTGCATGTGCGAACCCGCTCTTTGCTCGTCCCCGCGGCCCATTATCATCTCCTGTAATTGGATTCAAAGGAGAAGAGACAAATATCTGCTGCCAGAAGTGTCTGCTGCAGCACCACTTCAGTTTAGAGGCAAGGCGAGCCGGTGAGTTAATAGAAAATATGATTTAGCTGCGGGGATGTTTTGTGGTAATCACCGAGTCTCCGTGGCTTACTTGGCATTCTGGCAGCGGGTCCGGTCAGACCCCCAGGGGTCGGAGCTGCAAGGCCGACAGCAGCAGTCAACGCTGTTGAGTCCCGCTGCTGAAAGAGAGCCTGTTCAGCTCCGCGCAATCACCCAAATCGGTCATCGTCTTAAAGGGGTAGATTGTGATTGTTAAAGAGAAGTTTTAGGTTAGAAGCATTTCGCATGTTAACCACAAGATTCCTCTCCTGGCTAATTAGTTGGTTGGACTTTCAAGACAGTATGCAACATGATGCAAGCCAATGCCCATGCAAACTTGCATCATGTTCAAATAAATCAAAACTCAAAAATATCACACACCTTTATCCAAACAGTGTTTTAAAGTTTGCATTAGGCAGCTATTTTCCCATAAATTGAGGATAATTTATACAGTAAATATATTCTGGAGATGCACCACTAATGATCTACCAGCGTAAAACTGAAACATGTAAAGGGAACTAAAACACACAAAGCATTTCTTTTCAGAGTAACTGTATAATGCGACCAAATCATAGAAAAAAGCAAAAATATTAACAATGTTAAAGTTGTTCATTGTTGATTTTGACACTTCCTTACCTCACTATGAGAATAATGTGGAGGTATTGTTCATCTTTGGCTCAGTGTCGGCTGCTCTTATTAGTGGTACATTAAACATAAACTATTTAGCAATAAAAAAAAAAGATCAGAGTAAGTTAAATGTACATTTTAGTGCCACTTTTACCTGGAAAGACCGAGATCAAGAAGAACTTGTCATTCACAATATGGCCGACACACAGTTGTACCAAGGCAGTCTTCTTCAGACTGTTCTGTTTTCAGCTTGACTTTGACACAACGGGATATTTGTTTGTGTACTGCCGTAATTATCTTCAGCTTGTCTGTAATTAACTGATCAATGCAACAGTTATGACAGGCCAGAGGTTCTTGAAGTAGGATTTGTATAAAATGGTTTGGATCAGTCATTAGTTTCAACCTCCCTGATGAGCGTATTTGGATTTATATGAAAATGCCAATAGAGAGCCTTCTCCAGGTAGAATGTTAACTATTAATAACCTTTCCACAGAACCTTTCTTTGAAAACCCTGCGCTGTCCATTAAAGGTAAGCGAAGGCACGCGGGCTCCCAAGTCGTGCTGCTCCCGCAGACCTCTGCACGTTGTCGTGCTGCTGCCTTCCTCTTTGTGATGGTTGCTATGGGAAGATGCATCCTGATGAGACTATTTATCAAGCTGAAGGACTATAGTGGATTTTTTTCCGTCACCCTTTAATGCACAGGCAAAAAGCATGACTCAGCCCCATTAGGTTATTTTCTTCGTGTTTAGCTGCTAATTATTTCCAAATGGTGGACTGAATTATGTGGACACCGGCATGGCAGCGATACTTGACAGCCTGAGACTAAAAACAAACAAACAGACAAAAAAAAAAAAACGCAACATGTTTTAACATGTGTAATAGGTGTTTTTATTCAAGTTTATATATAAACACTACAGCTGTTTCATTTTTTTTCTTCTTCTTCATCTTGTGACATCTGCTGTCAGGCTGAAGATGAGGAAGAGGAGGACCAGCCTCTGAGCCTGTCCTGGCCCGAATCCAATCGCAAGCGCTTCACCTACCTCTTTATCATACCCATCGTCCTTCCCCTGTGGCTGACTCTTCCTGACGTCAGGAAAACGGTGACTTTCCGAAACGTTTTCAAGAACATCTCCTCTCTTCTAGACAAGATTTATTCACCTTTACTTTTTCTTTTTCCTTTTCAGTCGTCAAAAAAGTTCTTCCCCGTTACGTTCCTGGGGGCCATCTGCTGGATTGCAGGATTCTCCTATCTGATGGTGTGGTGGGCTCACCAGGTATACGCAGCACAACAAGTTTTGATTTGAAAGTATCTGTGCAGCAACACAAAAAATGCCTTTCAGTAAGCATAATCCCTATCTAGTAAACAAAACGCTTTGTCTTTTCCCCCTTTTCTACATCCTTTACATTTGATTAAACATCATTACAGCCATATCTTTCAAAACATAGCTGACTGAGTTTTGTCACTGCCTTAAGCGCCGAAGCATCACAAGGAAATTAAAAATAGCTGCAACAAAAGATGAGGTTGTATTTACCCTGAAGCTTTTTTTCTCTCTCTCTTTCTCTCTCTTTGCAGGTTGGCGAGACCATCGGGATTACAGAAGAGATTATGGGTCTGACTATATTAGCAGCTGGAACCTCTATCCCCGACCTCATCACCAGTGTCATTGTGGCACGCAAGGGGCTGGGCGATATGGCTGTATCCAGCTCTGTGGGCTCCAACATCTTCGACATCACTGTTGGGTACGTCCTGTCTGAGAGTTTTAAGCCTGTGCTCAACTTTTGGTTGTGTGAACCTTGAAGTAAAATGCGGTAATGATGAATCTGTCCTCATGATCCTCTTTGAGATGCAATTTTATTTGAACATAATAGATTTTTGCATTTAAAACAATTATTATCTCCTCGTGTCACTCTGAAAAGAGATAAATTATTTAATTTTATTGTATTGCATCTGGTCACAGCAGCCTGTTCTTGGAAAAGAAAGTTAGCAAAACCAGTCATATAAAATGCAGGCTCTTATTCTCAGTGTAATATATTTAGAAGGATCATAGCTGTGTGAGTTTAAAAATTTGTTGTGATTTTTCAGGATTTGATCTGAAAGATCAACACCAGACAGCAAATTACTGTAAAGTGGAAGGAAAATGACACATGATTTTGAGCATTTTTATGCAAATTTTGGTTCACATTTGAATTCAGAGCCTCCAATCTGCTTTGTAGAACCGCCTTCCTCTGCGATTACTGCTGCTTTGTATCAGCTTTTCACATTTAGAGATGGACATGCTTGCCCAACATTCATTTGGGCAAAATAGTCCAAGCTCAGTCAGACTGGATGCAGAGCATAGTTAAAGACCAATTTATGCAGTTTTGCCACAGATTCTGTACTGGACTTTGACTGGACCATCCAGACACAAATTATGCTTTGATCTAAATGTGTGTACGTTTAGGATTGTTTGTTGAGCCTCTGAGTTGCTCCCCTGGATTTTATTTCTGGATATTACAGTAAAGCGGGCTCAATGCAAATGTACGCCACGCTTTTCAGATGTTTATCTGTAATGTATGTGGTGAACCGTATGCCAATCTCTTCCCACTTCACAGTTATGCACATGAGTTCCTTGTGATTGTAAAGTGGCAACATTCGGAAAAGGATTAAGGGATTTGAATGTGAATCGTTCGTTCATGCAGTTGTTTTCTCAACAACATGCTCGTACCTTTGCAGGCTGCCGTTTCCCTGGTTAGTGTGGTCCATGTTCCGCGGCTTCATCCCGGTGCAGGTCAGCTCCAACGGCCTCTTCTGCGCCATCGTGCTCCTCTTCCTCATGCTCCTCTTCGTCATCATCTCCATCGCTGCGTGCAAGTGGCGAATGAGCAAGCTTTTAGGCTTCATCATGTTCATGCTGTACTTTGTCTTCCTGGTGGTTAGCGTCATGCTGGAGGACAGGGTGATCAGCTGCCCCGTGTCCGTCTGATAGGCCCGCCGGGGAGCTCACTCACCTCGTCACCATCCAACAACCATCCATACAGCCTGCCGTCGATCTCACCTGACCCTCATAATCCTTTACACCACAAGAACCAAGCGTGAGGAGTAAAGAAAAACGGGACGAAACATGGAATCTGCGAACAATTTTGGCCCACGGTAAGAGGGAGGGGGATGATGAGGTTTTATCTAGAAAAGATTTTGTGGACAATTTTTTTGAGGAGGGGCGCGAGCCAAACAAAAGGTATTATGCATGCAATTAGGCTCACTGGAGGAACTGGATTCAAGTCGTCGCCTGACAAGTTGGAGTAGCAGCGTGCTCACATTTTTCACAGCAAAAACGCCACGACTTGAGCAGCAACTGTGAGCACATTTGAACGGACAAGCTCGCTCAGCAGGCTGAAACAAATGTTGGATGCGGATGAATTTATTCATGAGGACATGGCAGACTCTGCGGATGAGTGTTTCGCTCCAAAGCCGATGGTATCGAGACTCTCGTGTGAGATTTCTGCAGACAAACTTTTCCTCCTTTTTTGTTCTTTTTTTCTTTTTCTTTTTTTTTTTTTGCGGATCCATCTGTGCTCGGTCTTTATGACACGTTTCAGCCTTCATCCTGTCCTGCCAATTGTCGTCGACACATTTCCACTGAGCATTTTTTTATTTATTTTTTCTGGCTCAATAGAAGTAGCAGTAGGTTTACAGTAACAGTATTATTCGACGTGAAGCCATCTTAACAGTCTGCTTATCTTCTTCTCTCGCTGATTGTACAGAATCCTCCATGCTTCACATGTACCGATTTTAAAAAAAGTTTTAAAAAAGCCTGACTGAAGTATAGACACTAGCCTTCAAATATCTCACACAGTTTGGGAGAAATGCATGAGTACATAGGCTCAATAAAGTTAAATACCTAAATACCTAGAAGTACTACATCAAAAGGATGTTTACCATGTTTAAGCATCATGGTTGGCTTAGATTAGTCAATGTGCAGTGCTTAGTTCATCATAAAACTTGCCTCAAGTCACCTAATGAAACCGTTTGAGGTACAAGTAACAAGGCATAAATTGCATGGGGAAAAAAAAAAGACCCTTCAGGGTGAGAAAATAACTAACATAAAGAAAGTTGTATACAAAAAACAGCATACTTTTGTTTTTAACTACTTTTTTGCAAATCAAGACTCAATCTCTATGTATGGTCAACAATATCTATCAAGCTGTCTATCAAACCATTTTCTCTCTAATCAAAGGTGCTTTTGTGTGCATGTGTGCAAATGTGCATTTGGAGTCACCACACTGAAATTTACTCACCTTTAGAGGCATTTTGCATAATGTATGCACACCAATTTGTCTCTCTTTAAGCTACGTAGAATGTGGAAAACTCACAGACTTTATAGCAATATACCACATGTTGTCTTTGAAAGTGTAATCGCTCCAAGCATGTTTTGCTAATTTGGGATTTTCTTATCAGACGCCATCAGTGGGGGATGGGCAACAATAAGCAGTACACCAATTTTCATTTTAAAATGTGACGCGTTAAATTGGAAAAAACAAATCTTTCTTTCTTCTTTTTTGGGCGCAAAAACAGATGAGAAGAAATCAATATGTTTTGCTTGATTTTACTGAATAACAATGCATAAAATTGTAGTTAAAAAGGAATGCTGACACTTCCACTTGAGGTAGTAGCATAATTTTTGGTGGGTTTATTTTCTTCCTTTTTGTATCTGTTTAGTTGTGGAAACAACACATGGGACACCATTGGAGTGTGCAAAGGAAACAGCACCTCCTCCAGTCACAGGATCACAAAGAACAGATGCTATTAGCAGCTAAATCTAATTTCACCACTTGTGCTCCTTCTTAGTCCTTAACCCTAACAGGTAAGGGTTAAGGACTACCTTAACCCTTTTGTTTCCATGGAGTAAGGTCAGGATTAGGTATTAAAAAATTGGCTACAGTATATTAAAAAAACCAAAAACATATATATATATATATTTCAGGTTAATTTGGAGCACAAAACTAAGGAATTAAATTCGGATTTTTATTTTGCGTTTTCAAGCAAAAATCAAGTAGTGGCCGCTTTTTGTTCTTCATTGATGGTGTTCGATGAGAGCGTCGATTATCAGAACATGCTTAGAGACTAATTCCTCCCATTCGTCTGTCCCTCTCTGTCCTCCTTCCCCGCAGGAGGTAAAGTGGGCGACCAGTTCTCCTCCTCCCCGCGCTTTTTACCTCAGCCTCTGTACAGCCGCATCGTCGGAGTTAACTGTAAAATAATAGGTATAGATTCACCGAATGTGTGAGGAAGCATGCATGCAAGGAACTCTGGCTGGTCACCCCAGCGCAGCTTAAAGACCACCAAATTTTATGCATTCGTTTGTGGAGGAACATTAAGAAATTTAATGCTTTTCTTTTTTTTTTTGTAAATAACTTTCTTCTTTTCTTTTATTTTTCTTTTCTTTTTAAAAAAAAAACTAATGAAAACAAAACAAAACAAAAATGTTGCACACATACGTTTAACTCACTACTTTTTGCTTTGATGTTCTGGAAGTTTTGAGGAATGTTGCAGGGAACCCTTTAGTAGCACCGCTGAGAGAAAGCAAACACCGAACTCGCACTAACAGTAAACATGCCCATTCTGGTTCTGTTAAGTAAAAGGGGGCTTTAAAAACCACATTGCCTCCTCCGATTCAACTAATTGACACTGCCACTCTATTATTTGTTTTTTTAAGTATATTCACAATACAAATCTAAATCATAAGAATAGATATTGTAAGCTGTTCTTTCACCATTCAGTTCGGAAGAGTCAATTTACAGCATTGGTCTCGGCAGTGACTCGTGTGCTTTTGTGCACATTTTCCATGAAAAGCCTCCTTCAGCGCCCACACACACCGTTTGATCCGATCTCACTTCAGATTCTTTTCACACCCCTTCTTCAAAGGAATCCTTTAGGAAATATCAGATTTTTACGTGCTCTTGCTGAGACTTTGTGCACAGTAGAAATAGGGTCTGCTTGGCAGAAAATGCTGAAAAATGTGGGGGGGAATGAATCCAGCGGACATCTTCCTCTGTTTGTCTTCGCTTTAACTCTTAGATTAAGTTTCCGTTTCAAAGTAGGATGAAAACGAATGTGGATGTTACCCAAGATATCTCACTGCAACCTGTTCTGATGAGAGATTTGAATGTAACAACAGGTCAGATTTTCAAAAGCATGTCAAGATGATTTTCACATTTTATTTTTTTAGTGGATGAAGAAAAAAAAAAAGATCTAGCAGATGAGCTTTGAATTGATTCTGGTTCAAAAGGGTGAGCGACCTTGAAAGTTAGCAACTAACAAGCATTCTTGCACTTGTAAAATGTTTTATTTTCTTGGTGTTGATCTAAAATTTATTTAACATGTACATATGCTGTAAACGGAAACAAATTATCCATATAACCTATATGTGTACAAGAAATATGTCTCTTTATGTAAAAAACACAAAGTATAATATAATGAAAACAAATAAATATGCTAATTCAAATATGCAAATGTGTCTTCTTATCTTTTTTTATTATTCTTATTCTTATTCCACCAATCATTGGCTTCACAGTCATTTCAGTTCAGGTCTTTTAAAGATTTGTTTGCCTCTGTCCACTTTTACAACATATAACTTCAACTTTTTCAAAAGAACTAGGTCGAATTCATTGTTAATGTTCTCTAATTGAGTGTCAAAATTAAAGATTTATGCCGAAATACTTGAATTCTCAGTAAATTCTCTCTCACTTCAACTCAATTGAAGTGCTGTAATTTGATGTCTCAAAAAACTAAGTTGCAATATTAGAAAGAATATTGGTTCAACGTTTCTTTACAGCAATGTCATAGACTGATAAAAGTCATAATGAAGGTGAGTACCATGGCTCATACAGAAGGGTTTGGTAGGAAACTGGATCTGCTCTTGGTTTTTCCTATGACTGTATTGACAGTATGAACTGTTTCGTCTTTCCAGTCTAAAACATATTTCTCAGAAAAAACCCTCAGAGGATTCTAAAAATATAATTTTTTATTCATATCGTAAGGTGCTCATTCAAAGAAGATCACTATTTAATCTCCCAATAGGAAATAATCGGTTCTAATATGACGAGAGGCTCTGTGTTTATCTTGGTTTATCATGGTGTTGTAATCATACTACAAACATTGCCCTGATAATGCACACCTGGTTCTCTTTAATGAGGTTTACGTAAAAAATTTGCCCTCTACATTTAGCCTTAAAAACAATCAGTCCGTCTATCTTTAAATTTTTAGGGATCTCTGCATTGTAGACGCTTCACAGAAATTGAGCCCAAAAAAGGGCAATGAAATTACTGGCATTTTATTGTGAGCCTGATTTCAATAATAGTTTTAATTAAATAGATTCTGTAGCTGTAAAAAAAAAAAAATAGGATGCATTATTTCAAGAGCCTTTTTTTTCTTAGATCTTGTTTTTCAAGTCGGTTTGGCTGAGTGGGTCATAAAATGTAGAGTTTGGCGCCATCTAGTGTCCAAAGTGCCACCTTGCTGCCTCTGGTTAATGACGAAACGGCTACCCTCATTCCAGACGGTGGCAAGCTAGTTCGTAAATATTCCGATATGTAAAATGATTGGCAGCTTTAATGCTTGATTATCAGTTTGTCGCTACGCTGCTCTAGTTGGACTTCGGCTGAAATTAGTTTACTGTTATCTTGCTGTATTTCAAAAACGGAAGAGTCACTGGTTGGCAAAAAGTGTTTTTAATAAGCTTGTTAAGGTTGTTTATTTATTGATTTATTTATGTTTATTTGTTTGTAGCAAAAATAGTGAACTATTTTGCAACAAAATAGAGCAATGTGACTGCTCTGCAAATTGTACAGAGCAGTCAGGACCTATTGCTCACATCAAGTACAACAAATATGTACACGGACTGCTTGCCATACACTGTCCGCCCACCAGTAAGTTGGAAAACTCTTTGTGTCTTACGGCGTTTTCCAGGGTTTTCCTTTTTTAGTTTGTGTTTTTCCCTAGAACAATGTCTCGCGCTTTTCCAACTAAATGTATTTCCTTTGCTTCATTGTTATCACTTGAAATAACCAAGAAGCAGAATGGCATTTCCACAGTAGGGTGGTGGTGTTTACTTTCGCCTGTGGGCTTTGGCATCATCTTAATCTTCGTTCCACCAAGCCTCACAAAGCTGGTAGGTAAGATAAGCGAGAAAATATGAAGCCCCTCATAGATGAGTGAAAAGTGGTGCTATATGAGGTAAAATCCAGCACCCGCAGACATTCCTGGACAGATACTGTTTATTCTAGATATATAGATTCTAGTTTCATATACAAAGGGGAGGAATGTCAGAGTAAATTGAATTTGGGATCTCTTCAAATATGCTGAATTTTTTCAGTTCAACATTTATTCTACTGACAGATTTATGCTAAAGGACATTCTGTGAAAATCAACTTGACATTAAAAATTAAATGTCCCCTCAAAAAGGTTTATCACGCGAGCCAGAAACAAATCTCTGATCTTTCTTCGGAGGTTTGTTGGATTCTCCCCAACTTCCATTCCAACTCCTTTTCTTTGCCAGTAATCCCAGTATCAAGGCTTCTTCTTGGCATTTCACTGGAAACTGTTTCGTGTCAGCCCATGCCACACACTGAGACAGGTCATTGGAGATATTTACACAAGCAGACTATCCCTAAAATACACTCACTGCGTTTCCTTGGGACAGGCAAGTTGCTCTTCGCAATTTTTTACTTACATTTTTTCTGGATCAAATAAACCAACATTTTCTTTGTCTTTGGATATCCTCTAAAAGAGAAGATTTCACGGTGAGGGTGATTTTTAAAAAATCAAGAATGTTTCAAGGTGCTGCTGCTGCGATTGAAGTGCATTTAATTATTACTTCTGTTCAACTGTCGGCTATTTTTTCAGTGGAAATATGGAATTGTGCTTTACATAATTAAAAATAATTGTATGATATCAAAATTACAGCAGATGAAGCACCTGGGACAGGAGAAGTTGTTAGAAGATAAGCCAAAAACAAGGAGATAAAAGAATCTGATGGATGTTTTCCAAACTACATTTGATACTCCGTTCTAGTCAAATTATTTCCACATAAAAAAAACTCCATTGACAGCTCATTAATCATTTGATTTATAAAGTAAACAAGAAGTAAAAAGTCCTGTTCTTAAAATCTATGCTGCTATACACATCTGCACATATACTCATACACATTCTATTGTCTATATCAAGTATAATCTAAGGTGGATTCTATAGTTGCCGCTCATTCCTCCACTGAATTGTCACAGTCTGCAGACCTTATTGATTAAATATTTCAGGTGAATTTTCCAAAGAACTTAAGATTCAGCAAACATACTGGCAGTCACTTAGAATTATTTGTGCAACACCCACTGATCACTTCTTAGAACAAAATAAAATCCCCACTGGAGAATTCCGAGTGATTTTGTGCCTTTAGATTTGTTCCAGGAGTAGCTTTGTTTTTCTGCTCATGTTCTTCTGCCCCAGGCTGTTTCTTAACAGCAGCGCAAGAGAGAGCAGTAATTAAAAGGGCACATAAGTTACAACAATAATTTTAGTAGAACATGTCAGCTGCAGTCATCGTCAGAGACAAATCAATAAATGTCTAATGTGGCATAATATGACAAAGAAAACTATTTCTGCCTGTTTTGTAGTATTTGGCTGTTCACACTGGAAAAACAGAACCGCTACAAAAATATTTAAGCCACTTGTAAATGTGTTAGACCAACACAAACCGAGGAAATGGTGAAGTCAGGAAGACAATACATGGTTTTCCATATTTTTCATTTCTAAACAGTAATCTGTGACGTCTCTTTCTCTTTACAACGGCCTTTCATTGATATTACAGTTGCGGTTCTTCTGTGTTTTGTGTTTAGAGACTCCTCTGTTGTTTGCAAAGCATCTCAAACTCAGTCAGATTGGACGAAAAGCATCTGTGAACTTCAGTTTTCAAGTCTTACCACATGTTCTTAATTCTATTTATGGTCTAATCTTTAACTAGACCAATCTATGACTGTGATTCAATCTAAACCATGCCATTTTAATACTGGTTGTATGAGCCTCAAGGTCTTGCTGTAAGGTGAACCTTGTATTTAGCTTCATTGATCTTCTTTAACCTGAAGCTTCCTTATCTTTGATAATGAAAGGCATCTCCCACAGCATGATGCTGTTACCGCCAATTGTTAACCCGTGGGTGTTGTTTTCTGTGTCTCTCACACCTGAGCTGTGACATCTGCAGCTCCTCCAGAGTTACCTTGAGCCTTGTGGCTGCTTCTGCTCTACCTTTCAAAGCGCTTGAATGTCTCATTTTTCTTTTTGTTTTTTTGTTCTTTTTTTTTATATTTGTGTGTCTGTTTAATCTCTGTTACTGGATCTTTTCAGATCCTTTTCACACTCGTAAAAAGTGAACATAGGTGGCATGTAAATCCACATTCAATAATAAACTGGGTCATGTTACAATTTGTTTGCTGAATGCTAAATATACAGTACAGACCAATAGTTTGGACACACTTTCTAATTGAATTCAATGAGAAGGTGTGTCCAAACTTTTGGTCTGTACTGTATATATATATATATATATATATATGTATATATATATATATATATATATATATATATATATATATATATATATATATATATATATATATATATATATATATATATATATATATATATATATATATATATATTAATGATTTCTTTTTTCTCACTTGACAGAAAGTACTTGAAATTTAGCTTTTCCCAATCGTAGTCCTGAAATCTCTTTTTGTCTCTCTCTTTCTCCCACACATCCACACACACACCAGCTTGATCTCAATGGGTGAGTTACAGGCTTCTGCAGATCCTGATGACGAGATGTGAGTTAGCTCATTCCTTTGAATGTGTAGGAGTGGGGATGCATCTAATAACATACTAGACAGTTTGCCTCCAAGATGAGAGAGGAAAAAGAGACTCTTCCAAGGTGGTGAGATAAGTTTTGGAAAGAAAACAAGTTGTCTGAAAAATGACTCAAAAAAAAAACAACAAAAAAAACCCCCACAAATGCAGGGATTCAACGTTTATTTCTGTGACTCAGGAGAAGAAACTGGTTTAACTTGTTTTACTTCAGGAAATGGAAAAGTGAACTATTTTCAGCAGAGAGAGCTTTATAAACAACAAGTTACACATCATCACCGAGACCCTTAAATCATAAAAGAATATGATTTATTACTGCTGCAGCAAATAAATTAACTATGAGCACGCATCCCAGATTATTAAGTGAGGAATTTGCTTAAGGACACCTTTACATACATCATGTCATGAGCGCTCTGTGGTTTGTTCAACAATCGATTCATTCTATTTCTGATTCATACTGTTAGAAAGCATAATAATACTCGCAAGGTTAATAACTTTGACGCTCTTGTTTTCCTCAAGTACTTCAAACTAAAATAAATTATAAACCAGTCTTGAGGCTGTGGTAATAATTTCAATAAAGGGGGGGGGGAGAAATCCATAGAAATAATTTTCCCTCCAACACCCTAAGCATCAGGAATGTGTTGCAGTTTTGCAAAACTTCCACGGTAAACGTTCCCTCCTCACCAGGATTCCTCATAAGTCCATGAGTCAGTCATGGCGTCTGAGGGGACTTTCCCCCAGTTCAGCACCTAGCAGTCGTTTCTGGATCATCTCCCAGGAGTTAATGAACTCCACGTGCTGACGGTGATGAGGTCAAAGGGCACTGAGAGGGCGGCTTGGTCAGCCAGACTGCACTCGGGCGGACTTCAGTCTGCTTGTCGCTGCAGGGAGTTGTTGCGAGCTTGACTCAGCAGAATCTCAGAGGAAGCTGCAAGCTAAGTCATGCATGCTGGTTTGATCTTGCTACAAGCCTGGCAGTGGAGAGACTCGTTGGAGTCAGACTTTGGCTACGATGCAAGAGAGTCAGATCAAAATATCTCAGACGGGTTCTGGGTGCTGGTAAGTCACCACCCAGAACTCCTCAGTTTAGCTGTTTCTGGTTGTTGTTTTTGTTTTTTTGTTTTTTTTTGTTTTTTTGCTTTTCTTTACTCTGAGGTCTCGACGGACCTGCTGTGACTCACAGACAGAGGCCTGTGTTCATCTGGTCTGCAGCTTCTGCACATGTGGCTCTGTGATTCAGCCTGAGCGATGTCTGAAAGTGGAGCTTACATTAGCGACACGGAGAGAATGTCGCATCAAAAATAACCATTCAAGTTTTCTCACATTCCCACAGTGATTTGGAAACCACCAGATGTGGAGAAAATAAGTGAGTCAACTCTAAAACACAGACAAGTCAGGATTTTAAATTGAATTAAAGGGAAGGCTGTTCAACATTTCAGAAAGCCTCAGTTAATTTCTTTTAAACAGAAAAGTAACTGTGTACTATGTTTCCTCATGCTGTATTTTTACAGGTTTATTTGATTTTGCATTAACAAATCAGGTTTCAGTTAGATTATATTTAACAGAATTGAGATGGGAAAGTATCTGAATAAACCAAAATGAACTTTTAACTATATACTAACATGCTGGTTCTGATGTCATGTTTTGCAAACCAATGCTAGTCTATGCTAAAATTCTACAAAAATCATACAAAATTACTCAAATATTTACCTGAATATTAAATTGTAATTATATGCAAGCATGCTCACACACTCTCACACACACACATACATACATATATACATACATATGTGTATACGTCATACATACAGAATAATTAAATCAGCTAAATTTTATTGGATGTATTCTATTTGAAATATTGCAAATTAATTGAATTAATACATTTCTGATGAACAGAAATATTTATATTGTGCTGAAATTAATAAAAATAAACATATAAGGAGGAATTTAACTGAAGAAGACACAAATAATTATTTAAATACATAAAATTAATTTTAATTAAATAAAGTCTTCTGTATTTGTGGAAGTCAATTTTTAAAATGCATGCTTTACAATTCAGCTCTATATAGAATTACTGCAATGTTAATTTTAAAAGTTGGGCACTTTGTCATATTAAAACAATTAAGTTATTTGGCCAAAAGCAGCAAATTACAAGATATAAACATTGAGTGAATTGTGTTTATAAAAACACAAGTGTAGGATTTAGGCTGAGGAAAAACAACAACCTGAAATAGAAAGTAAAAATAAAAGGTGTTCATGTCCTAGCTGTCTGATAAAAATGTCTTGTTTATTCAGGTGTGTGTAGAGAATCGAGTTTGACTCTTTCATGTAGCATGTTTTAAATATTTGGATATGTGCGGACGTGCACCATGTGTTTAGTTTGAAATAAAATTAAATACGCACCAATTTGAAATACATGGTGCGTGGCGTATTTATTCAGCCTTTTCATGCTGAATAAATAAGCTTTTGTCAAATTCCTACAGCTTTCTACAGTGACATAAAGATCAGCCCCAACAACTGAACTCTTAGCATTTAAGTTTAGCAGGATTGTGTTTAAAGTAACCCTAAACTAAAGCTTGATATGGAATCCATCTCTCTTTTACAAGGAGGATTTGCACCTGTTTCTGTTACATAATGTAAACAAAGCCAGCTCTACTTAAAGATTTTGTTCATTTCTTTCCTACTTAGGAACGCTGCATGCCTGTCTTCAAATGGTGTGTTCAGTACTTAAATTCTGTCACATTAAAAAGAAAACAAAAAGCTGAATCTTCTGTGACTTGTTGTGAGTGACTTTGAATCGATGTTTCAATCCAATAATTAATTTATTCTAATTGTTTCTTTTCCAGCTACTTTGTCTTACCTGTCAGAAAGATAAGCCTGAACCTTTGATGCGCCTCTGGAGTGATACATGACGCCGTCCTCCGTTTCTGTGTCTTGCTGTAACTTGCAAATGTTTCCGGAAAAAATTAAGAACTCAAACCATGAGAAGTGCTTGTTATTCTGTCATTTCCTTTAAGAATTTAAATTGTCCCAAGTGTCTTTTCACAGCAACTAATTTTCAACATAGAACCTCTAATGCTTGTTTTCTAAAAAAAAACAAACAAAAAAAAAAACGGACTTTTATTATTAAGCAAAAACACAAAGCCACATTGTGCAATGATGAAACTTAATTCTGCAATGCTCAAATCTGGTGAGATCAAGTTGAAACTTGGGATTTTCTCTCAGTTTACACAGTTTGAAGACATCAGTGAAAGTTTGAGTTCCTTGTGGAGAAACTATTGTGACAAAAACTAAAACGTCTTGAGAAAGCAAATTGTTGCTCACAAGGATTCGAGGGAGGGCACATGTGAAGTCATCACAGGATTTCTGAGTGTTGGAACTGGAGTCACTCAGAGGAAACCATGAATGGTCGGGGAATATATGAGAGACTACAGCGATCCTGAATTGAACAATTTTGATTCAGCCAAATCAAAAATTTTGCTCTCAAATAGGAGTTTCACTAGAACTCTTCAATAGGACCGGACTTTGAGGTTGTAAACCAAGAAAAGGTGCTGCAATAAAGACACTATCAAGCTAGAGTGACACATGCTGGAAGCTACATTCAGTAATAAAGATATTGCTTATGTTAAGAACAACTCCCACTTTGTAAAACACGTTGGTGGGAGCATGGTGCTGTGGGAATGCTTCAGCTCATTTGATACTGAGAATGTCCTCAGATCAGAATGATATCAGGCAGTAGCATAGCTGGATCTGGGTGGCTTTGTCTTAAAACATGATAATCCCTCTGAATCAAATATCCCTCTGTTTAACAAGTTTCTGTTAAAATTTTCCTTTGCTCTGTTTAACTAGGGAAAATGTTTTTATTCATGGACATTTTACTATTTCACTTTTTTTTTTTTTAGGCCACAAGGTTGTCTAAAAAGTCACAGTCACAGTTTGCTCACCATGTGGTGATCGTGTTTTGGATGGTCATCACCTAACAGGAAATTTTGGATTTGTGTTTACGGAACAATGTAGGCCTACCTGTGGAATTAGTTAGAAATGCCAGGGGAACTTTTCGTTCCTGGCAGGTTTCAAATGTTTTTTCTTTTTTTCTTTTTCTTTTTTCTCTCTTGCTTTTTTTCTGTATTTTGTCCTCTCATGTAATGGTCTTTCTTGACCAATGGGGTTTCTTGACAGCGCCCTTTTTTTCACCCTTTGCCGGAAACCTCCACAAGGTTTAAAGCACACCTCCTTCCAGCTCTGCGCAGTCAGTCCCGCAGTTGCTCAGCTGACACCTCCTGCCAGGCGGAGGACAGGCGGACATGTCTGCTTTGCGCTTCCACACAAGGATTTAGGACTTTAGGAGAGCACTAATGCGGGAGTTCTCTTGAATCAACAGGTTGATGTATTACTAATCCATGCGCGCAGGTGGGAATAACTTCCAATTCAGAACTTTTTTTTTTTTGTTGCGAAAATTAGGAGTGTATTTTGCTGGGGATTTTTTATTCAACTTAAAATGATTCGCATTATAAATAAAATCTTTGGATTATACTCCAGGGAGCGTGTAAAATCATGAAGATGGAGTAAACTTTGTCTCGCCAAGCTTCAGATTTGAAGTGGATCGATCTCGTTGTTCCTGGCTCGCCACCTTTTTTTTTTTTTTTTTTTACGTTGCTCTAAAATGTCGCTCAGTTTGAACTCTCCTGGTTTTATTTTATTTTTCCCACCTGGATGAAGATGAGTCTGGATGCTTTAGGGGGGAAACTTTCAGCGCTTTGCTTCTCTTTAACGTGGGTCCCGAAGGAAGGCAAGATGTTGGCATAGCTGTTGAACTCAGAGGCTTGCTATGCCAACAACTTGCCATCTTTCTCTCCCCTTTGCAGCCAAACCCTAGAAGATTTTCTGGCTGAAGGTGTAGCCAGAACCAGCTCTGTCGGTTTACGCCACCGTGTAATACGGACTGGATCATGTGAATTTGAAATAATTTTGTTTTAGTCTAATATTATCGCAAATTGCAGCCACATTTGAATAAGATTTGAAGAATTAGTTTGTTAAATTAAGCCATACATAAATGAGTGTCTCAGAATCTATCTATATATCTGTACATCTGTTTGTCTATAAAACAATAATTATTTTTGTCTTGTTTAGGCAAAATATGAAATTTAGACCCAAATAAAATGTTAAAATGATGAAATAGGGCTAGCATGTGCTAAAGCTTTCCTGATATACTGTTGGCTGAGGCTTTCGTTTCAATGGATTTTACTGTTGAATCAAGGCTCATATTACATGTTTTCCTAATAGATGAAGACCCCAAAGGAACTACTGCTGCCATTAACGCTTCAGATTGTTTTTAAACAGAATCCTCCTGGGTCATTGCTTCTGTGACTTTGTATGTCTGCTTTGTCTTGTCAATCTTCCACTTCGAAGCAGGTTCTGCTGGAGTTTTCTTCGTTTTGAAAGGGAGATTTCCTTTCCACAGTCACCACATGCATTCTTGGTAAACAGAATTGATGCAGTTACCAAGTTGATGCTATCCACTATCCACTGTCACTATGAGTTTTTTTCATATTTAATAAATATTTCATATTTCAGATTTAACAAAGACTAAATCATTTAAGTCTCTGTTAAAGTCTTTTTGTTTAGGCTTTTGAATCTAATAGGGTATGTGACCCTAATAGATTCCAAGCATTTTGTGTGGCATTTTGTGTTGATTTATATGTTATTCTTGTATACAGCAATCATTGTTTTTTAGTGGGGGGTTTTTTCTTCTTTTTTTTGGAAGAGTAAGGGTTAAATTGCTGTGCACCTTTAATGTTTTTTTCAAAAAATGTGCATGTGGAACTTTTTTGCATCCTCATCAGAGAGAAATGTTTAAGTATATTTGAAAGATTTGTGTATTTGTGGACGAATTTACATAGGATTGATTTCAGACTTTTGTGAAGAAGACAATGGACTATTCAGTGGAGGAAACAACCGCATCATTAAACAAATTACTCAATATAAATTAGCAATTAACAAACCACAACAGTAAAATCCTGCTTTTACATCAAAATAAACAAACTGTATTGATGTTCTTCCCTCTTTTAGGCTTGTAAGCACATATTTGTGGGTACAAATGTTTAGTTTTACTTAACAATTCTTGACACAAGAAATAATAGCTACAATTCTCTGCTTAATAAAAAAAACATTGTTGCTTAGAATAGATTTGTACAATGGGTAGAGATTTAAAAAGTCAATTTTTCACTTTTAAAAGACTAAATGATTATTATCAGTGGCTGGTCTGAAACTGACATTATAAAATGAATGTGAACATCCATTTGTGCGTTATGACCTGTTATTTGACAATTTTAGGTGTTGTTAAGAAATTAAAATGATGAAGTAAAAGATTATAAGACTTCGGGAATTTTGTACTTTTTTGGCTAATTAGATCAGTTTGGCCATACTTTCCAGTGCAATGAGAAACCAAGTTGATTTGTACAGGACATTTTTAGTAACAGGTCAATTTAAAATTCTTTACACAATGAGGAAAAAAAAAAAAAACATCCAATGAAACAACAAACAGCAACAGCGGCAAAATAAAACAAAGTGATGAAAAGTTCAATAACTGACAACAATTTATGATGCTCCAGTTACTATTAATTGAAGTCAACTCTAAAAAAGTTTTTAGTATTGATTTATAGGACTAAAACAGTGTTTCAACACGGACAGCCAAATGCTGTCAGTGTTAAAACATTGATGATAGGGTGATGATTTGGGCTTGTTTTTCAGCCGCAGAACCTGGGCATCTTGCAGCCTCTGAGTCCATTAAGTCCCCTGTACAACCAAAGTATTCTAAAATAATATAAAGCAGCTTGACAGCTAACTCTTAAATAGCGCGGTCAATATCCAGATTTCAAATTTGAAATGCTGCCAAAACCTTCGGACTAATTAATTTGTGTTTATGTTATTTCATCATAGGATTTAGATCATTTTTACCATGACTGGCAACTGTCCCGTTACTGTTCTGTGAATGTAGTGATTTTGTTTTAAAATGCGATATTTTCATTATAGATAATAGGTCAAAATACAAATCTATTAATCCTGCAATAGATTTGATGGATAAATATTTATTTATTTATGTTTCTTATATATTAAAAAAAAAATTTTTTAGAAAAATATTTTCTAAAAATGTTTGTAAAAAATTTTTTTAGAAGTAAAAATGTGAAGAGGTCAGTTTTCTGCTCTGACAGGCAAACTTTGATCACGTGATCTGCGCGCTGAAGTCACGTGACAGTCTGTAGCAGTTCAGCGCTCTGCTTTCTGTCTTCAACCTTTATCCGCCACGGTGCAAGTTACACATGTTCCTCTGCTGCCTGAGATTGTGAGGAGGTTTGTTTCACAACAAGGGTTGTTTCAAGAGGGCTTTCGGGAGGAAGAAGAGATAAGGCGAGAGCCATTGCTAGAGTGTGACCAAAGTGAGGATTCACGGGGGAGACATTAGCTTAGCAAACACCGGGTGTCAGCCCTGCTGCTGACCCAAACATGAGGCAGCCGTCTGCCAGACTGTAACCAGACGTCAGATGCCTCTGTTATCTTAGTCTGCATGCACAACTGCGGGTAAGTTGCTCAAAGCTGTGTGTATTGTTACCTTGAAAATCTACGTGAAGCCGAAAACGTGGAAGTAAAATAAACGATTTTCAATCATTTTTCCGCAAAATCTAAAGTGTGGCGTGCGTTGTTTTCAAATTATTTGCAGTGTAATTTGAAAGCAGTAGGATATGTCTGTGAACACCAGTTTCCATCTCCTTATTCAGATTCTCAGTTGGATTTAGACAACATTGTTTGGTCGGTGCTGGTTCATTTTGCTGCTTCGACAAGTTGTCTTTCGGGATTATTCTGGGGTTTTTTTTTATTTGTATTTTTTTTTCAGTTTTATTTTCTTCTCAGTAGTGGTGCACCGACTTATTGCCGATTTCCTTAATTTTGGGAGATTGGTGATCGGCCGATACTTACATGTGAAGCAGATCTCATCTACCTGAGCAAAGGTCTAAAAACCAACCACTGTCCTCTTCTGCTCTCCCATGAGAGAGGTTTGACTGACAGACCCATCCACCAGGTCATGTCTGCAAGCTTACACAGTGAGCAATAGTCACCACATTGTTGCCTACTGGGCAATATTTCAAACAAACAAAAAAAGAAACTGCCTTTGGCCAGAATTTTAATCTGCAGATCAGGCTTTTTAAAAGTCGGTAATCATCGATCTACCAGAAAACAGCAATCAGTGAGTGCACACTGATGCTCTTTAGAAAAATCAAAAACAAAACCACTATTTAGTTATTTTTGGTATTTTTGTTATTCTTCTTGAGCTACAAAAGAGTCAGCATCACCATTTGTATTACAAAAAAAAAAAAAACCTACTAAAACATGATACACAAATCTCTTCAAATTGTGAGACAGATGGCCCCTTATTTGTCCTCCATCATAAAGACTATGATGATGACTGATAGATTAGCTCCAAGGAAGGATTTCCGTAGAGCCGCCTAATTGTATTTTTTATACTCCTTTTATAGAAAAACATTACATTAAGATTCTAAGGCTTCAGGTAACCACACCCCATTGCTTTTTGTACTGTGAAGATAAGCCATTAGCAGCCGCCACATTCGTATATTTATCTTTGATTTGATTGATTTGAGCTCTCCCAGAACTTCATTGATTAATCGTGACTGTTTGTTGCAAGAAAGTAATTATTAGAGCAAATTAAACTTATTGGTACTGAAAACAAGTTTCTGCAATGAAGTCTTAAGGTGTCTGTTGCTATTGGATACTTTATCGTCAGACATTATCTGACCTGTTTCGATGCCACGAGTCCGTCTTCATCACAGGTGTCACATTTATTGTTGTTGTTTTTTTGGGACAAAAGTATTTTTGCAGTTTTGTGGTTAAACCAAAACCTGCACTGCCTGGGCAAGTGAATGTAGCTGTAAAGACAAAGGTCAGTGATTTCTTTTAAGTGTGTAGGCAAAGTTTTATTAGAGAAAACATCAGTTTTGTGCGTCAAACAAAATGCAAAAGAAAATCAAGACATAAAATGGTGAGACTGATGTCAGGTCATGTGTTCAGCAGGGATGAACAGCGAAAACGTCACACTCTGCGAGAAAACCGTCTCGTCCTCCTACATCCGCCAGGGCTCTCAGGCTCGCCGTGGCCACGAACAGCTCATTAGACATTTACTGGACCAGGTTGGGTTAGATACATTTGCTTTGCTTTGGTGCAGATGTATCGTCTTCTCACGTTGTGTTTTTACAGGGTAAGTGTCCGGAGGAGGGATGGAGCGAAAGCACTGTAGAGCTCTTCCTAAACGAGCTGGCCGTGATGGACAGCAACAACTTCCTGGGCAACTGCGGTGTCGGAGAGAGGGAGGGCCGTGTGGCGTCCAGCCTGGTGGCGAGGAGACATTACAGGTTCAGATCGCTTTCCTGGCTGACTAAATGTTCATCTTGAGAATGATTGTTGTGGATATTTGGGAGATGTGAGGTAAAGATGGTTTTGAGTACAGTTTTTCTCGCTCATTTCCATTACTGATACAGCAGTGCAATGACATAGAATCTCCTTGGGTGATGAGTGTAAAGACCCAGCTGTCTCATATCAGTCCTTCCTAGGTTACCAGATGTGTATTTTGATGCTAATTGAATGTTTTTCTGATCCATGACAGAAAATATGCCTCTTGACTTTTTTTTGTCTATATTTATATATATATACGTTCATGGTGCTGAAAATCTCAGAAAGTGTGCAGACATATTGCTTTTACATTTGTAAAGTTTAGATTTGATGCAAGTATGTACTTCGTAGGTCATAGCCACAACATTTTGCGTGATTGTCTGTCAATGCGGCGTCGCATGAACGCGATCAGTGAGTGCTGTTAAGCAAACCCAGTTTGTAGCCTTCACTCTGGTGTCACAGATGTTATGGTAAAATATAAGTTTCCCTTTTCTCTCGTTTCTCACTGTGTGAAATCTTCTTGTTGGGAGATAAACTTTTTTTTTCTGTCAATAATTGCCGCTTTCTTTCCAGATCTGACTCCGGAACGGAGCAGCACCTCTGCAGCAGGATAAGTTTTAGTGAATTTAACTGGTCCGCCGCTGCTGTTTTTGTTTAGGCTGATCCATGGCATCGGTCGGTCGGGTGACATCGCTGCCGTTCAGCCCAAAGCTGCAGGATCCAGTCTGCTCAACAAGCTCACAAACTCTGTTGTTCTGGACATCTTGAAGATTTCAGGTGAGAATGCTGCAGGTTCGTTGAAAAATGTCAGCCTGCGAGATAAAACATTTAATAAGATAAAAACAGCAGCGTGCCAAAGAAAGAAAAGTTAAATTAAAAATGTTGGATAGACTACCCATAATATTTTTTTCTTATCTTCTAAATAAATTTAAACGGTTATATAATAAACATTTTGCCCCTGTGATGATAATAAGAAAAACTCCAGTATGCAACAAAGTCTAAAAATGGTTTTGGTATGTAAGGTCTCATCTTACTCTCTATTCCAGGTGTTCGCAGTGTGGCAAGCTGCTTTGTTGTTCCCATGGCAACAGGAATGAGCCTGACTCTGTGCTTCCTGACCCTCCGTCACCGCAGACCGAAGGCCCGCTACATCATCTGGCCTCGCATCGACCAGAAGTCATGTTTCAAATCCATGATCACAGCAGGTCAGCGTTCAAAATCCACGGCAACCTGACCTCCTTTTAACGAATGAGTCCTTTTGAAAAGTTCCCATTTACTTTACAGAGTATCTTTGATTTTGGTTTTACATAATTATTTTTAAACGGTGCTTCTACGCCATGTTTATCTTAGGACAGAGTTCCTACCTAATGACAAACGGTTCCTGTTTTCAGGATTTGAACCCGTAGTCGTGGAGAACGTCGTGGAGGGGGATGAGCTGCGAACGGATCTAGAAGCGGTTCAACGCAAGATCGATGACCTGGGAGCAGAAAACATCCTGTGCGTTCATTCGACAACGTCTTGCTTCGCTCCACGGGTCCCCGACAGGTTAATGGAAGACTTTACCGTACTCTCAAACTTCTGCAGCATTTCTGTGACAAAGCATACCCAACTTTTCAGTTCTTTTCAGAGTGTGAATAAAGAAAGCGCTGCTTGTTTTATGTTTTTGTCTCGTTCCGTCTTCCAGGCTTGAAGAACTGGCCTGCATGTGTGCCAAACATGACATCCCTCACATCGTTAATAATGCATATGGAGTGCAGTCGTCCAAATGCATGCATCTTATACAGCAGGTATCAACAGCTAAGACTTGAATGGAGTAAAGCAGTTGGTAGTTTAAATACATTTGCATGAATTTCATATTGATTCTGGGGTTTTAAGGATCTGTTGCACATCACCATTGCACATTGCAAAAAAAAAAACCCTCAAATGCATCATTAAAAGCCCAAATCTTTTAGATTAATTTATGTGTTTATGTAAACATCTGACAGCCATGGAACTCTTTGAGCTCCACCGTTTCTAATTAGAAAGATGCATTGTTTTTGTGTCCTAAATGTCTCTTGTTTTTAACAGGGGGCTCGTGTGGGAAGAATCGATGCCTTTGTTCAGAGCTTGGACAAGAACTTCATGGTTCCAGTAGGTGGAGCCATAATCGCAGGTTTCGATGAGTCTTTTGTGCAGGAGATAAGCAAGATGTACCCAGGTGAGCAACAAACCAATCATATCTGAATCAGAATGGGCTTACAGAATCAGCTGATAAAACAGTATTTATTTCAGAAGCGTTTTCTTTAAAAAGATGAGACTTTCCCCTTTCCCTGTTATGAATGAAGTTTACAGATACATGCTCTAGTTTTCTTGAAAAAGCCAACTTTCACATGAAATATTGTATTTGTATCTGTACCAAACTAAGTTTTACTCCTTACAGATTTCTAACTCATCTTTTATTGCTAACCTCTTTTTCTTCAATTGAGGTAGTGAGGATAGTTTAGTTTTATTTGTGTGCATCTCTTTTACCTCTGTCAGTGTTATAGTTGACTCCCTAACAGCATCCATGTTTTTTTGTTTTTTGACATATTCCTTTGTTTACCTAATTTTGTTCTCTATACACCAGGTCAGATCTGTAATGCTCTAACATCTGGTCAGGTGAACATCCATAGTTATATATTCTGTTACTAATGATATGTATAACGTGGCACATTTAGCTGTTGTCAAAAAAATATTAAATTTACAAGCTGAACAATTTGCTGAATTGCTAGGCTAATGCTAGCATCTTTACTTAGTTTTTGTAGGACTTGTTGATATCACAGAATACAGTGGGAAGGGTGGCAAAATCAATTTTTGATAACAAAAAATATCAGTACTTTAGTTCAGTCGGAGACTGATACCAATTATTTTATAATTATTTGATCAGTATTGATCCGTTACATGGTTATGAAGGAAATCACTTGTTTACACTTTTTAATTTGACATCTTTGAACACTATGCTTTTTGTTTATACATTTGACAACTAAAATATTTAACAAATAAGATACGAAATAAAGTCTTTTTCCTTTTTAGTATTTGGCATGCCAGTCATGAATCTGAACTGATTATGGGAGGATTTTGTTTTCTTGTTTGTTTTTAACTGCCCCACAAATCTCCTTTGGTGTTCCTATGTCCAGGTAGAGCGTCTGCTTCACCTTCCCTCGATGTCCTCATTACCCTTCTCACTCTGGGATCCAACGGCTACAAGAAGTACCTATCGGAGAGAAAGGTGAGAACAGACACTACCTTTCTAAAGCTAAAAATAGCATGGCTTCTTCATGTGTCAAAGTGGGATTTCTGCCTAGTATTTTCAGCAACAGTGCCTTGTTTTTTCACATTTTACCATGTTAAAACCACAAACCTTTGTTTTATTTAAATTGTATGTGACAGACCAAGGCTGAAAAGTAATCTGAAAAGTGGGACATGTGCAACCAACTTTTCTCAGAAGGAATAAACCTTTAAAATAGTCATTGAGTGTGATTTCAGCTCAGTCTAAATCCAGCGTGTAGATCTCTGAGTTTTCTTAAAGGAAATTAGTGAACAAACATCCTCTATCCCATTTCCCCCCCTTGTTCTGAAGCTTAGTTTCCAATGGTTACGGTGGTTTTTAGTGTACTGACAAAACATTATTTGTGTTCAAGACCAAACGCTGCAAGAGGAAAAAGTGAACCTGGTCAAAGTTGACAATAAATGGAGATAAATACAGAACAATCCTGGAAGCAAACCAGTTAGAGCATACAGCCAGAGCTACAATAGAAGAGCTTCGATCAGGTATTCCCAAGTCCAGTCCTCCAGATTGGCTATCCTTTAACTTTTGGATGCATCCCTGTTCCAACACACCTGAACTAAATGACTGAAATCCCTCATTAGCATGTTAGCTAGCTCTACTTAGACCTGGTAAAGAGCTGTTCATTTGATTCAGGTGTGCTGGAATAGAGATCCATCTAAGCTTTGCAGGATAGTAGCTCTCTGGGACTTGACTTGGGTGCCTCTGGCTCGGATCACAGCATATTCATGTGTTAGAATGGCCCTGTCAAAATCCAGACCTAGATCCAAGACTGGTGGATTTAGGTCCTCTCTGGAGAATAAATGTGAATTTTGATTATTTGATGTCCTTTTCACCTGACAAAGGTGGAAATATTTTACAAAGCAGAACAGACTAAATATTAATTCTTAGATGTGCAAAGCTGGAAGAAGAGTGCTGTTTTAATTGCAGTATAAAGTGGCTTTTGTAAAGTGTTGACTTAGTGGGGCTAAGTACAAAGACATGCCACACTTTTCAGATTTTTTCTTTTCTTTTTTTACACAATCTTTGTAAAAGATTTAGAAATTTTTTGATTATCACATAATTAAAATGTATTTAAGTTTGCAGTTGAAAGAGGACAAAATACGAAAAGGTTCAAGGTTTGTGAATACTTCTGCTGATGTAAATGAAATGGTAATTTGTATAAAATGAATTGGTTTCTGATGTTGGATGTATTGTTGCCATTTACCTAAAATGGCTGCTTCATCCTGTATGAGGTGAGCCCAATTCCAGCTTTAATGCTGCATGTGGCTTTGGCCATCACTCTGACTGAAAGTGGGGACTCTGCTCTTGAGCAAGCACTTTGCTTTGTAGAGGGAGGGCTGTGCTGAAGAGAGATAAAATTGATCCAGAACTTTTTGAGTTACTCACAATGCAGCATTCCCCCTCTTCAGACCGTAGGCACTGCAGCATTCCCACTCCTCCACACTGCTGAAAATGTGCTGAACAAAATCTGCCTCCCTTCAAGCTCGCATAATACAACAACAACAGATCCGGTTAAAATGGGAATTTTGACATCGTTCTGAAGGAATATTCTTTGAATCAAACTGCAGACTACATGATGTGTTCACAGCCCAAAAAAAAAAAAAAATCACGCCGAGGAGACTGTCACGACTCTGATTTAGGATTACATTTCTATGAAACCTTGATTTGTAGTAGAAAGATACTATTATGGTTAAAAAAAACTTGACTTGTATGAGATTATGTATCCTAACACAATTAAAAACCTCATTCATCTTCATTTTATTTTACCTTAGATGAATCACACTGCTTTAGAAATTAGAATAATTTACTTAACAAAAACTAAGCCAATGTCAGACAATCTTCTTAAGTGCAGTGTATATCAAAGGTTTCCATAAACTCATTATGGGAAGCTCATCACTTTTTTATTGTCATTTTTAAAAAATGATTTATTCAAAGTTGTTTTGGTGGAATAAGTAAAGTCAGTTGCAAACAATAAGTGGCTTGAATATATTGTGGATTTTCTCTAAATAATATAATAAAACAATACATTCAGTTGAAACCAGAAATGTACGTAGGGTAAATGAAAAGACCGTTTTATTTTTTTACCGTCTGAAGTAAAATCAGACCAAATGTGTTTTTGGTCAGTCAGAATTACCAAAATTATTTCTATTTACTAAATGTCACAATAATGAGAAAAATAATATGTCACAGATTTATTTATGAATGACTCCAATATCAGAAGTTTACATGTAATGATTATTGCCTCTTCAAACAGAAAGGGAAAACTGAGCTGATGATGACATCATGGACTCAAGGTTACATTTGAGACACATTTGTGGCTGTTATTCCTGCTTGTTTGTAGATTTAAGTCTGCTTTATTAATTTCACATTAATTGAAATTTATGCTCAAGGCTGCGGATGTTTTTCCAGTCCTGTGCCTACATGGTTCTCTTTGATTTGGAGTATTTTTAATAAAAGTGAGAAACCATATTGTAAAACTACATTTAAAACCTTTGTTGTCCAGAAAGAAATGGTAAATATGTGCATATTTATGGCACAATTTGTAATTTAACTAGTGGGGTGACTAAACTCGAGAGGATGTCAAAATTCTGAACAGGAAGTAGTTTTATTTTGGTATTTTTTAGCCATATTGTCCTTGTAAAAAAATGCAAGATGATTTGTTTTGAGTATTTATTTATTCTGAAACAATACAAAGTTATTTATTATGGTTTTCAGTTGTAGAACAATTTGTTTGTTTTAGTCATGATAAAGATTGTCTTATAGACAAAAGTGTACAGTTTGGTACAGTTTTAGTTTTTGCATCGATAAAATTCAAGTATTCCCCATTGGTGCATTTTTAGTTAAAACGGCTTTTGTTTTTTTGCCCTCTTTTTAATGATGGTCAGGTTTTACTAAATATATTGTAAAATCATAAGTTATTTGATGCTTTGTTGTTCATCTGACGTTTTATTTGCTTAATTACGAGACACAGTGCAGACCATTTGATCTTTTTTAATTACAACCTGAAACACAAAGCCTTAAAATCGAATCTTATCTGGCCTGTCGTATGATCCCGCAGCATTAAGGCCCATTGATTTCTCCCGCTCTACCATAATGCATAATTAATGTCCAAAATAGGTTTTTCCATCGTGTCTGCAGATCCCGGAGAGTTCCTCGCATCTCTCCAGAGGGAGAGACGAGCTTTAAATAATTCAGACGTTCAATCTTTTGAGGTTCACTTAAAGCCGCGTGTAGCACTGATTTAGCAAATGTCCGCAGCACGGTTAAGAGGCCGGCGTGTTGTTTTCATGGAGGAGCTTTTCAACCCAAACACTGAGAGACTGTCTGGGCAGCCGTCGCCAGCTGCGTCCCTCCTCCTCTGCCTTGGGAAAATAAAGTTGCTCTTTGTTCCTGAGGAACAAGGGACACACGGGGACCCTTGATGCGGTCGAAGAACTGTTTGTGTTTGGCTCTTGAAGGAGAAAACACTCTGATTTTGCAGACACACGCCTGTGATGGCAGACAAACCTGCCCATTTAGAGCTTCAGCAGGGATTCCGATGCAAGCAGAAGGAAAACAAGAAACTGCGCCCCGTTGTTGTGCAGGTTTGGTTCTCGTAACATCTGTGTCCTGAACCCATTTGGCCTGATTCAGTCCTTCAGGAGAAGCTTCACGCTCCGTGCTAAGCACTCTGTCAGCATCTTTTAAACATGCTCGGTTTAAAAGCGTGCTTTCCTCCTGTCCTGCTCCTCTAATTGATCCCGGAGGTGGAAGTGTGATGCAAACAAACATCGTAGCCAGGAGGAGACAGGCGGTGGACGCTCTGGCTTCAGTGAAAAAGAAAACCGCAGAAAAAACACAGACTTATTTCGGGCACGAATTTAGCCCATTGCTACTAAATTTGTTGAATTATCGAAAAAACGAAAACAAAACTCCAAAGGCTGCTGCTGTTTAAATAAAGGCATGGTTGTTGCTATTTATAGCTTCCTGATAGTCTGAATGTTTCTGCCTGCAGGAGATTTATTCCTTCCTGGCTGAAGAGTTGAAGAGTCTTGCTTCTGCACACGGAGAGAGATTGCTACACACCCCACATAATCCCATATCTCTAGGTATGGTAAAGTGCTGATCACGAGCCAGCATGTCGTCTCCTCGCTGTCGTCCGTTTCTGCAGAATTTATGTTTCTAACCTTTCCAGTTCACCCTTTGTGTGTATGCTTGTCTGTGTGTGTTGGGTGTGGCACCTCTCTCCACTCCTTCAGCCATGTCTCTAGACGGTCTCCAGGCCTCCAGCAACCAGGCGGTGACTCAGCTCGGCTCCATGCTGTTCACCCGACAGGTGTCCGGAGCGAGGTATGAAAACTGGTTGCTCATAAACATTCTCACCCCTTTGTCTATTTGTTTCACTTTTTTTTTTGTTTTTTTGGCACTACAACCACAAACTTTGATGTAATTCAGTGTATTTAATCTGACAGAGGTTTTTGTATTCAGATCCCTTTTCCTCTGATACTCCTAAATAAAATCCACTACTACCTTTTGTCTTCAGATTTGCCTAATTAATAAGTAGTCGGCACATGTGTAACTTAATCTCGATGTAAATGCAGCTCTTCTGTGAAGGCCTCTGAGGTTTGTTGGTGAACATTAGTGAGAAAAACTACATCATGAAAACCAATATCCCGCATTTTGAACATATCCACAGAGTGATTTGTAAAAAAACAAACAAAAAAACTTAAGTCCCACAAAAATTATTCTTTTAGTTGCTCTATAAATTAAAAGTCCCCAAAATACATTCATGTTTAAAGCTGCAAGTTGACAAACTGGGAGAAAACGGGGGAATGAAAAGCAAGAGGTAGTGGAGATTTTTGACACGGAAGTCTGAATTTTAAAACGAATTCAGGATGAGCCAAACGAATGAGGACACTGCCCTGTAGATGTCACTGATCGGGGAAAATGGATGAGCTGGAACTACTTTAGATAATTAGAAAGCCCATTCTATCGGAGCCAGCGCCTAATTTAATGGACTATTTCTGCTTAAAGTGGAAAGATGTCCAGGAAAGAAAGCATCAACAAAAACACTTCTTGGGCATGTTTACCAATGTCAGAGCCGGCTGCCTTTTGTTCCCTTGTCTGACCTTGAATAACACTTTAAAGTCACAGAAATGATTGAAGTTGATTGTCCGAATCAATACTTTGAGGGGAAGCTTCTTTGTTCCTTAGCAGAGTTTGGTTTAGAAGGTGAGACAAAGGGCTTAAAAGTGGCCTTTGCACTACAGCAATAATTAAATTTGTGGTGCACCATTTCAAAACAAACCCAAATTAAACCGCCCAAAGCCTCGAATCATAACTTGTAACTAAGCATTAGCTTCGCTCATATCGCTGTTTGTATAGTGGACATGAAGCACTGAAAAAAAAAGTAAAAATTGATGTAAAAAATAATGAATCATTTCAAAGCTTTAAGCAATTAATTTAAAATATATTCTGTGCATATATATTTTGCACAGAATATATATGCGAATATATAGTAAAATAAAATATATACATCCATCAAATTCAACAAAAATAATTTGATGTGTAAATGTAAAATTATTTAGGTTTAATAGGCTTTAATAGCGGTATACAAAGTAGACCAGTTTGTATTTGCTCATTTATTGCAAGCAATCGCAATATTTTGGCGAAGCAACGTAAAGGAAAACAATTTCCCCCACGACCTCTAGGGGGCTCCATGCATTCCTCCTTTTTGTAAACGATTTGATCATTTATTTACTCTTCCGTCCTCGTTTCCAGGGTGATACCGCTGGGTAAGGAGGAGACCATAAGCGGTCACACCTTTCGTGGATTCATGTCGCACTCCGAGTCGTACCCTTGCCCGTACCTCAACGCCGCCTCGGCCGTGGGCATCACCCGAGGCGACGTGACGTTGTGCATGAAGAGGCTCGACAAATGTCTGAAAGCTCTGAAGAAACATGGGAAAACAGCGGGCAGCTGCTCCACAGAACCTCAGGCCGATCAGGAGGCGCCTGATGAAGAATGACGGAACAGAGGAAGCTTAAAGCTCCCTTCCTCAACTAGGTTGATGCTTTAAGAGACTGGCACATTCTTGAATGCTTGCTTAAAAAATCAGAAGATTGATCATTTCTACAGATTTTATTTATAATTAAAGCTGTTCACACTGTGACGTCTGAGTCGGTCCCTGTCTCGGATTTTAAAAAATAATAATAGATTTGTGTTGTGTTGTGCGGTGTCTTCTGCAGCGAGCTGTAACGTGATCTGAATGCTGCTGTGCTGTTAACTCCATCTGAAGCTTGTTCAGTGGATTAGCTAGTTCTATTTTTAGCCTCGGTCAGAGATAATCAATGATAGGGGCCCAATCATAGATCAGCCCTGTGTTTGTAGAGGGAAACCTTCACTTCACATCTAAAGAGATCAAGACCTCTTCAGGACCTCAGAGAGTTTTCCTCTCCGATTTAGTTTCTGCACCGTGTTTTCCCGCATCTGGGCTTCGTCTTCTGCAGCTTACAAAGGCCAATCGCAGGAGATCTTTGCTTTAAAGCAAGAATAAGAACCAGCCTCGACTTCATGTGTAATTTCAGCTCCCAGATGTTTTCCCACCTGCGCGCTCGGAAATGCGTGTGCAAGCAGAGGCAGCTGCAGAACAACCCCCACCCAGCAGCCTGTGAAAGTGGGCTGGACTCGGACGGTTATGCTGTCGTATCAGCACATTTCCACACTTCCCAGCTGTACTGAAACATTAACAAAATATGGTGGAAAAACACTGCACAGTGACAGTAGGCTGGTACAATGCAGCAGCCTGAAGAGGAGCTGGAGGGGTTGGAAAAGTTGAGGGTGTGTGTGGGGGGTTGGGGGGTCTACTTTAATGTGCTCAGTGGTGCTGCTCTTCAGTGTGAAGGAAGAAGAAAAAAAGTGCTTTACCTCTGTCGCTGATATCGTAGCACTGCAGCAGAGCTTGACAGAGCATGTAAGTAATCAATTTCAGGTACACTACAAATATGGCACTGCTTTGATTCCCTGAAAAAGGTGAAGCATGGGGAAGGAGCTACTCCTTTGGCTACTCCCTGCAATCAGAGCTCCAACCATCCTCTGGATGTTGCAACATGACAAATTGCTCCTCGGTGTTTACTTTTAGAACCTGCCAGGAGTTCGCTGATGATTTACTGCACCGTCCACAGAGGTTTATAAAGGAAAAAAAACAAGCAATTGCCCAATAATCTGTTATTTTGCACAACTGTCCATCACTCTGACATTTTCTTGCAAGGTGTATCCCAGATATATCTATATATACCTATGCGTTTTAAGAAAATGTAAATATGAAAAAGCTCAAGATTTGTCACTCATTTCAGAAAGTTTGTTGTGCAGATTCATTACACGCAGCATGACATGTTCCCAACTTATATTTCTTGTAATTCTTTTGATTGTAGCTTTACAGGTTATCTCCTACTCAACCATGGGGAAATCTGCTGACTTAAAGCTTATCGCTAATGAAACTGGTTGCTCAGAGTGCTGTATCCAAGCATATTCCTATAAAGTTAAGTGGTAAGAAAAGCAGATTTTGCATGAAAAGATTCATGCAAAATCTGTTCGATAATTTGAGGTTTTCACAAGGGGTGAAAACCTCAAATTGTTGTTGTTGAGGCTGTATCAACAACCTGTTCACATGTACCATTATCTGGTCAAATGTGTGCAACACAAATGCGAAGCAGCTCTCAGAAACAGCAGCTGCCCAACCAAGTGTTTGTTCCGTGAATCACAGGAAAGATAAATCTCCAAGCATGATTTGGTTCACACAGTCCATGTTTACATTTGTAAAGACAAATGCAGATAAGCTACTTGTCTTTACACTTTATATCCCTTTTCCCACACTGTATGTAAACCGACGACTCCCTTCATGTTTTGCTTTGAATCAGGATGTTCTGTGTTCCTGTTGTAGTCAAATGAAATCACCGTTTACGCATGTATTTTCTACTGTTTTGACCATAACCCTATATGATGAGATTTTGTGTGGCTTTTACCTGCATTCTGATGAGTAATTCTTTCGTAAGCATCGCCTGCTCTGGCTTCAAAATGTTGCAGCGGCTCTCTCTTCTCTTTCTTGTGTGTTTGCTCTCAAATGAACATGAGTGCGCATGTAGATGCTCTAACTGTGTGTGTGCAGTCAGAGCAGATGATGCATAGTTCGACGTAGCGGCGCTGCGCTGTCCGTGGTGCTGCTGCAGCTCTGCACCGTCAGGGATCCAGTCCTGTAGCTGCCACGGTTCTGTACTGGCCAAACGTTTCACCAATTAACCAAATAAATAAAAAAATCCAATAAACGCAATTAATATGCTATGTTATCAGCAAATGGAATGTTAGGTATGTTTTGGTCAAAATGTACCGGAAGCGTTCTTTTAACCTTAATTCGAGAAGTATTTTTGGATTAATTCGGTTATAGCCTAATCGAAAATCTTACGTAGAATGTCTTTCTGACACTGACGGAGTTCTGTAGTTGTGGGGTACATGTGGTTGTTTAACCAACAGCTATCAGTCTGGAGTCCCCTCCTTTCCCTCCGCCTCTAAATAAATAATGAAAACGAACGGAGAGGGGAAACTGCAGCTGATTTGCTGATGTCAGGCAGCCAGTGCAGCATTTCATGGTGCAGGGTGGAAACGCGCGGTGCCATCTGCCACGATCTCGAGCTCTCCTACAACTATCCACCTCATCCACCCACCAGGGAAAAAAAAAAAGAAGTTTATTTTTCTTAATAAAAATAATAAGACAAACAAACAAACAAAAAACTTTACACATGCGAGCCCGACAGGAAAGATGCCGCCAGCTCTCAGGATTTGGGCTCTGCTGTGTGTGTCGCTGTGCAGCCTGTGTCAGCCGGCTCTTCTGAAAAAGGCTTTCCGATGCCCTTCAACATGCAGTTGCTCCAAGGAGTCCATCATATGCGTCGGGTCCTCCAACATCCCGCGGATTGCCCCCAACGAGATCACTTCATTGTAAGTAAAAGACTATCCATATCATTTTAAAAATAATTTCCATGCGCCGTACCTGCGCGGGACGCTCTGTCTGCGTTATACATTCGTTAATTAAAAATCGAGTAGTACCGTGCATGCTCATGTCACTCTAACGAATTTATTTGATCAAAAATCTACCTTGTGCTTGATTCATCCAGGAGTATCGTCAATGGGACTTTCTCTGAGGTCAGAGAGGCAATGTTTGCCCACATGCCCACCCTCCAGCTACTGTAAGAACACATTTACTCCCTGTAATAACTCAGATTGCGTTCAACCTTCCACTAAACTGTTTATTGTGACACATACAGCATACAGCAAGAATGCATCGCGGCATTGTGCATAACTAATGCCAGGTTTTATTGCCACGTTGCTGCGTGTCCAGTAACGTGCGTCTCACTTCAAGTCATTTAGCTACTGTAATATGGTTTTAAGATTTTCCAGCAAGAAAAGCTTTCAAAGTGTGGAAATGAATAATGAAAACCCCCCGTGTGCATTTAGCGCAGCCCCCATTTGTACGAGGTGCTTTCAAGGGCCCATTAATCTCAGTTGTTGCTCAACTGCAGCGACAGCTTGAATGTCAGCACAAACAGAGATGAAGCAGATGCACATTTCCCAGTCTGATGCAGTTTCAGTTGTAAGTTTAGGTAAACTCATCACTATTTTGCCTCGATGTTTAGTCACTCTTCCCGGCAGATTCTGTATAGTTTATTCAAGATGGAATACTCTATTAATTTATTTATTTTATTAAATTCTCATTTAGGTTGAGCTTATTCCATAATGCTAATGTTAGCCTGCTTTAGCTATTATAAACCAAGTTTTAATGTGTTTGGCGTCATTGTCTGGTTAAAACACCCAATTGTGTCCAAGTTTGAATGTTTTAGCTTTTGATTAAGGGTGAATAAACCAATTTAGTGGTAGTTCTCATTCCCTTTAGTTTCTGCACCACTAGCAGCAAAGCAGACACACATGACACTGCCATCACCATGTTTGACAGTTGGTGCTGGGTAAAGAATTTCAATTGACAAAACTTAATAAAATACACGGTGTAGTAAAACGTCTCCTAAAAGTATTTTATTACTAAAATATTCATGTAACTGTGTGAATGTAGCTAGCCACCTCTCATGGTGACTCATCCAAACAATTTGTATTTGAATACAAGTGGAAAGAACTTACAATCTTTGTTTCTGTGGTTGTTTAGCATCGGCTTCAAATCTATTGATTTGTGGATTTTAAAGGGACCCAAATGCAGACAATTTTGCTCAGACTGTGATTCTGAGCAAAACTGTATGTGTTTGATCTTAAAGGACACGTCTTATTGCAACAATGCACAAAATGAGTTATATCTAGAAAACAGAAATTTGTTGTTGCATCTAGAATTGTTTTTTTTCTTTATTATTGTCAAAAAGACAATTTTGTGACAACTACAAACTGATTCATATCTTGAATTCATATTTATTTATATAATAAGTATCCCTGGAATATTTGGTTGGTTCAGATTTGATTATATGTGTTCTTTAATCTGTTCTAACCTGTCTAATATCAATTGCAGACTTTTAAATTCAAACTCCCTAACGACTGTAAGAGATGATACCTTCTCAGGCCTTCCACACTTGGAGTACCTGTGAGTTGTTGTGTTACTAAATTCTTTGTTTATAAAAAAAAACCCCCAAAAAAACAAACATGTTGACATCTTAATACATGACTATATATTTTCATCTTTTTGGTCTACCGATATTCCTTAAAATATAAAACATAAAATTAGATTTAGGTATTAATCAAAACAGCAGCACAGATGGTAACTCTGGAGAAGCTGCAGATATCCACAGCTCAGCTGGGAGAATTTGTCAACAAGGCAACGATTAATTGTGCATTCCTCATGTCTAGTCGCTATGAAAGTATGGCAAAAAAAGAAGTTATTACTGAAAGAAAGCCATCAAAATATGAGTTTGTTGCCTTCCTAAAGTAATGGTCCAAGTCATTTTTTTCCCAAAAGAGATTTTGGTAAAAACCAAAAAAACAGAAAGAAAAAAAATGGCCATTATTTTAGGAGGGTGACGATTTGTAGATTGCCACAAATCATGCGAGAGACAGAACACATTTTTAAGAAAGTCAGTTGAGACTAAAACCGAACCGTTTAACCTACATGCAAAATATGATTTGTGGTGATTTTAAGATTTTTTTGTTTTGTAGAAAAATTTTAAATCGTCAATCATTTTCCATCCACCTAACAGTTGCTAGGTGATACTTGTTTTGATCTATCACTTCAACAAAATACATGTCTATTAATCTCAAACCATAAGCACTGCATCTCACATTTTTGTTTATGATTAATCCACAGGTTCATTGAGAGCAACAAGCTGGAGACTACATCTAAATTTGCCTTCAGAGGACTCAGGGACTTGACTCACTTGTATATCCCACAGTTGATTAAAAACCTTTTGTGTTTTTGCATTTTCTTCTTGAATATGCTTCATGTTCACTCACTGGCGATGTTTTTCAGGTCTCTGGCAAACAACAACATTAAATTCTTACCCAGGGACGTTTTCATTGACCTGGACTCACTGATAGAGCTGTAAGTTCACTTCAAGTTTGTAAAAATGCTGCTCTTTGTTGGACGTTTCTCCTGCAATCATCCACACTGGTTCTGCTCTGCAGGGACTTGCGAGGCAACGCCTTTGAGTGCGACTGCAGAGCCAAATGGCTCATGATGTGGCTGAAGAGCACCAACGCCACGGTGTCGGATGTCATGTGTGCCGGACCAGACGACATGAAGGGCAAGCGCCTCAATGACATGAACAGCCTGCACAATGAGTGCATATCAACGGGTGAGTGCCGCCTGAGTCAGCTTCACTGCTGACGTTGGTGTTGGTCGGATCAGCAGCGTCATTCTAGGAAAAAAATTCCCCTCATGATTTCACCTTTCCGCAGATTTTGTCCTTCATCAGTCCGTGGCCTCTGAGTCTCTGTCAGTGGATACGTTCAGCTTCAAGAATGATGTGTATGTGACTATTGCTGCTCCCAGCTCAGACACCTGTATGGTTTTACAGTGGGACCACATTGAGATGAACTTCAGGACGTATGATAACATCACCGGTAAAAAATTCCTTCACCCTGTGTTTAGTAAAGTGGGGTTTTGTTGAAACATTAGCAGAAGTTAATGTCTTACCTGCAGTAGATGGATCTTTATTTTGCATAAATAGAGAACGTTTTGCATGCTCTGTTCTCAGAAAGTTTCGCGCAGGAAGATTATAAGTGGGGCATCTCTTTCCAAGTGGTTTTCCAAACATATTTACATTTCAACATATGTTTCACATTTTTTCAAATTACAACCACAAGCATCTGTGTGTTTTATTGGGGTTATATGTGACAGACCAACAACATGTAAGGTAGAATAATGACACAAGGTTTTCTAAGTCTTCATTCTAAAGTTTTTTTTAGCATGTCACTACCAAAATAATACAAGCTCAGTCAGCTGTAGCGCATCTGTGAATATCAATTTTTGAACCTTGCCACAGTTTCTCTGGGGTATCGGGTTAAAAGGGCCTAATACAAATGTAAGTTTATTTATGAATAAAGTTGAAACCATGTTTCATTTTCTTTTCACTTCGCAATTATACGCTTCTCCGTATTGATCTATCAATGTACGATCTGATGAGATTCTTTGAAGTTTGCGTTTGATGGGTTTGAGCTGTTATCTCAATTCCCAGTGCAAATCCTTTTGTGCTTTTCAGCAGAAAGAAAGACATCTGATGCAACTGTGACAACAGTTTTAAGGTTCTGGTGCATTGTGGAAGGCTGTAGAGCAGGGGTCTCAAACTCAATTTCCCCGGGGGCCAATGTAGGTAGAGTCTGGGTGAGGCTGGGCCGCATCGGGTTTTCCACAAGAAAAGCTCTCACAAAAACATTCCAATGTTATCAAATGTCTTTATTTTTATTTTTTAAACACAAAATAAGATGAAAAAATAAATTAATTAACAATTCATAAGAAAAAAAATTAATCAGTAATAAATAAATAAAATATAATAATAACACAGCAGCTATAGAAGACTAGATAAATGTAATTATAATATTTCAGATTCAAATGGCTGTATTAACAGTTCTTTAACCTTTAATTTTCTGAACATGAATGGAACATTGAACATAAACTGTTATGAATATAACAGTTTATAAACTGTTTCTTCTGCCTACTTCATACAGCGAGAGGTCCTGGCAGCGTTTCCTCTCCATTTGGCTTAAGGGAGGAGGCAGTTGAGACCCTAAGTAGAGCTTGAAGATGCTCGTCAGTAAGTCTGGACCTGTACTTGGACTTATTGAAGTTCAAGGTAGAGAAGAGCTTTTCGCACAAGTATGTGCTCCCAAAAAGACACATGGTCCGCTTGAACATTCGGGAAAGCTCAGGGAAGCTGGGTGGCAATTCTCTCAAAAATTGCCCAAGCTTGTCTGCTTTTCCACTCACCTCCCTGAACTTGGCTTTGAGTTCAGAGAGGCACTGCGGGTCAATGAGCTCCATTTGAAGCACTGTGATTGGTAAGTTTGTTCAGCTCCGCACACAACACTGAAAAGTGCCAATCATATCAAACTCATGTGGCAGTGTTGGTATAGTTACTTTGAAAAAGTAACTTTAATCGACTACTGATTACTCCTTGAAAAAGTAACTTAGTTAGATTACTGACTACTTGATTTGGAAAGTAACTAAGTTACATTAAAAGTAACTTTTTAGTTACTTTCAGCAGCTGCTAACAACACTCTGCCTCCTGTGAAAATCACATTGAGCTTTGCCAATACTTTTTTGTAAGCTATTTTATAATGGTAACATCAACAATGTGTCTCCACTGATAAGGTTGAACTGAAGAGGAGATTGTAGAAAAATAAAAAACGTGAGTAGTTTGTGTGGTCCACTGTTGTCTGGAAAACTCTAAGAAGGATTTTAAAGCCCGCCCTCCTCCCCGGCCTCCAGGTTCTGCGTTCCCTGCGTTTGGTGTCCTGTGCAGCTCACAGCTCAGATGGCTGCACAGATTTGTGACACTTATCTTAGTATTAATAATTAGAATTAAGTTGCCATTATAATTATTGGAAACTACGGACACGTTCATTCGTGGCTGTTTTCACGTTTATTGCGCTGTTTAAATTAGTCTCGATGTTTGTAGTTTTCTGGAGCGCAACGCGAAGCTCGACGTCATTCAGAGGTAATATATTAACTTGACATTAACAAAGACACAGCGGGACGGATCATCTGAGAAATGATGAACAGGGAGAGATGGAGTAAGACTACCTGGGATTTATTATGAGTCTCTGCTTATTTCCAAACCCAAATGAGCAACTTCACGTTCAAAAACGAGCCCAAAAAGGCGCAACCCGCCACTCATTAAATCGGCAAGCAACTTTAAAAAATGAAGCCCAAAGCCGCTTATAATAATCGGACTTGTCAGCAGAATCTCAAAATAGTTCCAGTTTTTCCACCAACAAAATGCTCATCTCCCTCCATTGTTTACATTTCTGTCGCATAGAGACGTCGGTCACTCGACAAGACGAGTAGAGGAAATACGATTAAATTACAAAAGAAGATAGTAACGCAAAAATGATTTTGATAAGTAACTGTAGTCTGACTTGAAATAGCAACGCGTTATATTACTCGTTACTGAAAAAGTAAAAGTCAGTCAGTAACACGTTACAAATTAACTTAAACTTTCATATTAAGGTAAAACTATCGCATAAAAGGGCATTTCAGTTGTTTAGCCTCTTAGTGTGGTAAGACCCCTGCTGTAGAGTAATCTTCATAAACCATAAAGTCCATTTTAGCTAATTTGGAATTTTGCAAGTTAGTTACAAGTTAACAATTCATTGACTGATTTGGACTAAAGTAAACGAACTACATGTGTGAAAATGCTCTTAGCTAAGCCATTTAGCTTCAGCTTAAGGATCAAATATGCTTAGATTAATACAAAGGAGTCGCTTTTAGAATTAGCTGCAGCATGTCAAATATTGCAAGTTAAACCATCATTATAAGAAAGTGTCTTGGTTGAGTTTAAATGTTGTGTTTCACCTGTGTTCCTCTGTAGGTCAATCCATTGTTGGTTGCAAGTCAGTAATCATCCAGGAAGAGGTTTATGTCATTGTGGCTCAGCTATTTGGTGGTTCCCACATTTACAAGTTTGATGATGACCAAAGCAGATTCAACAAGTTCCAGGACATCGAAGTGTCCAAGATCTCCAAACCCAATGACATCGAGGCTTTTCAGATCGGAACAGACTGGTTCTTTGTCATCGCAGACAGCTCCAAAGCAGGCTTGTCAACCCTCTACAAGTGGAACGATAACGGATTTTATTCATACCAGTCCCTGCACGAGTGGTTCCGCGACACAGACGCAGAGTTCTTAAACCTAGATGGGAAGGCTCACCTAATCTTGGCAAGTCGCTCACAGGTTCCAGTGATCTACCAGTGGAGCCGTAGCAACCAGAAGTTCATCCTGCAGGGTGATATCCCCAACATGGAGGACGTGGTAGCTGTGACACACTTCCGGATCAAAGAGGAGCTCTATCTCTCCATGACCCGCTACATTGGTGACTCTAAGGTCCTAAAATGGGGACCCAAACAGTTTTCAGAGATCCAGGCTGTACCATCCCGAGGTTCCATGATCCTGCAACCATTTACATTCAAAGACCGCCACTACCTGGCTCTGGGAAGTGACTATACGTTCTCGCAAATCTACCTGTGGGATGATGAGAAGAAAATCTTCGACCGCTTCAAGGAAGTGTACATCCAGGCACCGCGCTCATTCACCGTGGTCTCCACTGACCGCAGGGACTTTATATTTTCATCAAGCTTCAAGGGAAACACACAGATCTTTGAACACATCATTATTGACCTGACCTTGTGAGGGGCCGTGCCTTATTGTCTCTCCTATAATCAAATGTCTTCCATTTAAAAGATATATGAATAAAACAAAGAAAAAAGACTTGAAGGAAAAAGACTCCAAAAAATATATCGTCATTGGTGAGGTATTGACTTGTTCTTAAGATGCCCTTCTGGATTCACCCAGAGCTAAAATGACTCTAAAAACCTTTTCTTTCGCTCTTATTTTTGCCAACTGAGGACACAGTGGACATGTTTGCCTCTTTCTTCAGGCCTTCATAGCCTGTGATGTGCATTTTGCTGTCCTTTCAGAGAAGACCTGCAGCGCTCTGATGGGCTAACAGTGCCTCCTCGTGGCCGTGATGAAGTATCACACCTTTTTTTTCTTACAGGGAATGTCTCAAAAGCACAAACCTTTAACTATCATAGCTGAAATCTTAGAATGTAGCTGTATAGTAGAGATGTTACTGTAGGTGCTATTGATTGTACTCAGCAATTTACTACTAATAAAGAGTTAGTAAATTGTTGTTTAGAGAGCTAATGTTCAGTGTAGGATCTATTTGATTCTACTTCAGATTAATTTACTTGGAAAGAGTTGTCCAGGGTTTGTGTGCTGATCAGGTAAATTAAGCATATTTTCAATTCAATCTGGAGAGACTCACACAGAGAAGAAAATGGCAGTTAAAAAGATTTAATGGTACAATCTCTTTGGCGCTCGGACCCGGCAGAAGACCGTGAGCCGAGGATCGCCGTGAGCAGGCGGTCTGCTTGGCGAGCTCGGGATAGTCTTCCCCCCGATACCGAGAGGGATGGGAGAGCACAGGGGATCCTGGAGTACGTCCCTCATGGTGAAGGTGGAGATGGGGAGGAGGTGGGTCGAAGCACGGCTGACGAGCAGGAAGCCCCCAGGGTAGCTTGAACTTTTGAAAGTGCCCTTGGATGACGATTGGCTGGAGCGGCGTGGAGCTCCGTTCCAGATTGGCTGAGGCCGAGCGTGGTGATTAGATGATGTGGTGAAGTTGGTCGAGTCTCCCAGTTTGAATTTTCGCCTAGGCTTCATTTCTAAACAAAAAAACAAAACAAAAAAAAAAAAAAAAAGGTTTTGTTTGGTTTGTAAGGTAAGATTTTTTGAACCATCTGAACAAAAAAATGTGTGTAAATATGTCCAGTGAAACTAAGAGCTTTTCTTGTTTTTTTTTTTTTTGGGTTCTTTTTTTCCCCATTCTTAAAAAAATAACATTGACTCCTTATCAGGTGTTTAATATAACCAGGACTCCAATGCCACTACCTGTTCTTAACAGTTCTTTGCACTTACTAACAAAAATCAGTTGATTCTGCCTGCAAGAGCATGACATTTAAAAAGTCAACTTATTTTTAGAAGATGAATGGCATTGTAACATTGAATGTTTCTGTTAGAAACTGCTGTACATTCATTCAGTTGAGTAATGAAATAAAAGTGAATAGATATTGTAAAGATGTGTGGAAAAGCATTTTCTGTCAGCTTAAACGTCTTAAAGGTGAATTATTATACTTAATGAAACGGTTAAAAATAAGCATGAATTGGCATTTCAGTTTTTAAAGCCTCTTAGTGTGGTTAAGACCGACCAGCAAGCTTCATACTTGAAGTTGTTGTAAGACCCAGATCCAGACATTAGAATGATTAAATAAGTTTAAAAACATTAAAACAAAACAAAATTCAGTTCTTGATTTTATTAAGGGAATTTGAGTAAAGGGGTTAGAGTTATTTTATTGTAAATGGTCGTTTCAGGAAGTAAAATATTCAATTCAGTTTATGCATTTGAAACCAAAAGTTTAAATGAAACATTTCATTCAGTGGGATCTGTTGATTCCACCCTTTGTCTTTGGCGCACTTGAAGACACATCCAAATAGATCAGGAAATAATTCAAGGACGTCAATTTTGGAAGCATCTTCAGCACTGTGAACATGGAGAAAATTTTAACTGAGTAAGTATCCCACTAATGTTTTGTATTACATGACAATTTATAGCTGTTTATGTTGTTCTTATTCTATCAACTATTGTGTTTATGTTGCAGCTCCTGCTATTACTATGCAACATCAATGCATAATGTCACTCGTACATGCAAATAAAAAAAACATCATGAACACAAAAGACAAAGTGGATCTCTACTAATTTAATGAGTCTTTGCACCTAAAAGGGAGATCTAGAGAATATTTGTATCAGCTTAACTTACTAGTGCTCAAGCATATTGCGTATGAAACGCAACAATCCCAGAATGTTGTCAGGGTAGGTTTTTTTCTTTCCATCCATCTTTTGAACCAGTTCTTGTGGAAACTCAAGAAAGAAAGGAAAGAAAAACAGAAAAGATGGCATAATTTTCTGTCTTCACATGGATTTCTTTTCTCACAAATTTACACATTCTCAAATCACAACATCCAACATTGAAATAGAGAAAACATATCCACATTTAATGAGGTGCTGGTATCACAGGACAGATGATATTTACCATATCAATTTTAGTACTTAAACATCATAGACATAGTTAGTCATAGTTATGACTAACTGAAGATATTGAGATATTTTTTTGTACAACACTCACCTTTTCCTTCCACTGTGAGAAAGGTACACGAGGTGCATATTTTTCAAGTGAGTCTATAAGTTCCTGGTCTGCATTTTGATATTTTGCCACTTCCTGTCTGTTACCAACCTTTTTCAGGTATTCAACTTTTCTGTAAAGAGACATTAAAATATCTTTAAGTGCTAAAACGTGTGGAATATAAGAAAAGAGCAAAGGTGTACAGAATATAGCCATATAGCGGCGTGATTCATTGTGTAAACTAGTTCTGATGGCATAATGTCACAATTTAGGTTACATTTAGGGAAAGCCAAAGTGAAAACAGAATATATGCTCAATTTTATTTATAATGTATCAGAATGAATAAATAGATTTTTGTTGTAGTCTTACTTCACATATGGCCAAAAGAAGGGGTGACTCAGGCATTGTTCAACTCTAGGTCTATCTACTGGTTCTTTGTTGATCATCCATTCAATGAGATCTTTTGCCACAACATCCTGAACATCGTCCAAGCTGTACTTCCCTTCATCAATATTTGATTCCAGCTGGAAGGATTTGCTGATGTTGGATGGGTGTTTTCCTCCAGACAGGATATAATATATCAGCATCCCTGCAACCTTAAAAGGTAACAAAACATTAGAACTATTTTTATTTACATTGTCAATAGACAAGTAAGTGTTGCAGGAAAACTCACCTGTACATCAGTGGTTGACTTGTATGACACGATGCGCCCCTCCTCCACAGTCTCTCTGGCTTTCCAGCACTTCGTTCCTGCAGCTATTGTTTGGTGTGTTGTTTGGTCTTCGGGTAAGTGTCGACTTATTCCAAAATCAGCCAATTTTAAATTCCCCTCAACATCTGGAGGACAAATCATGAAAAGGGAGTAGTGTGGATGATTATTAAGATTTTAGTTCTGAAGATTAAAATAAAGTAGTGTTCTTAAAGGGAATTTTAACATAATGTTCAGCTACAGGAAATTAATCTTGAATGTTCTTACCAATTAAAACGTTCTGTGGCTTTAGATTACCGTGGAGAATCGGAGGATTTTGACAGTAGAGCAAATTTATGCCTTTAAGGAGCGCTAAGACAAGTTTCTTTTTCTGGAGGGCATTAATGCTACCATCCCTGATGTATTCTTCCAATGTGTACTCACAAAGTTGGAGAACAAGATATCCAAAATTTTTATCCTCTGCATAATCAATGTATCGTACAATAAAGTGATGTTCTAGTATTAGAAGTTGAAGGATTCCTTCCTTATTTATCAGATTTTTAAAGATGCTTTTAGACATTCTTTTAATTGCAACTTCTGTGCCGTCATATTTCAGTCCTATGTATACTTCAGTTCCATGACTTCCCTTTGCTATGCAAAATTCTTCATCATTTACATAAATAATATCCCTTATTCTTGTCACTTTGCTTTCATCAATGCTTACGAGTTTTTTAAGCTTTTCATTCCACCTTTTGCTGTTTGGACGTCTTCTTCTTAATGGTGATGCTTTGGTTGGACTGTCATTAAATGGCCTTACGTTTGAGAGTAATTTTTTTACAGCTGGTATTTCTGCAATAGAAGTAGTTGTATTTTGTATAATTGGAACTGTTGCATATTGGTAATTATAAATTCCTTTAAACCATTGAATATGTCGCCATTTAAATTCTTTTGCTCTTCGCCCAATCACAGTGAACAGGTTTTTAATGATGGTCGAAGGACGTAACATGTGCTTATGAAAATCTTTGAAAACCTTCTTTGGTGTTTCCTGTGCCACACCAATGTCATCATCAACAAAATAACAAATTTTGGAGCAAACATTATTTCTTTTAGATCCCAAACTACGAACAATCCAAGCTATGTTTTTGTTGATTTTCAAACTGTTGAGATCGGTTATTGGTAACAACGACGCCATTGCTTCAGCAGAGAGGAGCATTTTGACAACATCTTCTCTTTCTTTACTGGCAGCAATTTGTAGTGGCATAAGCATCACAGGTTCCCCGGGCCTCCACCCATTTGGATTCGCTTTCGCTTTAATTAGTTTTTCTATACAACTAATTGGAGCTTTGGGTAGTGAGACATAATGCAAAAGTGTCCACATATTTGACAAGGGAATATTTGGGTCTGAACGTTGTTCTAGAAGGTATTTGTACCAACGCTTGTTATAGTTTACAACAGCAGCAGTCAGAGGGGTTACATTATCATTTAGTTTACTATACGGATAAAGATCATTTATAGGGTTTTCTCGCAGTAACTTTTTAATATTTGTTAAATTGTCCTCTTCAATACATTTTATCACTTGATTTGTCACTAATGACATTTGTGGGACCTGCTGGATATCATCCATGTTTGTGTTCCAGATAACCTGTAGAAAAGAGACAGCCGTTATAAATCTGTCATTGTTCTAGTTAATTAAAGTTACATATTTCATGTGCGCAATAGAGACAGAGAAATCTAAACACAGATAAAGTGTGCAAAGATTTACCAAGTAGAAATAAAAGCTGTATAAAAATACCAATTAAACACAAAAACAAGAAACTATAAGAAGCATTTAACCCAGAAGTTAAATCATGATATTTAATGATAACAAAGATCTTTTTATAACACAAATAGCCTAATATTGCCGTCAGTCATATTAGAATTTAATATTTTGAATAATTTACCAATGCTGACCAAAAAGTCTGGGAAAAATGTGTTTGCCTCCAGCAACACAAGCACACAAACACACCCAGTTTCTATGGCTATGTTCATACAACAGGCAAGTGCAACCCATATCCAAATTTCTGCCCCTGTCCGACCCTTATCCAACTTTTTCAATGAGTCTTTACGGCCCAGTTCTGTGAAAAATACCTAAGTTCTGTGAAAATATGTAATTTTCACACATTTGGCAGCATCTCCCTGCAGATTCTCTTCCCCACACCCTAACCTTTTTCCAGCACATTATCTCTCTCGATTTCGAGAGAGATAATGTCGAGATCGGGTTTCGAGAGAGATAATGTGGTATGGCAGGCCATGTGATATGGCCTGCCATACCACATTCCTTGTGGTATGACAGGCCGTTTTAACATAACATTGGTTTCGTCTAACTATCCATTACATTCTAGATATCTAAAAATGCATTTGGACATAACCAGATTCGTCATTTGAAGGGTGACACTAACATGATCATAACTAGTTAAAATTATATTTTTAGATATCTGAATGAATGATTCCCCATAAACTCCCGTGTGCTGCCTCTGACAATTTCAGAGGCAGCACAATAGCTGAGCTATTGTGGCACAAAATAGCCACAATAGCTCAGCATTATGGGATATGTGGAGAATGAAAACTTTGTATTTTAGAAGTCTGCAAAGAATTTTCAATTCATTCTCTTCAGCCAGACACAATGCACTTAAAAAAAGCTAATCGTGCAACTATCAACAAATTCCAAAGTGATGCCTTTGTCAAAAATCTTTAAAATTTTTATTTTTTAAATTCATCCATTCATTATCTTACACACTTATCCCTAGTGGGATGCTGGTGCCCATCTCCATCACATTATCAGTTTTGTGTTCTAGGGGTTTGCCATACAGGCACTGACGTCACAAAACCGAGCGGCAAGAAAGGAAACGCGATTCAGCCAGCTCAATGTCAGGAAATGATCGAAAAACATGTCTATATGGTAAGCCGTTTTAACATAAATTCGGTTTTGCCGCCCTTACATTCCAGATATCTCAAAATGTCTTATGACTGGACGTTTTAGCGATTTAAGATAGCCTATCTCTAATTATATTTTGACTAGACAAATACCTAGTAGAGATATCTCTAATTACATTCGGACTAGTCGAACGGACATCAGATTTACCATTGAGTTTTATGGAGACTTCAATTCAAGATGTCTACAATGAATTACTGACTATCTGAAATACACATTTCAGATATCTACAATTAAATTATGACTAGTCAAAGCAAATTCAAGATATCTCGATTTTAGTTTTGACTAGTTATAATTCTAACTAAAGATATCTCGAATGACATCATTTGTAATATTGTACATTTATTTTTGGATAGGAGATATGCAGTTTTGACTTGTAAAAACTAAATTATAGATATCTTAAAAGCAAATAATGACTAGACAAAACTAAATTAAAGATATATTGAATTGTAATTTTGACTAGTCAAAATTTTTTTTAGTGTTGCAGCACGAGTGAATGAAGCTGCTACTCTGCCCTTCAAAGCAAGGTAGCCAGGGGTGTCAACAGCGCCACCTTGGGAATTGTCCCCAAGGAAATAGATAGGTTCGTACCCAAAGAGAACAAGACTTCTTTTAATGAAAAAAATAATTAATTTTATTGTTTCTCTCTTTTAAAAAAACTGTAAAATTCAAGGAGCACAATAGGAAAGGGAGTGCACAGTGCTGGGGCCTACCAGCAGGGGGGAGGGCAGTCCAAATGTGGGAACTGGTCCTAAACAAATTAATAAATCAAAATAAATCACCCCAAGCACTTGTGAATAAACACTCAATCCGTGAAGAAATCCCAAAACCGGTCATTAAACAAAGCAAATACAAAAAAAAAAAGAAGAAAGAAATAAACTACAATTTAGACATGCTAAAATTAAGTTACACTCTGATACATCCAGTTATTAAAATCAGTAGTTTGATTACCGTAATTTCCGGACTATAAGCCACGACTTTTGTCTCAGGCTTTCGACCCTGCGGCTTACACAGTCTAGCCGTCAAACCGGTCAAAACTCTGCTTCCTGTATATTCGCCTTGGTTTAATCTGCGTTTTTACTCCACCCTTTTGACATCAGCAGGTAACGTAAGAAATGTTGGCGTTGCGGTCAACTTTGGTTTAATTTTTATAGAAGAATGTGAAAATACACGCAAACACACGCACACACACGCGAACGCGCGCACACACAGAATCTAATCTAAATTATTATTCTTACTAGTCAGAATGTAAATGCAGATATCTTAAATTACCATTCCAGATAGTCAAAATGTAGTTTTGTCTAGTCAAAATGCATTTTTAGATATCTAGAATGTAACTACGGATAGTCAGACGAAACCGAACTTATGTTAAATTGGCTTGCCACAGCGCACAGGCCACGTATACTGACCCAAAAGTGCACTGGCCTACCAACACCAAACATTCAGCGTAGTACTACCGCTAATAAGAATAATGACATTACCTGAAGGCAAAAATGAGATTTGGTTTTCCATGTAACCGACCTCAGGTAAACATGTCATAATTTTACTTGGCAACATTTCAAATAAAATCGTAAAAAGATAACTTACACAGTCTAGCCGTCAAACCGGTCAAAACTCTGCTTCCTGTATATTCGCCTTGGTTTAATCTGCGTTTTTGCTCCACCCTTTTGACATCAGCAGGTAACGTAAGAAATGTTGGCGTTGCGGTCAACTTTGGTTTAATTTTTATAGAAGAATGTGAAAATACACTCAAACTCACGCACACACACACACACATACACGCGAACGCGCGCACACACAGAATCTAATCTAAATTATTATTCTTACTAGTCAGAATGTAAATGCAGATATCTTAAATTACCATTCCAGATTGTCAAAATGTAGTTTTGTCTAGTCAAAATGCATTTTTAGATATCTAGAATGTAACTACGGATAGTCAGACGAAACCGAACTTATGTTAAATTGGCTTGCCATAGCGCACAGGCCACGTATACTGACCCAAAAGTGCACTGGCCTACCATGTAAAATGCCCTGTATGCTAAGCCCTAAAACATCAAACATTCAGCGTACTACTACTACTACTAATAAGAACAATGACATTCCCTGAAGACAAAAATGAGATTTGGTTTTCCATGTAACCGACCTCAGGTAAACATGTCAGAATTTTACTAATCAACATTTCAAATAAAATCGTAAAAAGATAACTTACAAAATCCGTCAAACCTATTAACACTCTGCTTCCTGTATATTCGCTTTGGTTTATTCTGCTTTCTTGTTCCACCCTTTTGACATCACTTTACGTAATAAAAGTGGGTGTTGCGCTCAACTTTGGTTTCAAAACAGGAGGGAGGAGATAATTATGAATAGAATAAGGACCGGTCACAGTTCTTAAATTGAACTCTTTTTAAGATGCGGAAACATCTTACCGGTCTATGTAGTTGGTGTGATGCCATAGAAACGATGGGACATTTTTTTATTTGTTGTAGAAAATATGTAGATCAAAGAAGATTATTGAAAACGGAATTAGGTTTTAATAGGGAATTGAAATTTGAGAATGTGGTTGATCAGTTAAACAGTATTGAGGGGAAAAAGATTTTTCGTTTTTAAAAAAATACTGGGATCATTTTGAGAATTTGAGGTGTAGGTATTAGGATCCAATAGATGACAGTAATGGAACAGTAATGGATGCAAGCTGCCGTTAAAATCTAAAGAAGAAGAAGAAGAAGATGAAGAACAACAACAACTTTGGTTTCATTTTCATAGTAAAATGTGGAAATACACACAAACACGCACACACACGCAGTTTTACGCAGATTGAGGACTTTGACTTCCATTCATTTTAGTAACTTAATTTATGCCTAACCCAGACATTTTTCCTAACCCAGTCTTTTCTTAATACTTTAACCAAACTTAATTTCTCTGAATCTAAATAGTAGAGAACAATAGAAATGCAAAAATATTGAGGACCAGGAAAATGGCCTTACTTTCCTCAAATTACCTCCTTTATTAGTAAATATTGCGAAAGTGGTCCTCTACAAGTCATGCATGAATAAAGAAGACAATTATAAAGTCCTGCTTCTTGCGCTTCCAAATCTTTCACTGTACTCTATGCAGTGATGATAAGGTTCAGTCTGCACATTTTACGTTACATTTCATTATGACCTTCGACCCTGCGCCCTAAAAAAATTGCTCTTAAGAAATGAAGAAATCTCCTCGTCTATTGTACTGTGAATAATGAAATTTCCTCCCTTGAGCAAAGCGTCATTTTATTTTGACGGTTCTACCGGAAGTGGTTTCATTTTGACAGCTGAGGCAAAAAGTGACGTTGCAGGATAAACAAACGAAGGAGGAGGCGAGTGAGCGGTGTTCATCCTGTATCCTGACATTTCTTCATTTTACAATAATGCAGTCTTCTAAGAGGAGTGAGAGCGACTGGCAGGGACTAGTCAGCGAGGTAAGAGGAACGATAAACACCGAGAACCGCTGCTTCTGAGACGGGCGGCTCTAACAGATGCTCCTCTTGTCCATATGGAACCAGCAGGTGTGTCTGATGAACAGAGTCATAAACTCGTTACCGACACATAGACTCAGCCGCTAAGGTCTTCACCAAGGCTTTTAGCTATGGCTCAAAATGGCAAATATTTAAAGCCCTATAGCATCCGACAAGGAGTGGGAACACACGGAGCAGATAAATCACAGGTGAAACACACCTGTAGGCCCACCTGGTTATCAGGATGTTTGCTTGTAATTGCTACCTATTTTTATTGCTAAAACACACACACACAAAAAATCTCAATAAGACATTACAATTTGTACTTATTAGCTTAAGTGTTTTATGAATACTTTTGTAAAGCACTTTACATGTCAAACAATTTCTACTTTGCTTCTGCACATTCAGCGTCCGCTGCAATTTGGTTACAAGCAAGATAAGGGTTACTCTGCTGTAGCTTTGGTAAATTTATTATTCCTATTCTTTTTTATTGTTATTAAGTTCACTCTGACGTGTAAATCATCAATGCTCCTAAAATGATGAACTAGAAATGCACTTTATTACATTTCTTTGGTGAATCTGCATAGAAATTCCAAAGATAGCATATTGTGATAGAACATAGCATTTTATAACCTATTTGGTAATACCCAGAGAGCTATCCAAACAACAGGTAAACATTTAAGTTAAACTGAAAGACAATTCAATTCTCATCTCTTGTCAGGCCTGTGCAGAATTTTTTTTCATTAGTTTCCAAAAACATGACTTTTAGGTATTTCTCAATTGTTGCCAGTGGGACTGAACAATAATCAGGAAAACAACCAATTGCAAACTTTTACTTTTTGTTCTTATTATTATTCAGAACAATGTCCCACAAGTTTTATACCCTCATTTGTATTAAAGTATTTCACACAGTAATATTGGAATAATTACTGAATTCTATATAGCACAGCCAGCTTTTTATCTATATAACAAAAGTTTCATATCTAAACTCATTCTTCTTCAGCCCACACAAATTATTGGGTCCATGAATTGAAAGTTATGTCACTTCCTGAAACATAACTTGAAACCTAATCCATTCTTAAGGCATTTTGTAACACCACTTTACCGTTCTCTGTTCATGCCTTGTTTCAGTTCCTGGTGTGTAAACGCAAGTTGGAGAGTAAAAAGGAGGCGTTGCTCATCCTGTCCAAAGAGTTGGACACATGCCAACAGGAGAGAGACCAGTACAAGCTGATGGCCAACCAGCTGAGAGAGCGCCACCAGGGACTGAAGAAGAAGTATAGGGAACTTATTGTGAGTAGTTCAACATGAAGGAAAGAAAATAGAACTGGATAGAAACTTAATATGTATTTTGCTTCTGACTTTAAGGACATTAATAAATACATATCCGACCATTTATCTTGTTGTTGTGGAATTTAGTAAATAAAAATGATTTTGGTCATTCTAATCAACCTAAAATTTGGGACATTTGGTCTGATTTAACTTTGGACAGTGAGGAAAAAGGTGCGTCTTTTAGTTTATTGTATGTAAACTTCTGGTTTCAACTGTAAGTATTTCTCGTTTCAGGATGGGGATCCGTCTTTGCCACCAGAAAAACGTAATCAGGTGAATTACAGTTCACAACCAAGATGATCAAATCTAATTTAAACAAAACTAACTTCTCATTGTTTAACTTTACTTTTCTATACTGATTGTAGTTATGTCACATATGACAACAGAAACTCTTACACAATAATGTTTTGTACAACTTACTTGTATCATCCCATTTTCTGGCAATACTTTTCAGTTAGATCTTAATGAGGAATGCATTTATGTCCCCCAAGAAGGTTTTATTTGTGTATCTGCAAGTATTTGTGAGCAATCAAGTGGCTTTGCATTCATCCACTTTTCCCCTCTCCTCCTTCCTCAGGTGAACCTGGGTCAGCTGTTGAGGGACTCCAGGGACCGAGTGAGGCAGCTCACCGAGGATGTGAAGGACCTCACTCAGAGGCTGGCTGAGGCCCAGGGGGACAACAAGGTGCTCTCACAAAGACCCACCGAAAGAATAAACATGAAGGAGAACACATATGTTGGAAGTAATTGAACTGAATGTGCTCTTGCAGCTGCTGAGGATGACCATCACTCGACAGAGGCTGGGAGACGAAGAGGTGGGGGTCCGACACTTTCCCGCACATGAACGAGAGGACTTGGTTTCTCAGCTAGAAAGAGCAGGGCGACAGGTGACATGTTGTAATTTTATGTTGCATTAACAAAATACATTACTTTTAAAGTTTTATGTGCTTGCATGTTGCTAAGCTCCATTGCAAAAGATGTAAAAAAAAATTATATTGACCGTAATTTTAATTGGTAGACTTTGTTAAACTCTGCCTTTATTTATTTATTTATTTCACTAATAGTCTCATGCTGACTTATAAAATATTAAAGATTGTGACAAAAACACCTGAGACCCCTTGCTGGTAGATATTGTGTATTGGAGTCAAATAAGACATCTTTTCTTTGCCTCTTCCACAGCCATTTACCTCCATTTTAGCTAATAACTTGTCATTATTTGACTATAAATACGCAAGACAAAATTTAATTTAACCGTCAGAGGTTAACTTTTTCTGTCAGATGGCTCCAAGACTACAATTGTAATGCTGGTAAATTCATAGTGTGAGGCTTCTCATTTCCTGAATAATGAAAGTAACTAGTAAAGTCTCGACAAACTGTGCTTCACAGAAACCTTTGACCTTGTCACGTGTTTGTAGATGGAGGAGATGGAGCACGCCATAAAAGCCTTGATGGATGAGTTGCAGGACGTTAAAGCAGAACGCGTCGTGTTCAGGGAGAAGGCTGACCGGCTAAATGTTGAACTAAACCATATTTTAGGAAATCATGAGTCACGCATCATTGATGTGGATGCACTCTGCATGGAAAACAGGTGAATAGAAAACACTGGACATCTTTTATTAAATGGTTTCCACTGTAGGCTTGTAACAATGCGGTTCTCAGTTTGAATCTCGGCCTTGGGCCTTTCTGCATGGAGTTTTCATTTTCTCCCTGTAAATGGGAGGGTTCTCTCTGGGTACCGTCCAAAAAACATGAGATGTCAAAGGTTCCTAAAAGCATGTAGCTATTTTTATGGATGAAACCGAAACCGTACACCACTGTGCAAGTTGACTGTTTTCAAAGCAAAGTATAAACAAATTAGGGATGATTCAAAACCTTGGCACATTAATGTACCTAAACTTTATTATTTCATGTATCGCCTTCTGCCATGTTCAGAATTACCATTTTCCAGGACTTAGAACTGTCACGTCTTGCATATAAAAAGCCTCTAACCATCTGTGCTTTGACGCTGATCACATTTTTAATCGCTTTCACGGTAGGTATTTACACGACCGGCTCTCACAACTACAGGAGGAGGTGAACCTGCTCAAATCAAACATCATGAAGTACAAGGTAAATGCTTCTGTTGAGGGGTTAACGCTAAAACTGTTTTTGTAATCTCCGAAGCCCACAGGATTTCCTGTTTTTATGAAAGAAGTTGAAGAAACTGTGAAGACACTGAAATCATTCATCAAGCTTTGTTGTCTGGTTTCCTCGCCACAGACGGCCCTCGAGAGGAGAAAAAACTCCAGCACATATGGGAGATCAAACAGCGTTCCCCTTACCGGAGTGCTGTCAGCCAAACAAGGTGAAAACACCAACTGTTGAGCTCACTTTAAACACAAGACATAAAACACATCAGAGCCGTTCATCTGGAAAAAAACAAACAAAAAACTGGTGAGACTGTGCCTGTCACCTCGGTTTTATCTCCCAAATTTGATTTGATATCTTCATTGTAAACAGTAAAAGAAACTAGTTTTCCCATCTCAAGATGTGTTTTTACTAAATTATTTAATAACTTATGTTTTACCGATCCTTCAAGCCACCACCTGGACACCAACTGCGTTTTTAATTGTATTCTCAGTGGTGCAGAGTGCCACTGGCAGGGAAATGAGGCTGCCAGGATGACTGACAGTCGCTGGCAGAAGCGGCACAGTGGGTTCTGGAGTTAAAGTTAGAGAGGTGTCACCTAGCAGACAGCTGTTTCTAACACTTTGTCTCTGTCTTACTCTTATCATGCTGTTTCCTTCCTCTCTCATTCTGTCAACATGTTTTCTCTGATGTCTACTCTTAAAAGTTTTGTTGATGCATTATTAGTATATTGTGGCTCCGCTCCTCTGTTTTAGAAAAATTTGGTCCTGTATTTTCCTTCACACTGATGTCATTTTTCTTCCATTTTTAGTCCAGGAGATGCTCTTGGAGGAGCAGGGCTGCAGCTTACCTGCTACACCTCAGTCCATCTCTGACCTAAAGTCGCTGGCCACCGCTCTGTTGGAGACCATCCACGAGAAGAATTTGGTCATCCAACACCAGAGGCACACAAACCGGTACAGCATCTTGCAAAATGTTTTCTTTAACTTTTCCACATTTGTCATTTAGTGAGCTTGAACTGCAACATTTTATTGGAGCTTTAAATGATAGACCAACCCAAGATGGAGCATAATATTGATGTAGAGGGAAACCAGTACATTCTTAATGTGTTAATGAAAGCTTTATAAACTAAAATATACTGAAAAGTTTGCCATGCACTTCTATTTATTGACTAATCATACAACTTGACAAAATTGCTCCAGTTCTGTCAGTGAGTAGAGTGTTTGGAAAAAGAGTTTTTTGGTAGAGATTCTCAGTTTTGGTATGAACTTTGACTAGGCCATTTAATACACAAATATGCTTTGATCTAAACAACCTGCACTTCTGTTTAGCTTGTCTATCTAGCATGATGCTGCCACCACCACGTTTCACCATCTGGAGGGTTTATTCAAAGCGATATACATTGTTAGGTTTCCTCCATTTTGTATTTAGGTTAAAATGTTTTGGTTTCTACTGACCAGAGCATTTTCTTGCATGTGTTTTTGGTTGTTGGTGAACATTAAAAATTACTTCTTATTATTTTCTTTTAACTATGGCAGAGGTGCTCAAGTCCAGTCCGTGAGAGATGCTACCCTGCAACCTTTAGATGCATTTTTGCACCAACACATGTTTCAACTGCATGAATTTCCTCATCAGCAGTCATTCAGCTCTGTATTATTTTACAACCTAACCTTACTTTAGATAATTTGTTGCATGCACTTGATTTTATGTCTTGATATTTCAATAAGGAATTCTGCATACAAAGGCATGCCACACTTTTCAGATTCGGTCTTGCCATTTTACTTCCAACACCACCACCTGACACACTTCAGTATTCACTGTTACATGAGCTCTCCTCCTCAAAGACAAACACTCGGATAAGACAGACAAACACAGACTAAGCATGTATAGAAATCTTACCTCTTATTTCTGTTCTGCAGGATCCTGGGAAACAGAGTTGCAGATTTGGAGAGGAAGTTAAAAACCTTGGAAGTCTCAGGATTGTGGAGTTTACCAGGTGAGTTAAAAAAAACCCCATAGGAAATAGATTATACTGTAGTAAATACTGATAACCTGAAATAATCCCCAGATAGTGAGCGTTAGGAGCAATCCAGTTCCACTATTTTTACTGTTGTTACAAAAATTTATGTCTTTGTTGCCAGTTTGGAATTTAGCCCAAATTTGTACATTTTCAAGTGTATTTAATTGTCAAACTCAGGCTCTTTTTGTATCAATTTCTGTGTTTGCTAAGACAGGCAACACTGAGAACACAGAGTCTCTACCACACCATGAGCAAACACAGCTGTGTGACTGTTCATGCTTATCGTGTGTATTAACCTGAGCTCAACAGATCTGGCACCACTACTGACAGTGGACACAACACTTTCTTTCACAAAAAAGAGGAGAAAATAATTTTTTTCTACATATTTCACTATGGGGTCATGAACTGTATCATTAGATTCATTTTAAGGTTTTTTTTTATTTTTATTTTTTACACATATTTAGCAGAGGTGACAATGAAGGTGGAGGGAGCAGCTGTTATCTTGTTTGTAATGTTATCACCTGAATAGAAGTAGACATGCTCAGTTAGATTTATACAAGTAACTTTTTATGTAACATAAATAAATAAATACTTTTTGTAGTATTTCTATGAAACTGTGCTTCTTGCTTTGTTTTGAGTAATGTTATTTTGAAGTATAGCTACTATTGAGTAAAATTTCTAGCTACAGTGAGTAACTTTATTGCATGAAGAACAAACATTTTACCACACTTATAGTTTATGTTAATGTAATACCTCTTGTTTATACTCAAGCTTTGTTATTCTAAATGTTTTATTTCTATTTGCTGAACCTGTTGTGCAATTTACGTATTTTATGTAACATGTTTTTACTAGTTCATTGGATGACTAGTTTACTTTTACTATGCAAGTCGGTGCACCCAAAAATAATTAGGTATGAGGTCAAAATAACATTTCCAAAAAATGCAGGTTTACACAGGAAACCAGTGTATTGTAATAAAAAAAGCGTATTGTTTTTGTTATTATTAGTTTGCCTGTTGTTCTTTTGTGTGTGAAAAATATACATTAGTTAACTCTAAATACCCAAGTATTCTGCATGCCACATATCTTCTGCTGAGGTGTATATACATGTACGTCCACTCTTCTTCTATTAACTATAACATGAAGGTTTTGTATTTACAACGTTGTACCTATCTGTCTCTCCCCTCTGGCTGCGTCTCAGGCTTGACCTACCACGTATCTGTGGGAATTGGGAGTATGTATTCCTTCTGCCCCACTTAGCCCATCCATGCCCCCCTCCTCTGTATGTCATGCCAGAACAAATCTGGGCAGATGCCCAGAAAACATGCCACCTCGTACCCGCCTTTTACCATGTGTCGACTTCATTGACCACCAGCTCGTGTGTTTGTTCATGATGCCATTGACACAACCAGACCACCTCATCAACGCACACAGTTAGTATTGATCCAGCTGGCCTGGTACATATTATAGATGGGGGTGAAGGAGATGGAAGAAAAGTGCTAGCAAAATTATTCATGCTTTCAGATTAGTCACAAACCCTAATATATATTTGTGGGATTTTATCACATAGGCTACTCAAAGTAGTTTGTATTTGTGTACAGAAAAAGTAAATTTAAAAAACATTATTTTGTAAAAATATGAAAAAACAAAAGTTTCACGTGTTGTTCATGGCATGTGGTCAACTGGGAACAAGATTTATAATGGCTTTAATTTAGGGTATGCTTTCTTGTTGCCACTTCCATGATCCTGACTAATGCTCTCTTTGCCCGACCTGCTAAGTTTGATGGATGGCCATGCATACTGCATACTATTAAAATTTTTGGACGGATTTGTACAATTCATAATCAAAGGCATGCCACACTTTTCAGATATTTATTTGTTCATTTTATATATATTTTTTTAAATTATTCATTATTTTACGATGAACTTGTGACTTCCTCCTGTTGTACCTCATCAGTGGATCAATGGCTGGATGAGTTTCACTTCCACTTAAAAATATTGCCTCATTTTGTGTTGGTCCATCATTTAAAGTATAATGAGGTTGGGGTGAGGAGAAATAATAATAATAATAATAATAATAATAATAAAAAAGATTAAGGGATGTGAAGATTTCTGAAATCCAGTTTATTTCTTATGTTGAGGTTCACCAGACACTTTACAAAATACAGTTTTAAAGATTCTTTAATATTTAAGTTATTATTAACAGTTTGTTTAGGGATTTATAGCCTTTTTGTGAACAAAGTAGTGCCATTATATTCAGCTGAAATAAAAGAAAAACTTTAGGATACAGAAATAAGAATATAGAACTGAAAGTCAATCCTCAAGCTTTTTAATTCCTGTAAACAAAAATGTTGCGCATTATCTAAAGTAACATTCCTAATCAAATGGTCTGTGTAAATCCAAGAGACCAAACCTCTTCACAAGAAAAACACTTCCTCTTTTTTTCCACTGGAGGGCGATGTTACACTATCTACCAACCAGTCTGAAAGGTGGAGGGGCTGTGGCTGGCTGGAGGTGTGCTGTCATGAGACCGTCATTCTCTTCGCCATAAAACTGACAAGCATCCATTACTGAAAATGATTGCCCACATTACAAACACATTTAGGGGAATGTGCCGTTATTAGGGAATTTGTAGGCGAGGGCCCAGAGTGCCTGATGAGCACGCTGTCCACCACAGTTAGGGAGACAAGGATATAGAGAAAGAGAGGCGAGTGTCTGTGGCCTTCATTTGATAGGACGTCGGGCTGATGGATACTAGAGCCAAACAGGATAGGATGGAGGGCCTTGGCTGCCTACCTGAAGCTCGGAGAGCACGGGAAGTGACTACATTGTCTACGGATGAGAGAGGGCAGAAAACAATAACAATCACATCGATGTAGTGAGTTAGATGAAGTTGAGATTGATGGGCTCTCACAGTCCGCCCTAACTTCATGCTAAATAAGTGCAAGCTGAACTGTAACGCTGCAAATGGAAGCCTTGAAGGGTGTGTCAGGCTACAGACTGCACCTTCAAAGCTTTATTTTATCCTACTGACAGACTTCAGCTGCTTAAGTGACTCATTTTAACTGAAAAAGATGTTTCACAGCTACAAAGGACTGCATTCTAGACTACCTAAATGAGCTCATTTATCTTTCTTTAGCTTTCAGTATTTTATTATAAATATGACTTTTTGAGGTTTCACATTATTATAACATTTATTTATTGCGGGATAAAGGTATGAGTAAGTACTGAATTTGATCATTATTGGACAGATAAAACTAATTGTCCTTCCTCCTATGGACACGGTTTAGTCTAGGTTACAAGCGTGGAACAGATAGTATCTTCCTGTGACGCTCTTTGGATGCAGCCTAGCACAACAGACTAATGACTAAACTTGCACTACTTTATTAAAACCAGCTTGAAGACCTTAAAGGGTCTTCTAGGGTGAATCAAGAAGGCGTTGCGCTCACCTTTACAGGTGATGGAGGTTGCTGTTTTGAGCATGCATGGCATGACAATAACTGTGCTGAGAAACAGATATTGAACTCAAGTAAAAATGTCTAAATCTAGAAAGTTTCTGCTTGATTTTAAAGACAAATATTTACCATTAGGGCATTTTCTGTCTCTATTGACTGTTTTCACCAGCAAAATATACAAAAAATCAATGTAATTTTTTTATTTCAAATTATTTTAGATTTGTTGAGTTGTTCTGAATCTTTACCCATTATGCTTTGTCAGAGAATAATTGTGAAAAGACTATCTATTGGAAAGAATCACCTTTGAATAATTGCCTTTTTTAAAATGAGGAAGCCTTTAGTGTTCATTCATATTGCATTCTGCAGCAAAATAGCTCCAGTGTTTTCTCACCATTGTTGGCAATTAGCATTTTGTCCTATAAGATGTCACTTTAAAGGTCACATTTTGCCTTTTGTGTTTTTTTTTTTCTTTTTTCTCCTTGTTACAGAAAAACCTCCCAAAACCCTGAGTTAATGGTGTTATTCTCTCCCTATGAAAACAGAGCAGCTGAGCCGCCTTGTTTTGTGGCCCAGGCTTTTCTTCCATTATTTGTTTACATCAACATGCAACAGATTTGCATAATGCCTGCCTTCTGGCTATGTTGGCACAACTCTAACAAAGAAAAAAAAAAGTTGCCCTTCATCATTTTTAACCAATCTGAGCAAAGTTTTTGGAAATGGGGCCAAGAAAAACACAACTTGTAGTTTATTTTTTGCCATACTGTGACAAGCAGTTCTGTAATAATAGAAGAGTGGAGAAGTACTAAGTTTTTTTTTAATAATACTAAAAATGTACACAAACCTATTCTAGTAGAGCCTTAATTTGAAACTGGCATGGCACTGACTGGTTTTCTATAATCCTTCCATCAACTCTTACCAACTTTCCTTTCAAGTCTGGGGAGAATGACCCTCAAAGCATGACTCTGCCACCACCATGTTTCATCCTGGGTGTTTTCAGGGTGATGTGGACGTTGAAACGTTTTGATCTCAGACACAATTTCAGCACACATGGTCTCATTCACTGTTTTAAGATCACATTGCAACATGCATTCATAACAATGTTCCCTTTTCACCACTTATTTCCCATGCATCGTCACTCTGTTGTTGCATCTGTTTTTTGATTTAATTTTTTTTAACCTCGCAGTAGAAATAGTTTGACTTTTACCAGCTCATAGTTTCTGTAAAAGAACTACACACATGCATACTTCTGCGCTTGTGTTTACGTGCATATACAAGGGTGTTTATATTTATAACGTCTGGATTATGGTGTACAGTCTTTTTCGAGGAGCATATGGTGTCAGCCTAAAAGGCGTGCAGCCATCACTAATGAAGACGGATGACAGGGAGCTGAATCCTCTTTCTGTGAGCGCTGCACTGCATACGTGAGTGCATGTTTGTATGCTGCGTGGTTAAGGGGGCTGGGGGGAGCCTTAAATGTGCTTCATCCATTCCATCATGTCTTAAAAGCCACTACCTGCTTAGTGTTTTTTTTCTGCCGTCGTGTTGGATGCGAGAGTAACTGAGGTCGGCGGTGTTTCTGTTTTGCGACTCGTCTTACAGGAACCAGGGACAATATGGTACTAAATGAAAATCTCCAGCCAGAGCTTCCTCCAATGTGTGCCACGTCTTTGCCAAACACGCAGCCCCTCAAAGGTGAGTGTGTAACTGTGTGTACCTTCTTACTGATGAGAATCCCCATCCCTGCCATTAACACAGCAATTAGCCACCATGTGGAGAAACACTCCTCTCTGTCTCCCATGTTTAACCCCAGACCTTCCCCTTCCCGCCTCTGCTCCTCTCTGCCTCTTATTGGTGCAAGCTGCCCAAATGCCATGGCATTTTGGAAATGTGAAGCGAATTCTCGCCCACTGACATTCAAAAACTTCTGCCATGTTCTCTTTTAAGAGAGGGTGGAGAGGATGCCATAAATATGGATGCCACTTCCAGTAATGTTGCTGGGGTTTCTTTTTTGTTTGTTTCTTGTTTTTTTTCTTTTTTCTTGCTGTTTCGACCTCTGAGAGTGTGTATAAAATGTGGCTGGGACTGTGCGTGCAGTCTTTAACCTTTTTGCCTGAACATCCACAAATATGGGTCAGTGAGCCCCTAAGAGAGGGATTTTCGGGGAAGAGGCAGAACTAAGCTGTTGCTATTACTCAGACGGAGGCGTCATACTTGTTTCAACTCCACCTGTCTGGGGCACTGCTGCTAAATTTAGCCTGATTCAGTCACATACTGTGTCTTACTTATTGATTTATTCCCACCGTCGAACTTGTTCACATTTTGTCAAATAGCAATCACAAATTAGTGTATTTTAGGGAAGTTTTGTGTGATAGGCAAACACAAAGTAATAATTAGAAAGGTAAAATGGTTGGTTTGTAAGAAAATATTAGTAGACAAACAGCATAATGAAAACCTAGAAACATAGGAAACCAGTCGGGGAGAAAGTTGAGCAGATGTTTAACAGGATTAGGTTATAAAATTATACCCCAAGTTAAAACAATGTCCCATAAATATAAATACATGCCCCACTTTTTAGAGCGTTATTGGTAAAACAATTTTTGAAAATCACCAATTCTTTTGCTTCTACTTGCCTTCTACAATAACTTACTATTTTGTCACTGTCTCCCATAAAAGCTCAATAAAATTCCCATATTTTTGTGATTGACATGTCAAAAAATCTGAAAAAGTTCAAGTGTCGTGAATATTTTTGTCAGGGATCATATGAAACTCAATTTTAAACAAGTATCAGTGATAAATTGACAATTTTACTTTTTTTTTTTTTACTTATTTTTTTTGTGTTTAGCACATTATGGACTTGGTTTTGAAAGTAAAAATGTGTGTAAAACTAAGCTTTAGTTACACAGAAAACAGAATTTGAAAAGATGCAGTACAATGTTGTTTTGATGTGTGGTGCCATTAGTTTTAATGCGCAGATGATCTCCCTCATGAACACCATCAGGGCAAATTGAAGCAAAAGTGTTTGTTTTCTGATCTCGGCTTTGGCTGCAGCTCAAGTGAGCAATTACAATGACCAATCACCTCATTTTTTCTTCTTCTCCCTCTTCTGTCAGATGACAGAAGTTCACATGAATCATCTTGGGAATGCCGCACCGCTGGCAGTGACCTTGGCACAGATGGCGCCAGCAGGGAAGACGCACCTGCACTGCTCAGCAGCGCGGATCCTTTCGCAGGCGTGGAGACGGATGGGATTGACGGGAGAGAGGGAGAAATCATGACCCTGAGAGACGATTCAGAGCCGGAGGATGAACGGAGTCCGGTGGAGGAGGCAGGGCGCGAAGAGGAGGGAGCCGAGGATGAGGAGCTGGGTTCCTCTGTGGAGGAAGGGGAGGAAGCCGCTCTGGCACTGGATCTCCGTCTGACTGAAACGAAGCTTCAGTGGCTTTCCATCGCACAGACTTCTGTCAGATATTCAGAGGTTTCCTGCCAGGACAGGGAGTCCAATGATGCACTTGAACATGAAGAAACCTCGGCATCGATTCCAAAGAGTCAGGCCACAGAGGGACAGAGTAACACTGAGTGGGACATTCACTGTCCATCTGCACCTGGCATGATCTAATGTCATGAAAAGACGGGGAAAAACTTCTCTAATAAAACTTCGTCGTTATTGATGATTACATTAATCATCCCTAGTTGGATTCCCACTGCTTAGCCTCTGCTCATTAACTTCCTTCCACACTGAGCAGCTCACTTTCAGTCAATAAAACAGAGAAAACACCCCCCACCCCCCTAGATGCTGCTGACAAAGCCAGAGGTACACTCTGCATCTAGACTAACTTGTGTTGCTCTAAAGCAAAAAATCTTCCAATCAGTAGAGCTGCAAACTCGATGCCCTGCAGAAAACATAACAAGTGATCAGCTTTTGTATCCTATATTCTCTTGTTGCGATACCTTGTGAGGAGATAATCCCAGTTGTTTGCGTTATTTTTATCAAAGCTAAGGAATGTGCAGCATTTTTGAGGGGGGTTTCTTCCAAAAGTGATTTCAAATTGGTGAAGTGCCAAAATTTGAACTATATGTGTGATAGATGCTTTTGAATTCATCGTTTCACCTTAATACTATTAATATTTGTTTGTCTAAATCTTGCCTATTTTTTTGATGTATTTGGATGTGCCTTATGTGTCAAAATATTTAATATTTATAAATATAAATTTATAAAAAGCTGCCATATTGTTTGGTTGCACTCATTTGCAGTACAGAAAGTTGGGATCTATTTGTTCTATTGTTTTTGTTTCCTTATTAAAAAATATATTAATCTCAAGCCAAACATACTTTAACAAATAACATGGAGGAAGAACAGTCTTTGAAACCCACAGGTTGTTATTGCACACAACCCAGTATTCACTAATGACCCATTAAAAGCAATTTCAAAGAAATATGATTAATGTATACATTGAAAAATATATTCTCCTAAAAGAAAGATAAAAGGTTGTATGTCTCAATCCAACCTTGTCATAACAAGGCATTTAAAAAAAAAAAAAAACAAAACTGTTTGAAAGCATAAAAAACATGAAAGCACAATGAAGGCAACATTATGCTGTAGGGATTGTCTTCTTGGAACTTGAGGGTGACAGTTTGACCTTCCTGTTCTTCACATCTTTATTTTTAAATTTTTTTGTTTTGTTTTTTAGTTTGGCATTATATATATGCATTAAAATATTGACTCTACTTTTTTTTCCTTTTTAAAATTTTTTATAAAGGTCATCAATAATTGTGCAGAGTGCTAAAGCTGAGGTCCAAATTGCTCTCCAATACCCAAAAGCGTTAATTTTTTTTAATAAACATTTGATTTAATTGACTCTTAGCCTCGAGAGGAAAATGTTTTCTTCTTTCAATTCTCTTTCTTGTGAATGAATAAATTGCACACTTCATGTAGAGCATCAATTTTATCACGTTTTAAACTAAACATGCAGTAGAACTTCTTCAAAACAGCAGAAGTTTTCCTGTCAAAAAAAAAAAAGTTGAATCCATAAACACACCCGGGTCGTCTTGTGGCCAAAGTCCAGAGCGCAGTGTGTTTTGGGAAATCAGCAGTGAGTCCCACTCCTACATGCAGGTGACAGCTGGCCTCTCCAGGCAAACGCAGCATCAAACCCAGAATGCATGAACTGCTTATTCTGCAGGAGGCCGCTTGCTATTTTTAATCACCAATATAAAATAGAGGCGAGGGAAAAAGAGGGAATTCAGCTTTGGAGTGGGGTGGAGAAGAGTTGGGGGGAGCGTAGCACGTACACAGCATGGGACCTGTGCCATGCAGCTGATTTGGCAATCTGCACCAAGGCTTTTTTCTTTTTTTTTATTTTTTATTTTGTTCCAGCTTTAAGTCTGTCACCCAGATGGGAGCTGAACTAATAAATTTAGATGATAGCAGCTTGCCATTAAATTTCTCTGAAGTAATTGCCTAGTTTTTGATTGTTTGCATGCATATGAATGATAGGAGGAAGCCAGTTTGCTGGAAAATACATTTTTAGCAAGCTACATGGTCTGATGCAGTGAATATGTGATTGTGGATTTTGGCCAAATATCGGTGCTTTTGTCAAGTGAGGTCTGTTATATCCTGCCTGCTATGTGGAAACATTTCAGCTCATTCAAAATCTATAACGGAATCTGACTAAAATCCTTTTAAAGAGTTGCTCCACAGCCGGACAAATGTCAACACTAGTGTCTACCAAGGTATTTCAGTCCAAAGATATTTAGATTATACTTCCTCTGAGAGGTTTGCAAACACTAATATGCATAAATGTGTGGCTGAGTTTGAGATTTCCCTCTGATTCAATATAGCTTCTCTTTAATTCATACTTGTTTGTAATTGTACTAGCATACATTTATCAAAATTGATGTTTGGGTAAATGTGCCTCAGCAAGTTTCCCTTCGTGTAGCCATCAACTAGCTGCTGGCATAATTCAACCACTGTTTTCAAGATAAGCAAACGAAAAGGAACACCTATCTAGTGCGAGGTTTTTTGCCGGACGGCAGTCTTGATCGAGAGCGATGGCGCTTCCATCGCTGAAATAGTAAATCTGAATGCAAGCTGCATTCAGATTTAAATGCCTTAAGTTATAGTTACTATCCTACCTTGACAACCAGCAGAAAATGCATCCTAAATATTCTGATCTCTGAAATCAGTTTAACCCTGAAAATCTCCTGCTGGAAATAGGCTGAGGCATCTGTAGCCAGTGTCCCATCACTGATGTCACATCAATAGGTCTTGTCAGCTCTTATCACACTGACCCACCTTCTCCAATCTTAATAGCGATCTGACTGTACGGCACGGACATGTGCTGACCTCCAGCGTGGCCTCTCAGCTTATCGGCCGGCCACAAGCGCTTGCTCCACCAACGTCCCCAGCATGGGACGGATGTCCTGCGGCTGCAGTCAGATTTAGTTTTGGCAACAGGAAGTGTGGCGAGCAGTCGATTGTGACGAAGAATAAAGAACCAGAAACCCTGAGACAAAAATGTGTAATTTATGATAAGTAATATCTGATTCTTGTGTTGTTTCCTAAATGTTTGAGTATCTATTTTTGAAACTGTAAAAAGTCACATTTTACTGTCATGTTGGTCTGACAAAGGAGTTCAACTACCACTTCAACGTTATTCCCATTCAAAGCTGAGCCTTTTTATGGCTGGTGTTACATTCGGTGTCAAGATGTATTCTCAATGTCCAACTTTGAGTAAGAATAACAAAATAGGGTGTGGCGTAATGTGGGTGTCGGGCAAGGGGTGGGACATTGAATTGAAATCCTGCTACAGATAATCCACTGGATTTAAATCTGGACCATATTTTAACACATGAGTATTCTTTCTATTTTACTGTATATACAGCTGTGTGCAGTGTTGTTGTCCTGCAAACAGCCTCGAGCCTTTTGGAGCCTCTGATAGGTGTCTTCTTCACTAACTGTCCTGCATTTAGCTTCTTCCATTTGCCTCACCTTGTGTGTTTAGAACAAATGTGAGAACTGCAGTGTCAGAAAAGAAGACGGGAGAGAAAGAAAATCACACACAACTAAAATGCCGTCAGGAAATAGTAACAGTTTCTGATGCCTGGTGAGATGTTGCAATAGTCATCCTCTGTAGATCAGATTTCCTTATTCTTAACAGATGCAAGCTTTCAAACGGTCAAAAATAGAACAAAATAACACCCTTTTAGCTTTGCTTTCTGAATTTTATTTTTTTTTATCAGTTTGCATTCATGTGATTAGTACCTAATCCATTCTCTTACTGCAAGCTCTGCCTGGCACAGCTATTTCACAGATAATTGGAGATGCATTTAACAGCCTGTGACAAAGAGACAGACTCCAAAGTGGGAAATTCACAGCATCCTAAAATATCCTGAATATTAGAGCATGATGACTTTGTTGTGACTCTCACTTCTTCTTAATCATCCCCATCAATCTCCCAACAATAGGAAATGAACTGCTTGTTCACTTTTATTCAGCCCGTGAGGAGTGTCTGAGCTGTGTAATTATCTGTGTCAATAGCAATGATTGTTTGTTTTGACAGGTTATTCTTCACATTATAATTTTAGACACTGGAAGTAGGACTTGAAGCTCTTCAAGGCTACGTTTTAAGAAAAAATTACATCAAGAAGTTTGTCATTTGGGTAGGAGCTGCTTTAACATATTTATTTTCCAAAAATTCAGCACATTGGACACATTAAATATGACAAACTGAGCAGCATCCTTTAAAATTACCTTCTGTAAATCCTTATGAGTTGCATCAGTTGAAAATATGTAGCTTGCTTTGACTGACTGAAAATATGAATTTCATACATATTTTATTCTTGAAAAATTGTTGAATTATGAACAATATTTCATATTATGAACAGAATTTGATCATTCACATTGCACTTTTTTCATAACTTATATGAGCATGGTCTTAGTAGCATAAATGTGACACCATCAGTTATTTAATTATGCTCACCTTAGGCATGAATTATAACAATTTTAGTAGTTGTTTTTTTTTCCATTGATTAAACTGAATAATTTTTTCGTTGGGTTAAATGTTCAGAAAACATATAACTCCTGTGACTTTCGAAAGCAAGTAATGGGTGCACAGTTGTACATTTTTAGAGGCATTTGATCTAATCCATACATGGTCAAAATTGCACATAGAGAATCAAACATAGCATGCAAATATTACCACTAATAATTGGTTTATTTAATGTGTTCTTTATCATTCAGACATTTAAAGAAACAGCTTGAATAAATCAATATTTATTGAATTTATGCAATTGAGGAGCGTATCCATGTGATGAGTTCACTGGTGAGTTCACATGGAACAGTGCAGGGCAGAAGAGAACTTCGGCCAGTAAAAGTTTGGACTGCTCAGGTTAGAGTGAGTCTAAACTTTTCCGTATCTTTAGCTATATGTGTGTATGGGCGCCCGTGCGTGTGTGTGTGCTGATTATGAGCTGATTCATCCTGACGTCCAGGTGGCCCAAGGCATAAATGAAGGAAAAGGCTGCTTAAAGCCTTTAGACTAGCAGAGGGCCCACAGAAATGTTTGAATTCTCACTCACAATAGTGATCTCAAAATGTTGTTTATTTATTAAGAAATTCTCTTTTACCATTTCCAAATAGTGAATGAAAAATATTTATATTTTTAAATGTATGTTCAATATCAAAATATTTAGACAACTTGATAAATATGCTAGTTGCAAACATAAAGAAAAATCTTAATAGTTGGAGAGTTTTTTGATATAGTCAATTAAAGTTTATTCATCTGTGCTGATTGGGTCCCATTTTTACACACTCTAACTGTCTGCAAATGTCAACAAATGTATCGGTTTGCTTTAAAGAATAACCCTCAGACCTGGTATGTTATTATAGAGCAAAACTGCCCTGGCACAAAGGCTACCAGCTTCTTATGGTATGACTGAAATGCCTGCAGGACACCAAGAGAAGACAAATAAGCATTTTCCAAAATGTATTTACAGCTGATTCAATCTAAAAACTCTTATCCCTGATTTCTGATTTATTAAATAATGTAAAGTCACTGACATTTTTGTCAGGGAAAAACACATATGGTGAATGGCCTGTACTTGTGAAGTGCTTTCTCAAGACCAGTGGAATTGAAAGTGCTTCACATTACATTCTGTCATCTACCCATTCACATTGTTGCCAGGTCTGTCTGACAGAAGTGAGGTTGCCATGCACATCTGATCTCTGAAGTGTTTTGCCCCAAGAACACAACAACAGACAGGGGACTCGATCCAGAAACCCATTGGTTGCTAGACAAATTCCTACCACTGTTGCCTCCTTCTCCCTATGGTCACTTTAAGTTATTTGCAATTGGCTACCCAGATAACTATAAACAATTGCAGCATTACTGTGGGACTCAAATATTAATACAACTTAATCAGAAGTCATTGTATTCTGCAAAGGCTATGGGAAGAAGATGTGAATGAAAAAAAAAAAAAGCGGCAGCAAAAATAAACCAGCTCAGCAAATGTTAAAGAGTTGATCACTACAGTATTTTTGTGTGTTTCTATTGAGATAAAAAAAAAAGTAATTCTTTGTACAAAGCAAACAAACAAACAAAGAATTATTTCTTGGTTTGGTTGCTTTATTATAAAAACATTTCAGGAGGGCCTAGTCCTGCTCAAGGCCTCCTTAAGCTTTGGGTCGCCTCTGCTGACTCCGCTGTAGTCGCAGCTCTCCTGCATCATCTGTATGCTCCTCCGCGTCTGCTTTGACCTAGACTTTCAAAGCAATCATCCCTCATTGAATTTAAGATATTCTGGAATTTTTCTACAGTGATTTTAAGAGAAAGTAGCAGCTTGCCGGTTTATTTCCTTGACCATCGGGAATAATTATGAGGTAAGAGTTTCCAGTTGCCGTGTTAGCAGGGGTTTAAGCGTTTGGTCAAACTCTAAATGGATTGATTCGCTATTATTTTGGACAATAACAAGTCTCAGCATGTGCATACCTAATTTTTTAGCATTAGAGTACGATTATTCCTCAAGTTAAAATAAGTACTTTTGTTATATGTTCCTCTAGCCTTTTAGCTTAAGCGTTAAACTACTGGGATTGATTGCAGCTTGTTGTAAGCTAACTCTGTCAGTGTTTCACAGATAAACACGAAGTTACAGCGAGCTGGAAAAATTACAGGCATTTAGTAAATCTCAGGAATGCGCTCAAGGTAGCTTGCAGTGTTTAAAAAAAATAGAAACGCGCTAATGAAGTATTTTGCCAGTAGTGTTAGCATGCTAGGGTAGCTAAAGCTAAAGTAGAAAGGTCATTCTGGAACAGACTTCCCATGTTTTCATAAATGCATGACCCCTTTTTCCTCACAGTGTACATAGGCACCTTGCTAGATGTCTATTTTTATTTAAGAAGTTAAGAAAAAAAATGTAAGTGTTTATCCATTTTTAAATATTTTCTAAACAATGTTTGTAATGCCTCCAAACTGAGCTCAGGGTCAAAGTTTTGCTTCACCTTTTAAAGGAAAATATTTGGGGAAACGCTGCTTTTAGACAATATCCATAAGTAGAAATAGTTTTGTGTTGATTGGAGAGTGTGACTTTGTTCCAACAGTGTTTCTTGATTATATGGATACATTCTCATGTTTTAGAATGACCCTCAGTGACCATACCTGATTGAAACTAGAGTGGATGTTCAATGTGCAAACTGGGAACCATTTGTGGACATTTCTGATGATTTTGTGTGGCACCTTGACTATAGTTTACAGATAGTAGCAATTTGGCCCACCAACACAGATTGATGTTTTAAAAAGTTTTTTATATTCTTAAAGAATGGAAACTGTTTGGTGTAATTTGTCTTTTACTTACGACATGCTTTACTCCTATTGTAATGCCATCATTTATAGGGCCACCAAAGGCCTTATAAATGGCTAGACTTGGCCAAATACTGCTAGTGCTTTTTAATATAAGAGTGACTCATTTCTTGTTCTTGTTGTGAAGGACAGAAGAAATAAACCTACAACAGAATAGAAAAAAAACATTAAAACCCCCCAATAATATAAAACTGTAATTAAAGGAGTATTTTATTGAAAAAGTAGTACTTGACCCTTTTTTGTTTTACATCTACAATGATTTACATAGTCTTGAGGCTAATTTCTCCTAAAATAGTGCATGCAAAGCTTTTCTTTGAACAGATAAAAATAAAAAATGCCCCAGTGTACTTCCTCCCACTGTCCATGCAGGTCATTTTCTCCCTGGTCTCACGGTTGTGTGTCACTGGGTTGCCGTATGATGAGTGGCAAAAAGTTTGGACACCATTATTTTTGATGTGTCCCTGGTTCACCATGCCTGAATTAAGAAACTGGTCATTTGCAGGCGTTTGCTGAACTTGAAATGCTGAAGAGGTAACGCAATAATTTTTAAAAGCATAGAGAATGATTCATAACAAGGGTCTTTTTACATAGAAGTTGCATGTTCTCCCTGTACATGGGAGGGTTCTCTCTGGGTACTCCAGTTTCCTTCTGCTGTCCAAAAACATGACTGTTGGGTCACCATGCAAGGATAAGTGGGTATGGATGGATTTATCATGACTTGATCATGTAAAAATTTTCTCCATACAGAGAAAAACTGTTACTTTTGGAGATAACAAAAATATAAATAGTGCGTCAATAACTGACCAATAAGTGTTAATTTGAAGAAGTGAAGGATTTACATTTTAGTTAGTGGTGACCTTTAGAACATTTCCAAGGAGTCTTATCAGCTCTCCTCAGAACAGTTGTGGGATTTTTTTTGTTTTAGTGTTGTAATATAAAGGCGACACAAAGCACTTAATAGCTTTTTCGACAATGTAAAAGTTTCAAATTTGTGCGCTGAAGCTGATAAATAGGTCTTTTTGTAACGGGAAAAATGCTCCAAGCAATTAGTTTATTCATGACCTTTGCATGCTATACTTGATTAGACATCTATTTGCCAGTGTGAAAAAGAATGTGCAGTAACCTTTTCATAGTATTTTTACAAAGGAAGAGCTTGACATGGTTAACATTTGTCCACAGGTGTTTTATTTTTCTCACTGTTGGCCTAAATGGAAGCTGAAGTGTTTCCTTTCGACTGTGGTGTTTTATTAAATCCTAATTTCATTCTCTTCCTGTTCAAGACGTGACAGAGACCAGATAAACCCCTTCACCAACCTGCCCCACACACCGCGCTACCATGAGATCCTAAAGAAGCGACTGCAGCTCCCAGTCTGGGAGTACAGAGACGTCTTTACAGAAATCTTGATGCAGAACCAGTCATTCGTGCTGGTCGGAGAGACGGGCTCTGGAAAAACCACTCAGGTAGAGGCATGGGGCGCGCTAAAATTCTGAAATGCAGCAGCCAATAGTTGCCCCCCTAAATCAGACTTTTAACGAACTGACCCAACTATGTCACAGTAAATTTAGAGCCTGGCTCTGGGTGGTTAAAATTGCTTTTATGTTATCATAAAAGATATCGATACTATGAATGATTCATGTATTTTCATTGGGTTGTTTTAAGATTTGATTCCCAGTTAGCTAAACTTACCAGTTAAATCTTAAGTGGTTTAAGCAAGCAGCCAGGTTGTGTGTGTGTGTTTCTTTTTTTAATTTGCAGGAGAAGATTAGAGTAAATCACTGAGTCTCTGCCTCATCCTGAGATGAATATAAACGATCCTGCAAAGTGGAGTGGTTTAAGTGTGTCGATGCGTTCTGCACTGATGATGCTTAAAAATCTGTGCTGTGAATATTTTGGTACGATTTATGCAGTTTACTGATGCATGAAAGTTGGGGAAATTAACTTTTTTTCCCCCCAAATACAAATACTTACTTAGATTGGAAAAAAAAAAAAGCAAAAGTAAAATAAAAATTTGAAATTATTGCATTATGTTGATTTTACTTTTTAGTGACCTACATGCTACTTAACTTTAAAACTTATTTAGATCTACAGTAAAATCCCAATTGTAACCAAAGATGAACCAGGAAAGTGGCGTCTAACTGGAATCGCTACGGATTTTCAGATTGAAAAAAATCCACTTTAGTTTTTTTTTGGCAAAGAATAAAGACCTTTTTTCATGTAATTTGTAGTTCTCAAAGCAAAATTAGAATGGAAAACTGTGAAACTCCCACTAATAACATTAGAATCTTCCTTTTCAAGACAATATGTGCATTTAAACCATTGATATATATTGCAAATAATATATATAAATGTATATCAACGATTTAAATCCATTAACTAAACGAGTGTTCAGTGGTACATTGCTCTGTTTATTTCTGCTCATGTGAAGCCCTAACAAGATCAAACTTTTCTCCTGTCCTGCAGATCCCACAGTGGTGTGTAGACATGGTGCGTTCGCTGCAGGGGCCTAGCAGAGCGGTGGCCTGCACGCAGCCCAGGAGGGTGGCGGCAATGAGCGTCGCCCAGAGGGTGTCAGATGAAATGGATATCATGCTGGGTCAAGAGGTGGGCTATTCCATCAGGTTTGAGGACTGCAGCTCTGCCAAAACTATATTAAAGTAAGTAGTTATTACATAAAATTTCACTAGGGCATTAAAAGTTGTCTGCTTTTGATGCTGCTGCTGCTGATGATGATGATTTTTATAGTGACTAATTTATTAAGTGACCGATTATTCTAAACTTAAATTATTAGTTGGCTTTGTTTTTAAATTTGGATGCTTGTTTTGTAGCACAAAACTGAAATAAAAGCAACGACAAAATATGAAAGTACAAAATCTAAAATCTATACTATCCAGGCGTTTAAAGACAGCCTGAATGTTTGGATGAGTGCAAAATTAAAAGTAAATCTGGAGACTCTCTGTGTCTCTAATCTATAATTATAACCCATGTGTAAATTGTATTTATTAACTGTAGCTATGCTTTATGAATTTGTCTGATCTAAATGTGATTCATTAACATTATTTACACGACTAAACATGAAGCCTGCACATTAACCCACGCAATCATCTGTTAAACGATGAGTTTGCATGCCAGTTTGAAAGTCTTCTCCAACATTTTATGGAGAAAAACATAACAAGAAAATTTTTCTAGTCCTATTTTGTGCAGTCAGTTTTGTTTTTACCATCAGCTCACTGATAGGCACCTGAGTTTCTCCTTCTTAGGTACCTTGATATCCTTCTGTCCATTCATCATCACCTAACTGAAGTATTCTCCTACATTGAACCTTGAGACCCGTGGAAAAGCTTTAAAACTTTTAGAACTAAGCTCATTTAAAATTGAAGCAAATGGATTTTCTACCATATTTATTTTATTTTTTATTTTAACTTTAACAGAATAAAAAGCGTGGAGCCAAACTGATGTGGAACGCACAAATACATATACCTGTACTGCTACCATTTTTATATTTTTGTTGAAAAGTTTAATGAATTAAAATGCAATATTAAAAAGTTAACTTGGAATATTAATGTTAAAATTATTTGCTGTGCAGCCCTATATTGAAAGATTCATTTCAATATAGGGCTGAAATATTTCAGTGTCAAGTGACATCTTGAAATGTGGCCATCATTACCCAACCAACTGCTTTTTAAGTGTTTAGTAATACTAGAGTTGATGTTATGGGTTATTTTTTTAAAGAAGTTTAGAAGTCTGTAGCGAAGTCTCTATATTACTTTTTCTATCTCTATGTCTAAGGTAGGGGTTTCTATAAATAGGTCTGAAAGGGAAATGTATCTCAATTTTTTTTCTTTATATTAAGCAGGTTTTATCAGATATTGTAGCTGTAGATGATAAAGAATCAGCGTACTACGTAGTTAGTGTTGGCACCGTATTCTCTTTTTTCCTCAGGTATATGACAGATGGAATGTTGCTGCGGGAGGCTATGAAAGATCCCCTGCTGGAGCGCTATGGTGTCATCATTCTGGACGAGGCCCACGAACGCACATTAGCCACAGACATCCTCATGGGGGTTCTCAAGGAAGTAGTCCGCCAGAGGTCTGACCTCAAGGTAGAAACCGGCTCACCGAAATCTCCTGAGTTCTCCTTTGGTCTCTGTTTTATTTTTAGGATGTAATTTCAGGATCAGGTGCTGCAGTTGTTTGTTTTTTTACGGCTTGCAGATTTATTTCACAGACGTAACCTTTGGTTTCCCACAAATATTACGAGTTTATCTCTCGTAAAGCTACATTTCAGCCCTAAATATTACCTCCCCCCAAGGATGAATTCAGAGAAGGAGAGGATTTATTTCCCACCTCTGTCCCTTTTTCTTGTTGTTGTGTTTTTCTGACTGAGTCTCTGTGTTGTGGAAAGAGAAATGCTGCTGTTAGACTCAGGAACACCCATTTTTCTGCATCGCAGTAGCGGCATAGCTCGCTCCTAGAATCACCTCCCGTTTTCAGCCGGTCCACCAGGAGGAAAACAGCAACTGTCGGCATTGATGGGATGATCATAAAGGCAGGCAGAAGTTTTATGGTCTAGCGTGTGCCAGATATAATTTTCATAAAGCAGATGGATAATGACTAGTTGTTTGTCAGAGTGAAATCAAAGGTTAGATTGTTGTTCGCAGACTGTTAAATGAGCTCCAGGTTATTGGGAATGATCATCCACCCACTCCCCTTATCTCCTTCATCCCTATCGCTCACCAAATTTGAAAGTTTAATTTGCCTTGATTAAGAGCAATTAGGATCTCTTGCAGAGCGTAAAGCGAAATGCAGAGACGCTGGCCCCTGAAAATATTAGAGATTGAAAATGGGAGACGTGTTTCCCATCAGAATCCTAATGCACACAGTCTAATGGCTTTGTTTAAGAACACCGTGTACCTAGCAACAGGAACAGGGTCTGCCATAGATCTTTGTAGATCTGTTACTTGGATTGCAATGCGCAATTGTACATTATAGACTCTGTATTTGGTTTGTGCCAGGGTACTCTTTTAAAATTAAAATTTGTTGCATCATTCATGCCGTAGAAAGATGCAGACACATTAATTCCACCCTTGTCTGCTTAGAACCTGTCCTAATGCATAATTGGCAAGACAATGAAAACAATTTCTCTTGAATGCTCAGACCTGTTATTACGCAAACTCATTAGTTAAATTTTTCGCATGAATACTGTGTGCCTCGCCGACAAGCTGCCATGTCCCGTTTTCAGGTCATCGTCATGAGTGCGACGCTGGACGCCGGGAAGTTCCAAGTGTATTTTGACAACTGCCCGCTGTTAACCATCCCTGGACGCACGCACCCCGTGGAGATTTTTTACACACCGCAGCCCGAGCGAGACTACCTGGAGGCGGCCATCCGCACCGTGATCCAGATCCACATGTGCGAGGAAGAAGAAGGGGACATTCTGCTCTTCCTCACTGGACAGGAGGTACCTTCCCCAGACACTATGGAGAAAAAAATTTTTTTATGGTTTAGAGGATTCCTCGAAAATATCCAATATTTTTTTTATTTTCCATATCTGGATAAGTATAGAAAAAGATGTCTTATCTATTTTTGTGCTTTTTCTTTCTTCCTTGTTTCTGTTTCCCATTTGGCTCGTTTATGTCCCTCCTTATGTTCATCCTGTCTTATATACATCCACTAGTCACTGTCTTCCACCTTCCTTCCTAATGTTTTACTTTCTTCTCTTCCTTCCTTGTGGAACAAAAGCTGCATACTTGCTTGCCTGGGTAGCCACAATAACAATCTATTTTATTTCTTATACATAATTTTAGTAAATAATTCAGTGGTAGTATCGGTAACTGTAATGGCTATATCAAATTCGATACATGCACATTTTCCTCCCTTCTTTTTTACTCTTTGTGACGTTTAGCATCTTGGACCTTATGCTCTATGTCAGCTGTGAGCTTCTACTGCAGTAAGGCTCCAACCAACAGGCAGAATATTAAATTTCCATTCAAGCATGAATTCATGACACTGGAAATACATTAGTCCAACAATTACTGAGCAGTATTAATAATGCACACGCTGATACTGCAATAACAATATATTTATATATTGTGCATTCCCAACGCACACTGTAGTTTAGTGCTTAAAGTTTATGCATCATGACATTAAAAAAATACTTTTGTTCCTAAATTTTACCTAAAATGAAAACATAATGAGCTACTACAGTGTATAAAGTGTATAAATAAGTATACTAGATGATGTATTTACCTTCTATATGACCTTATCAGCCTCTCACTTTGTTTGATGGGATATTGGCCGCCTCTTTACAAGTTGCTTCAGTTCATTGAGGTTTTATGGGGCATAGTTTATGCACAGCATTAACATTTGCTCTTACAGAGGAAATGGAAGGTTAAATGATCTTAACAAGTTGGATTTCCCCTCTGCAAAACTTAGAATCATTTAGAAGTTCTATGAATTTTTAAATGTACAGAATTTTTACCAGTGTGCTGTGTTTTTTGCATAAGTACCCTTACACCATGAAAAAGTTCAGTATACTTTCTTGGCATTTAATCTGACAAATCTGACTATTCTAGCCATCAGTCCAGCTAAATAAAATTTGTTTAAAGCCATAGATGTTACATAACCTTTTGAAAAAAACAACATATAATTTTTTGATAAATGTCTACCATAGAAATTTGTTGACATTCTTTTTTTTTTTAAACACCCTTTTATTTCAATTTACAAGTAAAAAAACAAAAAGGAAGCTTATGCTAAAAGGGAATACATATGTTTACTTTGAAGTAATATTGATATTTATGGAAAAGTATGTACAAACACATTTTCAAAACCAATAAGTGAAAAATTGATCCTAAACAATATTACTGGTATATTTAGTGACATTCTGTTGTGGGAATTAATTGCAATTCCATGAAAAAATGAAAAACTGCTATAACAAGGATTTGTTATTTTATCTAAGTTTAAAAATACTAGTTGTAGTTTCTGGCCAAAATGTAAGGAGCAATTGTGGAAATCCCAGGGAGTCGCAGGTTGGTGAACATTGTTGTGACCAATGCTAAAAAGACAACATAATGAAGCATAAGCAAAAGAGGATGGATGATATTTCGAGATATTTTACAAATAAAACTCTGAAGTTTGGTGGATTTGTGTTCAGCCCCCACATGTCTATACATTATTGAGCCATTTACTGCAATTAATTTGAAGTCCTATGTATTACTTCTCTACCAGCTTTGCTTACATTTTTGCACATTCTTTGCGACAAATCGGCTTGAATAACAGTCATCAAGTCTTTCCTCATATTTTCAGTTTGTGTATTCTGACACATTAATATGCTTTGATCTTAGCCATTATATTAAGCTCTGTATGTATGTTTAGAGTTATCTCCAACCTTTTCCAGCCACTTAACAGATTTTTTTTTTCTCAGAAATTGCCCTGCATTTAATTCCTGACCTGCCTCTCTGACTCAGCTGAGGTATAACATTCCCAGAGCACGGTGCTGCAATCGCACCTAAATGTTAACCGTATCCATGGAAAATGAAAAAATAGGCACATTTGACAAAATATCTCTAATCTTCTGATGAATAAATGACTTGGCTGTCTGTGACTCTGGCTCTATGGGAATCGTCAGGATTTGTGCTGCAAATGTAAAAAAAGAAGACAAGTGACCCAGATTCCAACCTTCTCACAAATCTTTGAAATTAAGTCATTATTTTTTCCCCTCCTGCAAATGTCGTCCACTGATGTGTAATGGAGGGCAGGGTCCATGCCCAAAGTGATGAATTTGGTCACAGCTGAGTGGACACACACACGCGCAGAAAAGCACCAACAAATGTCTCAATCTCCTGATCAGTGGAGAGGAGAAGCCTGTCGGATCCAGCAGCGCCTTTTGCTGCCATGATTAGTTTCTCAGCTCTTTGACGGAATACTTGTTGGAGAACATTTAATCAAAAGTGGTTGTATTGGCAAGCATCACTGGTGGAGACAGATGCACGCATTGGACTAAATTTTTGTATTTTACGTTAGACAAGTTTATTTCACTAAGGCACACTTTAAATCCAAGTGCTTTACAGAAAAATAAAATGACAGAGGCGCAGAAAATTACAACAAATCAATAAATATATCAAATATATACAACATTTAAGCATCACATGAAACTTATGCACCACATAAACGGTTAAAATCAAAAACACTAGGAGACTAAACAAACCGATAAAGTCATTTTTGATCTCTATTGCAAGCTGGAGTAAATAATGTTTTCAGACTTGACTTAAAGGAGCCAGCTGTTTTCTCTACTTCTAGATTAGAACATATTATGAGATACAGTTATACTAACGTGGATGTTTTAGGGTCTACATACGCGTTAGTCCAGGAGACTAGATTTGATTCGGGACCAAAACTGCAACATTGTTATATTTTCAGCTGGTGCGGTTTGCTTTCACTCTGCACTCTGTTGAACAAACCAAACCCACTGAGCAACCTGTTTACCTCCTCGCCTATGGTGGAGCTGCACCAGGAAACACTAAAGGAAACGACACAAAAAAATCGGTAGAAGACTCTGAGCGCAACTTCCTTCTTATGAAATGTAAACTTGTTAATATGCAATGCAGGCGTCGTGCTTCCTCCAAACATTCCAAGTGTTATAGAGGCCAATACCTTCCCTACAGCGAAGCATGGTGGTGGCAGCATCATGGTACGGGGTTGCTTTAAACTATGAATCAATCAAACTTTATTTGTATAGCACATTTCAGCAGCAAGGCATTTCAAAGTGCTTTACATCAAATCAAACACAAAAATATAATGCAACATAGAATCAACAATAAAAACACCAGATTCCATCATTAATGTAGCAGGAACTGGCAGACTCCACATGGCTCTTGACCGTAGAGTGGGGTGACAGTTCATATTGTTTGTTTTTTATCTTGTGGGTGTATTGTTTATAATTCTCTAACGCATGTTCAGCTGCTTTTTAGCATGAATGATGACAACTAGAATTTTAGGGAAATACATTAATCTACTACAATCTGGAGTAAGACTGACGCAATGGAATACGGAAAAAGTGTAGCACTGTGAAAACTTTCCGGATTCAATGTATGTCCTCCATACATTGAATCCTAAACCTGTAGCAGCATAACTAGAGAGATAGTTTATGATAATCTGAACCGCTTTAACTGTAAGCTTTATCAGAAAGGAAAGTGAAAGTAGACAGAGTGTCTGCCACCTGGACAAAAGCTGGGAGCTATTCCCACTGGAGAGCAGCCTATTCCTCTCAGTCTATTTTTAGAAACTCGAGGAACCACCAGTAAACCTGCAGCCCGAGAAACAAGTGCGTGTTGGCCACTCAAATGATGTCATGTTGTTCTGACTTCCCCAGTCACATTTTCTCGCCTGTTGTTTATTACCAGTAATTATCTGGCATTTGACACCAGCTTGGCTGTTGTAGAACACCTACGTCAGTATTAATTTGTCAAACCAAGATCGATATGCGGCTTGTTACAAACAAGATCAAGTCATTGGGCGGCGTAGTGTTTGAAGTGGTCTCCTTTGAGGATTGGTAATTGATTTTAGAATAAGTGGTATCCCAGCTGAAACATTGATTGTCCCTCCCGTGACTGACTAGGAAAAAGTCTAAGATATTTGCAGCCAAAGTGTTAAAGATTTTCTCTCTCTTTTTTTTTTTTTTTTGTGGTTAGATGTAATTTGTTGATTTATATTCCACAACCCCATGCTGTGTAAAGCTCAGGCATAACAGAGAGCACTCCCATGGTGAGTTCATTATCACCCTCTCCTAATTGGGTTAAAGAAGTTAATGTGTTGTAGGTCTGGCAGAGATGGCTGTTCAAAGGGTGCAGCAGTGTGCCCCTCAAGCGCTTCTTAACCTCTTCAGTCTCCCAGCAACTTTGATGTAGACTAATGATTTGGAGGCAGATCCATGGCAAAGCCATAGATTCTTTTTATCTGACTGTTTAATTTATATCAGAAGGGAAGCAAGTGCAAACGACCACGTAGCTCTCTCCTCCACAGCTTTTCTGAGAGATATTTGGCTTCCACAAACAAACAGAACTGAAGCGCCAGCTACAAATGAGAAAGTTGAAACTTATCACAGCTGTCGAGAGTAGATAAGTCCTAATATTTAAGCTTCCCCCTCAGCAGCTAACATCAAAAAAACAGGAGGATTTGTGGGGTTTGGGGTGGGGGTGTTGTTTGCTTGTCAAGGAGGGTGCCCAAATGTGTTGGTACTTTAGCTTGGCTAGTTAGATTCTTGCTTCTGGGGTCACAGGCAGAGCTGGTGGACGGGTTCCCAATGCTGGACAAACGTTTATGCACATGCACGCACACGCCCACACGCGTACACACACACACTTTGTCTTCAAATCCCTACAGGACAGACAGCCAGCTTGCTTCCAGCGCTTTGGCAAAGAGGTTATTTATTTATTTTTTTCGTGGCAGCTGCTGCATCCAGAAGCTTGATAGGCTATTAATACTGAGGCTAATTTTACCGATCCATTCAGATTTAGCGTTTTCCACGTGTCAGCGTGTTGATTAAGAGGCACATGGCCATTGGAGAGGCCCGACTTGATTTGATGAACAAGAGGACAAACCGGGCTAATAACCTATTTGCAGTCCTGATGGGAAAAAAGGAAATCCAGGCTTCTGCAGGGTATTAAAAAGTCTAAATTTATTCTTCTCAATATTGTGCCCTAAAAAGTCGTAGAAATATCCAGATTTTTCATTGGATGTTTTAAATTATATGTTAAATTAGTTCCATCATAGATCCATCGTCTTTTTTTCCCTAATCTTCTAGCATCACTCATTTCTTCCATTCGTTTTAGTTCTGACTGAACAATTAGAGTGTCATTATGGTGTGACAAAACTACAAAACTCACAATGTAAACAGCCTTCAAAGTAATTTATTCCCTTTTGATCATAAACATTCAGTTGTCCTTGCAAACACACAAAATTCAGCACCTCTAACTGGGTTATTGTAAATTTTAGACAAAAAAAAAATGTTATTTTATCTGTTGTAATAGGAGATCAACTAAAAGATTTGTCATGAAAACAAGGATTACAATAAATGGCTAAAACCTGTTATTAATGACAAGTATACTGCACATCACTGTATAAGGAGGCACCGAAGATACATAAAGCTTTTAATATACCTTGGACTTCTTAACATTTTGTCACAAACTTAAATATTTGTCATCAGGTTCTTACTTTAATTTTACTTTTGTATTTAAACTGCCAACATTTTTGACCATTCTTCTTTAGGATGGTGATTGTCTGATCAATTTAAAATGACTGAACCTGAACTAGAATATTCTTTAATTTGAATATTCCAAAACATTGCACTGTAGCTCTGGCTGTCTTTAGGCTCTTCGCCGTGCTGAACGGTGAATCTATGTCCCCGTCTTCAGTCTTCTGCAGCCTCTCAAGACGATAAACTCTGACCGACTTCACTGTTCCTGCTGATGAAAAGCGTTCCCACACCATGATAGTGGGGACTATCATGTTACCATCATGTTTCAGTGTGGGGATGGTAATGTGCAGTGCTGGTTTTGAGCACATTTCACTCTTCCAAATGTTTTGCTGTGTACTTTACACAGACTTGTGGTAAACTGCAAGTGGGATTTCTTACAGCTTGTTGCCAACAATGGCTTTTCTCTGAATAGTCGTTCATAATGGGCTTGCCTCGCCTCTCATTTTAAATGGATGCTCACGTCTTTGTAGGTTTGCAGTTGTGGAACAACTTCCATTTGTTTTGAACAAAGTTTGTACTATATAAATGACTATTCTAATTATGAAAACAGTTGGCTCCTCTGTGGGCTGAATAAACATTCATCACATAGATTGTATCTTGTAACAAATCATCCCAATGTGATTAAAAAAAAAAAAAAAGTTCTTCAAGTGAACTTGTCAAACTTGAAAAAGTTTGAGAGGTACTTTATCATAGCATTATCAGCTTTCCTTAAACAAGTTTAGGAACAGGATGTTGATGAACATTTTGTGAGTCATAAATGTCACTTTTTTTGGCTGGATCTCTGGCACGCTGTTAAACCGTTGTTGCTTCTAGTACTTGTTCTGAGGCATAAATTTTAGGCTTGTTACTCTGAGTGCCTTCATTGCAACTCTTTGAGAAGTTGCTGCAGTGCTCCCCTGGGCCTGTAGGTGGTGCAACAGCATAAGCAGCAAGGTATCACGCGGAGGAGCTGCAGCACGTTGAAGATGAAATGATTGTTGTTTGGAACATAATGAAATGGTTCCTAACTGGGACCAGCTTGAAAAAAAAACCCTAAATGTGTTGACAGCTTTGTTTTATGCTGCAAACTGTTCAGAACTTTGTACAATTGTTAAAAGATGGAATTGTCTGCGTATTACAATAGAATGAAAGAAAAATGAATCAATCTTTATGTTGTTAGGCAAAAGGCTTTGTGGAATATTTATAATGTATTTTTCCTATTACATTTAATATGCCGTTAGAGAATAGGCTCCAATTTTGTATTTCCTGTCCTCATTCCTGGCGCTACTCACGGCTTCTGTCTGCCAACCCACCGGCTCTTGAACGTTCAGCTCCACTAAACTGATCTGCCATGATTTGCCGCTGGTTATGCATCAATGCTGCAGTCTCATATCACATTCCCCTCTACAATACTGCGCTGTGGAATAATGAACCCCGTTTGAGTGTGTCTGGCTCTGCGCGTTTGTGCCTTCCGAGCGTGCTCGTCTGTGTTTTCCATGATTGCTGCATTTGACAACAGAGCCACAGGGAGCTCAGCAAAGCATGCTGCAGTCCAAGTTTAATTTCCTCCATCAGATGGAACGATAGTTAGAACAAATGTACTGTAGCAGGGAACCACGGTTTCCCCGGCTCCCGTTTTATTTCTTCCCCTGTGCCGCATCTGCCCACTTCCATTGTTAATCCAGGTGTTGCTCAGAACCTGCCTGGTTTTGTGTTTTGCGTACACTGGAGGTTCAGGGAACAATTGTGGTCCTTTCGTCTTTCAGGAAATCGACGAAGCCTGCAAGCGAATCAAGCGTGAGGTCGACAACCTGGGGCCCCAAGTCGGCGATATGAAAATCATCCCCCTGTACTCCACCCTACCACCGCAGCAGCAGCAGAGAATCTTTGAGCCGCCTCCACCAAATAACCCAAACGGCGCTTTTGGAAGAAAGGTAAGGCAGCTCCGTTGGTACAAAATCACTTGCAGGAAGCAAGCAAAGGAGAGAGTAAGGGGAGGCCAGATGGGGGAAAATAAGAGAGCTAAAAGGGTGGAAAGTTTCTCCCTCACCCCCTTTTTTTCCTTTTTTCTCAGCTTTAGCGCAGAACTGACTCACACAACATATGCTGCTTTTGTAAGCATGTGATTCTGTGCTCTAAATTATATCTGGAGTATTACTCACACCCTGTAAGTTGAGGGGAAACACTTCTTTCCTAGCGTTTTATCCCTACACTCAAAAATGTACAAAAACTCTGTAAAGGTATGTCACTTATCTCTTTCTTTCTCATTTTATCTCACGCTCTTATTGATACAGACACGAGAGAGCTCCTCCTTTTTTGTGTGCCATTTTCTATTCAGATGGGCTCATCACCATAGTAGCATCTCCAGCTGCACTGTCACACTGTTGGCTTGGGATCTGAGAGAATACGAGACCATTACCAGTGCCAGCGAATGAGCAAACACTCAGCCCCAACAGCTGATAGAGGACGGTGTTGATGAATGAGTCATTGCTACATCCCTGCTAATTGAGCCAGATCAGATTGAAATGAGCAGCGAAAGTATTTATGCGCTGTCGAAGTTGAGCACATTGTGATACATCAAAAAATACTCGATTCAGACCGGATGGTCACTGAATTGCTGTTGGATTTTGTGATGCGCGAAATATGAATGTTGCCCATGCAGGTCCGCTGTCAGGCCTTTGTAACTGAGGAAGAAAGTTTGTCTTTATCTTTAACGTGGGAGATTTTACCTGGTTTTGTTTGCAAAACGGCTCTAACACAGCCAAACTGGATGGAGAACGCTTGTGAGCGTCCATGAAAAATCCAACAAGTTTTCTTTTGAGATTTGAGGGCTTTAGATGGATGAAGCTAAAGATGGATGTTTTGCTTCATCCATCTTCCAATCAACTCTTAAGAAATTCCTCTGACCCATAGCTTGATTATACCACCATCATTTCTCTTTTGGCATGGTATTTTTATTTAGATATGTAGTCTAAGTTTTCTACTCACTGATCTAACCAGAGCAACTTCTTCTTATGGATGTCTTCTGGCTTTCTGTCAACAATTGCTTTCTTCTTTATATTTTTCTAGAAAATTCTGCAATGTTTTTTTTTTTGTGACGTTTTGATAATTATTGAGCACAGTTCAAACTATGATGGTCTGAAATGTGCTTGTGAGACATTCAAAGTTGGTGCTGTTGATTTATTACCTAAGCTCTTCTTTAAACCTCTTCTTAAATTTCTCTCTGACTGTCTGCTGTATTTTTGTGATGCTGTTCATTCACTGATGTTCTCTAACAAACCTCTGAGGGGCCTCAAATAAGATCAGGATTTATACTGAGATTAGGTCACACACAGCTCAACTGTCTTTAATTAGGCGACTTTAAAAAGCCAATTGCATTAAAAGGAGTTAACTGGGTGGATTGTAAATCCTCACCCCATTTTTCTTTGGGGTGAGGATTGGACGAATAGATAGGAGATAATAGGCATACACAAAAAGTAGGCAAAAACCTTGGTATCTATGTACTTTGGTTAAAGTCATGGCTTGGTACATTAGTGGTTTGTTCAAATCTGTTTGAAAAGAAACTTACTAAGGGGGAATGTGCCAATACACACTGAAGCACAATACTAGACTGTAGTTTGACTTTTTGTTTAAAATAAGGGCTAAGCAGGCATGGTGGATGGTACAGTCAGCAAATGCTGGGCGCTGTGTGGTTCAAATGGTGGAGTGAAAGCACCATATTCAGATGCTGACGCCCTCAACTTGGTTCAAAACCCAGTGTTGGGCCATTTGCTGCATATTTTTCCCTTTTTCTTGTCTGATTACTGTTTAATAAAAACCACTAATGCCAAGAGATGCAAATGTTGTCTAAGAAGATTTTCAAAAAGACTTTGCAAGAAATTTGAGAATAAGAAAAATATTTAAATCACATTTGAGTTGATCTGATGATTTAGACAATCCAGTGTACAAGATGTACTTGAATGCATCTTAAAATTGCATCTGATGGGAAATTCTCTCTACTCAGATGGACTTGTCACATTTCATGCCGTACAGTGTTTTGGACTGGTTGAACGTGGCATGGAGCTGGATTTGAACTTCAGCAGGTTTTTGTTCAGTATCATGGATGTTTATATTCAGCTTGACATTGTTTCAGATGAGTAATTCAGTTATACAGAGAGAGCTGCATACTCTGTTCCTTTAAAATGTTATGTTGACAAGTTTTGGTTTAGTTCACCTTTCTTTTTCCAATGTAGCTCCATCAGAAACCTTAATTCTCCCAAACAGCGGAGTTTAGAGAGAGGTGGGAGTCCTCTCACTTTTTTACTTTTGAATTTGAGGTACAACACGCTGCATTGAACACTTAGTTCTACACATTAACATTCTACACAAACATGCCTCACTTTAGCATCCCCCAACATGAGCTGGAGAGAGTTGCTTGGTATGTATATCTAGATCAATATTCCTAAAGGAGATATGATTGTTTAGTGGATGTGAGTCTTTTTAACAGCACTTAAGATGTTAAAATATTTAACTTTATGTTAAATATCATTCCACTTCGCTATGAACCACAAATGTTTGTATGAGGATGAACTGAAATACAGTAAATAAAGTCAAGGAGTCTGAAGTTTATGCCCAGTACCCAGTTTAAACTTCAGAAGGGTACAGTTTGTCTCTTTTTTTTCCCCCCTAGCCTCAATTTGTCAGGGTCTCGTTGAATTGGCGAGGTGGCATCTAAAGTTGCCGTCCTTGAAGTAAATGTGCTTCTCTTCAGTGACTGACTGAGCAACTCATCAAGTGAAAAATGTAGAGATGTCATCCAAGCCAGCCCAAGAGGAAGTAGTGAAAAAGAATTAAGGTTCGCCGCATCTGCTGCTACGCATGCTAACGACTGCATTAGGCACCCCTCAATTAACATAAAGCACCGGCTCGTCATTGCTCCATTTCTCTTGGAAAGCTACTCGTCTTCCATTTTTGAACAGTTTAATCATCTTAAAGCAAGGCAGGAGTTGACTAATCACTAACAGCAGCCGTAGTCTCACTTAGCGCTCCAAAATGTTAAATATATTCTCTAATAAAAGGGCTGTAGTTGGTTTTAGGATTTTTGTCTCATCAATGACATCTTTTAAGCCCTCTGCCTGATGTTATTTAAGATGCTGCCATGTATCCGTTTCATTGGGCTTCAAATGTGAGCGCATCACGGTGTTCTCCCTTCGTCGGTGGAAGGCTTTATTTGTCAACACGGCTGTGCTTCCCAGCAGGGAACGTGAAAAATGGCCCATTTTAGCTATAGAGCATGCTCTCCTGCAGGTAATAACCCAGAAATAACATGCAGAGATGATGCTCTAATGATATTACTGATGAAGAAGCCCGGATTATCCAGTGCAGCAACAGACTGGAAGGAGCCAGCCTGCGTTCAGTGTAATGGCCCCAGCCCGGATAATCCTTCAGAATCAATGCAGTCAATGAGGCCACCCATACGATCATGAAATGTGAGAGGGTGTCATGCGCGGCATCTGCTGGAGCACCCACTGTGACCCAATACTCCAGACAGAGGCAGCCTCCGCTAGTCCATATTTTTTTTTGTAGACAGACGTTGAAGCATTCCTAGCTCTTTGATTCCTTAGAAGGGTGATGGGTGCCGGCACGGAGCATCCTTCACAGGACTCCTGTTACAGTAAAGCAAAATGAGTTCATCTATGAAGCACATTCAGAGCCTGATACATGGCGCAAAACTGGATAAAGATGTAACAGTAAGGTTTGTTTGAAGTAGGCAGTGGTTGGTGTGACATGCTCACAGTGTGACAACTTAAGTTTCGTGTAATCAAAAGCTAAAAACGAAGATTTAAAACAAAAACCTGTTGCCTGACCCAGCTAGACAACTGCAATTTTATTTGTCCGTGTAGTTTGTCTTTAAAGTCAAACTTTAAAACTGGGACTGACTTCACACCCAAATAGAGCGAGTTCTGTTTGCAAGGAGACTTCAGTTCCTTTGGGATTTGCTAATTTGTTTTAATTTTTGATGATCAAACACTCAGGGAACATGCTATTAAATAAATATTGGACAGCTATGCGAGTGCCTGAAGCTTAATGAGATTCAAACTGTCGGAGGTGTTAATTATTGGTTTATACCTGCAACTGCCGTATTGGAGAGAGAATTCAAGGCTTCCTGGTGACCTCACAGGGACGACCTTGATTAATTCGAGACTGAGAACTTGAGCAATCTGACTTCTGAGTACAAAGGGAAGAAACAATAACACAGCCTTATCTTGTTTGTTTTAAAATACTTCCAAACAGTTGATTTAACCTTTTTTGTAAGAATAAGTAAAACATAATACCCATTTTTCACCCAGCTGACTGGGTCTGTGAAGCAACAGGTGGGGGAGGGTGAGGCCAGTATTACTATGCAGCTTTAGAAAACGACATCAGGTCCTTTGGTGGTAATAATAATAATTTTATTTATACTGTCTTTTAAGGATTTTTCAAACAAAAATCAAAACTGGTCTCTTTTGTAAATGAGATCTTGGATTTCAGTGAGGCAGTCTGTATAAGTAAAGATCAAAAAACATTTTCTAAATACTGTTCATTGTTCTTATTAAACTCGTAGACCTCAGCAAAAAAAGAAGTAATAAATAATAAATAAACCCCTTTACATACGAAGACAGTTATGACAAGGCAATATTAGCTGGTCAATAAGTGCTGAGGTAACCAGCCTGCAGTCAGTTGCTTAACAGACATGTTGTTCAGATTTTGCCACTGTAGTTTTTAAACAGTGTTACCTAACCTAAAACAATGCGGTTTTTGTTTGTTTGTTTGTTTGTTTATATAATGTCTATGTTTTACATAACTGGAAATATTTCTAAAAAGCAGATTCGTAGAAATCTTCTTTTAGACACTTTTTCTGATGTCTCATTAGAAGGACTTTAAGCCATAGCAACGGTAAAACTTACAATTCAAGTGATTTTGAAACCTTGGAATAACTTTAAAATGGAAATCGGCCCATTCCTTGCTTCAACATTGTGTTTCTGCGAGTCACTTGGAAAAAGGAAAATGGTTCCACTGAAGCCATAAAACTAGACCAAAGTAAATGATCTATCTTTGAACTGAGCAGCTGATGTATTATTTAGTAGATAGCTTTTATGATTTATAGTTATTAAATGTGATAATTTGTCAGGGGATGCGTTCACATCTTGACAGCCAAGAATTATGCATATAACAGCCAATTTTTATAAGTTTCTACCCAGCGTTTATTTCCATCTCTTCATTTTTTGCCTTGAATACTAAGGGGGAATGTGCCATTCGACAGGTGAATTACTCGAGGTCAGAGGCAGAATGATAGGGGGGAAAAGGCTGTCTCTGGCATTAATAACTAAACAGTCAGGCATTCTCAGGCTGCAGAGAAATCCTCACTTAAAAGGTGGGATTTAAAAGTCTCCAAGGCTCTCGGCTTGAAGACAGCTGAAGAGGCACGGCTACAAAGGAAGTGTGTCAAGTGTGCAAAATTGGTTCTGTGGACGTGTATCAGCAAAGACTACATTTGATGTTTGGTTCTGTGCTTGCCATTTTATGATGAGGACTACCGAGAAAGTGGACGGAAACCGTCAAACGGCCACTCAGGTAATTTTGTGGTTTGTTTACGTTTTGGTGTATGTTAAAAGACTAAATCGGCAACATTGTTTTTAATAAGCACTGCCACTGATGTCAGAGCGTCTTGTAAAAATTGAAGATTTAATCGAGTTTCTTAACCCAGACCGTCTCCAGGGTTATTTATGGAAAAGATTCCCCAGCAGCATCAAAGTTTGCGTGAGAGCAGCAGAAACTGTCTCATCTTCCTTCCCTTCTCCCTCTACCCCCTGTTTGCATGCATCCCAACAGCTAACAGACTCCGGGTGATGTGACTCATTGGATAATTTTGCTTTGATTCAACTGTCATTTCCCATGCACATCTTTGCTATAAGGGACGATTGTAGATTTGAAACTGCTACATGGAACTGGTTCACAATTTTCCCACTGGTCATGTTCTTGGAACCCCAGCAGCTTTCTCCTTCTCAGAACAAATACACAGCAGTAAAAAGGTATTGACTGAGCACATTTCCTTCACAGCAAAACATCCAACATGCCACCGTTTACCACAGTTGTGGTTTCTTCTTAACATTAAAGCAGCAAAACACCCTGTCTGGGTTATGTTTTTTAAAGGAAGAAAGCATATTGAAGCAGCTCTGTCTTATTTATTTTTAGTACTACATTATCAAATGCAGCTGTAAGATTTTAGATGTTAGTTAGGATTATGGCATTCCTTGACAACAAGCTAAATGATGAAATAACTAGTAATGTATACTGATGAGTCCAGAACCCCTTCATCCATCCATCCATCCATCCATCTGAACAGTAACCTCGATGGAAACACCTGCCATAAATTAATGACAACTTCAACACTTAAAAAGATTAAACATTATTTGCAAACCCTGGATTTGAGTAAATATGGCAAGGCGAACTTGCGATGAGATATGAAAGGATCTATCTGTGTCTTTGTATTGATCTTCTTTACAGCATTCATCCTTGCTTCTCACTACCTTCTGTTGGATTTTTACAGGTTCTGTATTTAAGGCTGGAGCTTAATTATCAAAGTTATTTAACCTCAGCTCTTGATTAGCTTCTTATTTCTCAGCAACCATGTTGAAAGACGCATCCTTTGGTCTTTGAAAAGATGTTGATGCGTTTAAGGAGGATCAATTCATTGGCGTCAAGTAGAGAAAACAATGCAGAAACCACTAAAGTTGGTTTGAGAACTCGCCAGCGCATTAACAACTGGGAGGATAGTGGGGAACAATTGTCTTTCAGGAAGAAATGCAGTCGGAAATAAAACCCTGAATCACTGTGATCGGTGATCACTTAAACGTTTGGTGACATCAGATTGAAGGAAAACAACAACGTAACTCAGGGCTATGTGCAGTCATGAAAGTCAGGAAATTTTCACACCACTATGTGAAGGGACCTCGAGTGATTGGAACTGAACAGCTGTGTACCCGAAAGAAATCCACTGTTTAGTGGCTAAAGGTTTCAATTTGTAAGGGAACATAAAGATTAGACTCATGGAAGAAGGTCATGTGGCCTGATGAGTCCAGGTTTACAACTTTTAAACTTTAAAGCCTTTTTGAGGTAGAAATATTGAATTTATTTATTTTTTGATAGCTGAAGAGATGACTTACTACCTGTGATCTATGTTTGCTATTGCCACAAAAGAAGTGGAATTATGGCATGTCATGTCATCATTGCACCCTTTGCCAAAATTATCACATCGCAGGTTTTCCTAACATCGTGCAGCCCTATAGTGAACTTTGCTAATTTCATTATGGAAAATTACAGAGTTGAACACAAAGACTTACTTGGTTTCAAAAAATTATTCAAAAAAATGTACAAACTAAGTTCATAGCAAAGATTTGCCTCAGCTTGTATTCAAAGTAAAGCTGTTGGTGCCAATATTGCACAGCAGAAATCAAGAGCAAGTCATGAACAGTGAGGTAGGCACAGTTGGTGCATCCCTAGATAGCAGTGCTTCAGATATCAAGAAAGAAATTCTTGCTTCACACAAGTCCTCACTGTGGGGAGAAAAGAGGTATGATAAAAGAAAAAGAAAATTGTTTGGTTCTGCATTTTAGAAAAAATGAATTATTTTCTGTGCGCCTAAAGAATTGACTTGCAAGAAGAGTTTATAGACCTAAAATCTTTTTTTGCATCTTTCCTGTTATTTAAAACTAGAGTGTATTTTATTATCATTTTATGTGATGGTAAACAGAAGGAAGTACTGTAAGGGGAACGATGCTGAGGGTCTGTTTTTCTTCAGTAGAGCTGGTGTGGCTTGATGAAAAGATGGATGGAGCTAAATACTTGGCAGTCTAGGAAGAAACCCCAATAAGATTGCAAAAGATTTGAGACTTGGATGGAGGTTTATCTTCCAGCACGTCTCAGAGCATATTCATGTGTTAGTCAAGATGCAGATCTAGTTCTAGTTGAGAATCTGTGAAAAAAAAATAGTAAAAAAAATTATTTTAACTCAGTTTTTGTGTTGATTTACCATCTTCAATCAAAAAACACAGATATGACGTGACAAAATGTTCGCATTTTCAATGAGTTCTAATTATTCTTTAACAAAGGCTTGAGTACCAAATCAGTCAAAACATTGCGGTGCTTTGTCATGCTGTCTTTGGTTACAGTTTTTATAAAATCAGGGAATGTTTGTGGATTACAATGACATCTTAATATTCCATGACCAGCTGAAAGCAAAGCACTGTGCTGTTCGGCTGATTGGAACACACATGAACCTGATTTCAGTCGAGCCAGATCCAACTTCTGAGATCCCATCAGTCTTTCCAGATGCCTTGGGTGGATCATTTAAATCATGTGTCCTCATGTTCACAGGTCGTTGTGTCAACAAACATTGCCGAGACGTCCCTGACCATCGACGGAGTGGTGTTTGTAATTGATCCCGGATTTGCCAAGCAAAAGGTTAGCTTCCCCTTTCCCTCCCACAACTCCTTATCTGCTGCGATCATCTGCGTCTGTTGCCTGAGAATCCTCAGATAAACACAGCAGTGCACAACTGACAGCAGCAAAGATGGAAAAGCCTGTTATTTATTCCCCTGACATTTCACCAGCCTGAAGCCAAGTCATACACTCGGCACAAAACAAGATTATATATTCACCGTGGTGAATTGGGCGTATGTGTCACTCTGCAGCTTTTTGTCATCATCTTGTAGATGCGCTAGATGTTACTTTCTTAATTTTTTCTTTAAAAAAGAAAAAAAAGGCACTACCCCAGTTAAAGCATTTCTGTTTTTTTTTTCTGTTAGATCATTTCCTTTGATGCCTTTGCTCTCTGTTCCTCTCAGGTGTACAACCCACGCATCAGAGTGGAATCCCTTTTGGTCTCAGCCATCAGCAAGGCCTCGGCTCAGCAGAGAGCGGGTCGCGCTGGACGAACGCGCCCAGGAAAATGTTTCCGCTTGTACACAGAGAAAGCTTACAGGACAGAAATGCAGGTGAAAAGCGCTGTGGCTTTAAGATGACAGAAATTATATGAAATATAAACTCAAGACGACTTCTAATATGTGCCATTCTGCAGTGCCTCGAGCATCTTGTATTCCCCAGAGCGACCTTATAGCTGTAGAGAATTTGCTCTCACGACTCTTGGATTTTAGGATCCTGATTCTAAATCACCTTCTTAAGATGTTTTAACAACATGGCCACAGTGACAAATGAACTTTTAAAACCTAGTTTTCCACTTTCCTCCGGGTAATTCTATCCCATCACTCTTAGTGGCATGGAAATGTTTATTTTTTAAATAGCCCTTCAGATGCCCTACACTCCCTGTTTCTGTTTAAGCTGACATATGACTGATTCATGAGTAGATAATAATCACCGTGTCTGATTCACTTTAAATTGTTCCTTGGGCTTCCTTTCTAAATGGCACAGGACAACACATATCCAGAGATCCTGAGGTCTAATCTCAGCTCCGTGGTGCTGCAGCTGAAGAAACTGGGCATTGATGATCTTGTGCACTTTGACTTCATGGACCCTCCAGGTTAGTTTAAAGATGACAGAGATTTTTAAGCAAGAGTTGCCTCAACAAATTTCTTTAAAAAATACTCCTTTATTATTTATTTATTTTGGAAATGGGGCATAATTGAGTTGAATCCCTAGGAACAGGAAAGACGATCAGAGTTCGAGTGAAGACAGATTAAGCTAAATTTAAGAATCTGCGGAAAGACTTTAACATTGCCCTCCAGATATTATCCATCCGATTTGATTAAGCTGGAACAAAGAGGTAGAGAAGGATGCAATTACATACCACACTTTTCAGATGAATAAAAATCTGTATTTTTTTTTTAAGCCATGCATCCTGCTCCTAATACTTTGTAGTTTTACACAACTTTGTTCTAATATCTCACATTCAATCCTGATAAAATACATTAAAGTTTGTAGCGTGATGTGGCGCAATGGCAAAGGTGTAAGATAGCTTGATAGCTTGAACACTCACAGAGGAGCAATCAGCATGCTGCAGTTTTTCATTAGATTCAAGCAATTTTTGTATAATACTGAGGACATCAGATAAACACTTTCTTCTTCCGAGCTTTTTAGTCACAGTTTTAGATTTATTCTGCCAACTAAAAGATAAACCAGAACCAAAGAGATGGAATAGGTCTCCACAAAGACAGTCCAACTGTGACGGTCGTGGTCATGTTTTAGCTTTGGCAAAGTTCATCTAAAAGCATTTAGCAACTTTTCAAGTCGTAGTTTTAGTTACATCTCTTTAGAAATCACTGTCAGCACTTTTGTCAGAGCAACATAGACATCAGCTACTTTGATGACTCCTCCATGCTGCTTCTCTGAACATTATCATTAGCTGAACATCTTTCCTTTGCACTTTATTGCATTCTTTAATAAACCAAGAAAGACATCTGGAGTGTATCTTAAACAGTTTGTGTCTAATTGAGGTATCAGGTTATTGTATTTTCTAATGTATGTATTTTGAGATCCTCCTGAAGAAACCGCCCACCTCTTCCTACCCCTAACCTCACTCTCTCCCTCCTCCCTTTTCTCACCATAATATAGTTTTCATCTCACCTCTGAGATTAAACCCATCTCTCCCCGTCCACTGTGGCAAACGCCATTTGGAGAATGAAATTGGTTACATCAATAGCAGCACTATCACCTTAGCAATTGCCTTCCCTTTATATTCCTTCAGTGAAACGTGACTGACCTCCAACACTACGCTCACATTCCTCACAAAAACGCGCAGGTATACATCAACATATGGGATTGGCCTTGTCGGCAGAGTCTTAACTGGGAACAGTGGGGTGAAGGAAAAGGGTGGAGGATTACCTTTTTATTTATTTGATCCACTCAGGGCAGAAGGTTTCTCCTGATGTAGCTCCTGCACGGGCTGGTAGCAGGAGCTACTTGGGTGCAGCAAATGAAGTCTGATTTAAGTCTGAGAGTTACTAGACAGGTCTTATAACATGTATTTACAGTGGATCACTTTTTATATGCTGTGCTGAAGGTCTCTCGCTGGGAAAATGGCCAATATTGCCTGAAGGAATTGATAAATATACTGCATAAACCTTTAGAGATGGGGCTTTTTTTTTCGTCTGTAACTGTTTTTATTAATAATTTTGGTATGTTTTTGAAAAGTAATTGCTGAATTTGAGTTTTGGTGGTTTTATCATTTAAGACAGAAAAACCACTGGTTTATTTTGTTTTTCTTTCAACGGGAAGAAAATTCCTTCAAAGCTGGAGCAACATATGAATTTCTCATGGTTACGGTATAGCTCAAGTTTGAGTTGGTAAATAAAATAACGGTGTCAATCAAAAGAATCCATGACTTGATCAGGCAGAATTTCTGGTGGCATTTTAAAATTGAACAAATTCGGCTTCTTTTTCATATACTGTACACTACAGGTGGGCAACATGGACTTAGAAGTTTATTACAATATTTTGTGGGACGATTGTGATAACTCTAAAAATTGAAATGCTATTATTTCTTTAGGTAACCGTATGGCTATGACTGCATGGCACTCATAGCACAGTATCCAAAGCACCATAAAACATAAAAAACCCCAAACCCATTTCCTGAAGAAGCCCATTTTCTGTAGGTTTCTTCAGGATGCCACTTACTTGAAGAAGTGTGATTTGTCTCATTAATCTGAACACAGTAACTGCATTTAATCATATTTTCAAAATTGCTCACATCTATTGACACTCTCATGGAACAAAGAGTGGGGAAAGTTGTAAAAAAAAAAAAAAAAAATCACATTTTCGGTGTTACTACCAGTTCTATGTTTTATTTAACATCATTAATTAAAATTGATCAAGCCAATGATAAATCAAAATTACTATCATGATAAGAAAATTTTCACAATAAGTGATGCAATAAATGGCCACCACTACTGTACACATGTTCTTTGCACGTTAGGATTTTTGCTAATACGCCAAAACTTTCAGTTTTGGTCTCATATGAGCAGAGCATTGTCTTCCATATGTTTGCCGTGTTGTCACCTCTGTTTCTTATGATAGGCTTTTATTTCAAAAACAATTCTGTTCTTTGTTCTCCCAGCACTTTGCTCTGCCAAATTCATTTTCCTGGTGACATTTCCAAAATGCGCCTTTCAAAACCGATGTGGTTCAGTGTACCTTTGGCCTTTTGCCTCATTGATTTTAACCCGGGTTAATACATCGGATTCTTGTGTGTCGAGCCAGTCGATGTTTGTTTTCTGATGAGTTGCGTTACATTTAGATTGAATTTCCACGCTGGTTCATCTTGCTAGCTGTACTTGGAAATCGGATTTTCACCTTTTGTTCAGCCCAACACAAGCCATCAGAATGGTAAGTAATCTGGCCGACATTCACCGTGTGGAGGAGGAAAAAAAAAAAAAAGTAAAAAGTAGCTTTGATAGACTAAATCAATATTTGTTAATCATAAAAAACCACCTCCCTGCTGTTTGAAATTGAATTTTTTTTAGAAGCACTTGAGAGAAATGAAAGTGAGCAAACACCAGCGTCGGTGTTTGAAGCTAATTTTCAGTTAACATGCAACTGGTCATTAGGCGTCAGCTCCGAGAAGCCAAAGGTCAATAATTGCATCTGGAGGAAAAATCTTTTAACCAAACGGTGGAAGCCTTTTGTGTTTAAGCATTAAGTAGAAAGTTCCCCTGTAATTACATTAGTTGTTTGGGATTGCCAGAGTGTAGGATGAAAAATGAGCTCTGCCATGATTGCTTCTCTGCAACGCCGCTGTCAAACGTAACTCTGGCCATCACATAACAGGAGCCAACTCATTCTGATTCAACTCATGCATCTGGCTGCCTAATCTGCCAACTGCTTCCATTTTAGCGTTTGTTTCGTTTCTTAAAAGGCATTTGTCTTCTATTAGAGCTCAAAGTACAACAGGTGATGGAAGTGTTTTCTCTGCTCCAAGTCCTTTGAGGGCCAGGTTTATTTCTTCAAAAAAGGCACTCTGCTTCTCGAGACACTGACAGATGCATCTTTTGATTTAAAAGTAAAATAAAAACATTGAAACTTTATTAACTGACTCACTTTATGAACTACATAATCGGGACTAATAAAGTAATCTAAAAAACACAAGCTATAACCTAGCTTATATACAGACAAAACAGTTGGGAGAAGGGGTTTTCTGAGTGGCAATAATAACGCCATCCAGATGTAGCATTAAATAAAGCTTACTTTTTTTTTGTTTAATTGGACTGACAACCATGCATATATATTTGTGTATATAACAGTTGTTATAGTTAACCCTAGATAAAACAAATACATATCATATCATTTGGCGTAACATTTAGAAAGAAATACTCTTATTTTAGCTTCTATATGTTGGCAAAAAGGACAGTCGGTGCTTGTCCTAATGATAGTTTTAATAATATCTGACATATTTTTGTTTGAAAGTCAACTCAAATTGTACTCTTCAAGTAACGCTGCTATGAAAGAGTGACAGTTTTGCAAATTGCCTGCATCTGCCACCTGTGTGCTTTCCACCTGTGGGGTTGGAGCACTTTAACAGCCCGTCGCTCCCACTCTGTCCTTCCCAGCCCCGGAGACCCTGATGCGAGCGCTAGAGCTGCTGAACTGCCTGGCAGCGCTCAACGACAACGGTGACCTGACCGAGCTGGGCTCCATGATGGCGGAGTTCCCCCTGGACCCACAGCTCGCCAAGATGGTCATCGCCAGCTGTGAATTCAACTGTTCCAATGAGATCCTCTCCATCACCGCCATGCTGTCAGGTAATGCTCAGAGCTGGCCCGTTGTGTGAGGCTGGACTGACCAGAGAGCTCAAAGGACATGTACAGGGCTGCTTTCAGGTCCAGATTCCCAAAGAGTAATAAACATTTATACCAAGACTGGAACTGGTCACCAGCTATCGTTTACCTTGCCTATAAAAGTAAAAAAAAAAAATTAGATATATTATTGGACTTTTTAAGTTAGAAGCAAATTAATTCAAATTATTATGCCCACCTTATATTGTAGTTCTTAAAAAGAAGCTCACAAAATTTGGCGTTTTTTGGTCAAAGCTTTCCAAAAACCCAAAAATGAACACAAAATTTTGATTGTTTCAACTCCACTTTCTAGTTGTTTAAGGCCACTTAGAATACATGTCATGTGTGCCTTCAGAACTTTACTACAAGGCAAGTGGAGTAAAAAGTCAGTAGTGTCAGCTGTTTGCGGGGAATAAGGATGGTGGGGGGAGGGGAAATAAATGTCTGTACAAAATGTATAGGTGTAGCTGGAGCAGCACTAGCACGCTACGGCAGTAATTGCACTTCGGGCTTGCCAAAGCAGAATGCTGCTCATTGAGATGAATCTTGACGCCTTTGAAGGGAGTGTGAGGGTCTTTGAGAGCGGGGAAATGGATTTAACTAGCTGCTTGGACGTGGTGTGCACTTAAAGCAGCTGTTTCAGGATGGAAGGTTTTTGCTGAGTTCATTAAAGCAAGCAGCAGAAGCTCACCTGAGAACGCTGCCGCCACAGCAACCAACCGTGAGGCTCAATAAACACAGCTTTTATCCATTAAAGGCACAATCAAGCACGTTCGATGTTAAGCAGGCCAGGAGCAAATTGACAGAGGGTAAAGGGCAGAACCAGACAGCCTCACTGAATCAGTTCTGTTAGATTGTGCACTTGTTTGGACTGGTTGTCAGATGTTAGCTGTAACTCGTCTAAAACCAGGCTACTGTGGAGGAGGATGGAGTATCCCATCATCCTTCCTTCTCTTAGACCCTCCTCTCCTTTTCACCCGTAAACTCTTGGCAATGCACTGTGCCTCGTTTGAGGCCTTGTTCTTCCCTCTGTTGGATTTGCTTAACTTATCCGTGTGGGCGGCTGGGGGGCCCATACCAACCTTGTTTAGTCCCACAGTGCTTCGTTCGACCCACGGAGGCCAAAAAGGTGGCTGATGATGCCAAGATGTGCTTTGCCCACATCGACGGAGACCACATGACGTTACTCAACGTTTACCACGCCTTTAAGCAGAGTAAGTTATATACTTATTATTCTATGTTACACTAGTTTACATGTGGATTCATCATATTATTGAAAGGTTCACAAAGTTACACTGTAGGGTTACCAGGTGGATCAGTGGTTGGTCAATGTCATTGTCCACTGTTCGATTCCTGAGCCATTTACTGTGTGTCTTCTCTGTCTTCCCTGTCTAATTCTTCCTGTCTAGTTAGAAATGAATAAATCCACAAAAACCTTTAAAAATCATATTATATAGATTAATTACATACAAGCTGATGTTTTTAAGACTTTATTTCTGTATATTGTGATGATTTTCTACTTACTGCTAATGAAAACATTACATTTTAGATCAGGCCAATTTTAACACATAAGAGTAGGCTAAACGAAGAGTATGCTTAATACTTGTCACTTTCAAAAGTTTCTTTGATCTGACAAACAAAACTCATTCAGATGCATATTCTAATTTTGTGAAAATAGCTGTGCATACTTGAGTAAAAACATACTGTGATCCTTTAGTTGGTGACGGAATCTTTAAATAAATGGATGATAATGCCCGTATCAGTGATTGGCCATTTTGATAAACATGATCAAAATGGAGATGTTGCCTGCAAAATGTTTCCACAGCAAGTGATAACTGTATTTCAGTCGACAGACATTTGATTTAAAAATATCATCTAGTATTCACATTTTGATGAGAGTTTGAGGCTTTAATAACATGCAAGTTAGAGATACAAAATAATTCAACTAAAATTAACTGCAGATTAAGTTCTCAGTAATATTAAAATTTGAGACTTGCCTGCTAAATCCCTCTCTGTCACTTTGTCACAGACCACGAGTCCACCCAGTGGTGCTACGATAACTTTGTAAACTACCGCTCGCTGATGTCAGCAGACAACGTTCGGCAGCAGCTGTCAAAGATCATGGATCGCTTCAACCTGCCAAGAAACAGCGCCGATTTCAACAGCAGAGACTATTATCTCAACATCCGACAAGCACTGGTCACTGGCTTTTTCATGCAGGTCAGCGATCAGTCTGGTGGAGCTACTCTCATATTTAAGCTAAAAGTATTAATTTGCTCCCTGAAGCTCACCCTTTTTGAGGTTGATCTTTCGAAAAACAGGTTTTTCATATTTGCAGAACACTCGCTGAAAACACAGCGTGGAGCTACAGGCACACACACACACACATTTACTGTTTTTGTTTTTGTTTTAATCACATAACAAGAAATCCTATTAATTTGTCTCTTACTCAGGGACACAAATGGTGGCTTTGCAAGAAGCCATTTTCAGGGCCACCTGAAACAAGCAACCTGACAAGTTGAATTATGGTTCTAATATTGAAATATTTGTCAACATTAACCTTTATCTCGGAGACAAATTTGCGGCTCATGTTCAAGGGTTCACAGTGTTTGGTTATCACATCTTTGTTTGGAAAGGCCTTTATTGAGACTGATTGCCTTGTTTAATCACGACCGGCGCAGAGCCTCGACCAAGTGACTACAGGGTTAGTGGTGGTGGGGGGGACTAGTCGTTTGAGGGCTTAAAAATCGGTTTCAAGTACTTGCACTTTTTTCAACCATGTGGGTCAACATTAAAGAAATTTTAAAAAGTGTATTTCAATTTGTTTAGATGTTTCCGTCATAATTGTCTGTTCTGTAAATAGGTTGCTCACCTTGAGCGCACCGGCCATTACCTGACGGCAAAGGACAACCAGGTGGTGCAGCTGCACCCCTCCACTGTGCTGGACCACAAACCTGAGTGGGTGCTCTATAACGAGTTCGTCCTCACCACCAAAAACTACATCCGTATGTGCACAGACGTCAAGCCGGAGTGGTGAGTTTCAGATTGCTTGTAAATATGTCAGTGTTCTACTCTGTTCATGCTGAGTTTTGATACATTTATCAGATTGTATTATTCTGTGTAGAAGTTGGCTTCAACATGTTTTAAGGCCTATCACTCTAGAATTTAAGAGTTCCTTTTAGAAATATTTTATTCATTCATTCTGTAATTTATCAACCACAAACTTGTAATGTTTTCTTTTTATACTTTATGCCATGGACTGAAACTAAATAATGAAATGAAAGGAAATAAAGTTAAACATTTGTCAAATATTACATTCATTGTGATTAATTGTAATGCTATAATGTTATTAATGTGATTAAAATAAATTTTTAATCTATTGACAGCACCAGATGAAAAATAGACTTGAATTCTTGCTTGTAAATTGAAGCATGAAGTTGTGGCTTTGTCTTTTCATCCTATCTCACAATATTGATAAGAATAAGTTTGTGAGGTGCTATGTATCTTATTAAAAAAAAAACAACTGAAAAATATGATGACAACAAATGTGATTCAAACTAACATGCCAGTCACACCGGTGCGTCTTTCTGAGCAACCAGCTAACCTGAAACAATCCTTTTAGCTGTTTCTGTTCCCCCTGTGTGACCTCGTACAATTATGTTCCAAATTTGTTGTGCTTGCTCCAGCAGTCGCCTCGTGAATATGGAAAAACTTATTTTTTCTTGTTTTTTTTTTTTTTCTTTTTCTTCCCCACAAGAAAACATGGGAGACAATTTGTGACTGTTGACTTACCTTCTTTTCCAGGCTGGTGAAAATTGCCCCGCAGTACTATGAGATGAGTAACTTCCCTCAGTGTGAAGCAAAAAGACAGTTGGAGCATATTATTGCACAACTCTCATCCAAGGAATACACTCAGTTCTAAGAAGGCCTGCGAGTGCTGCAGCAGTACAAAGTGTAAATATGAACTCATTTCAGTGTTCTTTGTCTTTTTAATTCCCACGAAGGACACAGTGTGACTGTTTTTTTTCCCCTTCACTGCACCAAATGCTTTCTCGTGATTCATGAACTGTGGGGTATATTTACTGGACCTTTTCTAAGCATCATTGCAAACAGGCTAAATAGCTTCAGAAATATCTTATCAGAAAATGAAAAATTCTGTCTGATGCATGATACTTGATGTAAATTTCAGCATCCCTTTGTTTATTGCTACTTTAAGAGCATTAAAGTATTAAAGGGGGCTTTTGATCAGATGTAATTAAACAGCATTTTGATGTAATGTTCATCTCATTTCCCGTCAGCTGTTCAGTTTAATAAAAAATGCATTTGCAATAACTCTTTCTTTCTGTCATCATTACAATTAAAGCATAATCTGCACATGAACTTCTCATTCGCTCAGTCAGATCATTCACTTCCCAACCTGTGAAATCCAGCCCATTTTTTCTGCCTCTTGAGGGACATTAAATCTTCTTACTGGGGTATTGATAGCTCGAGAAACAGTTGGAGTTGAGGAGGAATGTTAATTACAAATGTTTCAGAACAAGATCAGTGTGGAAATCCCTGCTGTGCCAGATCCTGTTCAGGCTGCGCTGCTTTGGGCCGGCGCCTCTTGGATGTGGAAGGTAAAGGCGTGGGGTTGAGAGAATCATAATTTCCTCTGTTTTCTATTCAGAAATATATATATATATAGTAGTTGGTAGTGAAAGTTGGATATTTGTTGCCTTCTATAGCAAATAGAAAAACTCATGTGTCTATAACAGGGGTCCCCAACTCCAGTCCTCAAGGACTACCATCCTGCAACTTTTAGATGCATCTCTGCTCCAAAATGTCTGAATTCCCTCACCTGCATCCAATCAGCTCTGCAATAGGCTGATAATGAGCAGTTTATTTGAGCCAGGTGTGTTTCAACAGAGATGCATCTAAAAGTTGAAGGATGGTAGCCCTTGAGGACTGGACTTGGGGACCCCTGGTCTATAAATTAGTCAGAATTTAACGTTCTGACAGCTTTAGGAAGATAATTTATTTTATTGAGTTTATCAGGAATTTAAACAAGGAAGTCTTATAGACATTGGTTTTGCCAAGCTCTTCTTTTCTGACTGTTCATAAATAAGGTTAACAAGATGCATAGAGTTTGATTGGAGCATTTTCCAAACCCTAGATTTGAAGAAATTTAGTACGAAGAATTGGACTTGGGAGTGTAATAGTCTTCTGCAATGTAGTTTAAAGTTCTTTATTCCAAAGAATAATATCTGAAAGATATTTTGTTTTGAATTTATTCTACAGGCAAATGCAGTTAGAATGTAATAGATCTGTGATATTTCACTCTTTTTGTTTGTTTTTTTTTTGTTTTTTTTTGTTTTTACATCAACTGTTCACTGATTAACTAAAAATAGAGCCAGCAATGAACAAGTGAGCATTTTTACAACATCTCTGTAGCGTCTGGATGTAGGCAGGCTGAGATACCAGACATGCATTGGGACTGTTTCTTAAATTAAGCCTGCAGATTCTGTAATGTGCCACGTCAGAAAATAACCACGTGTGCTCCAATGTTTTTGACTGTTGGGGAAACGAGTTTCTGAGTGGTCGGCCTTTTGCTCGGGAACACACAGAGCGACACAAAAAGTCTCCGTCTGACTAATCAGGCCAATAGAAAAGCCATTAGACTGAGCTGATCTGGAAATTATATGGGATTGATCCTGAGGTAAGAACAGTTTTTCATGCTCGGTACTTCCGATTGATTCACGCTGCCATAATTACAAATGAAAATCATTATGTCTCCAAGCTGTATTTTCTCCAGTGACTGATGCGAGCGCAGCGATGATGGTCTGTATGAATGAGTATACTCAGACATCCTTGTCAACACCTATTAATACTGGATAATTAATATTAATAAAATGGTATTTGCATGTATTTTTTCAAAGCTATTAAAAGTGTGGAGGTTATTCAAGGCCAAGGATGTAATTTATTTGACCCTACAGCTACATCAATACTCGCAGTCCTAGCTGCAGACTAGAGGCAGTTTTTTATGTTGAATTTTGACAGCACAGTCAGTGCCTTGCAAAAGTATATATATATATAAAAAAAACAGACCTTTAAAGGTTCAATACATTTGATGTCAGATAGACACGAATTAGAGCATACTTCTAAAGGAGAAGGAAACATGCTCTTCAAAATTTTCTACAATTATTCTAGGGATGGAGGTATCTACCTTCTATTCAGCCCCGTGGGTTAATACTTTGAGAATCATGTTTCATAGCAATCTCAGCAGTAAGTACTCTGGAGAGTGACTATCAGCTTTTGACATCAAAATAGTACAATTTTACCAACTTTTCTGTGAGGTAGTTATTGAAGTGTTGCCTCAGATTTATTTGAATTTAGGTCTGGACTTCGAATGAGGTATTCTTCCCAGTTTAGAACTAGCTGAATGATTTTTATTAACTTGCAAGAAGGCAAACTGCCACCACAATGTAAAGTTTTTCTGCAACCTCTAAGATAGAACCTCCGTTCCTGAGCTCAGTGCCACTCTGCCAGAGTAACTATAGGTCTCTAGTTGTTTCTCTGATTGATCCTCTCCTTACCTCGTATGTCAGTTAAGGTGGATGTTGGTTGGTTTCCCGTTGTCCCAAAGTTTTTCCATTCTCAAATAATGGATTAAACATGATTGACGAGATGTTGAAAGCTTGGGATATTGTTTTATTATCCAAGTCTACTTTAAGCTTCTCCACAACTTTATCCTTTATGTGTAAGAAGAGCTGAGTATAAAAGCTTTGCAAAACAAAGTACAAACAAAAACGGTATACTTTTCATTTAAGTCCAAAAGTATGCACCTACGGAAGAGGATGAGGGCCACTGGAAAAAAAAAATTATTCTGACCTTAAAGTCAGAATTCTGAGCTTAAAGTCAGAATTCTGACTTTCTGACTTTAGTCTCAGAATTCTGACTTTCTGACTTTAGTCTCAGAATTCTGACTTTAATCTCAGAATTCTGACTTTATTCTCAGAATTCTGACTTTATTCTCAGAATTCTGACTTTCTGACTTTATTCTCAGAATTCTGACTTTCTGACTTTATTCTCAGAATTCTGACTTTCTGACTTTATTCTCAGAATTCTGACTTTAATCTCAGAATTCTGACTTTAATCTCAGAATTCTGACTTTCTGACTTTAATCTCAGAATTCTGACTTTATTCTCAGAATTCTGACTTTCTGACTTTAATCTCAGAATTCTGACTTTAATCTCAGAATTCTGACTTTAAAGTCAGGATTATTTATTTTTTTCGGTGGCCCTATTCCTCTTCCGTATGCACCGCTTTTAGTTGATGCATACTTTTAGTTGATTTGGCCCATCGCATGATGTCCCAAAAACACACGTGGCACGGGGTTTCCATACTCTTGCAAGGCGCTGTAACTCACCGAAAGTCGCAAACACAAACAAAAAGAAACAAGAAAAAAAGCAAGGCAGGTATTGTTCGGCGTCATTCCAAACAGCGTGAATCACCAGCTCGCTGCAGCTCAATCTCCTGCCACCCACAGAGTCCTGGATGGTGCCTCATCATCATTTGAGACCGTGGGGTAGAGAAAGTTTATTGCAAAACACCTCAGCATTTCAGGAAATCCATCCACCCACTCATCCCTCCTCCTCCTTCTTGTCCTCCTCCTCCTCCCATCCCACACCGGTCCTTCACCCCCAAACAGCACCACGACAGGTGTCTTATCTCCATCGCGCAGCACAAGCACAGCCAATCTTCCAGGAAGACGGCGGCTGGAATGTGACAAATCCATCTGTCCTGGTTTGAATTTGTATGCTAATTTGAAGTAATAGCCCCTTTGGTGACAGTGCAAGGGAACAATTCAATCACGCCATCTATGACAGTTGCGTCCCGGGCCTTCTCTGTGATATGGGAGTATATGCACGCAATGTCTGGGTTAGGCTTGATAGATTGGTTATGTAGGTGCGAGATGGCATGTAGACTGCATGTTTAAAACCTGCTGCCAGTTGGAGATGAATCACGCAACGACTAAAGGCACCTGTGCAAAAATGAGCAGCTACTACTGTCTGGAGAAAAAAAAAAGCAAAGAAAAAGGAAACAATGTTTGATTTGAAGCTATTTATTTCCTAGCTAATCTTCTGCATTGGCAGCAGTCCTTAACGCTCATTCTCACTGCAATTTTACTGCTGCTGCCACCCTCCTGAGATACGTGCGAATGGTAGCGGTGCCCCCACAGAAAGATCACGCCAGCACAATTGTTACATTGTCAAGCTGAATTATCTCTTGCTGTTGACTTGATTCATAGGGAAGCTTTTAAGTGTCACTGGGCAGAAGAGGGGAACAAGCTAAAGAAGGAACTAAGAGGATACAAGAAAAAAAAAAAAGGGCGAAAGCACATTTGTGGTTCTTTGTAATCTTTAAATTAATCTGCAGCTCGAGAAAGATTATGGTTGATGGTGACAGATAAGGCTAAAGAAGAAGCCTCTCTACATTCTTGATTCAATCCTTCCTTTTCTTTTCCTCTCAAGATACATTTCATTGCAATGTGACACACAAAAATCACCAGAGCTGTCAGTGGAAGATCAAAATCGCCCTAAACTCTTTATTTTCAAATGCACAGGGATGTATTTTAGCACAACCTACAGCCCCGACACTCTTAGCAGGCCTCATGAGAACCGGCGCGATTAGATATGTAAGCTTGGCCACGACGAGAAGCATATTCCCCATCTTTCCTAGCATCTCTGCTACTGCGGGGAATACCCAGACAATTTCTGGATCCAGCTCAGTGCCTGTTGACCAAGCTTCATACGGGTGTCGATTGTGCACAGAGAACACATTCGATCAAACCAGGAGGGCAGCAGACGTGACGGATGAGTCGACAAGACTCGCCCATCTGACTGCAGGGGTTTGCATCAAGATAAATAGCGTTGGTGAAAGACAGTTCTCCAAATGAGGCCTGTTAGCAGCAATTGTGCTAAACAGCTTGGAGAAAATGAAGGATTCTCTGCGGTCAGCAAAGCTGCATGGGGAGAACAAGGAATTCCATAACTCTGGAGAAAAAGAAACATTCTTCCTTTAGAGACGTTCTGCTATGCTTATAGGCAACAGGGCAAAAAGGTCCATTTTAATATTCCACACGCATCGATTTCAAGAACATGTTTATAAGAACATTTAGAATGTTTACCCTAACCCTAACATGCAACATGTAAAAATCGGAACATTCTAAAAACATGGCATCTAGTCTGCAGTTATCTAAATGCGACCGCAACATTAAATAAAAATAATGATGAAGTGAAATGGTAACGCTCACGGGAATCAAATGGCAAAGCAGCATCCAGGAGCATTAATCAGATGTTATTGATTAGTTGATCATTGGGTTTTTGTGTTCTATTTTACAGTTGAAACTTTATTTAAGTATCTAATTTTTTTAAATATGTTTTGCTAGTTTGTTCCTCATGTACATTTTTAAATAGAGTAGTGTTTTCCCCTTTTTTTTTTTTAAAGTTACGCACCCAGGATTTCTTGTACCTTAGTGTACAATACCAACGCAACATAATATAATATAATGCAATGTGATACAATAAGCACGTTATCTTGCTTCACAGCAGGTTTATTTACACACACACACACACACACACACCTAGATAGAAGCTCAATTACACATTACAGGATGAGCAGATAATGGAGTTCTAATCTGGACAGTGATCCCAGATAGAGCAGCAAGTGCACAAAAGAATGGCTGAAAAAGAAAATAATCCATGTGCTTCAATAGTCAAGACCTCGACTTGAATGAAATGTTGTGGTGGGTCCATAAGAGAGCTGTACCTAAAACTCAATCAACAGAAGGACTGTTGTAAAGAACAAGATCTGGGTATAGATGCTAAAAGCGGTTCAGTCATGGGATGTTCTTTCACAAATTGTTCAAAGTTAACTATTTTAACAAATGCTAACTAGAATTAAGAATTTTATGTGATTTTCTCTGAAGTTACAGTTAAAATATTTTAGAACCGGGAAAGGAAGGTATCATGCTCATAATATCTTAATGCATAAAACTGAACAACTATAAGAAGGTGTACTTTCTTCTTAGCATCACTGTATTTTAAATTAAGAGCCGACACCATTGTGCTTTCAAGTATTTCCACGCATTGTGCCCATCAGAAAAGATGTACACGTAAGAGCCGCCTCTGGAGACATTTAAATAAGTTGTAAGTGTATCTGTTTTCTGCTTTTGAATGGCCACTTTTAAGATTTGTCCAATTACATGAAAAATAATCTGTCACCTTCTGTTTGATTCATGCTTGATCTTTTTTTCTTTCAGAAAGACCGGCTGATTTGAGAATCACTAAAATAGTCTGCGTGTCTCTGCCAGCTGCACTTGGCTGTGTCATTTTTTCTAATCTAAGTTTTATGCCTTTCTGATAACGCACCATAATAAGGAGAAAATGAGGTGTATATTATTCTGTGTTATAACTGGGTATCTGAAATAGCTATTGGCAGATTATAGGAGTAGGTAAAAACCTCGGATTATACATTTGATTTTGCTACATCATCTGTTGTAAAACCATATATATGCAAATGGTTTTCACTTATACCACATGATTCAACTTCTGCCCATGCTGAATTCCAGGCTTAGCTTTACTAAGAAAATTTTATGTCAGCAGTCTTTGTGAAGGAAGACGAATGATAAAGATGGATGTTAGCCTATAGCAGACAGTATAACAAAACCAGCAGGAGGGTGAGAGAGATGTCATTGAAGACCAGGAAGAAAAGCACAATATCTTTACATGTTAGACCGTGGTTTGTAATATTTCAGTAATATTTTGTCAGCTTGCATATCCCCTTTCACCTTGGAGTTATATTAAAATTCTACCATGATTAAAAACCAAATAATGTATCTAATAAAGTACTGTATTCTAAATGTTTAAATGTCAAAGTTGAATTTTTGTACCTTTTGTCACCTTCAAGGAGGGAAAAGAAAATACTCTAAGTACACATTCCTGTCAGGTCCCACATGATCATTTTGGTATGTCTTTTATTTTGTTTAAATAATTTGGTATGTTACTAGCCAAAGATTTTGTATTTTGCAATTGTTTTGATTGACCGCAAAGAGGTAATCATTTATGGTTTGTAAGAGGAGAAATACCCAATGAATGCAACAATATTTATAGAATATGTCCGAAATAAATGTAAAATCTGACGGTAAATAAAAAGTATAATCAGCAGCCTCATCTCTATTAACTCTTAAAGTATAACAATGTGTATAAATTATATGACGACTGTTACAACTGTAAATTATTTAAACAAATTATGTTAATAACGACATTGAGTTGTTTAGATGTACATTTAAGAGCATAGTCCCAAACACTAAGTCATGTGGTACTAAAACTTACTCTAAATCCTTGTAAGAATCGTTTTGCAGTAGCTGGAACTTGAATGTTTAAAAACATTGAGAAAATGGAAATGTATTTAGGATCAACCAGGGAGCCAATTAAGAGAAAATCAAATCCATTGGGTATGTTTTCTCCCTCTAATTTTCATCTGGAGCAGCAAATCCGCAAAGCTAAAAGTTTATGAAACAAAAGCAGATTTCATAATGTTGAGAGCAGCCTTGACCCTTGGCTGACACCTGAAGGAGGATGTGTTTTTGAGGGGAGGGGACCGCACCCAAACGCATCCTACCTCTGTTTTTGGGGAGAGAACAAACCACGTGACCAAAGAAGCAGCAGCCTGCATACCGCCGCTGTTCGACTGATATCGTCCACACAGCTGAACCGAGCTGAGAGCAAGAGCAGAAGAGGCACTCGTCGAGGGAAGACTTACTTAGAGCAAAAACCAAGAATCTCCTCCGACTCCCTCCTCCGACAGAGGCGGCTGGCTGGCTGGCTGGCTCACCATGGACGGTTATGGTCGGACCGAAGATGAGCTGTTCTCCTCCTGCCTTCTGAACCTCACCTGGGAGACTTGCTACGAGCAGGTAGGGCGGAACTTTCTCCTTCACGTCTCGGTTAAATGAGCTGTCTGTCGCCAACGAGCTGCTATGAAAACAAGTGTTTTTTTAAAGCGAGGAATAAGCAGGTGCAAGTTTACAAACTTTATTTGTGTTGCTTTGTAGTTCTTTTAACCTGGAATATTGCCTTTTACAACTTCCTAAGTTCTCAAAATTAATAGTAACCGGCAATATAGTCAGAATAAACAGTATCCGCACAAAGAAACTGAAAGGGATCGTACCTTGTTAATATATGCACTGTGGTACTTTCTGCATTTCCAAGTTTTCAGGTAAGTGTGTGAAATCTGAATACTGAAACTTCAGGAAGTGACTTTGTGGTAAAGTTTGTCACATGGATCCATGTATGGGGTGTCAAAAGTGCCAAAAGTATAAGAAATATCTCAAATATTTATTAAACGTGGCATAGTTAAAATTAAGTTAGATATAAATACATTTGTCAACACTTTTATATTTAATATCTATAATAAATAAATGAGAATCAAAAATGTGCTGTTTTCCAGTGCATCATGAAATAATTTAAACTGGAGAAAAAATAAATACATTTTTGATTGAAATATGTATGTATTTGTAAAATATCTCTTAATGTAATTATTTAATGATGTATTTATCAATATATTGAATTGAATTTGGGAACTTTTTTCACTATATGGTGTTGGACACCATAAAATAAATCCAACTATCTTCATGGCATGTCAAACAAATATATATCTGATTGATTGATCTGGACAGAAAATCAACTTTAGACTAATATTATTGTGCCAAGTGCAGTGTTAGCCTCACCCACTGTTTTATATTAAGAAGGCTGGCGAATAAAAAAAGAAAAACACACCAAGACTGGAATAAATATTTTTACTTTTTCTAAATAAAAAACAACATTGTGAGTAATGACATGTGTAACCAAATGTACATTTAACATATTTCCTATATATGTTCTTCCTATTCTATTTGATAAATGATGTATCAAAGTAATTTTTAAGTTTTTAAGTATTTGCTGAATTTTGTCATGTTTTAATTCCAAAAAAAGCTGCTGTTTGGAGATAATCACTTAATTCATTCCTTGAGCTCAGTCATTTCTGTCCTATAAAAGCAAAAAAAACCACACTTATTGTGTGCTACATGAAATCCCTTATTCTAATTTGTCAGAGTGGCTGAAATCATCTGACACAAGAAAGCTAGCGAAATCACCCTCCGAATGCTAAGAGGGCTCCCAGCTATTTAGCAATTTACGCTCAATGATTGATGCCAAAATATTCTCTACAGCAATTTCTATGGTAATTTACTTGAATGCCACCATGAGAGCTCAGGATATACATACGATATGTTCACATTCCACTGTGATCAGGCGTTAAGGTTGCAAAAAAACCCGAAGCGGAGGAGGACACTTAAACAATCACTTTCCCATGCTTTAGTGGGCTGCCATTTGAATTACGAGTAATCACAAATTAAAGAGGATTAGACCCTTTTAAAAAAGGCAGAGCGCCTGATTTGCTGCGCTGAGGGACATAATGCAGTAGTTATTCAGGCAAAAGGGAAACAAAAACCCCACAGAAGCATGTCTCAAAATCACAGTCATTGGGAAAGGCATATTTTTTTTGTAAATGTTCAACAATTAAAGCTCCAGCAATTTCTGCTGCAAAATTGCTTTTAGCACATCAATCCAGAAGCTGAACATTTTACAGAACCGAATGTGCTTTAATCCCAGCTCAAATTATGAATGTCTTCAATTTGTAAGTGAATGGCGAGAAAAAGTTCATAAATCAGCTTTAATGATTGTGAATGTAGCCATTTTCAGTTGGAAATCATAAACGGAATCATTAACTTTCGTTATGCTGCCGGCTAGAGAATATTTTTGAAGCTTGGATTGTTGTGAAGAGAAAACCAGATGTTTAAATCAAGTATAAGAGTCAAAATGTCACTAAAGAAATGTAAATCTGTATCTAAATGATTTACATATCATCAAAAAGTAAAATTATTTCAGTACGTCCATTTGGCAAGTAAAGCTCCTGTATTGCACAGATTTTTGCACATATACTGATAGACTTCAAGTGTTTCTTCCTGCCAATTTTGACTATTACTTACATCTAATGAAAACACCAAATTAAGTTTATTGTGATGGTTAGAATTGCTATATGCAGTACATCTGGAAAATATTCTCAGCTCTTCACTTTTTCCACATTTTGTTATGTTTGAGCCTTGGTCTTAATTATATTGTATGAAATAAAATAAAGCTCAAAATGGAATTGTTTACACTGATTTCTACAGCTTAATTGGAGATCAGTTGTGGCAAATTCAGCTGAATGGACTTCATTTGGAAAGGTGTACCTAAGGTTCCACAGTTGGCAGCGGGTCAGAGTGTAAACACCACCTGATGGAGATCAAGAACTGCAAAGAAAAAAGGGACAAACCGCTTACAGATAGGTGAGCTGAGTTTCTGGCATCATATCCAACATGACTTCACGATTTAATCGCTCCCAAACTTAGCTAACAAAATATTAAGCAAAAGCTGCCAATTCTCATGTAAGTGCGATTTCTTGGTTTTCTATTTATAATAAATTTGGAATAACCTCAAAAAAAACCTTTTTCAACATTGTCATAATGGGGCGTTTGTATGTTTGAGGAAATTTCAAATTTGGATTTTCCAAATTTGAAAAACTACATAACATAAAACGTAGAAAAAGTGAAGCACGATGAATACTTTATAGGTAACTGTAAGATGGTTTTGTAATTGTCTCTGGTTCAGGAGTGGCTCAGATCTGGTAGATCATATCTGGGATACATTATATCTAGCGTCTCTTTTGTAGTACAGACTGAATGTCCCTCAAAACTTTAAAAGGACTTCAAGGGGTGTGCTGTGGTGGCGTAGGGGATAGCGCTACCCACGTTTGGAGGCCTTGAGTCCTCGACGCGGCCGTCACGGGTTCGATTCCCGGACCCGGCGACATTTGCCCCATGTCGTCCCCCCTCTCTCTCCCTCTTTCCTGTCAGCCTACTGTCATATAAGGGACACTAGAGCCCATAAAAGACCCCCTGGAGGGAAAAAAACAAAAAAAGGACTTCAAAATCTTCTCAAGCCTGCAGTTATCCCTGTTCATCATGCTCCCTTTCCTACTGCAATTTCTCCTTCCACTAACCTCACCATTAATATTCTTGGATAGAGCACTATGTGAGCAGGAAGCTTCTTTTGCAATCAACTTTTATAGCTTATCCTCCTTGTAAAAAAAGGGTCAATAACTGTGTAATTTTTAATGTAACCTATTTTTCAGGGAGTCTGAAGTTTTGGTTTTGTTGTCTATAAAACAGAGATATTTTTAATATAAACAAGCATTTGAAATATATAATTCTTTGTATAATGAAATATGAACTGCAGAATTTGAATTAAATGTAGTAGTAGTAGCAAACCACATAAGCTTGGTGATATTTACATTCTGGCAGTCATCTGTGGTTATGCTCTTAAAGTGTGATTATTTTTCTCCCAAATCAACAGTAGTTGCATACTTTATATGCTCTGTCTCTAAATTGTCTTTTTATTAAGGAGGGAAATGAGGCCCATTGGAAGCAGGTCATCTGCTCTGCCAGTTCGCTCCAAGATCTAAGATCCTCTTGAACTCTGCAACTTTTATGATGGGTGGAGTAAATAAATAAGGAAGCAAAAGGGAAATGTTGACACAGCCTGTCCTTGTGGCCAGATTATCCACTCATGCTTGAGCGCCGGGTAAAGACAAGGAGGAACTGTGGAAAACGCTGGATCCTGCCTAAGGAGGGTGCATGCCTGCATATGAGCGTGTCTCTGCTCATCTATTTTCAACAGCGGCGACATGACGGTGGCCGGCATGCAAAAGGGCTTCGGGAGGAGGCTGCCTTTGCTTAATTATGACCCAAACTTATTCACTTTTCAGTGAACTCTCCTGTCTCTGCACACATCCGCCGCTCCCTTTGCCGTGGCTTCTTGAGGGCTGCTGTCCGTGGTGCTGAAAGTTTCATCACACATTTTTTGCACGTCTTTTTCTTTTCTCTGGACTTCCAGGCCACAACCCCTCTGCCCAGACTCTGGACGCTCTTCAAAGGCAATATATTCGCTTTGCCTCAACAAAATGCATGCCAGCAGTAGGAAGTCTGGCTCCGACCGATGAACTCTTGTCATTCAAAACGTTTAGAAAAAAAAAAAAAAGAGAAAGAGAACGAGAGAAAGAAAGAGCTGCAGGTTGCTCAGCATGCTCTCAGAAGCAGTAAGAACTAATATATGTTTTCATGTGTCTGCTGCTGCCTACAGCAAGGCTCCAGTTACATTACTGCACACTCAGTGGCTCGACTAAATGAAAGCTCCTTTGTGTGCGCTCTTATGTGCAGTATTTGATCCATGTGAGTCACTTTTTTTTTCTGTGTAATGACTCAGTAGCCTGAATGGTCGGAAAGGAAGCTCACTTTTCAGCGGGAGAGGGATAAAAACATTTATGAGAATAGGAAGGGTTTAAAGAAAAAAAGTTTGCAACGATTAGTTGTCTCTGGGGTCCTACTATGGAGATTTGAAGGAAAGTCAGTTTATTAACACACTGATCCACAACTCCACTTCATCTAGCCGAAGCTACATCAGACTCTGAAGTACAGATTTTTCCACAGTTTTCCTCTCTTTTGATTGTGAGAAACTGTGTTTGAGAAAGCACACATTTTTCAGATGCTTTGCTAAAGCTGATGCTCTTTGAGAATCGGCATCAATAATAGAATCTACAAGATTTGCACTGGTTCAGTAATGACAGAGTTTTCTGTGGAACAAAGCTCCACATTATTCACAGAAAATTCTCCTATTTGTTGAGATGGATGTTAGTTTGGAAAACAGCGTAGTATCGGATGGATCTTTAAACTCTTTTATAGATCTTATGCAGGTTCTTATTTGGCTTTAGGTTCAGACTTGGTCTGTGTCATTTTTGCTCATAAATCTGCTTCTATCTACACCATTCCAGTGTACCTGCGGCTCTGTTGACTATTGTTTTGGATAATTATAAAGGCAAACAAATTATGTCTCAGTAACAAACTGCTGATGAACAAAGAACCTAAAAATCCAATTTAAGACATGTTCTTTGCTCAGTTGTCGGTAATTTGTTAAGTTTGGGTGTATTTTATTCCTGAGCAGTTCATAAATTCGGCCAAAACACATTCAAAGAAAAACTTTCATAGTCAAAGACACTATTAGAGATTGCAAGACAAAACTACTCCTTGGAGGCAAAGTTGCTTGAAAGGAATTATGAATACTTTATGTGAAGTACGTTTTCAAAAATGTGCTCATGAAGGGAAGATCATTTATGTACTGCACAGACAAAATTAACAAATTATCAGTCAGAAGAACTTTGAATGGAAATTTGAAATGTAAAAACCCTATCCTGGAACATCCTTTTGTTTTCCTACAAATTCCTGCTGGAGTTTGACCTTGAATCCGATGCTTTAGGCTGCAGGACTTTCTGCTTCATTTCAGTTTTTAGCAGAGATGGGTGGGACTTTGCGCTTCATGTCATCTTCTATGCACTCTGTTCTCCACTATTTAGCTAATCTTTTTGATTAGCTGACCTAACTAACTAGATGCAGCTCTTTCTGCCCCACATGCACAGACTAGGACTACATGTACTCCACACACAATCTGCTCTGATAAGTGTGCAGTTTCAAAATAGCCTATACCTTATGATAAATTACTGGACGTGTATATGGTCATGCCTTTTTTTTCTTTTTTTTTTTCTTTGTCAGATAAAATGCAGAACTGCCTTGGGTTTACCCTGCAGCTTCCAAAACAAGGTCAGCAGTCCCTTTAATATGTTTTGCTTGTTGAATTAGCCTCTGGTAGTTAAGGTTTATGTCAATAAGTGCATTCAGGTGTGACTTCAGCTGACAGGGGCTGACTTTATGGTCAACATGAACTTAGAGCCGGAGCAGAAAAGGACTGCTGCAGTCCGGCTGGCCACAGTTTACTGGTGCAGGCTGATCCTGTGGGAATACTGGCAATAGGAACACTTTTAAAGAACACTTTCTTTTTTATTTCTTTCTTGAGAATGATATCGGATTGTACCTGCAGGACGGAGAGGAGAAAGCCAATCCAAATGGTCAGAAATATGAGCCTCGGAGGCACTTAATCTATTTTTCTGCTGGTAGACGGACTAAATTGTTCTCACAACTTTCTCTCAATAAGTGAGTTGCTGACAGAAAGACAACAAAAAATGTTGAAGATGGTAAAAAAAGAAGTGAGCACTTTCTGCATGTAGATTGGTTCTTTAGCCAATTCAGGGTAGGTTTTGGTGCAGCATGTGGAAAGGAGCGTCAGCAGAGCTCTTCTGAGTACAGCCACTTGTCTCCTAGGGTGTTTAAATGTCATGTCTTATTTTGAGGAGCAGGGAGTGACTTATAAATCTCAGACAGTAAGCAGAAGGAGATTTCTGTAACATTAATCCTATAATGACTTTTCTGCACAACTATTCTGAGGCCCAATTCTAGAACTTCAAAACTTCAAGGGTTGCCTTCAACGTGGATATTTCTAAGTGTGCTTCATGTCTGTAATAGTGTCCAGATTTAATATGTACAACAGTTTTAAAAGTTTGCACTTGTAAAACCACTAATGTTTAGTTTTTAGCACTCATAGTTACCGTATCTGTGCTGTCAGTCAGATGTGTATGAAAGTAAATTAATGGAAATCTACTGAACCCTTTGTCTTACATTTTTTATTTTATAGGTCTTTTATTTATTTTTTTTACCAATTCAAAAATAAATGAAACATGCAACATTTTAATGTCTGAAAAATACATTTTAATTTCTCACGTTGGATGTAGATTTGGAATGGAGCCATTGGTCTTCCTTATATTGAGTGGTGGATTGTTTTCTGTTTTGTTGTTTAAAAAAATATTTAATGCATGCTTATCAACAACAAAAGCACATAGGCCACTCACTGTATCAAATCATGTTTAATAAGTGTGTGTCCTCAAGTTTGCATTTGGGTAAAAGTCACTGTTTGTGGTCCTACTTGCTATCAAGCTAGAATGAAAGAAAAACAAAATTATTATGATTATAAAATGATAAAAACTTTGTGTCGCACTTAACACTTTACATTTTAAGATTATACATTTTGAAATAAACTTTTTATCCTGAAAAATATTTTAATAGGCGTCTATTTGCATCAATCACAAAATTTGTACCATTCTTTTTGCAAAATCTCCCCAAGGGCCTGAAATGGACCACATGCCACACTTTTAGCACCTCTGTTTATGAATAAATAAAAAGTTGTAACATTAGCATAACTGGAGGTAAAATAAGCACCCTGCTGTCATTGTTGAGACCTATAACATGAAGCATTTAAGTGTGACCAGAAAAATAGCAGAAACTCATATTTCCATCATAACTCCCCCTTCTCCAAGAATTGCACCTGATTTCCAAGTCAAGGTATCTGTGATGTTTGCTTGTTTTTAATCAACAAGTTTGCTTCTTCTGAACATCTTGCTCCTGACAGCAATTCCACAGATGCCGAGCCTGTCAGCGGTGTAATGAGAAGCTCGTTGTTCCTTTTGTAGCATATTGCCGAGATATGGATGGAAAATTATCTAATCAAGACTTTGCAGGAGCTCCGTCACTTGACCCGCTCAGCATCTGTACGAGCTTCTGCAGGATTTTGACGTACTTCACAACAATCAATTAGGCTTTTGTATATTCTTAACTGGTGTTTGTTTAAGCTTACATACATATTCATCATAAAATACCCGCAAAGATGCACAGAAAGTAGCGCGTGTGAGGAGTGGAAGGCAAATGATGCATGGTTTTCAGCAGTATTTACAATTCAAAATCTGAACAGTGTGGCATGTATCATAAGAAAGTTGCAAGATGCTGCATAACAGAGATTATCAGTAAGATTTCATCCCCAAAGGGAGCCTTGAACCAGCAGAGGGAGCAACAAGCTTCATGCCTTGTGGGGCCATGGAGAATATCTTCTAATTTCCTAAAAAATGCTGCTGTTGTGAAACGACTTATGTCTGTTTACTGCTCGTTGGGAAAAGGAGAGAAACCAGAGTGTTTGATGCTCTCCACTTTAACTGGGTTTCTGTTAGGGACTTGTTTTCACAGCTTAATTAATGTAATCACAAGTTGAGTTAGCAGAGATCATAATCATTTTTTTTTTCTTTTTTAGCTCCATTTGCACCGTTCAGTCTGAAACCAGCATCTCCTTGCGGGGAAGCATAGGCACACCAGTCTGCATTCTTTGATTATGTGTGGGAAAATGTCTTCCTCACCATTGACAATCTGTTGGTACTTCACAAAAATCAGAGATGAAAGGAAGTGCAGCTTAGACTGTGAAAACTCCTTGCCTTCTCACCGGGAGGTAAAAGCACTCTCGCAAACACCGAATTGTACATCTGAAGTGTTATCAATTCCACCTGAAACGGAGGGGCCCCGGTGGCGGCGCTGAACCCCACTTCTTTTTGATCGTACCAGCAGCGCCTGTAAACAAGTATTTTCCCCATCATCTTCTCTCCGCCTGTCTCGCTCCGTTCCTCTGCTCGCTCTTTTCCTGCCTCTCCTACACGCCAAGGTGTCTGGAGGGGGAGGTTCCTTTGATTATCTCTGCTGTCGATTAATTGCTTTTCTTAACCTCTGCACAGACGTGCTCCTACACTGCCCTGGAGCCTGCCGCATGCGCCCACCTGGACCCCTGCCAGGAGCAAAAAAAAACAAAAAAACAAATCAAACACTGTGCGCTTGCCGTCTCCCAATTACTGACCTTCATTCTTTCATTTTGCCAAGGATGTTATCACAGACATCATCAGTGTGTTTACTTTGTTTGTGTAGCTCATAAGTTGGCACACTGCTGCAGCGTTGACTGGATTTTGAAGCAGACTGAGGTGTGCAAATTTCTTTTAGAGGAGTCTGTGTGTAATAAAGTTTTAAAAATAATAGTCTAAGGTATACTTCTAGGGATTTTTGTTATTTTGGCCTTGAGTTGTGCTTACCATGCATTTTCAGTCACCAACAGAGTTCTTCTGTTTTCTCTCAGCAATGAGATCCTTGTCTCAAACTTGTCTTAAAAAAAAAAAAAAAAAGAGAGGAACCCCAGAGGGTCCATCTTGCATTGAACTGCCTCATTCAGACCTTGGTCTGTTTTTCTTTTTCCTTTCGGACATCTTAAAAGCACATCCAGATGTCACATGAATATTTTATTTACAATCTGTAAATAAATTTACCTCAAATGCAGGTGAGTTGCATTGCTTTTGCAATTTGTAGAACATGAATGCTCTGATAACAATTTGGTTTTGGACCCTTTTGCATAAGGACTGCACTCCTCTGACTGTGTTTAAATTCTAATTACATTTTATGAAAGGCACTTTTTCAGTTTCTTGTAAAGTCAGAACTTTACAATAGGACATACAATATGGGTTAGGGTTTACATTCTGCTTCACACTCCAATTCAGAAGGTGGCAGTAGTGCTCACTGAAAGCTGTTTGCCAACCGACAGTAAAGTGGAAGAAGGAAAACAGTTGTTTGGTCGTCTGTTGTCCTCGGTGCGTCTTCATCAGTGCTTCCTATTTCCTTGAATGTTCTCATTCTTCACTTTATTAAAATATGAACTCTTCTCAAATGTGTCTACTGATGTCTTGTTACCACTTTTGTCCTTTGCTACTACAGGATATGACAGGTAAGCTAAATAACAACGAAGTAAATAATTTCTCCTGAAATTTGATTGGAACCAAGCAAGTTGAATGGATAAGTTGAAGTGGAACGTTTAATAAGAACCAAATTGTGATGGTCAGATGATTCGGTCAGATAATCTCCAAAGTTGCTTCTCTTAAAGGTTGTTCGGAGTCTGTAAGGGGTGCTTCTATTAGGAGGTACAGCGATGAACCGCAGACAAACGTCCGTGATGCATGTTGGAAGCAAGAATTCATCTGTGTAGTCCAATCCAATTAATGATCCACTATACCTTAAATTAGTGAAAAAGGTCATGCTGGTAAAAATGGAAAGGTGTCTGAATTCTCAGAGAGTCTCACATACGGCTTATGGATCTCCATAGCTGCAGACCAGTCAGTATGTACATTTTGATCGACAAAAGAATGCACTGGGCAACTGGCACATGTGCATCTGAGCTGGTTCATGGAGCAATGGAGGAGGGTAGCCTTGTCTTATGAATCACATGGATGGCCTGATGGCTCACTAACCTATAGCAAACATGGTACATGGATGCACTATAGGACTAAGGGAAGTCGATGAAGACAGCATGGTGGTTTAGACAATATCCTTCAGGAAAATCTGTGGTCTGCCATTCATGCAGATTTAAATTTGTACCATGCATCGAAGGAATTTTGCAGATTATATATTCCCTTTTATGAAAACAGTATATCCTCGTGGGTGTAGTGTCTCTCATCGGAATAAAGTCACCTTTGGTTCAGTAATGGTTTGAGGAGTGCAACAGGTTTGATGCTTTTAAAGAAATGATCACTCCTCTCCTTGGTATCGATATGAACATGCATTTTGTGTTTTGGCTATAACAGAAGGGGATAGTGAAGGACAAATAAGGCATGTCAGATCTAGTGAACGATCTTAGTTGTATGATATGGCAGGTTTTCAGTTTGTGTGTTTTTGAGGATCATCTTGTTGGAATACGGTTTGTTAAACCGGGATCTCATTGGTACTTTACACCAGTTCAGATAAGTAATTATAAGCCAAGGCTGGTGGGAGAAAAGTGTATAAAAATCCAGTTTAAATTGTTGTTTTTTTGTCAGGTTGTCTCAAGATTAGCTCTTTACTTTCTGAGCTGTTTTTGGTCTGAAAATTTAGGTTTAGGTGGTTTCACAAACAAAACTTCCCCTGGAAAAGGAATCAATGCAGACAGAGTCCAAACAAAATTCAGTTTAAGACTTGAAAAGATAACACTAAAGTTTGGCTTTTTGAGTAAAAAAAAAAAAAGAGTCCAATGTCTGCTGATATTCTGTATGTTTTGGATGTCTGTTTATGAGATTACAGGAAGTGGCTTCGGGGATCTCTTTTTCCGTGTGCAGCCTAATTAGTTCAGGTGTTTGATACAGAGAGCACTGTGGGGCTCCAGTCTAAGAGGAGCCGAGACAGCCCACACAGACTCGAGATCCGTGTATCTCTCTCTCTCTGATACACGGATGTAATGTCTGCATGTGTGGCTTGAACAGACACATAATGTACACAACTCACTTACTAACAGGCTGGACTCCCAGGACGCTATGGTAGAGCGTGGTGTTGCTGATTTTATTTTATTTTTTTCCCATCAGCAGAAAGCTGGGATGAGCTGAGCTAATTGAGCTGGGAGGCTCGGTGGGGGGGAACAGGGCCCCTTCTCACACGGCCTCGTCACTTCCTTCTTTATCCGTCCGGCACTGTCTTCAGTCCCACCTCTCCAGACCACTCTGTGCAGCTCTAAAGAATCGCTTTATCGTATGAGTCCATGGTTCCATAAGTGCCAGACAAACATTATTTTGATGGAAATTAGGTTCCTGTTCTTTTGCAAAAGTATTCCTACCCTTTAGCTTTCTTTACCAGAATTTGTTCCATTGTCATTTGTGTTTGTAACATATTTTATAAGAATGATATTTCAGACCAAACAAAACATTGGTTAATCGTGAAGTAGAAGGAAAACGATGCAAGGTTTTAAAAATGTTTTACAAAATAATAGCCCTTTATTTCAATTAAGTTCTGTTTAATTATAGCACCAATTCACAACAAATGTCTGTTTTAACGCAATGCTCAGGAAGAGAGTGGAAAATGTCCCATTTGGACAGTAGCTGTTTCATCAGACCATCAATTTCCGAAACCACACAAAAAACCCTGGCAAAAACAGACACAGGATCAGTGCCGGACGGTTAAAAAATGTGTGGGTTCTTAATGATCTCTTAAGACCGTGGGAGGGTTAACAAAAACCCTAAAGAAAAAATAATTTTCCTTTATCATTTTCGTTCCACTTCACAGTTATGCACAACTCTATCCATATGTTCACATTTCATTGCTTAGTCTGAGTAAATACATATGTGAGGAACTATAATAGCATTGCAGTTTTGTTTGTGTTGGGTGAAGTTTAAGTTGACATGAACAAACATTCCCCACTGCACACAATACAGGCTAAATTGTTGGGAAATGTGCACAGGGTGTGTCGCAGCAGACAAACTGACAACAAAAGCAGATTACCTGTTCTATTGGAGGGAAATTAAGACATCACAAGCCTTTTGATGGGCCCTGGGAGGCCCATCATAAAAGCCACAGCAAGCTGTTGAGACGGATACTGAGTTGTTTCCATTCTTTAGCTGCACTTGGGGACTGATTATGGTCAGGCAAACAGCCTTTACCTGGAAAGTCACTTTCACTTTCTCGTCCACCATTAGTTAGTATGGCTAATGTCTCATTAAGTCTCACAGAGGGGAAATGATGCGCTCTTTGGGTGAAGGTTAGACTGCCGGCTTATCGTAAGACAAAAAGACTGATTATCCAAGCACAGAATATCTAAGCCTGTGTCTTTCTCTAAAACGTCCTATTTGTGTTACAGCTTGAGCTGCTTCATTAGCCATAATCTATTATCCCTCCCTCCACCTCCCCCAAGTGAAAGTTAAAACATTTGGGCTAAATAATGAATGCTTGATCACTTTTGCATGTTGTTTTGTGAAAAGGAGTGGACTAAAAGGGGGTGGGGGGTAAATTTTACATTATCAAGGAGATAATTACAAAGCAATCAGAAGCTCTTTCCTGTAAAGTGGTAAACAAGCCAAGGGCTTCTGCTCTTTTCCCAAGAATAATTAAAAGTCATTTTGCATTCTATGCGTCAGTGTCCTTTCCTCCACTCTGTGACCACCTCTTGGCATAATAAAAATGGCAGAATTTCTCCATCAGCGAGGGATCCTTCACTCTACAGTGATTTGGCATTTTAGGGACCTTTTACTGTCTTGTATTTTCTCATAAATCTGTGGAGCAGAATTAAATTATGAATTAGTATTTCCATTTTCTACATTTCTTTTTTTAGCATATACAGGTAATTCCGAACAGCCGTGAATCGCTGTGTCACTCAGCAGGACAGTTTCCAGATATGGACTACTACTCTTCTGTGACTTTGTCCTTAATGCCTCAGTAACAAATGCTTCTATTGATTGGTCTAGACTAAAGAACATGGCAACCTGCCTAGTGAGAAATGTGGGAATATTAGATGAGAAGCCCAACCCTTTGGCTAAATTCTCAACCATAAAAACTAGAGGTCAGGAGTTGCAAATTAGCAACAGCTATAAACTCCAAGTAGGAAGGGAGTTCCATCACTGGGAAGCTTTTACGAAGTTCTAAGCCCTTAGGGAGAGTCCTATACATTACAAAATTAATGTTTCATGTGTCCCGGGTTAAAATAAAAACAGAAAGTCCTATTAAAAATTAATTAGTATCTAAATACCATCTAAAAACGTATTTTTGAAGAATTAAAGGAACTAAAACTCAGATGTGCAGGACTTGCAAATGTGCAAGTGACTTTTTTATTTGAAAGTCACTTGAAGGATTAACAACCATCAGAATTGATGCAGTTCTGTTGCTAGGCAGACAGTGATTTATTCTTCTCTGATTGGGGGTTACTTTGCTAAATTTTCTCAAATAACAAAAATTCGTACACATCTTTGCTCTGTTTGGTTCATAATTTTGAATATTTATATCTATCCCTGTTGTACCTGCTTGAACAAAGACACAATGGCATTAAATATCAACAAAGATGTTGAATGATTTACTCTGGGTCTTTGAGGTTTTCTAGGCTGCATCAACGGTGCAGTTGAGTAGTTCAGCTATTTTGGGCAAGCACAAGATTAAGAGCCTGTCGCCACTGTCCTGCCAGCAAGAAGACTGCTTAAAAAAATTAATCTAAATGCATGTGAAGATCATACTAGGTTAATTTGGATTTCCAGTTGGGGAGAAACTCACACAACTCCAACTTAAGCATATGGTTGCTGGGAGACCAAAGAAAGTTGATAGTTTTCATATGCATCAAAATACCCTCTGATTACACTTATCTAAATCTGCGCACAGAAAACTTCTCTAATTTATGTGCAAATTAGTAAACTAGGTTTTCTATATAAATATAGATATATATAAAAAAACAGCCTTCGCCTTCTACTTTTTGTATGGCTAACCGATGAAAAGACTGACTTGTGTACATTAAGAGTGAAACTGATGGTGGAAGTGCAGAATACTCATACTTGTTGGGGTACTCTATGTATTGGGTTGAAACGGTGTTCAATGTGGCCTTGGCATTAATATAACAGGATGATGGAAAAAAAAAAAACATAACCAAACTTAAATTGAGAACAATTGACAGGGTTGATAGAAAATCAGTTAGAAAAAAATGATATGCTGATTAGTAATAGTGTTGTAACAATATTCTTACCTTGTGAATTTTGTTTTCCCATCTCTGTCTTAGTCCAGTAACATTTAAATGTTTTCTGAGATTCTGGAGACAGTATGACAGTCATTATCTGGTGTTAAGGGGTAGAGCCCCTTCCCACTTTTAGTTGAAAAATGTAAAAAGCGATCTCTTACCAATTACATAATGTTGTCGATGTGCTATAGCTTAAGAGAAAAGAAAAACATTCCTTTCGAAAATAACACATTGTAGCTACTATAAAAAAACCCCCACGAGGACAATTAATTTCTGCTGCATGTCATCAACCTTCTCTGTTTCTAAGCTGTGCCTATAACTCACAATGCCTGCAGGCTGTATTGCATCAAAGCATTGACATGTAGCCATTACTCCACTTTAAACAACGCAAGAATAAGTCAATTATACTTGGAATCGATCAATATAAGTCCACTGCTGCTCATTTGAAAGACTTATTTAATCTGAATGGATCTTGTGTTTTTCTAGTTGAGGGTGCTTGACACCTTGGGTTGGCCCATGATGGATCTCCTTGAGTGACAGCTATAACCCTTTGATATATTGTTGTTTATCACTCGAGTAAGACTGGAGTTGACCTCCCTCTTAGGTTGCCATAATTTCTTCCTATTGCATATATTAAATTGCACGCTTGGCCGTGTGACAAAATCTCACACACCTGGACAGTCTAAGACCTCACTGTCTGCAAGATACAGATTCTGCAAAATCGCAATCATTTTTATCTTTCTGAGTAACTGAACTTTACAGCGCTTATATTTTTTGCCTCTCTGTGTATCTGTGTGAGTACTGTATGTGTGTCCTCTTACCAACTCCTTGGTGACTTCATTACCAAATGAAGGAGCTCATATTTTCAATCCCTGCCTTGGATAAATATGGCAGATGCATTTAGTAAGAATGGAAAGGGGACACCGTGTCCTCCATACCTGATGACATGTATGGTTTATCACGTTGAGCAGAGACATGGTCACCTTACCTCGGGCCACATTGTGACAGCCAGCAAGTCACTGGGGAGCACCATCGGAAATCAATATTCCCTCACTCTTTAATTGTTAGAAAAAAATCCTCCCTGTTTACAGCATCACATCATCACTCAGGACAGCATGACTTTCATTCATTTTTGCCTTTCTCTAAAAGTTTCTCATCTGTGAAAGGCACTTGGTAGCTGATTTGGAGATAACATAATGGGTTTTAATTTTCAGGCACTCGCTTGATATGCATACAGAAGTTGCTATGGTTTACTTTTGGGTGCTTAAGGCACTTTATTGTCTTATCTCACTGTGAGTTTACATCAGTGTGAGCATTCCCTTTGCTGTCTTAAAATAACAGAGGAAATGTGGCAACATCCTTTCTGTAACTACAACGAAAATACTGTTTTTCTATAACTGGTTTGATGTTGGAAGACAGTATTTCTGGTGTTTAGGTCAGGCATGGGGATATAATATTTCAAAAGCATGATGAATAAAAATACTATGACTTCCATCCATCCTTCCATCTGATGGGTGGATGGTGCCTATCTCCACCAGTCAATGAGGTCAATGAGAGGTGGGGTAGACCCTGGACAGGTCACCAGTCCATCATGGGATACCTTCAGTTATTGGAATGAAAAGAATGGCAAACAAACAGTCATAATATCTTTTTTATACATATAAAACTTGCTTTGAATACACTTGCTACATTACAATATACATACATACTGTATGGGGCTCATGTTGCCCCTCACAGGATGCTGCCCTGGGCATTTGCACATATTGCCCATATTAGAATCCGCCACTGATTATCACCAAATATGTCTGAACTGCCTGAGCAATTTATGTAATGTTGTTTTTTTTGTTAAGTAGTGGAGGTTGTCCTTTTTGAGGAAGCTTGATAAATAATGCAAACTTTAAATAAATAGGACACTTTAAAGCAGCAAATATATTGTATTGTTTGAAAAAACTATGGTATGGTATGGTATGGTATGGTATGTTGAAAAGGTGAAGTGTAATTTTCTTTGGTTTTGAAAATGTCTTTTGTGACCTTTTAAGCTCCAGTAGAAGTAGAAAACATTTTTACAAGCAGACTGTGTCTCCGTTAAGTAGAGGAGCAAAGTGATTTCCATTATAAGATCATATTTGTGGTAGTTCATTGTCACAACTTTAATGGTACTGAGTGTTGCTGGCAACTATTACCTCTAACAAAGAATAAAACTCCACTTGCCATTTTGAACATCTTTCTCTCCTCGGATGAGTTTTGGGCCCAATTTAGGTTCCAACAAGAGGAAAGTGGAAAACAGTAGCCACACACACACACTTAACTTTATTAATTAAAAATATGGTAAACATGCCCTTATTCAGTCAATTTCCCAAACTAGCATTTTTTTTTTTCCACACGCAGGTCAAAGTAGCCCAAAGCCAGTAGTTAGCTTGTTTCCTCTTCTCTACTTAAGTGTGCTACCTGGGGAGCTCCACAGCTCCGAAACTGTGATTAGGCCTTCTCTGGCTAATTAACTGCTAGGGCCATGGTTGGCCATTTGCATCATTTAATGGAGGCTCGATGCCGCAGCTGTCCTTCGTCTGTCATTCATCCGACTCTTGCCCTTTATTCTGCAATTTGTGCCATAAAAAGGAATAAATAGCCAAAGCTCGCATAGCATTTTATCAATCTCATTAAAGCGACAGAGAATATTGTTGCGCGTTCATTTAAGGAGCACCAAAGGCCTCACTTTAATTACGAGAATGAGAAGAGGTGGCCTTTTTTTTTTTGGTCCTAAGCAGAAGGAAATTCCTGGTGAATTTCCAGAGAGAAGACCTCATTACAACAATGCCAGCATGCTTTTCAAATGCCGCCAGCCAGGTTGTTCTGTTTTATTTCACCGATATATGTCCTCCCCAGTTTGCTCTCCTGCTATTAACGGCAACAAGCTGCTTAATTATTTAAACCTATTCTGTATGAAGGGAAAATTGGAGGGACACAGACATGAACACAATAGAGGGAGTCTTGATATTAACTGCTTATATGGTGGGGGAAAAAACAGGCTAAATAAGGCTTAGACCCCCCTAAAAGAGGTAAAAAGATATTGGGAAGGATGTTTTTGTTCCTAACCAATCTTCTAATCATCAAACAGTTGTTTTCTCAGTCATTGTCTTAGCTTCACATTTCTGTACACCTTGTCTTGTCTTTAGCCTTGCTTAGTACAGTAGATTTTTCTGTTGATTTGATTTTCATATCCTCCTGTCATGCCTTTGTTCTTCTTGTCCTCTATAAGTAAAGATTGATTGATTGTTGTCTGATTTGAGAGTAAACATTTGTTTAGGCAAACCCTCTCTCCCCCCCCAAACAAAACAAACAAACAAAAAAAGAATTATAGGGCAGGTTTTTGTAGCTTTTTTGTTTTGATCTGCTTTCATATTTTGGGAAAAATTCCCTTATATGTGGAATTGAAATGTGAACAGTCTCCTGATTTTTTTAATGTTATTTTATTTAATTTTGCTTACCTGCAGTTGGTGGATGAGTGAGAACACTGAAGCCTGGACAGAACCTTGCAAATATTCTTTTGAAAGCACATCAAAAATTCAGCATGTCTTACCATTTAGTCTCACAAGCCCCAGGCACCACGGTATCACCCAGCCATCGTGTGTTCATTAGGCAGGGAGAGTATTTGTGCACTCTGCCCTCTTGTTGTGCTTAGAAAAACACTTTAATCTTTTTTTCTCCCTAAGTAGCGCTGCTAGATTATTCTCAAACTGCTTGATTTCATTTCTACTTCAGGCAATCGTTTTGCATTCCAATAATTAAGTTAGCTTGCACACATGTGTGTTTTTTGTGGTGCAGGAATTGAACACAAACCGTGATTTGGTTGGGTTTTGTATCGGCTTCCATTTCTTTTCTCCCTGGATGTTTACTTCCAACCTTGTTCTGCTATGTCTCTGGCTATCCTATCCTATTCTTTGATTTATTTAATTTTTTTTTACAGCGTTCTCCCTTGGGGAAAGCAGCACATGTGAGCAGATCAGTTCTGATTAGTCAGGCTTCTTTGTGAAGATGCCTTTAGTGTTTTTTTGTTGCCAGAAACAAACAGTGGTGTGGTCTCCTCGGGGAAGACTGCCATTTTCTTAGCACAACACAGCCCCTGAGAGAAGTTGTTATCTCTCATGTGCTGTTAACTTTGGGCTCTAAAATGTGTGCCTTATTTCGTTTTTACACATCACAAGACAATGATGGTGTGCAAAAAGGATAACAACCAAATATTTATATCTGTATACGTTTAATTTTGTAAGTATTTCACAACATATTTCACTCAATTCTTACTTCAAACTTGCATATATAGTGTCTGATAACCATGTTGTCTCTTTCATTTTTGTATTTTGTGTTGGCCCATAAAAGAATTTGGAGTTTGTTTTGATCCTATTTGAATCATGTGGCATTTTTCCTGTGAATAGAAAGATACTGGACGTAGGTAAATAGTGCTGGAGGGTGGGGAGCAGGCGCAGGCGACTGATTTGTCTCCTCGCCGTCTGGAGGATTTACGGTGCGAGTGTGTTGAGCTATCAATCAATTGTTGCTCACTCCAAGGACAAGTTTGTCTCTTTATGCAATTTGTAAGGCTGTCCAGTCAAATTGATTCCTTAACCAGGAGCCGTCCAGCTCTCGGAGACGAGCGCCCAACCCACCCCGACACCCTCCACTCCCACTCTCCTGAAAAGCACATCAGCCTTCTTGTTTGCTGTAAACCAGACAATAAATGATGCGATTGTTGACTGTCTGTGGACAAAATCCAGCTGCAAAATAAAGTGGGTGACAAAAAGACAAGATTAAAAGTGATCGTGGGACTGATTGATTAAATGTGACTAAATTGAACAACTGAGGATTGATGTGGCCGAGTCCCTCTCTGACAAATGATTCGGGCATTATGATGCACTCAGTCTATTGTGGCTTACATTTCCAGGAAAAAAATAAAAACACAACAAAATACTAAATTACATTTACAAGTAAAAAATGACAATAATGTGCCAATTTTTGTAGTCCCAGAAGTACCCATTTATGAAAAAAAAATTCAAATATTGCTTTTTTAAAATGGATAGTACGTGATTCAATGTGTTATTTCTGTGCAAATAATTTTGCAGCTGTTGTCACTGATGTTTTAGTAGATTTACTACTTGGTTTTTTTTCTATTAGTTCAATGAAACTACTAAAATAGTTCTCTCCATTTCTTCTGCCTGTATGTAGATTCATGGTGATACGCAGAGCTACATGCGTTTAGACAAATTACGAATACAGCAGAGAGAGGATCAGATATTAGATTATTTTAAGTAATGCAATGATGTGGCACCAAGCAGGATCTCTGACTAGTTATTTGGTCTTTTTTTTGTGTGTGTCTATTTTGCATCAGCCCACTGGGACAGTTTAAGTAGATAAACCCCATTAGTTATGTTTAGCACTAATTTTGAATAACTTTTCAACACACTTTTTTGAGCTTTGTGTTAAAATGATTAAATGTGGATTGAGTCTGTTGTCCTGTTTTACTCGAGGTAATCTTTAATTCAATCCGATAATCTTCATTCTTTTCATGCTGCCATTATAAGACTTGAATTTTATTTTTTGATCATTTGCTTGATGTCAGATCAAACACCTAGGAGAATAACTGAATCACAAGTAAAATAAGTATGTGAGGTTTTAAAGTTTGAGCTGTTTGGTACATCTCGCCAACTTAAATTGCCGCCCCAGTACATTATGGAGGAAGGAACATCTCGTGATTTCCTGCTGAGTGAGCACTCGCTCCTCTTTCATGTCGGCTGTGTGGTGATTTGGGACATTTAGCGGACAATAGGGGAGCGATTACAAAAACAGGCTGTACACTTGAATAATTTATGCCGGAAATCGTGCTCAGCTCTTCAGAATTCACAATGATCCTGCCTTATCCATTATCCCGACGCACACCCATACTAAGACAGAGAAATAAAGAGTGCATTTTTTATACTCCTATCATTTCACAAGACATTTCATCCTTTTTACTTAAACTTCCACTAAAGCTAAGATTGCATGCTACTTTCCTAATCCTAACCTTGCACCATATCTTTAAACTGTAGTGGTTATGTTCTAAATAGAAGTACCAGTTCAGAGCCTTCACAGTCTAAATTATATTCCCACACCAAATGTAAAACCAGCTCACATCTGAGTGTTACACACACCCGTGCTCCAACACTGTGACTCGTCTGTTTGCAGTGATTACTGTAGAAAGGGGAAATGCATATAAAAAAAAAAAATGAATATAAATTGTGCATAATAAATGACACTGCTGAGTAAATGTCTTGGCACTGCGTTTAATATGGTCTTTAAATTTTTAGATTATCTCTCTTTAAATTTTTTTTTTTTCTCTGGCGGAAGCCAGATCCTAAGCAACATTTGCCTTTCTTTCAGCTCAGGGAAATGACTTGAAACATAAATATAGAAACAAAATGAGTCAAAGATTATCTAATGGAGCATGCGTCAGAACAGTTTGTCACGAGCTTTAAAGGATCATCGCTCAATGGGCACAGTTGTTTAACTATTGAAGCGGTTTTATTTTTCAAACGGCATCTCTTCTGAGCTGTTGCAGTGCGCTTTTGTCATTCATTTGTGACTCGAAAAATTTCTGCCATTGGTAAAACTTTGACAGCTGGGACAAGGCACGTATCACATCCGTGTGAAGAATGGCTGGATTTGTGACATCAAATAGCTTAGAAAATATGGTTCATTTCATTTTTGATCTGGGGGAGGAAAAAAAAAAAAAACTTTCCATCTGAGAGCTGTCTGACGAAAAGCACCATGATATGTCAACAGTGCTGCACATTTTGTGTGTGATAAGGAAAATCCAGAGGGAGGGAGATCCAGTATTAACAACAGTAGGGTTTTTTTTTTCCTCCTTCGAAAGAGATCTGTTTGCTTGTGACATCCCAGCCAGGAAGATGTGAAAAAAAAAAAAAAAATCTGTCAATAAGGTATGTTGCCTTTAGTCCTGAACCATACTTTGCTCAACCTTCCACACCTATCCGAGATATAGCATGTATTGGTGCGAAACACCGGAAACCACTGCCATATCTACAGGGAGAGACATACCCTTGCTAGAATGGAAGATTGAACAAAGTTGTCTGATTCAATGGTCATACTCCTCAAGATTTCTAGTTGACATGCTTTCACTTTTGTTGGTAAGATTACATATCTAACTTTGGAAAAAGATGTTCCTACCCCTTAAATGATCACACATATTGTCACGTTACAACCTTGAACTTAAATTTGTCATTGGAGATTTTATGCACTGGACTGACATACTGTAGAAATTGTAAAGTGGAAGGAAAATTAGTTTAAAAAAATGTCCCCCACCCCTCTTTAGTCTCAAGGATTCTTTTGTTTTTCTTCAGGTATAGACTTTTGTTTTGCTCCAACATCCATCAAAATATGTCCCATTCATTCTGATCACTTTCCTATTTGAAATGAAAAGCATCCCCACAGCATGAGGCTGCCATCACAAGAGATATACGTACTTATCAGCGTTTCCTGACTAATACATATTTCAGACTTTCTGTGAACTATGACCATTCATTTCAAATCTTTATTGACTGTTTTTGTTTGTTCTTGTTTCTTTGCCTTTTTTTCCTGTAGGACTATAACTAATAAAAGATAAGTAAATGTGCAGCAGATTCTTTGATGGATTAAATTTGCCGTAATGGATCAAATAATTTTGTCCCCAATTATTTTCTGATGTAGTTTTGAGGCATTTAATATGGAGAGGCAAAATAAAGTTCTAGTGTTTGGCACCCCAAATTCTGATCATTTCAAATCACTTTAGTTGTTGACAAAAAGTTTAATTTAGTCTGATTTGACATGATCCACTTCTACCACGTGTTTACTCTTTTGCTGTACATGCCTTGCAAACGACTAATGCAACTTCTTTAGGCTTTTTTGCCATATCAACTACACATTTGTATTTTGTCATATAAAATAAAAAATAAAACTATATACACTCAAGTTTGTGGGCAAAACTGTATAAATTGTGTATGTGTTGCAGAGATGAATCTGAACGCCAAATGAATGGAGTGAATTTGAATATAAATTTGCACTCTACTTATCAGTTTTTATGGTTTAAACAATATACCATTCTATGAATTCACAATGATGTGCTGGAATATCACATAAAATTCTAAGGAAATATATTAAAGTATTTGTGGTTTACCTTAACAAAATATGAATAGATTTTAGAGGTCTGAATACATTTGGTAGGGCACCGAAATGTTTTTGACATTAATTTAGTGCATTTCAGTTTGAGTTTGTTCTACTTTGCCCTTTCTATAAAAAGCTAGACTTATTGAAAATAAACAAGATTAAATTTTTGGTCATAAGGTCCTAAGCTACTTTGAGACCCATTCATGGTTGACCAGAGAGACCTGCGGCTAAAATTTGAAGATAAATTTACGCTGTTGCTGGAGAGGTGTATGTCAGTGCATCTCTGCTGAGACTAAGAATGTACAAGCTGAGTCGTTTTGTCCCCTGCAGTTCTTATTCTGGCCCAGTGTCTTTGTAGAATTGTGAGAAAATCCCTAAATATGTGGCAATTACTCTTTAGACTTTCATTTTCTTGCAAAATAGGATAATTTGGACATTTTATAATAGGTGTGATGGTAAACTGATAAGCTGAGAGATTTCAGAAGTATTTTTCTCTCTTGTTTACAGATGTAAAGAAAATCTTAACACTTAATTGGTAACTCACAGAAATAGGATAATTATTCAGTATTCATCGGAATATTTAAACATAAAATTACATTTCATATCAAGGGAAGTTCTTGTGATTAAATTTGTCCTAATGAAAATTTGATCTAACTTGCTTTAAAAAGATAAAAGAAATTAATGGTCCAGCTTGGTAAAATAAATATTTCATTACACTAGCAGTCTCACACTGAAAAATATACAAAATTAATATAATTATTAATTAATATAAAGATAACAAAATTCAAGTCAATTAAAGCACTTTGCAGTGACAGAAATTGATCTGAATGAAGGAGGAATTGACTATACCACACATCATTGGATATAAACAATCAAAGGAAAAACACAGGATTCTGGAGTGGGTCTGCTCTCTGCTCTGACTGCAGGCTGGGTTTTCTGTTTTGATGAGTCTGCTGTCAGACTAACTACTGAATTGATGAGCTACAACATTTATTTGCCCTTCGGTTTTAATAAAGTATTTGTGAATTTGAATTATAAGTGATTCAGAGGTTCGGAGGGTCTTGGCGTGGTTGTAGCTACAGAACTATTGGTGCTTTATATCTTGTGGCCAAACTCTCCAATATGAGAAAAAAGTTGCTAGATTTGTAAAGTCACTAAATGTAGTGACAAAATCACCTTTTGGGCAGCAGTGCAGGTCAAACAACTACAACAAAAAAAGTCCAATTCCGATTCCATTTTTATCAGTAAGCAAACAGAGATGGAAATGCATTTGAATTTCTGTACACTGTCAGCAAGTATTCTGTTAAATTTCAGTATTTTCATCATACCAGTTTTCAACGTAATTAGCTGAGCAAATAAATCAACATTATTGGATAAATAGCATTTTGAAGGACTGTAATAATTATATACTGGCATGAGTGTCTAAGAAACTTAATCAAAATGATTGGGTTTACATGACAAAGACTAATCATGGACTTTGCCATAAGGCACGTTTGATATTTGAAATTCAGGAAGCAACAGGACACCGCGATATAGCAATGGGGAGTTTTCACTCTTATTGGATTATTTGGTTACGGTTTCTTTGTGTGTCTGAGGGATGAATTTGTCCTATGTATGAGAAATACATATGGCAGCCATGTGAAAGTGGAGCTTAAGTTTGAAATAGGATGAAGGTTCGTGAACGGAGGGGGTTGATTTTTTTTTCCTCCTCTATTTTTTTTAAGCACTGTCACCCTCGGCTGTGTTAAAAGGACCAAGACTTGTTGAACATGATTTCTCCATAATTGGCCTCTGTGGAGAGATTCGATTAGTAGCTGTCTGTCTAACCTACATCCCTCCTTTTTTTTGTACCAAAACTCTCCAAAGGGCCATGGGAGTTCAGAGGGAACAAAATGAACAATTCATGGATTGAGCTGTGCCCAGATTTCAGATAGAAGTTCTACACCACCCCATGGTGGGAAATAATAAAAAAAAGAAAGGCTTGTGATAGAAAGGAAGCTTCATTCAGCCGCTCTGATGTCCAGCCGCTCTCCTCAGAACAGCTTTTGCTGGCTCCTGTCGAAGGCGCACCACATAACAGCTTGTTCTGCCACTTCTGGCAATGTTAGAAATTAGTCCTTTGTTCAAATCTCGCCGCATGTTTGACATTCAGCTCACCGACGCATTTGTCAAGCCAGGCATTGTGTTGCTATTGATTGGCCAAGACCTGGTCAGTGAGGAAGAATGCGTGCCCGCCAGGTTATCAGTGACATCACCACTAAGAAAAGTAGTGCTCGCCTCTCCTCCCCCCCCCGCCATCGACATTGGAGGAAAGGAGTACCTGATTTATTGAGACACACCAGCGCCTGTCTGTGCACCCCAAAGGCACTGGATAACATTCCAGGAATACTTCCTGTCCCTGCAAACACTGTTTATTTACTCACTCTTGGGGAGGCAATGAATGCAGGCCCTGACTGACAAACAATCTTATGATGCAGCCTTCATGTCAGGACTGGACTTTTTTCTCCTTCATTCTTGCACCTCTCCTGAATATCTCAGTCACTTGTCAGTCCATTCTCCCCAGCCGTGGGCCCTGTTGACACAGAAATCCGTCACTTCGCACATGGGGGAGTGTAGGACATGTTGGCGGCCATTACTATTCATGAGGCGGTGTGATCCACTCTGTCACCCGTTGTCAGCGAGAGGTGTCTGTCTGCACCACTGCTCCCTTTGCTCTCTTTATCAGCCAAGGGTGGCTAATGAGAAGCACCAGGTTAATACCACCACTAGAACAGCGATGGCTTTAAACCTCTTAATTCATCTAGACACTGCTAATTGAAACCCATGTGAACTACACTTTGCAAACCATCCATTTTCATGCAAGCCACAGCTAAATTCGGTCTGATGGAATTTTACAGAGTGACGCCAGGATTAACTCACCTTGAACCAGATCTTTTCGTTTTGAATTTGCATCCCCTTCTAGTCTCTTGTGGATGATGGCCGTTACTTTGAAACTAAGCCTCATGACAGTCAAGTAAAACCCTTTAAGACCCAGAAGTGATGTGCAGCACTGAAAATAACCAGGTTTGGATTCTCTAAAATAATTCAAGGGAAGTAAAAACAGCAACCACGACCAAGACGGGAGAACCTCACAGGGTGTGAGTTATAAACCTTACTTTACTTTTCAGTTGTCAGACTTGACTTAGTCAGCCTGCACTTGACTGCATAATCAATATGCAGTAAACATTGCGGGCTTGTTGACTCAAACCAGGAGTTCTGGCTCCCTCTCACATATTTCGCCTCAGTTTTTTTATGGTTGGGAACACTTTCTCGATTCCAGCACCTAGTTGGCTCATTTCATTTGGGATCTTTAGGTAGAGATTCACAGGGAATTTGCCTGGTTACTGCAAATTAACGCTTTTTCACTTGCTAGGTTAATTTCTTCAGACCAGAGAACATACCATACACAGAGACTAATACATCCTGCTGATTATAACATGCTTCAGAGTGAGGGTTATCAGCCAGGATTTTTTTTTTTAAAGAAATACTGATAATGATGCACCTGAATATACCACTAAATACATCATATATACTGTAAATTTATTATTATTTATTTTTGACAGCCAATTCTTACTCTGAGTCTTCCTACTGGTCAGGACACGTAAAAAAGGTTCTAGTTTACTAAATAAGACTGCAAATAATGTTATCTCTTGATCTAATAATGGCTGTTCATCCATGACAGGGTACTCTTTTGTAGCTACAGTGAATTAATGAAGGATTTAACAATCCAGTACCACCTTCAATTTCTTAAAATATTATGTTGTACACAGCTATTGTTAACACAGCTGTATAGTTGAATAATACATCTGGCAGAAAAAGCAAGGCGTTATGGAAATAGGAGACTTGCAGCAATTCTTTTAAATGGATTTTGATTTACCTGTGTCTCATATTGGAGGATTTACTGTATTCAAAGATTTTATAAATTTCTGTAATTTTGCTGTTTTTGACAAAATCCTTGATGTAGCCTACTTAATTTTTCAATTCTGCAGAGAGTAGAAAAAAACTATTTGTTATGTATAGTTCTGTAGAAAAATTGGAAATTGCCCTAAAGCAGTCCCACGCCCTAATGTGTGTTGGAGCACAATGAATCCTTTCACCACCAGCTTTGATGCATCTTTAAGGACTGTGGCCTAATGATAGAAGATCATTCCTTCAGCCTCAAAAGGCCGTGAATATTCAAATGAGCCATCAACAGCCGATGGTGTGAGAGATAACGGGGCCATCTTTTACCTGTCCCTTCTTGTGTGTGACAGCATGGTATATTTAGTTGACGGCATCATTGTCTTCCAAAAGCGGTGGATTTACCAGCATAAATTTCAGCAATCGCACACTCCCTCCCTTGCGCCCGCACAGGAAGACGCTCATTTATTTCCTCGTTTGTCATTTCAATAGTTATTTTATGGCGGTGCAGTATTAATTGAACTGCTTCTATTGCACAACAATTCAGGGCCCAGTACATCTATTACGAAGGGAGTGTTCCGGAAACACTGCTGAACAGGCCCACAAATCAGGCTGTGCTGAGAGGGGAACCTCACCATAATGTAACACAATCACAGTAATCCTTCATTTACAACATGTTCTTTTCTCAGCCATGCAAAGGAAATGCATTTAAAGTCCCAAGTGGCTGCTGAGGAAAGTCTTGATGCTGGTGTTGTGCTTTAGTGGCAAGAAGTTTCCTATGTGTATAGTGAAGATTAGTTTGATCTTCATAGTTTAAGTATTTACATTGAAGGGTAAAGTCTAAGTACAGCCTTCAACAAGAGCTATCATCCTGCACATTTTACATGTGCCCCTTTTCCAACATAGTTAGTTGGACTATAGTCCATAGTTAGTTGGCTGATGATTGAATTCAGCGTTTTCATTCTGGTGTGTTTGGCTGCATCTAAAGGTTGCAGGATGATACCTCTTGAGGACTGGGCTTGGGCACCCCTGGGTTAAGGTGTTTGATGTATAGTATATACTGTTGTATTGTTAAACAAAAAAACTGATGTTGTATATGTTGTATTTTTCTGCTTCTGTTTGAATGCCAAAGTTTAAAATAAAATTCTAAGTAGATGGTAGTTTCCATTGCTTTTGATGGATTTTATTGTCTCCCAACTTAGTACAGCCATGCAGACAAATGGCTGTACATATAAACGGTTGTTGTCTTTGACAACAAGGGGGTAGGATATAAGAAAAAGATTCATGAACCCTTGCAAGTTTGGTTCGTACACCATCCAGATGCCATTTTTCTCTGTTCTACCATTTATATGCAAGACTAAGTATAGGAAAGTCCAGCCATCTTATTGTTAGACTTACTTTAATGTCATTGTACAATGAATGACATGGCAGTGAATTTGGCTACTGGAGTACACAGAAAAAAATACTGAAAAACTATAAGTGTGACTATAAATACATATAGATGTATAAAAGTGTTACTGGTACAGGTAAGAGAAATAAATCCAATAAATAATCTAGAATAAATATACAAATAATATATTACTAAATGTATAACTTAACGTTTTCAGAAAATCTTAATGCGGGGATTATTGGTGTTGGGAGGTAACTATTTCAGATCCGGGCTGTTCTATGAGATTCTGCAGAATCAAATGCCATAAGCCAACTGGATGAACAGATCATAGAAAGAGGGGTGGAATCTGGTGAGCTCTGGCTCAGTAGCTTCTATATGCAATGTTCTGCATGGTGGGGAGTTGAGTCCCATTGATCCTCACAGTGTTGATGAAGGAGACCAGTCCTGTACCCTCGAAATGACTTGGTTTGATGTGAGGTGCACATATCAACCCTAACTTTAGCTGACATAGCACCTTGTGAAGATACTGACTATATGAATTATATATGCTATAGGACAAAAAATTGGATATCCAAATTTTACCAGTCTGTATCTTTAAATGACCAAACAATTTCTATCTCATCCGTTTGAGTTAAAAACCCTAGTCACATTTCTTTTCTTTTTTTTCTGTGAATCAACTCAGTTGGTCAACGTTCACATCTGCGTTTGGTTCTACTGAGAAAACCACCAAAAAAATAAGATAATAAAGCAAAACTTTGTCTACTCTGAAGCCACATTTTTTCTTTTATTTTCAGAAATGAAAAGCTTGTTTGACTACATGTGCCCCTGTATTAACATTCTCATTTCTCTTCACAACTTGAGCTCCTGCAAAACTGAACCAATCTCAATGCAACATACTTTGAGATCAAATCCCACCAGTCTCCTTCCTGTTTGAGTTTATCAGAACCATTTCTATGCAACATTGAATTATGTCACAAACTCACCACTTTTTTTTTTGCTAAACTTTGAGAAATACTTCTCTTAAAAATTGGTAAATTGCACTGTAACTTATTTTCTTAATAAAATTGGAAGAGGGAAAAAGGCAGCAGTCACTGGCTCGCTTTGCTGCCTTAATTCATCTCTTATCTTCTGAAAGACTTAATAATACTTTTGTGATTCAGCATCCGGTTCTCTAAAACAAACAACTTGCTCTGTAGCTGATGGGGACATCCAATTTAACTGCCATCTAAATGGAATCTATAATAAGCACAGTGGCACAATAATGGCAATGCACTGCATCTTCTGATAACAGCAAGCATCAAAAATCCCTGTGATCGCTAAACAAGTGCAGTTTTCCCGCTGCAGAGAGAAGAAGAACAAAATGTCCAGATGTCATTGGGGAGCTGTTGGTAAAGTATTCCCTGTGGGCTCCTCTTAGGGGGCTACCTCGGTTCTCCGCTAGCCTTCATGCCCTATAGAGGTAATCTGCAGTCTACAGTGCATCAGGCTTCTCTACATTTCTGAAACCCCCCTGACTTTAATTTCACAGGCACCTGTTCCCTCATGTGGTCACAGCGAAAGAAGTCAAATCACAGACTCTCATGTAAGAGCTGGAGACCAAGCGAATAGGGTACGGAAAAAAGCTTTCCTGACTCTTGACATGTGAGGCAATGTTTCACAGCCAGAATTTTTTGTCAGTGCTTGTCAGCTAAGGTGGGCAGCAGAGTTCTGTATGGGCATACCGGGAAGATGGTGAAGCAAACCTGAGTCTATGTAAACCCATTATGGGACCACAGGGGATGTACAGAGTGTTTTATTGAGGGAAAATGTACCATAGAAGCAGCATGTGGAATTTTACCTTCCTGCTCTGCTTCCTTCCCATATTTCCAGGAGGTGAAACATGCAAAGTAGAAAACTTGAAGTCTAAAGTTCAAATTTTTTTTCCAGCAACTTCAAAGCATGGAAAAGGCCTACATCATTGTATTTTGGAGTCAGAATACTTAAAATATCTACATAAAATGTTAATAAATAAATCAGACTTTTCAATGGCTGTTGAACTTAATACATAATTTTAGCTTTTAATTAATGCATCTTAACTTAAAAAGACTCTACCTAAAGTAGATTATGATATGACATGTATAACGTCACTGTATAAAATCTACAAAATGCTTGTTTTCTATTTTCCTAATTACTAATAATTGGTTAAATAACTGCATGACCACTGATTGGAACCAAAGAAAAGGATGTGGAAAAAATAAACACAGGAGGGTTTTGTGGAGATAATTGAAGAGCATTGAATGTTGTTAATAAGCATAAAGTATACTTGGTAAGAAAATGCTTACTATTGAACAGTTGTTTATATTTATGTCCTCCATCACAGCCAGATATCTCCTGATATCCACAGATGACGTAAAATTCATAGCCTCTTTCCAAATAGTCCTTCTGAATGCTTAGCCACAGTAATTAGCAATAGTGTAAATATTTTCTCTGTGTCTGAGCCGAATGAAGTTACGTTTAAATATTTATGAGCAGCTTTATGAAGTTTAAGTATGGTTCAGTTCAATTTGGTTTATTTTGGTCGTGAGATTTAATTTGCAAATCGGGAGCAATACATGATATTTTTAACAAGATTACTGTGGTGATATTAAAGTCTCATAAATAGAACATGGGCTCCTCGTATGGTGAAAAGTGAGACATGCTTTTCACCATATGAGGGTGAAAAGCATGTCCGGGCCGGAGAGTGTTTTATTGGTATTATAAAGTAGTTTATTCTTGTGATTGTATGCATAATATGAACAACATAAGTCAGGACAAGAATAAAAACTGCAGCATCTGAATAGTCCCAGAATTTAGGGTTTTAATGATGCAGCTATGCCCAATTTTATACCCCTAGCAAATTTAGGTTTGAAGTAATATTTTCAATTGACCAACATGTTTCTTCTAACTGGAAGAAACTAAAAGACCCAACTTGTCTCAGTGAGTCTGTGAAGGAGTCTAAAGATTAGGCTTTTAGCCATGATGTCTTCCAGCCTCAAAAGTTTTTAGCTTATCAACACAAGTAAATTAGCAAACTATGAGGGTGACCGCGCACGATAAAATTACACTGTTTTGAAATATGTTTGTTTCAGTCTGATCTACTTCAGGAGTGAATGAAAATATTTTAAATAACTCTGCCAGTAGTATGATTAATTTTGGGTGTAACATTATTCCCCATTGTGGTGAATTACAGCCAGATAGGACTCATACAAAGTGCTTTTAAATCCCTGCATAGAGTGCTGGTTTGTTAGTTCTTGAAGCTACTAGTCTTAGAAATTTCTCTTGTCTTTGTGTTCTTGTGTGGATGAATCAAAATATAAATCTTACAAAATTTTACTTAGCTATTACTACTTATATCTTTTCTGCCTAATGCGGTATGCTTTTATTCATCATATTTATAAATTTTCACACAAAAGCATAATTATCATAAGCTACAAGCCTGAACACAAACGGGCTGTGAGAAATTTTATCTACCCTGTACACTTTAAACAGACACCTGCAGATTGGGGCTGTGGGACGCACATGCAGCAGCTCGATGAAACGATAGCAACTTTGGCGCCTTACCGAATATTCAAACGAGATTACAGGAAAAGCCAGAGGAACGACAGAGAAATGGACACAAATTGGGTTTCATTTGTTTACTCTCCTGCAATTGTGTTACCCATTCCCCCACCCCAGTCTGCGGCTCTGGAGGTAATGATTGTGGGGAGACCAGATTAAAGGCTACAGCCGACTGTTTAGTGGGACTCTGCTAACAGAGATTAGCAGCAGCTGCTTGGCCACAGACTTTGCTTGGAAGAAAAAAAGAAACAAAAAAACGGCATTGTCTGAGACCAAAACCACCTGGATGTGAAAGAATTTTGACAAGAGGAGGCAGAGTGAACACGGAGGATTGGCAGGCTTTTGTTTATCCGCGAGCCACGTCAGAAGCGGCTCGCCAGCTTGTAGTCGTTCTCCTCGACTTCTTTCCCACCCCGCCCGCTCGTTCACATGGCGAGCCGTTGCAGATGTTGCCTGTAATGATGCAGACGGCGCACACAATCATGCAGAATGGGAAAGCAGAGCTGGCTGAAATTAGTAAAAATTACTTTCCCATTACCTCCCTCATTGCTTCTGTAAGTAGTCAGAGTTTCCACACGATTAGGAGAACTAGCCATGGAGCGCCGGGTTTTACTGCACTCTATCTCACACATACAAAGAGGGAGAATAACTTAGATTAGCTTAACTTCAAGCCATTACATGATCCAATAAAAGACCCCATGTTCTCTTGTCACTTTTCCTTTACTACTAAGCAGGCACCAGAAGAAAAAGAGGATCATGAGATTGCGTCCACATTTAGCCCCCTTTTTTTAAAGAAGAAAAAAAAGTTTAATGCTTTAAACACTTGGGAATCAACCTTTCTGAAGCCTGATGGGAACTAATTATTGCATGAGCATCAGTGAATCCACTATTTGTCCTTGTCTGAATACAATAAGACTCTCTATTGGTCTAGTTGTTTAAAAGGCCCAGGGCTAAATACATTACTATAAATTCACAGGGTAAAATGAAATATTTTTGCTTGAGAGTGATTGACTCTGGCCACTTTTGTAGCCTTGAACAATGCCTCAAAATCGAGTCATTCTTAGACTTAATGAAGACTTCAGTGCTTTCCAGGAAAGGGATTACGCAGGCATATGAGAGCAGACAAATGCAGGATGAAATTTCTGACTGTGTACCTACTCGACAAGCTGCCAGAGCTGACTTAAAAAAGGTTCGAGTTGGCACCACTGTGTAATGGATCACCAGAGACGGGCCGGAAGAGTTGTGTGCCAGAGATCGGTTTACACTAAACTCAGGAAGAGGGGAAAATGCAAGGTTTGCAAAGAAGAAAAATGCAAGGTTACAAATGCAATGCATCGCATCAGAAACTCTTATGTGAAAAACAGACTCAAGTATTTGAGTATTTCCCTGTATACATTGTGCCCTGTGAAAATATCCTTTGCTCCTAAACCTTTTCACATTTTGTTAATTCACAACGACAAACCTTAATGTGTCTTTTGGGGATCCTGTGACAAACCAACACAAAGTAGTGCATAGTAGTGACACGAGAAGAAAAGTAAACAAGGTTTTTCATATGTACGTATTAAATGTGAAAATTTGACACCTTTTTCTGCATTTACACCAGCAACTGTTATGAGTCCACCCACTTTGAACTCTGACAGTTATCTAACCCATTTTTCTTTGATAAATGGCTCAAGACCAATTGTATTTGATGAAAACCATGAGGGAATATCAATTGTGACTTTTCAGTCTCACCAGTAGTATCCTGGGCTGGTGGAGTAAAGCAGCAGCTGTTACTGAGGATTTGCCTTCATTAGCACAAAGTTGGCTCATTTAGGTGGCGCTGTAACAGGCTGTTTATAAAGTGCTTGTTCGTATCATGCAGACTATATAGGGAGACAATTTATTGGCTATTTTTATAAACTCAATTGGAGTGCATTAGTTGAATGCACGTCGCCAATGGAGGCGACAACTCAGAAGCTACCAATACGACTCAATAGACAACGTAGTACAGGGAAGTAATATCCGTTACCATGACAACCAAGTTTTTTGCTTATGCTACAGTAAGTAGTAGAAGACATAAGCATTATTAAATATTTAAAACATTGTGTTTTTGATTTTGGAAACAAAAAGTTTTGCTAAAAAAATAAAATAAAAAATCTTGACCTAGTTTTGTATTTTAAATTGTGGCTTGTTTAAGAATCCCACCTTAACAGTTGTACTGGTTTTTAAAACTCTTCCTGCTTGACAAGTCTAAAAGCCAAGTGTCTAAAAGTCTGTCTGCAGTTTTCCCTGGTCTTCATAACAATGCTTTTTGTTCACTATTGTAATTGTTATTGTGTTGTATATTAGTTAAGGGAATCGGAGTAAGAGATACTGGAAACAATTGGGTGCCCATCTATACAAATTTTTATTTGGTTGAAGTTTCAAAAGTCAAGGACTTTTACATAACATCCTAATAAAACACATTGAAGTTTGTGTCTTTAGGATGATGAAATGTGAGGCAAATGGCAAAGTATTGAGGCTTTTCCAAAGCACTATAGATATAAAGTTTTTGTTGCTGCTAAAAATTTGGTCCAAATTTAGAACAATAACAAACCCACATTAGGAACTTTTATTATAATTAAAATTAATTTGTTTATAGGTGCGTACTGAAAAATTTGTTGACATTTGTCAAAAGCGAGACACACATACCAGACTTTGTAGGTAGCATAACAGTTATAAAAGATCCATAAAGACTTTGCCATCTGAGAAGCTGATGCTGATCCTTTTTAGATTCAGGTAACCTTATTACACCAACAAAATTAGTCCTGTTCAGCAGCCAAAAAGGATGACTACAGCTATATTTAGGACATCGAACCACTTTAGCACCTTTCCCTGGCTGCAGTACCTCATACCGTGTGAGATGTGTCACATGCCTGTTTCCTTCCAACTGCGAGATATTTCTTTCTGCTGTGCCTGATACCTCCTAAAGCATCGTTCCCAAAATAAATTCTCCGCTGGAATGCTGGAAGTGGATGGAATCGTGTTCACCCTCCGGGAACCCACGCATTTCATCCCGAAATACTCAGCCTTGCGTCACGACTGGACCTGCACGGCACGCAGGTTTGAGAGAGGTGGGAAGATGCCAGCACCAGCACATTGTTGAACCTCTGCCAGGGTCTCAGGGCGTGAAAACTTTGCCAGAGCTCTGCTTCACCTTCTAAATGTAAAATAATTTTTTATTGTTATTGGCCTTCATCAGTTTCCTGCTATGAAACCCATTTAACTTAAAGCAGTCAATGTGTTTTGTTGGCTGACACACTGTTGGAGACCTTTTTAACTGTGGCTTATCAAACGGGTTGCAAACTCTAAAATATTTAGAGTTTTGGCCTCTTTTTACTGTTTTTTGGAGTTTTACACATTGACTAATAAATGTTAAAGAGCTTTTGCGTTGGGGAAAATAAACCTAATTAGGGGTTTAATGACTTTAGATCAGTTAGGTGGTGTTGCTTTATTTCTTCATCTGTAAGTAATGTGTGTGCCTATTTGTCAGGCAGCCAAGTGAGTTTAAAAACACACTCCATGTCCAGGTGCACAACAGCAGACAAGTGGGCAATGGAGTAAAATTTAGGCTAAGGCTTTTTTTCATTTAGGATGACAAAGACCGCAGGATTCTGTAGGAAGAGCAGCTTTATGTCTTAATCTCGGTTATAACTAATACTTTTCAATGCTCTCTCTCCCTGTCAATGTTTTCCAAGATTGTGCAAATTCTGTAAACCCTGTACCTTTCATTTAGGCATTTTCACATTTAGGTGATCTCTTAAAGAGAGAACACGAGAAAAAGATACAAGTATATAAACTTTGCTACCCTAAATGGGACAATATTGTCATATCAGTCATTTTATCTTTCAAGATTTCAAGAAGAGAAAAACTAGATTCTGATTACATACAGTAAGGTCCATAAATATTTAGTCAGAGAAAATGCACTCAATTTTGTCTCTCTACTATTGGTTGCAGACGTTCAGCTTTAATTTGGTGGGCTGAACAAAATGATTGCATAAAAATATGAGAAACTAAAGCATTTTTAACGCAATCTCTTCATTTCAGGGGCATAAAAGTAATTGGCAAAGTAAAGGTCACTGACTTTGCCATTCAGGAATATTCCACTTCTTTGCTTTAGTAATCTCCTGGGTTGCTGGCTGCATGTCTTGGGTCATTGTCCATCTGTATTGCTAGCAGTGAGCATACTTTATGTCTCAGAAAACCTTAAAATTAATTTGACTGCTTCTGTCTTGTATCACGTCATCAATGAACACTAGTGTCCCAGTGCCACTGGCAGCCATTCACGCCCAAGTCATCACACTGCCTCCGTCAGCTTTTTCAGACAACGTGGTATGCTTTGGATCATGAGTTGTTTCAAACTTTTTTCGAGGCATCATTCTGGTAAAGGTAAATCTTGGTTTCATCTGTCCAAAGAATGCTCTTCTAGAACAGCTTCATTTATTCATCAAAGTCTAATCTAGCAATTGTATTCTTGAGGCTGATGAGATTTTGGACTTCCACCTTGCAGTGCAGTAACTTACTTTTATGCAGTCTTCTCTTTGGGGTAGACTTGGATATTGATCCGCTGACCTGCTGGAAAGTGTTGGTCACTTGAGTGGCTTTTTTGAAGGGGTTTCCTCTCGGAATGAAATGATTGTTTATGATTCTACCATAGATTTTACCATGATTAACACTGTAGCAATTTCTCAGATGAGTTTGTTTTTGCAGATTAAGGGTAACTTGCTTCACTCACATGCTGAGGTTTTTGTTTTTTTGACTACATGTTGTCTAATCACAGCAAATTCTTCCAAATGCAAGCACCACCCCTCAAATCAACTCCAGGCTATTTATCTGTCTAGTTGATAATGAAATGATGAAGGAATTTCCCATACCTACCCATGAAATAGCCTAGCAGTCAAGTATCCAGTAACATTTGGTCCCTTCATTAAGAAAGTTGCACATTTTAAGGAGGTGAAACTTCTACGCTTCATCCTTTTTGAATTTGGGTACCCTTAAAGGAAATCCAAGATTGTACATTATGCCCATGTCCAGCTCCACTGCTAAAGAGAAGAACAGAACTAATGTGAGAGCACATTAGTTGTGTATTTGATTATTTTTAAGTGTTGTGTGTTGAGAATGTGGTGAGAGAGGGAATCCCCAGGATGTCATACATTAACAAATTATTATGAATCATAAAAGGACACAACTGCATTACACATTATTTCTGAACTCTAAAATCACACTAGATCTTCTTCGTAAAGCTATAATCTTTTTCAGAAGCTAGCGTTACTTCCTGAGTGGTTATTGGTAGCACAAGGAGAAGGACAAAGATTTTTAATCACCCCAGAATGCCTCCTGGACATCTTCTGTTTGAGGTATTGTAAACGGGTCCCACTGGGAGGCAGTCTACAGCTGTGGTTATGATCAAGTAATTAGTAAAATCTTCAAAATGAGCGGCGTTGTCTTCTCCACTGTTGCTTCAGATGCGCTACATTCACCGCCGTTCTCATTTTAAACAGCAGACGTCAGTGATAATACTTCGCTCTGTCCAACAAATGATGTCAGAAGAAGAATCAAGATGATGTATATTTCTCATTTTACACAGTGTGACTTTATTGCTCTTATTTTAGGCAGTATTTAATACCTGTCTGTCTGTCTATTTAGACTCTGTCTACTCAAAGGAAGTTTGATTTCACCAAAGGCAATGTATAAGTCTTTGGACATTCTCTCTTATACACACATTGATGCTGGAACATACCTATAATGGATGCAACTATAAAGTGCCCTGTTACTCTGTTATTCATAGCCCTGTGGTCCTAACTTCCACTTTATGTTTTTAAATCAGGCCTGGCTCTTTGCTATTCCTCCTCTATATTTGTTTTTATACAGACAGTGAAAGCTGTTAATCTCAGTGTGGCTGTGGGGGCCCTGCTAGGATGTCGGCTCACACCGTCCATCAGGCTCCTGCTCTGGCAGCTGGCTTCAAGCGGTGTCCAATAAATGATGGCCATTTTTTAATTTCCAGTAGTCTTTCATTCCACTCGCTGTGGGGATATTGTAGAACAACTGGTGTTTTAAGACCATCTTTGATTACCCAGTTGTTCCCCCAGCATTCAGTGCATTCACTCAACTGGCCCTAATTAATTTGGTATAGATCACATTCATTCTCTCTCTTTTCTTCTCCTTTGTGTAATTAAACCAGCTCTAAAATCTAAATTAGTCGGTTTCATTTTCAACTCGTTCATTGTGAGTAGATGTGCTTGGATAAGTCTAATGAGTTTGGGTGTAACTTCTTTTTTTCCGTAAGATAGCAGGGGTACAGTTAGGGTAGCTCTAACATTTTACACAACCTCTGTAGATCATGCAGAATCCCACATCTTTTCTTTTGCTCTCTTTCATTAGCTCCTCCCACAACTTTGAACTGAATAAAGTCAAATTTAAAGTTGTTTTTTTTCAAAAAATTTTCCACGTATGGTTGGGGTTTTTCAAAAAAAGCTGAGTTTAGTTTAAGGATTTCAACACAATTATGTTTGTAACCTATAACCAATTACTAAAACTGGTGACTGATCATGTGGAGTTTAATGTTTAATGTGTATGTATAATGTGTGTGATTACTGTGCCAACACAGGTATTTATTTTGCTTGTATCTCAACACACCACCTCCATGATGGATCACACTCCACCAACAGCTAGACTGACATTTCGGGACCGCTTTCAGGCATTACAAAATGAATTTTCACCCTTGTGAGGGATTGGTTCTACTGATGAATGTGCGAATAAGCCTACGAGCTGTTGATACTCAAATAATCTTAACCTGCAGGATTACTCGTTCCTGTCTAAATGGCAGGTTATGTCAGTGTTAATCTGCGTTATGAGGTCACTCAAACAAGGGTGACATTTTGCCTGCCCAGACCACCTCCCTGTCGCTTTGTGTTTGTGACACCAGGCTATGTAAATAAAGGAGCTCTGCTCTCCTGTTCCGCATTGCTCAGGAATTTGTTTAGGATTAGAAATCTCATTTTGCCCGGAGCCCTGCTTGCTTTAGATCAGTCAGCTCATCTGCAGATCTCAACGCTGATAAACACCACAGTTTCTCTGGGCTTCAGCATTTTTTTCCTCCCTTTTTTGTACCTTCTGCAATATTCAGAGTCTATATGACGTGCTTTTTTTTACATATCTGTCCAAACGTGGGTACAAGCAAAGGGGAGCGGCACACCTGCAGCTTGTGACAAGTGTGCAAGGCATGGTGAAAAGAGTAAGCGCTCCGGGGGTTATCTACCTAATTTCAAATCCATTCTAGAAGGAAAGCCTCAGTGCCATTCCCATCTTTATAGGAAGATTTAGAGCTAGCCGGTTGACGGGGTAAAAAGGCAAGGACAGCCTTTGTGTGGGAGATGAGTGACAAAATGAGTCATGGCTGTCAGTTGTGTTATGGAGTGTGATGAAGAACAAAGGGACAGTGCACCTGTCGGAGAGGAAAACCATTAGACCAAGTCTTACTGCAGCCATTGTCCTCACTGGGTCTAGATTTCAGATTATGACTTTCAGCTGTCGTAACCTAACTATACCACACAATTGAACATTTGTTAGCATACAGTGTCTAAATTTTTAAGGGGTATTGTTGATGTTTTTTTTCTTTTCTTTTTTTTTTTTTAGAACTAAAAATCACAAACATATGTTTAGCTATATTGGCCTCGTCAATTATTACCTTACAGAAGAATCTTTTGGTGCAGTTACAGATGCAAATTTTTCATGGTTTCTCTTCACCATGCTTCACATGTATAAAGGCTGGATTTTTGAAATTTTTCACAACAATCCAACTGGAAGGAACGGGTTAGTTTTCAATTTACAGATCATCAATTGGATTTAGACTTGGACTTCTAACACTTGCTTTTCTCTAAACAATCCCATTGTGACTCTGGCTGGATGTTCAGGGTTGCTGCAAGACGATGAACATCAACCCCAATATCAAGTTTTTCGCAGTTTGTAAAAGGACTTTTTTCTTGTTTTTAGTTCCACACATCTTACTTGTTCCTGCATCCTAACAACATGATGCTGCCATTGCCACAATCACAGGGGGACGGTGTTGTTTAAGGTGCTGTTTCATGTATAGCTTCTCAGATGGGCGGGGGAAAGGCTATATTCTTTCATTCTGCCAAAGCACCTATAAGTAAATTGCACACAGGACTTCTTACAGCTTCCATGATTGCCAGGTTTGTGGAGCACCTAACTAATAGTTGTCCTATCAACAGATTCTATGAATACTTAAGCAAGGCACTGTATCACGTATTAATTATTCCTTGCTGCACTGCATATTTTATGAGCAGTTGTTTTTGCATGAAGAGATCAAAATCTCCTCAACAAAATGAGCTAGAAAAATGCCTGTGAAAAGCAGACTCCCACAAGCTGCAGTTGAGGCACTGCTCCTGCAGAGTTTGTTTTGTCACACTTCTCAGGTGCTGTCATGCATGTCCCTACAACACTGTGCCAGATCTTTGCTTCTATTTCTGGGCACCAAAACACTGCCTTTGCATAATATTGTATTTTAGTAAAACATTTTGCACAAGTTGTGCGCAGTAGTGGGGGCTTCAATCACCCTACTACAGTGCAGAAACTGACCTAAAAGAGGTCTGGGCTGGCACTGGCTGTACTCAGATTGTCCTGCACACCAATCTGTTGGGGTTGAGTCAGAATGGCCACCTACAAAGTCCTTCCCTCCCTGTATTACTGTAAGCTGGCCTCTCGCCGTGAGGCAGCAGCTACTAATCTAGCATAACGGCACACACACACACACACACACACACACGCACACACACACACAAAAAAAATGAAGCAGTGTCAAGGTATCAGCATTTGAGCGTAGTGTGCAGGAAAAGCCTTTTACCAGCCCACTGCACCCATATGGCATTAGCACATAAAATGCCACTGTTGACATTTTAGAGGTTTGGTGCCTCTGTAAGTGCAGGGCATCAATATTAGAGCCATTAGGGAAAGCACTTGATCCCATATTGATGGTTAAACAGTCAAGCGCCACCTAGTTACACTATTTAGACCTTCCAACAATATGGTTTCTATGCCTCGGCTTTTATTAATTTAGTTTTGATGCAGTTTTTAAGAAGACTAGTCAATACTCAAATGTGTGAAATTAAAAGAAATGTCTGTATGAAATTACCTTTAAATGCCTTTTTTATATCGTCACTTCAAAAATTGCTTGTTCATGTGCATCTTAAATCTGAAAGAGCTGCCAATAAGCGGAGATTCCTCAAGAGTTTAAAACATCCTGTTCATGAAAGCAGTTACAAATCAAAGTCACTGAAAGGCAGAAGTAGTTGGCTAGCGCTAAGGTTTAAGAGTTCTTGATGTAGTTTGAATTGATTTTCGTTCTCGGCGCAAAAACAAACAATTTCTGTGAACACTGTGCACAAGTTGTAGCTTTCGAGTATTCCGTCGTTTCAAAGTGCTAATTGACCTTAGATGTGAATATGTAAGTAAGTAAAATGAACATTTTGATAAATAGTTACATGTAAGCAATTATTTGTTGATGATTGGTGAACATAGTTATGTAGTGAAATGACAAGTTTCCCCATCTCACTTGTCTATTTTGATCTGTCAAAATAAGAATAAAAAACAAATCAAAATTGTTGGGTTTTCAAAAAAGCAAATATTTTTTGACATAAAAAATTGTAACCAGTACGGCCACCCTTATATTCAGTTAGTCACAAGCAATTATTCATGGAGTCTCTTTTGTGTACCAGCAACCATACTCTCTTAAACGCCGTTCAGATATGTTTACTGTTTTCCTTCACTGTAAATCTCCTGCTTAAGAACTGCAACAGGTTTTCAATAGCTCTTAGGTCAGGTGTTCTTATTCTTTCATCTTTGAGACCTTTACTAGCTAGTTATGCAGTGGGGTACTTAATCACCACAGTCTTATTGGAAAATACAGACTTCTTCCAGTACTACATTTTTATTGCCATGAGGTTTGGGAGACAATTTTGAGTTAATCTTCAACCCAAAATGTTCCAACTAGCTCATTTTGAATACTACTAGCCCTATAACAATGTCCTAAACTCCACCTTACAGATGTCTGAGTTGAAGTGAAGCTCTGTGCTCATTTCTCACCCAGGTAGTGGCCATCCATCAGGTCCGGAAAGGGTCACTCTTGTCTCATCAGTCCATGAAACCATTGAAAACGTTGTCTCCGGTTATTTCCTAAGTCTTAAGGTCTAAACTTCTGTTGATCAGGTATAGTGTTTGTGTTTGTGTTTGTGTTTGTGTTTGTTGTAACACTCAACAAAGTTCTAGGATGTTCTAGAATATTCAGGAAATAAGCAGGTCTTAGTTTGTCTGTAAACAGATTAACCATTCTGGATTTTCCCACAACAGCAGTTAAAGTTTTTATTAAAGTGTGTTATCCTCATCCGAATAAAGGTTGTTATAGCCCTTTAAACTCCAAACTCTTGCCTTGCAAACACACCTCTTCATCTCTCACCTCCTCCTCCTCTAGATAATCTTCTGATAACGCAGGTGATGATTAATTATAGCCATTGTACTTATGGACTGATGTACTCCCTGCTCACATCTATCTTTATCCCCACTCTTGTCCCCCCACTCTCACTCTTCGTCTGTGTGACCATTCGGCAGTTTTCAGAGGAACATAAAAGCGACTCAGCTGTAAAGCTAAATGAAAGTCATTTGCCATCCACATCTTGTAAAGTAACACGCAGCTTTTGCCTGATTATAAAGTAACTTGTTAAAGGTGGCGTTCAATAATTGAAAGAGCAGAATTAAAATGGTCTTAATCAATTTATAATAAAGTGTTTGTTTCTTTTTCTTTTAGCTGCCGTCGTTCTCTCTTGTCGCTAATTTCCAATACAGAATCTATAGCAAGATGGATTGTTGCTGTGGTTTGGAGATCTGTTTGTGTATCACTCTTCATTCAGCAGGCCTTTTTTTTGGTGGCTGTTGGCAGTGTTTGTCAGTGCGCTTTGTTTGCTTCGCTCAATTGATTAAAAAAAGATGTTGTCTCATGCATTGTGACAGAGTATTTCCTCCAGAGATTGCAGAGTTATTACAGAGCGACGGCTCGGACGCCCGTTGATGTATTGTGCTGGGCTTTGGGACAAGGAGGAGAGGAGGGGGTGGAGGAAGAGGAGGAGAGCTGGGAGAGGACGGGTGGGCGCGCTCGCTTAGGAGTTAAAGACGGAGAAGGAAAAAACAAGTGGCTGGCAGACACACCAACTTCATCACGCTCCTCTCAACTTGACAGTGGCTTGGGCTGAGCGTCTTTTGCCACGTTCTGTCCCCTCAATAATCTTTCCATCAAACACAACCTCACTATTGTGTGCGCACACACACACATGCACACACATTACCTTACTAACAGGTTGTCATAGCGCTGTCATATGGTTGTCAGTGTCAAAGGATCTCCACGTGTCTGGAGTGGGAAATTTGGAGACGATAGTTTGTGTTGTCAGTGACAGCACCTTGTCTCCCAGTTATTCCCGGGCGTGAGGCCGAGCAGTATTGCAGAATCATAGAGTGGCAACACAACCCAAGTAGGATGATAATCAGCTTGATCTAATGCCTGAGCTAATGCAAGATTATTTTCAGACTTTTTTTTTTGCTTTCAGTTTTGTAAAAGAGAAAGGTCTAATAATGCTAAGAAGTCCGGTTATTTTAGTATAAGTTTCTATTTGTTTTTCTACATTGCACCTTTTTTTAGAGTTTACTTATTAGTACTCGCTCTGTATAGATTTAGGACCCTATGAAACTTTAAAATTACACGGTATAAACATACAATCTTAATACAGTAACGTCTGTGCTGTTAAACACTATACGATGCACAGAAAGTGACATTTTAATTTAGAAATTATGTAGCACATTTACGGGGGGAAATAAAAAAACTTTCACAAAGATTTTTCTTGATGCTCCCAGCATTTCAAAGCTACTCAAATTCAGCCTGCATAAAAAGCAGATTGTTGCCAGGATCCATGAGCACGGGGAGAAGAGAGGAATGCAGGTTAGTGGGAAGGGAAAGCTTGAAGTACATTTGTTTCACTGGCACTACTCTGACTGTGTTGCAGAAGTGGCTATGTTTACCGCAGCCTAGTTTTTTCCTGCTTAACTCTTATGCTGGCACTAGATAAAAGATGTGAGAGGGCTGTGTGCGAAATTGCAACTTTGGGAAAGTTACACATAGACTCACTTTGACTAAATTCACCACAACATATCAGTGAAATAAATTGAGAAAATTTTCTATCAAGAGCAGGATCAATAGATGAACTGCAATTATATATTTATTTGAGATTTACACAACTTTATTAGTTTAACTTGCTCTAAAGCAATGTAACTGTTTTGTCATATGTTATGAAGTACATCTTGGGTTTTCTTTATGGGTTTTCTTGAATGCAAAGATTCAAGTTGTTTTTCTTTTAAATGTAAGACACTTTCCTTTCTTCCTTCCTGTCATGTTATATGTGAAATCACTTTATTGCCATCAAAACGTCTCTGAGCACAAAATCTCATCTATATTTATATTCATATTTTCTTGCTACATCTCATGTATGTTAAAAATTGCAATTTGAATAAATAACATTTCCGCAGTCTGATGTAATTCCCATTTTCCAACCAATTTGTGCCATGACATGAAGCACATTTAAAGCGTGGAAGATCCTACTGCAGAATCACAAACTTTACTTTTACTTCTGAAGATTAAATGATCTTAAGTTGTGTACTTTTTGAATCAGTCAGATTCAAAAACAGATGAATAAAAATATATTTTTCGATGTTCTTTACAAGATTGGGGAGTCAGTTATTCTCAGTCTAGGAGCAGCTACAGCAAAATCCTTCTATACTTTGCTATATTTTAAGTAGAGCCCTGGACAAAAGAAATTTCCGTAGTCCTCTGTTGTCCAGAGCCACCACATTTAGTATTCAATAATTTCCAAACTTTGAGTTTGAATCAGTCTTTTATTCAATCAAATTATTACATTAAAGATGCTTTTATGGCTAAAAGGATAACATTTTGTCATATTTGAATACATGCATACAATTAATATAATTTCTATGTTGATTACATTGAAAAGTTAATATGCATTGCATTAAAAATGGCTTTGCAAAAGCATTTTTTATTTGTCATGACAGAAATTTCCATAAAATTCTATGTTAAAAAACTGGAAAAAAAAAAAAAAAAAATTAATGATTGGCTGCTATACACATCAGCCCAAATATTACTTGAAAAACACCTTCTAAGTACGCAAAGACCTCTTTAAAGGAGTACTAACAACTCTTATGGTACAAAAATTTATGTGCCTCTGTGGTAGTGATGAAATGAGATTGCATGATTTCCAAAAATTGAATCTGAAGAAATATACTGAGCAAAAAGAAGGGTGCAAAAATGAGCCCCTGAGGGACACCACAGGAGAGAGAGACACTTCTAGAAGATGGCGTATTTCACAGCATGACTGTAAATGTTCTGTGAATCCAATCAAAGGTAAACCATTGGTGTAACGAAGAATCAGAATGCTATAGTCTGCCATTTAAAGCAGCACTGAGATTTAAAAGCACAAAGGTAGCAGATTTTTCAGGGTCAGTGAAAGATATGCAGCCATTTAAAACTTTTAATAGTGCAATTTCAGTACAGTGATGTAGTTTAAAACCAGACTGAAAAACTTTAGTAATGCCATAGTGATCCTAAAAGTGGCACAGGCTGTCAAAAGAGGCCCCTTACTCCTCCTATAGAGAGGTTTAGAGGACACATTCAGGTAATCAGGAAATTGCATCTCTCATGTGCATGACAATGGGGAAGTGTCTAGGTGACCTCTGATTGAGCAGCCATTCATTCATCTTACCCCTCATGTTCTAAAGCTATAACTGACACAGGTTTCATTCAGCTCTTCCCAAGTCTCCCTCCACCGCTTGTATAAGCAGCAGATGGTTGATTGGAGATAAGCACATGGGTCAATGTCGCAGCCATCACAGCGGAGCTGGTATTTTGACTATTATGCCAGTAACTGCCAGGTGATGAGGTTTCCCCTTTGCCGTGCTCTGACTGACAGCTCTCCACTGGCAAGGTTTATGGGGGTCAGGACCTTCCTCTCTGTCACCTCTAATTGGAGGACCGTGCCGTTAGCCTGTGGACCCAGACCTTGGCTTCCACCAACTGGACTGTTATCGTTCTCTGTGCGAAAGACAATGAACCCCTTCTGATGAATTATCCCACCCAGCGGCCCTCTTATAAAGTTGAGCCAACTGTTTTTCTTTTAGGTAATCAGCATGTCCTCAGCAAGCACAGGTGTGTGTTCAATCAATTTTTGAGAGAAAACTACCTTTCACGGGCTGTTAACAGGGCAAATATCCAACGATGTCAAGGCTAGCCTTGATAAAGCAGCGTCACTCATCCCTAAACAAACAAATGAGTTGGAATAATTGACCTTCAGGCTGTGTTACTCCGTTAACCTGTCCTGCTGGGAGTTAAACCTCCCCTGTGCTTCCTCGCCTCCTTCCTGCTGTGCGAGTGATTCTATGCTACATGAGTCGCCTCACACCAAACGCAGCAGGTGAGCGTGCAGTATTTGCATAAGTCAGTGTAACCGTGTCGGTGTGTGACCCCTGGCAAGCAGAGAACCCATCAGACAGTGAATGGAGTAAATGTACGATAGGAAGTGCTTTTGTAGACGTTTTACTATTTTACATATGGCATATTGTAGTTTTGTGCAGTATTACAGCTAAATCTTATAATTAGTATGAAAGGCCAGCAGGCGAATGAGAGAAGAATATGAACGGACAAGGGGAGTGACCTCTACTATCTCCCTCAGGCATGCCTATTGCTTATCTGGTTCTATGGCATCAATATTTATGTATAACTTAAGCGGTATGCTGATGTGCTCTGCATAAGCTCCTGTGTGATAGTTGAGTTTCTGAATTGGTTTTTGATGATAGAAACAAGCTGGAAAAAAGGTATTCAGTGGCAAAACAGCGTTTTGCTCAAAATGTGACAGAAAACCACAAGAAACTAAATCAGTATCAAAGCTATAATTTTGAGAAAAAGAAAGAAACCAAGTCGTGAAAGCATAAACATCGGTGATGTTTAAATCTGTGCTAATTACATCTGTCACCTGGGATGTTTTGATGACTTACAGCAGCCATTCCCAGTTTGAGTGACTTCTGGCCAATTTTTATCCAGCTTAGAGAAGTTCTCTTACCTTCTTCGATCACTAATTAGACACATTTCCTTTTCCCAATTTCTTTCCATCTGCTGCTCATTTAGAATGTACTACTTCATTGCTGTTGTTGCCATGTTATAGGCAAAGTAGGGTTTTGAAGTGTTGTCAGTAACAAATTGTTCAAAATGCCTCACATTTATAGAACATGTGGCCTGTTCAATGAGTGTTCTTACCACTTGTAAGGACATGCAGCAGCATGCTGACACACCAAATGTTTGACAGAAATCTGGTTTATCTGTCTGGTTGAGGACAGATATTCAACAGGGGGAAATCTCACTAAGACATACTTTTTTAACATTGTGTATTTATTGATGACCCCGCTGTTAATATGTTGCATAAAATGTTGTCTTTTTTCTGTCCAAATTAACAGACTTAGTTTAAATTGTGGGTATTTTCAAAATGGTTCATGTGAGATTTTGTTGCTCTGATATTTATTTATTTTTTTTGTGATTTACTTCTCAAGAAATGTAAACGAATTTGTACAGTTGCACACAATAAGCGCTAAGTTAATAAATCCTGCCTTCTCCCCCTCGTTTTATCTTTTTTGCCCACACTTTAATCTGGACCAATTGCTCTTGTTTGAGCACAGACACTATTTCGATGCACTTGCTGCAAGAAAAATCACAGAAGTAAAACGAAAGTCCCAGAATGTTTTTTGTTGTACAATCTGAAACTGACAACAACTGGCACTTGCACCAACATCTGTTGTTTCAAAGGGACACAATAGATTTCACCTATTTGCAAGATTTTTTGTCTCTCTAGTTTTTTCTTGCTAAATGGACCTTTTATCAAAAGGCCATATTTACAATAAACTGTCTCAGAAAAGCTTTTAGGACAATCCCACGCCACCTTTTCCATTTGTAGAAGTCTGTGTGATTGTTCCTAATGGCTGCACTGTTGCTAAATTCTGTTTACCTTAAATGTTAGAAGTCTGAACTGGAAATGAAAACATGCTCAGCATAATGTTGTCTATCTTTTAACTCTAAAAACCCAAAAGAATTTCTTCACATCTGTCTCAAGTGACCAGGTGACTAAGATAATCAATTTGAGATATTGGACAGTACAGTAAACCCTCGCTATAACGCGGTTCACCTTTCACGGCCTCGCTGCTTCGCAGAGTTTTTTTATGCAGGTTTTTTTTTTTCTTCTCACAGTGCATTTTGTTCTCCATCCTGATTGGCTAAACAGTCTCTGTGCTTCTTCTCTACGTGTGTGCTAATAACATTACAGTATTTAAATATATGTAATACAGCGTGGCAAATTTTGGCAAATACTTTTGCCCAGAAGAAAAAAGAGCGACAACAACTACCAATAACTATGTTCTTCTCTCGAAAAATCACACCTGCACCAAAGTCTTCAGAAGAAAAAGACACTAGAGAGCGCAGTGAGGCCACAGAGGAACAGTGAAATACGCGAGTCACAATTTGTCCTACTGTACTTTGTATTGATGACTAAAATGATTATTTTACTGTAGTTATTGATTACTGATTCAATGACCGAATCTGACTGTTTATAATGTATCTTCTATGTCTGGTGACATTCAGTCACTATTTTCATCAACTCTGACAATAGCTGTAAAACAGCCTGTGCAAATCTAGTAATTTGCACACTCCCAAATGGTCTGCCTGTTCAGCAAATCTTGTTGAAATTCGATCGTTCCTACTGCATGTATGTATTCAGCACTGAGGCACATTTTCTGTTTTCTCCCTGTTTCTTTTCAATTGTATTTAAACTCCAAGAATATGTGCTAAAACCTGCTACCTTTGAACTCGAACATTTCAAGTGTGCTAAATATATGTGTGCTTGTTTTGAGTAAGATCAAAGTTTGCAAGTGTTGTGATAAACCTGGGGGGAAAATTGGCCAGGTAATCCACAAACGGATTATGCCGATTACAGATCAAAAACATGTCCACTGCTTTCCAGAAAAAAAAAAAAAAAAAAAAACAACAAAATGAAAAGACTTTGTTTTTAGGAAGTTAAAAAAAAAAGTGTTTGGCCCTCAAGGAGAGCTTGCACAGAGCCAGCGGGGTTCCTTATATCCGTTCAGCGGGTAACGAGCTTATTTTCCATACATGGCCAGGTGTGGGTTTTAAGATAGGGCCTCAGCAGCATGCATTAATGCCAATGGAGTTGCGCCCAGGTATAACAATGCTGTAATGAATGCAGGCAGCTATGTAGATGGCATCCATATAATATTTGGAGGGACAAAGCAAAAAAGGAAAAAAAAAGAAGCAGAGCCTGACATCTGTTTCAAGTGCACTCCAGCCTTTACGTCCGTCCACAAAGTCGAGGAGTTTGGGAGGCGCACGCCTGGTTTTTGTAGATTAAAACGCATCAACAAGCTTAACGGCCAGCTTTGAAACTTCTCTCCTGTTGTAATTCCCCTGATGGTCGGCTGGATTTCTATTTTCTTAAACGTATGGGTAACATAATCACTCTTGTGTCGCTTCTATGATGATGATGATGCTGGCATTTTTTCCAACCAGAGGTTTTAATGTCGTTATGTGTGTGTTCATAAAAGCCTCTATTTAAGTTTCATTCAGGTCAAACATTCAGGAAGTATGAACTATTTTTTTTTTCTTTTCAGGGAATGTGATAGTCCAGCAATGGATAGGGAGGAATCAAGCCGATGCTTTGGCTATCTCATCCTGTTAGATTTCTTTCTTTTTTTTTTTTTTTTCTGCTTTAGTTATGGGGATTACACTCTTGGACTAGCTTTAAAGAGTACAGTGGGAAGAGGAGAGGGAGAGGCAGCTGGGCTTTAGGACAGAATAAATCAGGGGTAGGAGTGTTGTGGAGAGTGAGGCAGCACTGGAGAAAAGATGAGGAATAAAAGAGACAGTTGCTCAGAAAACATTTCCTCCTCTGTTTCCTTTTCCATGTTCCTATCCAGTTTGAAAAACTGAAATTTCATTTAAATTTTTTTTCCAGGTTTAGATTAGTTTGAGAGAAGAAATGGTGTGGAAACACAGCTCTAGACTTAGTTCCTTGTTCCATTATCTAAAAGTTGTATCTTTTCTGATTCATTTTTTCCATCCTTACTGGTTTCCTTTTTTCCCTAGTTTCACTTCCACCCATTTTTATTCCTTGGCACCTTCTGACTTTTATTCCTTTCTTTTGTCCATCTTCGTATCTCTCCTGCCCTTTTTGTCTTTCCCTATTTGTGGCCGTTTTTTGTTGGTCTATATTCTCTTTTCCATTCTTTCTTCACTTGCTCTATTCTTCTCTCCTATCTTACCCTTTTTTTTACCTTCTCTCTTCATCTACGGTTCCTTATTCCTGTCTTTATTCATGACCTTTTTCATCCTCATTTTCTTTGTTTCCAACTTTCTTACATTTTGCAGACCTGACTTCCTTTATGTATTCCTTTCGTCATGCCTTCCAACATTTTTCTTTCTTTCCTTACAATTTCCTCTTGTCCTTCTTTCTCTAGCATACTCCATCTCTTCCTTTCTTTATTTTTTTTCTTTACTTTTCCTCCTTCTCTTTCCTGTGTTCTTTGCATGTTTTCTTCCTTCTACGGTCTCTGTTTTGTTGTTATACTTCCTTTCTTTCCTTACTCATTCCAATTTCTGTGCTGTAGTCTGTTTAACCTTCTGGGTGTATTTACTCACCTTCATTGTTTTTGCAATTCTTTTGTTTCTTTGTAATCTCCATTTTCATTTTTATTCCACTCTTTCTGCCTTTCTTCTTTCTACACGTCTTCCTTCATTCTCTCTCTTCTGTCTTTGTTTTTTGTCTCCTGCTTCCATAATTAAATTTTAACCCTAACATAAAAAAAAAAAAATAATTTATTGCAAACATCTATAGGCTGAAACTGGATTGACAACTTTATTTGGGTTGTAAAAATATTAGGATATATATATATATATATATATATATATATATATATATATATATATATATATATATATATATATATATATATATATATATGAACCCTTTTTTTTATTTAATGTTAGAAGGTCAGGATAAATATTCAATAACATGAAAAAGAGCTCCCTGTTGCTGGTCTGTTGTGTAGGAGACTCTCTTCTCCACTGACAATTAACCCCCCCACCCACTCCCTGAGTCATTAATGTTCAAGTACCCTGGAAGCCCCTTAGCATTGTTCCTTCTGAATGAGAGGAAATCCAATGCATGCTTGAGGTTTTGCCACAGTCAGGTCATGACTTTCACAGGAGGGACTGGAGGAAGATTGACTGACTGGCACTTTCTCGCTACTCTTACGTCTTTATATATATATATATATATATATATATATATATATAGATGAGAGAAAACAATTATGGAAGAGGAGGCACGACAACCAGAGACAAACTGTGAAGACTGGCTGTCTTTTCAACATGCTCCGTCACCATCAATAGTGACACCTTGAACAATTCAGTCAGTGATATTGAAAGAGCTGTGTGTCAGCAACCCTGGCGGTGACGCTCCCAGGAGGCAGCTGCTCCCCCGGAGGCAGTAGGCGCTGTAAATTGAAGGAAGGGAAGAAAAAAGAAAAAAAAAAAAAAAAAAAGACCCAGAGTGGCCCAGTGGAACTAATTTCACCTGAACTTTAATGTTGCAGTTCTTCTCCCTCTTTTTCCAGTCACATCTGTGCCTTCCTGTTTCTTTCTTTTTCCTATCAGCTTTTGTCTCACCTCTCCGTACCCTCCGTCTCATCGCTGCGCTTCTCTGTTCTTCATCAGGCTTCCCTTTACCTTTAGCTTTGCAGTCACGTTTTCATCTCTGTGCATGACTCATTCTGCTCAATAAGCTCCAAAGTAAGCAGATTTGTCCATCTTCTCCCCCCTCATCCTAAGAAGGCTATTGTGATTCATGGACGAGACCCTTCAGAGCAAATATTCTGTGGGCATTTCATGTATAAACACGTCTGACTTTTTTCTTTCTTTTTTTTTATCACCAAGAGGTTGAAAATCGAAAAAAGAGAATAAAAGCCTCGTAACACTCCGATTCAGTTTGTAACAACCAAAAAATGTTGATGTGCTGCTCTGTGCCTTTTTTTGGTCAAGTTAATGCCAAGTGTGATAAATAGATTATTCTTCAGATGGTGGCCTCAAACGAGCTTCCTCTCAGTGCTTAAGGCAGACTTGTCATTCTAGCTAATTTGGCTGCCAAAAGTCCGACTTGTGATGAAAGGAGTCAGCCTCCGAGCATTTAGATGGAAATAAACAAACTCATAGTCAGCATTAACAAATGCATATTTTTTTAACTGGATGTGAAATCCTCCTTTTCTGAGTGCCATTGTCAGGATTAAGGGTCAAAAAATGCAATCTTGGCTGAATTAAGCAAAGGCAACCCCGGAGTCAAACGCAAAAGGAGGCATTAGCATCCTCGCATTTGCATAACTGTCCTATATATAAATCAAGTGTTGCGGAGAGTGTTTGCAGTGACTAACACTCACATACACACACTCTTGTGGAGGCGAATTTAGGACGAGTGGCTCGCCGTGGATGCGCTTTACTGTAATTATCCAGCGGCGATGTGGCAGATGGAGAGCGCAAAGATTTCCCGGACTTTAGTCATCCGTCTCTCATCAGCTGCCGAGCTCCTAAATTATCGGAGCAACTCATTAGGAATGTTGACAAAACAATATAACACGGCTGGCACCGCTCAGCAAAAAAGTGCCTCACTAAGCAATGCAAACAACAGCTTCAATTATGTTTTTTTTTCTTCTTCTTCTTCTCCAATCCCCCTCTTCCACACTCTTCTGTCACCAGGCCATTTATTGCTTCAGATGATGTACAGTATGCTGCACTGGGGCATGCATATGGAAGGAACTTGAGTACTTTAGATTAAAATTGATTTTTCTCTCCTTGGATGTGGAAAAAGTCAAAAATTGTTACTTTATGAAACAGATTTATTCTGTTGACATTGAAGTTTATTAGACAAGTAATTAAAGAAAGCTTGCCCAAGACTAGGTGACAAGTATCTCTCTGTCACTGTGCCCTCTATTGTATATCAGCTCTCTAATGATGATATACTGTCCAGTGCCTCTTGTTTTGTTCTGAATACAAGAAAGGGATCATATTTCCCGCTTGGTTCATCAGAAGTATTTTAGTCTTGGTCATTTATGCCAATTACCAGAGAGATCCAATTTGAGGTTAAAACAGAAATCAACATAATGTCAATTAACACACGCAATGCATCGCATGGTACAATATGTTTATGAGTGAGAGCTGAGGAGGACAACACTTGGTGGCAGTAGCACCCCCTGGCCAGACGGAGTCCTGTGATTAATGAGTTATCCCGTCCACAAGGCGTTGGGCAGGCAAGAGGCCACGCAACTGTGTGTCACTCAGGTCTGACATCTTCTCCCAGCCCAGCTGTCATCCCATCGCAGTTGGGGTGGGGAGACGGGAGTAATCCAGATGTTTCAAGGTTTCCTGACTCAAATCACCATCCTGACATTGTGCTTGTGACACATCCGGCTACATAATAACCTTCCTAAAAAGTTTAGAGTAGATCTCGGGGCAAAAACACTGTGTGAAACTTTCACTGCAAATGAGTTGGGATTTTGATTTTGTGACTGAAGCAATGTTGCAACATTGGCTGTGGTTTAGTAGTTGATGTCCGCACTTTGGCGTTGTTGAGCATTTCTGTAATTGTACCGCCGTATAGCTCCTCTTCTGTCTGTGAAGAGTTGGATATTGTACTGCTACCTAAGGAAAGACATAGTAATTTAGTAACTTTTGGGACACTTTAAACCATTATGTTATTAAATGAAAATGTAAATGGCATTGACACATTTTCTAATGACACATCACCACGAAAAACAAACAAACAAATAACAGGTCGAATAAAAGTACTTGTGAATAGAAAAGAAAAAACAAAGAAAGTATATTAAAGGCAATAGTTACTCCATCAATTTCTACATCCAAGAAAACCCAGATAAACACAGATGTACTGAGGTGGTGGAGCTTTCTATGAAAAACAAAAAGAATACAATGGTCCCTTCAGAGTCTCTGTTGTGGAAGAAAATACCCAGCCAAATACAGAAACATTTTCTTGTAGACTACGTTTTATTTTAAATAAATACAAGGAGTACACACAGTCAGGTTTACCTCTCTTTTTGTCTATGTCAAAAGAATCACAACTTTGCAATGGTTCTGTCATTATGTAATTTAAGCATAAGTCATAAATCCAGATTTATAAGATCGAGTTGCTATATTCAACACAATACCAATAATGACATAAGAAGAGGTTCATTGCTAATTATCACAGGTAGCCACAGTTCAGCTTTTTATTGCGTTGTCAGCATAAAGTTCAGAGCAAAGTTGAAATGATCCTATTAAAAGTGATACTGTTTACATGTTTTGAAAAGCACAGACACTGGTGCATATGATTGATTAGAGTTGTTTTCCTACCCGGTTCTGTTGGCGTAGCACAAAGAAAGATGTAATTTCAGCTTTCTTCTCATAAAGGCCGAGGATCTTACATTAAGCAATTGGACCTTAGCTGAAAATAGGACCTGTGGGTAGCAAGTATCAATAGCCTTTGATAAAAGTTCAGCAAGCAAAGCTGATATATTGTTGCTGTCTCCATAGGGAGGATGATTTATAAAACTTGTCTTTAGCTACTTTTTGTGCACGTATATTTGAGATTTTACATCCACACCACCATTTCCTGGCAGTTACTGTATGTTGATGCCATTTTTTATAATCTCCGCTTTCCCTTATTTCCCACAAATAAAGAAGGGGAGAAAAGTCGTAATGGAATTCAGCCAAGGCATTGGATTATAAATGAGGTCTGTGCTAGGCTTCATAATGTTATTTAGATTCCTGTGTACAGAGACCCGTGTTCCAACTCCCATCAGCACTGCAACAGAATCAAATGTGAATATAAGCTGATATAGGGAAATTGGTTTGTAATGTGCTGATGCTTTAGAGACTCTGTGCAGAGGCAAAAAGAGAAAGACAGCAGTTCCTTGGCACACGCATAGGGATGTTTTAATTACTTGAATTGAACTGATCACCCTCTCTCCTGACCCAGAATGAAATAAATTTGTAAGATTTACGCTGTGGTACATCTTGTGAGACGGTATTGCATACATGCCTCCTGAAGAATTTGCTCATAAATCTTTATTATTTGAAACTTCTATTTATTTTATGTGGCATTTACTAACTGGAGAAACTGTTCTTTGGCGCCATGAGCGTGATAAATCTCTGACAGAAAAAAGAGCGATTAGAAAAGATAGAAAGTGAGTAATGTGTGTATTCAGTCTGTTTATAGATGAAGGACCTGCTTACATGTCCTGCTGCATATTTTAGTTTTACAATGTTACATAATGAATGCGTGCACACCAAAATGGCTAAAATACTGGATCATTACCCACCCTCCTAAGATTTTGATGTAGAAAATTTACCTGCACTTTGATCTGCTGCTGCTTTCGGAATTATTTCAGTTGTATTTTTTCCCCCCCATTTTTCTCATACACATTAGCTACCAGTGGTAGCAAACAGTTTTTGTATATAGTGGACCCCTAGTGTCCACTATATATAAAAAAAATATATGCATGTTTTATATATAGTGGACCCCTAGTGTCCACTATATATAAAAAAAATATATGCATGTTTTATATATAGTGGACCCCTAGTGTCCACTATTTTTCATATATAGTGGACACCAGATTTTAGCTATTCCCTGTGAATAGCTGAAATACTAAAAAAGCTTATAACGTTTTATTTTAACAGTTTAAACATCAAATATGCCTTTATTTGGGTTAATACACACAACTGGGGTCATCCTAGCACTACCACATAAGCTAACATTTACAGTATTACTTGTCTCTGCTCTTGGGGGTACAGCCAATCAGTGCCATGGAAAATTTATGGCATTCCTGGATTGGGTGAAGTGGAAACACCAGCAAAATGCTGTCAAGTATCATTGCGACTAAGTATATCTAGGAAGATAGACTTGGTCTTCCCTGATAGACATAAGAGCATTATTGTCCTGTAGTTGGAACTCACTCTGCCTCCTCAGTTTGTCGGTCTTGATGAGCTGCTCCCGATACCCTCACAATATCACAGAGTCCTGTCAACAGACACAGCCCCACAATATCCAGAAATTAGAGGAACCATTTTTTTAAAGCAATTTTTAGTATGGTTGTCTTCTTAAAACCCAAGAGTGTTCAAGTTTTGTCTTTTTGTCTCAGACCATCACCCTCAGATGAAAGTAAAACTACAAATAATGGATATCAACAGATACTGTTTTAATGCATATTTAAGGTTGGTCACTCCTTGTTGAGGACTAAACAAATGCATTGAAGATTTGACTTTATAATCCCATCTGAATACAGTATAAATAATAACTCTGAAAGCCAGGCTTGGTTAGCTCATTTCAGCTGCATTTTGAAGTTGATAAACATCAGTGAAAGTCTGTTAACCTTTTCTATAAGTTTTTTTCTTTTGATATTTTGCATATTTCATTTGTTCAATTAAATTTGGGTCAGAATATGGCTCAGAATATGAGTGTGTCTTTTAAGTCTCAAAATATTTCTTAGCTCTTGTAAAGCTGTATTTTGGATTAATAGGTTGTTCCTTATAAACATGATGAATGCATGATGAATACAACAAGTTTTTTTTCTTCTCAGAGTTCTACAAAATTGAGAAAGTCTTTCATCATCAGAGTCATAACTTTAGCCCCTTGCCAGCAATGCTCTGTTTATGTAATCCACTTGAAGACACTAAGAGCATGTAAGCAGAGGGGAAGCACTGTGACATGTCTGGAGCTGTTGTGCAGAGATGCAAGACATGACAGTTTTTCCACTTTACTTGCTGCGAGGTTAACTTTGGAAATCTTGGGTAAAAACAAACATCTCCTGTTTTGACAGCCAGAGCTTGTGTATACCTCAGTGGCTGTTCCTAAGAAAAACCTACAGTTCCAACCCAGTTCACATTCTCTGCTGCTACACATATGAAGTGAATAGGCTTGATGTCTAATCCATCCATTAAACGTAATTGAGACTGAAACGCTGCATTAGAGTCGGTCTGTAGGATTGAGCTCCGAGACAGAAATTGCGAGGATTAGAAAAATCTCCAATAAACGTATATGCTCATTTTTTATTTTTTTCTGAAGCAGAAAATACAGTAGAAAGCCCCTCAGCAGAGCGTCTAAAATTACCTTGTCAATCGAACACCAGCTACAGACTAGTTTTCAGCCCGTCTCACTGGCGCATTAAGGAAAAAGGGATGTAAGAGGGTCAAAAACAAGCTTTGTTTTGATGCCTGTCTGGGGCATATGTCCTATGGAGAGTTTTTAATGAGAAAAGGCTTTGACGCCTGATTTAGAATCACAGTGACAGCCAGTCAGAGGGTGAAAGCCTCACCCCCTTGGCCCCCAGCTTCGCAAACACCAAAAAACTGCACAACCATCATTTGTTGTCAGGATGCAGACAACTTGCCATCCAAAATAGCAGCAGAGAAATTGCAAAGTCAAAGGCGCTCCCATTTTTTCTTTTCTGTTCATCAGCTTTCTGTCAATGTTGTGCTTAAGACTTATAATAACAAGCTTGGCAAATGGAAGTGTAAATCTCTATTTGCTCTCAGGCTTTGAGAGGAAATATTTTGAGAAAAACGGCATCAGCCGTCTCAGCGTTCACTGTGGCGAAATGGATTAAATCAACACCAGGGAGAAACGGTGCTTAAAATTTTGAGGCAAGTGACTAGATGATGACTGATATCAGGAGTCTGATCTCCGAGTATCTGCTGTAGATAGACAGTTACATGCATCAGGAAGCAGGAGAAGTGGCCCAAGCACATACTTAGAATAAGAGCGGACAAATCTTAACTTTTATGTTTTAGGCGAAGCTGAGAAAGTACGGACAAATTCAGATCTCCAGTAGCAGTTGCAAATGAGTCAAGTGAATTTAAACCAATCATGCTCTTTGCTTGCGGGGATTCGAATAATCATCAGCCCAAATATGATCTCATCAGACAGGGTCGTAAGTGAGGGGAAGTGGAAGGACCTCCCATATTTACCCAGAAGCCGTGTGTGTGGACATGTGTGCGTGTGTGTGTGTGTGTGTATCTGATTCCATATTTCAGCCACCAGAAGCAGGTTTTCGGGAATTTTATTTCATGCATTGAAGCAAAAGCTTGACCTTAATCAGTCCGGTCAAGCCTGTGGCTTCCATCACTGTCTGTGATTCTTGAAATTTTTCCTCTTTGAAAGTGGATATTGGTTAAAAAAAAAAAAAACTGTATTAGGACAAGCTCTTGCACACTATTTGCAGAACTGAAAGTAACATAAAGGGATCTCCCTTTCTATTTAGCAGAAAACATGCCACCCTGTTAGACGATCGGGTTCCCCAATGATCATAATTACAGGCCTAAAGTCCCTCTGGTCTGGCAACATTTGCACACACCCGTACACGCATGCATACCTTTCCTGAATGAATACACCAATGGTAATTATAACGTGGAAGCGTGTCTTAGTGGAGCTGTCAGAACTGTAATTGCTAGAGGGACGGTGGGCTATCGAGAAGTGAATCATGCTACAAGTGCAACACTGCTAGTCGTGTGTAGCTTTGATTAGAAGGAACGTGTGAAGAGATGGGGGGTTATCATCCAAACCTTTTATCCTCTGTAAATACCTGGGCAGTGATGCATCCAGCTCATCCCTCCACAGATTCTGTCACATTCCATTCGAGATTTTGACTGGGCCACTTGGAAACGATTAATTTTTCTTCCAGCAGTGAAATTAAATTACAGGAACAAATTGGTCAAGTTAAAAGACTGCTTTAAAACTATATGTGGCAGGATTAGGGCTGTTGTAAACAAATATTTTAGTAATTGAGTAATCTTTCAATTATTCTTGTGATTAATTGGGTAATCGGATAAAAAACATTTGAAAATAAAATATTGGTAAATCTGGCATAACACCGGTGTCAATATCGGATATCAATATCAGTCCAATTTTTCATTTTTGAGCGTCCCTAACAGTTACTTTTTTGTAGTTTAGAAAACTAACCTGTTACAATAATAGCTCACTTTCTAAGTTAACCTGAAGAAAAGTTATACAAAGATCGGAAATTCTTTCCAATTTAATAATAAAGAGGCAGGCTCACAAATACGCTTATAAAAAAATGTCTATACTCCAGCTTTTAGTTTATGTATTCATCTTCAGTCAGTTTAATAGATGAATTCTCACCTTGCCCCATATCTGTCAAGCTTTGGGTTTGAGAATACGGGAAATGTCGCCTGGAGTTGGGGAGTTTGGATGGTGGGGGCAGGCGCACGAATGAACGTAAGATGGGGATGGAGAGGAGGATATAGACCAGGGGACAGATGAATGTAAATCCCAGAACTGGTAAACAAGAGGACGGAAGTAAGAACGGAGGGGAGCAATACGGGATATTTACGGCACCTTTGTTCGTTACACTCAGAAACTCAACTACCAGCCATGTACCGTCACGATGATTTTCGCCACCCATTTGTTCAACGGATGATATTAAATTTATTGTGCCATTTGTCCGTAAAGTTACACTTACACTGTAAGCATCAACTACTGAGCTGCCTGCTGTGTTCAGTCTATCTGCTTACCAGTATAAATACTCCTGCAGCGCTTTTCCCGCCGTTCGCTTTTAACCAGCAGCTCCCAGAGGAGAAAGGCTGCCGTACTCCAGGCATTGCGCCAGTCATTTTAAGGATGCTTATTGGTCCCTCAAAAACGAGGAAAAGCCAGGCATTAACATCAATCAATAAAATCCCCACTGGTCGAACTTAAAAATTGGACATTATGCTGCTAAAACCTAGCATTCATCAACAACTGAGAGGCAGAAGTCAGAGCTCCGCGCAATGCAAATAATGTTTCGGCCGGAACACGGTGCGCTAAATAATAAAACATAAATTAACGAAGCTACGAGGCAGGTAAATTTTTCTCGAAGAATTGTAATAATCAATGTACTCGAATCATTCGAGGAATCATTTCAGCCTTAGGCAGGTTTATGAATAAATGTTGTGTGATTTTCTTCTGAAAACATAACTGCTTATTTAGGGTATTTTTCTTTTCAATTTATAATAATAAATTAATAAAATACATATTTTTGTTTGTTTTCACGATGCAAACCACTTAAGCTGCCATGTTGCAGAAATGTGCTCGACAAATAAACTTGATTGACTGATTGATTATTATTATTATTATTAAAAGACCGACTTTGCTTGTTTGGAATAACAGGCGCCCTAAAGAAATTAGGACTGGTGGTGTCACTAATGATCCTTGTACAGTGGGTTTAAATTGTCCAAAAAAGCACCACATATATCCATTGTATTGTTGCCACACAAGATCCACAAGACTTGTGTGGCAAGTGTGTCTTTGTTTATGTGTGTTCTGTCTATTACTCTGGGGTATCAACATTGAAACACCTGCCTTTTCATCCAGGCACAATAATAATAGCTCAAACTTTCTGTACTAGAGTTAGTAACTTTTTATGGGGCACACTTGACTTCGACGAGGAATATGATGCCGTATTAATATCGCGGCATTTGACGCTATGAGGTCTTATTGCAAACCAACTAAATACTCCTGTCCCTTACTATTTCTTACCCTCCCTCTTCATCTTCAATCATTTTTTTCATCCTTCTGTTTTTACCATTTATTCTGTCCAATAAATGAATGAAAAGAATGTTTATTGTGGCAGCCTTTTTAACTTAAAGGGATGTTATAGCACCGGCTTGACAAATGCAACATCCATACCTGTATCACATTAAACATGGGAAACAAAAACCCTTTCTCTCATCTCGTTTGATGAAATTGCCAGGGGTAAATGTGTGGTCTGCTGTGCTCGAACAGCTTTGCCATCATGAATTGCCTGTTTCTGTGCCGGAGGCTTTGGAAGAGGGGAAGGCGTGGGGAAAAAGAGGGGAGAAAAGGTTTGAACTCAAGCCAAAAATTGGATTTGAGTTTCTAAGAAATTCCCATATGTGTGTGCATAAGGGAGAAGGAGGACAGCAGAGGATGAGAGAGAAGTGGAAAAAAAAAAACACCCATCCATCCATTTTCTAACATCCTTGTCCCCAGTGAGGTCGGGAAGGGTGCTGGCGCCTATCTCCAGCTAACGTTCCGGGCAAGAGGCAGGGTACACTCTGGACAGGTCGCCAGTCTGTCACAGGAAAAACAACAACAACAAAAAAACAGCAGAAAACTGTATATGCAGGGTGTGAGAAATGAAATCATGACTTTTAAATGAGTAACAAGCTTCTTCTTACAGAAATAGCTGGGGAAAATTACAACTCATAATGCCATCTGGAAATCAATGGGGACTATAAAGGTAATCATAACAGTACAGTGTGAGTGAGCTGGTGCCCAAATTGCCACTCTGTTTGCTACTTTTTTTTCCCCTCTCGGCAGATAATTGCGCTGGACAACATGAATCAGCTCTATTCATGCCGAAACACTTAGCATACATCTCTATGAGCCATAAAGCTAATTGCATTTAAAAAAAAAAAAAAAATAGTTACAGCACCACACCACCAAATATTGATTGAATGCTAAACATGCAATCTGGCAGTGCACGCATGTAAGCAAACGGCTAATTTGATTTCAGTCAACATAGCTGTGGAATAAACCTCTCCTGTCACAACGCAGTTTGAATTGAGATATAAAACTCAGTCCACTGTTAGCTTTAAGCCCATCCGAATATCTCAATTGTGCCCTTTTTATTTGGAAAATGAACCTAATTGAAAGTGGCATGCAATTGGCCAGCGGTAACCCAGCGTGAAATTTGTCTTCAGTTACTCCGTCAGTGGCAAGCGCCAACTTTGCAGCATTATCTTTAGATTGGACATTTTGTAATTGGTTATGATTATTATGGTATGGAGTGGCTGCTTACCAACACTGAAATATCACAGTGACTGCAGATGGGTGGATTTTACAATGTGAAATCAAAGGGTTTAATAAACTGTCTAATTGAATGATTGTAACATACATGTTTTGATTAAAAATGCATGGATTCAGTTATTAAGTTCTTAACATTCCTCTTCTATGAAAGAAATCAGACATTTATATCTACCCCATCACCTGCTATTATTGTAGCCTCTGAAGAAAGAAGTTCATCTGATTTTCAGTTGGTTTCATTCTTCACTAACTACAACAGACCTCTTTAAAGTCAAGCTGGAATTGACAATCTATATCTTGCCACTATGTGCTTATAGTCCAAAACTGTAAAAATGTTCAAATGGTCAAAAGCCTTCTGAAGTGTTTGCGTAGACTAAACTGTGGCAACAATGTTGTTTGTGTTTGGGCAGCCTGGGACTGAAACTAATATTTGAAAGCAGCTTGCTTTTAAAAAATTTAAATTGTCCAAAAAAGCAATTTTACATCAAAAACGGATCTCGTTTGCACGCGTGCTACTTCCCGCTGTGTGTTTGGAATTTCATCAGAGATAACTTTGTTGTTTACTCCAGCAGCAACGGTCTATATCTGCTGCGTGCCAACTTATTACTGGAGACACTTGTAGCGGCTCTCTACAAACATCATATTGTCACACATGGACGCCGGTGTTTGTGAGCGCCGCAATGCATGGGCACGCGGCTGAAGCGGGGCCTTGTAGAATCGCAGCTGCCACCAGCAACCAGCCTCCTGCCATGCAGAAAAGGGATTCTGTTTATGGTTGGCGATTAAGAGGTGCCTTGCTGTCACGGAAACCTAGCCATCTCTGATTGCTTTCTTGAAATGTTCCGTTTTTGCATGTTGTTGTTTTGAACAGATGTGTCGTTTGGAGCAGATAAGAGCTACCAGTGTGATTTGTACATGCACTATAGCCCTCTGTTTAATGTTCTCCCAGGATCACTACTCAGCTAATGCTATTGTTTCTATGGTTACAAGACCGTGCAGAAATATTAAGACAACTTACTATTTTTCTCATTGTGTTGCAACAAACCTTTCTGTGTTTTATTTGGTTTGTTTGTGATTGGCCAGTAAAAAACAGTACAGAATTGTACAGTGGAGGGAAAATGACATTTTTTTATTTGTTCAAACAATTGAAAAAATGGCTAAACATCTGTAATCCTGAATCAATACATTGTAGATTGATCTTTTATAATGGTGTCAGTTTTCCACCACACACAGCATTTTGCATATTGGACAAAGTTAATATTTGGTCTTATCTGTCTACATTACCTTGTTCCAAATATTTCCACATTCCTTGTAGCAAACTGCAATCAGGACTTCTCGAGGCAATTTTCAGCAATTTCCCGTTGACAGTTGAACAGACAGACTCTGTAAACTAACTAAGCCACTTCTGAAGTCACTTGGTTGCCCTAGAATTTGTATCAGATTAAAGATTTACATCCAGGCCAGACTTTTCAGATTTTCTTTTTCAAAACAAAAAAGCAAGCCTTTTGTATTGCTTTACTGCACGTTATTGAGTGCTAAAGTTAAAGAGGCTGTAAGTTGTCAAAATGTAAAAAAGTGAATATTTTTCCAAGGCTCCATATGATGCGGCACACTTTGGTTCCTGCCGTTACAACCATGTCTGAGTTGGAGCCTTTGAAATGGAAACTCGATGTGCTGACTTTGTTCCGTACTTCATAGAAGGCGACTTTTTGTTCAATGTTGGGGCTTTGTTCTTTTTTTAATGATAATCAAGTGATACACAACACGACTCCTCTGTGATTTCCCTCACACAGAACTACAGCAAATAATCTAATGCGCAGACCCTAATGGCGCTATAAATATAACGCATTCAACAAAGCTGGGCCACGGTGTAATCGGCACATGAGGGATTCATCGGTTGCTTGACTGATGGATCATACTGGAAGGTAAACAGGACCAGAAATGATAGTCTGGTGTGCAGTTTCCCCTCCTCTGAAAGTGCCGTGCACGCCACTCTTCATTTCCTTTTCCTGCGCTCAGCTACCAGGGGGCAACAGGCAGCGTTCAATCATCATGGGGCGGCAATAGCTGTAAATTATATTCTCACGTTGAAAATGCACAATCAAAAGCAGTTTTTTATTCATAATCTTCTCTTCTGAGCTCCTTTTGCTTAATGCATACATATTTAGATTTCTTGATAGGATGGGAATAGGAGGAGGCAGTGCTGGAATTTATTGATTGCTCTCCAGCCCTCCAGTTCTCTTTACTTTTCTGTGTTATAAATCATTTTCATTTTCCAAAATATTTCTTTTCACCCTCCATTTCTTGTGCTCTCTGGTTTTATAGACCTGTGTTGCTTTGCATCTTCCACATTTGATTAGACTGTGTGTGTATGTGCGCACTTCTGAGGCCTGCTGTGTTTGGAATCATCTTTTTATAGCAGTTGTAGCTTCACCACAGTTCACCTGCTCGGATCAGGAAAATGTTATATTCATGAGGCTTTCCAGTATACAGGAGTCCTTTTTCGACAAATGGCCCTTGTAGCAATATTGGAATTCAGTTAGCGAAGGCTGCTGCGTGTGGACATGCGCTTTTGTCCTGCTGGGAGACATTAGGAGGGTTTTGTGTCTCCTCTTGGCCACAACAAACATTTTGCAATATGTCAGTGAGCGGGGATTTCTGTGTATTTGTGAAATTGAGTGCACTAACCGGGTCACAGCAGGCTGGTTTTATTTTATTTGTGTTTTTAAAGCCCTCCTTTTTTTTATGCATGCTGCTGCGCTGAGCATTTTTTTTTTCTAATGCAAACCATTGGAGATGTACATATTGTAAGGCTTTGCAGGTTTTCTATTTGAGCTGTCATTATGGTTGGTCACAGGAGTGCAACTGCATTTTTATTATTTCCTGTTCCTTTTTGCAAATTTGCTCTGAAGCTTACTAATGAGAGCTCAGTAATGAATGAAAATGGTTCTGATGCAGTTTTTTTTTTTCTTTTTTTTTTGGAGGGGCTGCTCTCATCTTACTAATAGATTGTTACATTTTTTTCTATCCACTAAGTTTTACCTGCTTATGCTTGATTGAATACTTACTCTGAACTCACACAGATACACTGTAAAACCAACCCACTAAAGGGACATTTTTACTAAGTAAAATGTGCATCTGTCTCTCTGTGGAGACAATGTGTAAGACATTTAATTTGATTTTAACAAGTGAAGAGAAAATTATGAGTATTTGGTTTTAATGCAAATGTCTTGTGTTTTAGAAGGATTACCAATTATAAAAACCTACAAATGATCTGAATCCTTAAAATGTATTAATTAGTATTAATAAGTCGATTAGGAAGTTAAGATGTTAAGTTGTGAGATTTAACTTACAACTCGACATGGATTTGAATAAAAGGAATCAAAAGTCAACTCAATCCTACCATCACAAAATGCAGTGGTGATTTTTCTGGACTGTAGATTTGAGAATCTTCATATATATATATATATATATATATATATATATATATATATATATATATATGGATAAAGTAAAGTTTAGATATTCATTTTTCTAAGCTGATATCTGAACATCAGCACACATCTACCTTAACTGAATGGGCTAATGTCTTGTCTTTCCGAAATTGTTCACATCATATTTTACCTTATAAAAACAGGAAGTGACTGGTTACCAATTAGGTTTCTGATGGACCTAAAAGTAACATAAAAATGAATAAATTCTTCAATTATAATGATTTAAAGGCATAGCTTGCAGTAGCACTAACTGTAACCCTTTTTTTGTATAACCGTTATTTCCAATTTAACCTCTGAATTAAATTGCTCAAATTATTTTCTTTACTTTTATTTTTGCTATGGGATATTATGATTATGTAATAGTGAGTTAATTCACCTGGTTGTGGACACAAAACAAATGTATAAATTGAAAGGATTCCAGAATTTCCCTCATGGGACTAACATGTTGGCATTTCCTCTTAGAGAAAGAATAATATCTTTGCTTCCCTGGGAAATAAATGCATGCACAGTAACAATAGGCTAGAAAAGGAAACCATTTCAGTCTTCCGAGCTTTATTGTTGAGCTGTTCTGCTTCAGACAATGAGTCAATATGTCTTTCCCAGCACGTGATTTCAAAGAGCATTAAATACAAATAAAATGGATTCAGGAAACTGAAGTGCTAGTTAGTAAGTAAGGATAAAGCTAAGAGAGGGAAAGATCAAGTTTACAGTTAAGTATTACACTGTCTTCATCACTGACCAGTTCATTCTTTCTCCTCTCCCTGGCGTCTCTTCTTCTGTTTTTTGCTTTCTCTCCTTCTTCCTCTTTTACCGTCTATTTCTATCCATTTTGGGCTTATACGTATTTTGGTGTTCTAGTCCTTTCTGATATTCTGGCCTTGACATGAGCCTGCCATTTATTCCTCACATTCAGGCATGTAAACTTGTCAGTCATTTCATTAGTTACACCTCATTTTTGACCTTTTTACCATCAGAATGTCTGTAATTATTTTTACCACATATTCAACACCGTTTTGGAATCACTTCCTCAAAGATTTTGGGAGTTTTGGATGACGCAGTTGCTGGACTCTTGTCAGCCGCACATTCTGAGATCTGGGGACTTTTGGGGCCACTGAGGTACAGTGAACTCACTGTCATGTTCAAGAATCCAGTTGGATATGATCTAAGCTTTGTAACATGTTGCATTATTCCATATGAAGTAGCCATCCCATCATGGGAACACTGTGGCCACAAAGGCATTGTCAGCAACAATACACAGGTAAGCTCTGCCATGCAAACAATGCTCATTTGGCACTAAAGGATTTAAAGTGAGCAAATACATGAAGAGTCTGAACCATTAATATGAGTTCAAAAAGAATCATTCTTTCAGGTTTTAGGCCAAAGTTTGTCTTTACCATGTGAATGTCAAAGTTAAAGTCAATACTTACTGGACCAGGAATTATCTTCTGTACTAACAATTACCATTCCACTCTGTCAAGTCAGTGTGCTAATTTTCCTCTGACATCAAGAAGGCATTTCTGTCCACACAGCTGCTGCTCACTAGATATTTTGTTGTCTGGAGAACATTCTCTGTAAGCTTGAGAAGTGGTTTTACATGGAAATCCCAATAGGACAGGAGTTGGTAAAATAGTGAAACCAGGAAATTTGGCACCACGAATCAAGAAGATGTCAATCAGAGCCTCTAAATCCATAGAGTTGTTGCAACGTGACTGAATACTAAGACTGTACATAAAAAAAGTACCTGCATATCTACTGATATCATGTCCTAAGTCTCTGACAGGCATTTTATTCTTTGATCTAGTGTGTAGTATGACCATTACCTGAAAGTCAAATTCTCGACTTCATTCTTCTTCCTTAGAAGATATTCAGAATCATATTTGTCTTGGGATATATATTCATTATTAAAGCTATGACTTCAGTTTGGCTCAAATACTGAATGCTGCAGTATCAGTTTCCAGGTGTCTCCACCTTGCTGGAGATATTTGCTCAGGTCAATATATCATGCCTCAAGAGATAGGTCGGAGCTTGGAGTTTTATCTCTGCAGTGTAGCTAAAAGCAGACTGTGGTGTAGGAAAAAAAAGTCCTCTGGTGCTGTCATTCAACAGTATCACACTGTGAACTTGGAAAAGGAAAAGTTAATGTGCCTCTCGGATGAACAAATTCACCAGCACTGGATAGGTGACCTGAGATTTGGCAGTTTTCTCCTCATTGTACAACACAAGGAATGTCATTACCGTCCCCGCGTCACCTCATTGAGCCATACTACACATTGAGGAACACATTGCTAATGTAATCACATGATGCAACTCTCTCTTATGGACCAAGCTTAATGTTGAGTGTCTGTCATTTGAGAGCTCACTGCCACAGTAAAAGGTTCCGGCTGGTTTCTAAAGGCACATGTTTATTGTTTCATGCATCAAAGCCATTATCCACCCTCTAACCCTGCACGGCTGCAAGTTCCCAGGGTCATTCCTCAATGTGAAACTGAACTGTATGACATGACCAAAATCGACTCCTCTCAAAATACTCCAGAGCTAATGGAAGTCGTTGTAAGCAGCATCAATATCTGGACCTCAGATGGTGGATAAAAACAGAGTCGGCACCTGCCAGAGAGGCTACTTTTGTCTTCATATCTCGTGGTTGATTTATGTTTAGGTGGTTGTCTGCTTCTAGAAGCCCATGTTTAGAAGTTAAGGTTGCTGTTTTGCTTGCTCATCGTTTTGGGCCTTGTAGTAATTTTAAAGAGATGAGCAATGCCAGATGTTTATCTTGTCTTTGTTGCAACAGTAAATGAAGTCTTTGTGGCAATTAGCGGTCACGTTTCCAAATGCTCTTTTACCTATAACAGTTAAGGTGAGAGGTCCCAGTAGGGAAATGCAAGGTTGCTGCAAGAGGAGCACATTGCTGATGCATGGCAATATTATTGCTTATGGAGCCCATCAGCTCTAATTATGTCTGCTTTGCTCCATTCTACTAGGAGTACTACTGAATATTAATGCTATGTAACTCTTTACAGCAACGTCACTTAATCAGTGCAATAACATCATTAACAGCGCCATGTTTCTGAATAGTGATTGATCCTGGGGTTTGGGAAACTTCAAGGTTAGCTGAATATACTCATTTGGGGATACCTCTTTGGTGTTTTATTGGATGAGAAGCGTGTGGGACTTGTAGTTTTGTAAGGTATGCAACTATCAGCCCAGATCTTCCTCAAGGTAGGTCAAAAATGTAATCAGTTCCTGCATGTTTCCCTCAATTTATCCACACACAGAGGAGGCAGCTTGCCATTATCATGCAGGAAAACATTTGTCGTCGCTTGATTACACTAATGGGAAAGCACACACAAATAAGAAATGTTGAATGTTATTGAAATTAGGCTTAATTGCTGATGGCATCTCAGGTTAATTTGTATTCCCTCAGTAGGAAATGAGTCTGTTTGTTTTTGTGAGCTGAGATGCATCTAAGTCCTAGTAGATAGATTGTACTGTACATTCCTAGCAAAGGGGGTTTGATACCAGCTGTGACACAGGGGATGGTTTTGTTTACACCTTGTGATACCAAGTGTGAGGAAATGTATTACTCCTGAATGGCTTTTTAATGTCACTATATGGTAATTTGGGACAAAAATGGACAATCCCATGGGAATAAGGCATTTTATAGGGGCTAAAGCCTTTTCTGTATTTGCTGTTTTTGTCTTGTCGACAAGTAACCTGCTGGTAAAAGTAAAACTAAAGATTTACATAACACATTTGCTGTTGTCAGCTACACATCTGTGATTCAAATTTCATTTCCCACAAAATCAAAAATTTTCTCTGTTAGGTTGAGATTTACCATTGGTCTACAGTAGCTAAGTTTATTTTCACCAAGGCATTTCAAAGTGCTTTGTACAATCAAATCATAATACAGTAACCAATTATGAAATAAGCAATAGACATTACAATTTGTCAAGTGGCATCATTGATATCAACATGCAGATATATATCAAACACATTGATAAATGCAGTTATGAGAGAATTGGTACAGTGTGATCATAAAGGAATGGACATGATCAATACTCAGGTAGGTGCTGACATGTAAACAGGGTTCAGTTTGTGCTAAGAGGAAAACCCTTGTCTAAACCAAACCCGTTTTGGGTTGGCAGCCGAGTAAGAGACTGGATTGAGCTGTTGGTGCAACCAGATGAGAAGCTGCTTTCCGGAGGGGAAAGTAAATTTAGGTCCATGCGAGCTAACCATGTCGGTCCTTGTGCTCCCAAGAAAGCAGTTTGGGTTCAGATGATCACCACAAAATGTAAAAGCTAGGAATTGACCCAAAGCTCTGATAGTTCTTTGAATATTATGAACATACACTTTTTGTTGGAATTATTTACGTTTTCATGTACACTTTTTATTTATTTATTTTTTTTAATGTTATTATTTTTGTTTTGGTTTTCTAAAAATCTAAAAAATGTAGGAGTTTAAAAAATGTATCTAATGTTCTGCAGTTGAGGCCCAATTGTCAGTCAGCAAGTTGTTGTCTAAACAATAAAATTGCTTCAATGTGGGATGCAGTAAGAGAATTTTACAGTTGGCTGAAGTAACAGAAGCTGGCAGAGTTTAAGACTTGTGTGTCACTAGTAATAATGTTGCTCTAAAAGCAGTCATTGAATTGTATTATTTTTTTAAGATTAAATGGTGCCGATGGGAAGAGATTGGGTCTTTGAAACCTGATTACCAACAATGATAAATGTATTTTCTCCTCATTTAGCTTTGTGCTTTAGTCCCTTAGACCAGCATGATGCTTGGTCATCAGGGCAAGCTCACAGGGGAAACTGGAGTTGGACGGAAGCATGTTTGGCTACTTTTACCAAGGGATTGTGATTTTAAAAGCACTTCAGTGCAGAGACATGCACCGTCCAGCTGAGGTTTGTCTGCGCTTAACCAGCAGAAGGAAACAGTCTTATCCAAGCAGCCTCTTTATCACTATCTGTGGAGCGTTTTTTTCTCTTCCTTTTAATTATTGATGTAAATGCATTTCATTGACTTGCCAAGTTTTCCATTAAAGGCCTTTAATAGTGACGAATAAAGAAAAACAAAGACTAGAGAAATGCAATTTACAGCCAGCACTGTATTGAGTGATAGAGATAGAATTTGTCTTTCGTGGTCTGAAGTTTCAATATTATTTAAAATGTTACTCTTAGGAATATTTTGTTCACTTATTGGAGGATTTGTGTTCCTGAACAATTTAAATGATGTTTTAGTTCCTTTTTTGTTTAATTCAGATTGGAAATTTGAATATTGGAAAAATATAAACTTGGTAATTAATGTTAAACATAAGATTTGTTAAATATTTATTGTCTAATAAATTATAGACCACTTTTTGCATATTTGGGGGGTTATAGGAACTTGTAAGAACAATGTAGAAAATCTAATAGCACACTGGAGCTGCAGTAATTAGTTTAGCAACTGATTAGTTGAACAGTCTTGTTAATCAGCACCCATTTTTGTTGGTTTGTTGTTAGTTATTTTTAATGAAGCCAGGAGGGAAAAAGGTTTGATTAACTGAGATGTTTTAGCCTGCCTCACTGATTCTTCATCTGACTGTGGTTTGTACAACAATACCCAAATCCTATCTTTGTTGTGGACTGATAGATCCATGCTGCTGTATGTGGAGTGTGATTAAAGAGTGTGAGTCTTCTCTCTCTTGCCCTATTGTCCACTTGTCTAGATTATAAAACAAGCAATACATAAAAAAATTATTCTCCGTTGTTTTGTGGTGCGTATGCTGCAGTATTACTTTTTGAAGGATGTTCTTATTATTGAGCTGAAGTACCAGCCAATACACTGCTGTTTCTAGAATACTTAAATTATTTTTTTATTAATGTATATTTTGTTTTTGAACTATTAAAATGACAGTGATAAGCATTTTCAGAAGGGATCTCAAGTATTTGTGGATTTCAGCTATTCTCAGGTCATTTTGGTCCCCAACTGCTGTCAATAGTGGAGGTCTACTGTACTTTCATTTGCTAACATGCTTACAAATACTATGAGCAAAGACACTAATATCTGCAAATTTGCTAAAGATTAATATTAGCTAATTCTATGGCATTAGGTAATGGCAACTTTTTAAGGGATCCAAGGACATTTTCAATCGTTGAAATTTATTTTCACACAATATTAATCTTGACGTTTTACACTTTTACCCAGCATTTAAATGACTGCTCTGTGGTATTTTCATACAACCAACTTTATTTATGATGTTTTTTGCTTGTCGAATATTTGTTTTTTGTTCAGTTCAGCGCCTTCAGCCTAACAACTCACCTGTTCAGCTGATGGCATTCAGATGCCACATTTCATGCGGTTGCTATTGAGTTTTGTACTTTATCGAACTGAAGTCAGTTGTAAGTTATAGTAGAGGGCTTGTAGTTTCTGTACATATTACATAACATTAGCAGTAGCAATATATAACAATAGGGCACTGTCTCATTGTGCTTGTGCTGCGGCCATGCTGTTGGCATTAGCTTCATGGTACCAGACAAGCACACATTGAGCTTTAAATTGTCTACAAATTCTGATTTCTTTTCTGGTGACTGGTTTTTCTGTTACTCTAACACTTTGGAGCATTTCCTGTATAAAACAGAGCAAACTATTAAATTCACTTATCTTATGTGGAATCTGTCAAATCCCATTCTCCAACAGCAAGATGGAAACCTACATATGCAATGTTAAATCACAGTGAGGTAACGATTATGTTTTTATGATGTCTATATTGTGACAGAAATTCATCAGCAGTTTATACAATACAGCAATCTACGAAATGTAGACAGGAAAAGGGTCTGAGCAGTCATGTGGAAGAGACGGCCAGGCTGAAATTTCACAGAATGGAAAGCTTTGTATCTGTGGCAATTATCCAAAGTGGAGCAGGTCAGGAAGATGATAATGACTTAAAGTTCTCATGCAGAACAGAGTCATAAATGTATGAATCAATGTGGCACAAGGAACATCTGTCTCCTATTACGAGATTGTAAAATGAATACAAAGTAAGTGTGGCACAGTCTTAATAGAACTGGATTCTCTGGAGCCAGGTGGAAGGGGTTAGAATGCCGAATATGTTAAGGTTGTTATTCATAACCTTTCTCTGATATATTTAAATTTTTATTTAAAATGCATCAATGTGTTTCCATTTTCCGTCAAAAGGAGCATAATGTGTAATCACTACATCATCATTTGTTCTTTTTAGGATGTTCAAACGAGTGCATTTTGTTTGCAGAAAAACATACTGACCCATTCCTTGGATGTGATAATGGAAATTCTGGCCTTTCCTGTTGAGCTTCCCGTCCTGTTGTAGACGAAAGTCTTCCTCCCCTCTGGGAAAAAAATCTAAAAAGTTATTTACACATTGCTACTGTGTATGTTCTCCCCTGTGGCTCTGTCTTCAAAGATTTCTGTCCCCCCACCAAATTGTATCACAATTTGGCCGATGAGGTCAGACAGAGCGGTATGTGGTCAGTGACTCCTTTTCCTCTTCTTTTAAAGAAACCCAGACTTCACTCAACTAAAGCCCCTCAGAGAGCGACCGAGACGTGAACTCAGAGTGAGGGTTTGGGATTTCGGGATCTGATTGTAATTTTCCAAACTTTGTGTTAGTGTAACAAAAGATAAATAAATAAACAGGGCAAGGCAGACAAACAGGCCTCAAAAATGTTATCTTTAGCTTCTTTACGATTTGAATACATCACACGTTAGCAGTAGTTACCTTATCCATTATGTATAGTTCTGTAATTTTAATTCTTTTGGCATCATGCATTTTTTAATTATTTAATTACTTTTTCTTGTTGATTTCTGATAACGTTTCAACTAGCACTGCTGACATTGCTACAGTACACTTTTACAGCATATAAAGAGAAAGTATTAACTATTTTAACTATTGTAGCTACTTTAGGTAAAACTGTATTTTATTAGCTAAAGTAGCTTCAACCTTCAACCAGTAGCTTTATAGACTCTAAAAAGAGGTGAAGTTGAAAGAAAAGTTATATTATTCTATGGAGTAAACACATGAATGTTACTGGTATATATATAAAAAAATCAGATAAATGTTAGATACTATTATTACATCAAGTTTTGTTTAATAATTTTTTCTGCAGAAGATAACTATGTTTTATTGTTTCGAAAGAGTGGGTCGAAGTATTGTCTTTATTTATGTTTGAAATGTTTGTGTAAATACTTTGACTCTGTTAGGTTGCAATCTTTTAACTTAAGATTAGTATCGTGAGAGAGCCTCCTTCTGGCTCATGCTTGACCAAATTTATAACAGTTTTACACAAGCTGCTGGTCTAACAATGGAGCCAACAGCTTCATAAATAAGAAAATGACGCCTTCTCAGCAAAACAAGAGGAGCAAGTGCTGAACTGACGTCTTTGTGTCCAGTGTTTAAATAAAAAAGTATGTTACAGTTTCACTTTTTGAGTTATTCCATTTTTTAAACTACAAAACTGAAATTTAAATAGTAGATAGAATTTCTAAATTCTAATCCCATCCGCCTTCTCTCAGAGTTTTCTTTAGTCCGGCTCATCCCATGTGCTACTGTCGGCTCTGGAATTAAAATTCTATCTATCGTAACTCTGTCTCATCAGTCAGACCTTATTCAGCCATGGAGAAGATCAGATTGTCATAACTGTGCTGTATCTCTACCACTGGCCGCCAATCAAGCAGAGGCTGTAAAAAAATGCATGAAATAGCACTATTCAGATGGAAAGCACACAAACCCACATGGTTATATCATCCCAGCAGGCTCCTCAAAACTCATCAGCCTGCAGTGCTTTATATTTCTGCCTTTAAAGACACTCATAGAAACAGCATTCCAGTAACAAGTCTGCCGTAAACTGGAGCTGGGATGCTGAATCTTCCACATTAAAAGTGGTTGTCATATCCTTCTGAACTAAACTGCATTCACAAGTGGTAATTCACAAAGGGACTACTTAAAGTACTGCTGCTTTCTGAGATGTTGGACAAGAACCTGAATGTTGGCAAGTTAAGGTCAAATACAAATTCCTCTATTGAGGGGTCATTGTGACCTTTCTCCTTATGTCTGACTTTGCTTCCTCGTTTTATGATGTATGTAGGCATCAGTGCATGTTCACATAAAACTACAGTCAATTTATACTCATTACTTATTCTAACATTCCTATGGAATAATGGGGGAAGACTGGACAAACGGAACAAAACTGCAGAGAGAGCCCAAGAGAAATCCCGATCATAAAACTTAATTGAAATAAAATATTTATATTCAATATGTACTTGAGATTACCTGTTTTTCTTTAGCTTATTATGTACTAAAGATCTAGCTGACTTGACACATGCAATTATTGTATCCAATAGGCTTTTGTCTGCCTCCTGCTTATTATGTTTTCATGCAGTGATTCACTGAAGAGAGGTGCCAACATGAACATATTTACTTTGTTTTGTTAGAACTCAAAAATTTCAGCACACTTCAATGTGCTTCCAGTTACTTTGTGCACTGACAAAATATACATAATGCTATTTTACAAACTTACTGTTTGCTATGAACAAAATTAAATTGAATCCGTAGTCTTTTAGGTGCCTAACAATACTTCATAAATATTAGTGAAACTAATGTTTATGATTAATGCTTTATAGTGTAACCGTTTAGTTCGAGGTGCCAACCTCTGCCCCGGTCAATATTTGGAGTTGGATTGGAACATCATTAATATTCATATATGAACAAAACATTTTAAGTGGACCTACACATTTCTGAAATATTAGATCTTTGCAGTTTGGCACTAAAGACTTCATAAAGGTTCTTCAGTATCAACATCTTTCTCAGTAAGTAATACGGAAGAAAAAACAAAGATTAAATGGTCAACACAGTTTATTCCTTTTTAGGAGTCGGCAGCACTACCTTAGCTATTTTGCAGTGATTTTGAATGGATTCTTCCCTCAGAAGAGGCAATGAGCCCTTTTTTGGTAACGCAGCAAGCAGAAAGTCATAAACTTTCACCGTTTTAACACTGGAGGTATAATACATTTCCAGACCAAAAGATTGAAATAAAATATGGAAAGTATTCTAATGTATTTGCAATTTTGAGCTATAAATGTTCCCTTGGGAATAGCTGTTGGCTTTGTAGATGACTACAACACATCAAGAAAATGCATCAATCTAAAACCGACACTTCAAAGAAAACTTCAAACGCTCTCAGTGATTCTATGCTAATTTTCAGAGACGGAGTTCGATTTTTATTTTTACACATTTGTTTCTCCTCTCCGTCAACTGTTGGCAACTTTGAAGTGGAGCACATGATTTTTGTTTGTATTTTATTTTTTCCATTTCGCTTCCCACTTGAAGAAAGGAGAAAGCAAATTGTGAATTATTTAGCCCACTTTTGCAACACCGTAGTGGAATTTGTGTAACACAAAATAAAAGACTGTGGTGTAAACTGGAGTACTCCTCTTAAGGAACTCATGAGTATTTGCTGAATAATGCATGGAGCCCCATAAGACGGGCAGACTCCGATATGCGAGATGAGGGACTTTAGATTACAGTGTGTGATATGACCTTTCCTTTCATGAAAAATTAAATGGCTCAAAATTCAGCCGATGCTGCTTTATTTAACGCAAATCTCCAATAAGAAGTTGTTGTTGAAACACAGTTTCAAACAGGAGCCATTAAAAGCTGAAGAATTCAATGAAACTGATTTATTTATCTCTAGATTCATGTGGCAGTGATTTGATTTTTTACAAATGTTTTTATTTCTACTTCTCCTGTTTAATAAGGATGCGTTACACAGCTGCGTTTGCGTTTGGCTTTTCCAGTGCGCTCTCTGCCTCTGCTGAGAACTTCTCCACAGATGTATAATAGAAAAAAAAAAAGGGAGTTGGCAAGTAAACAGTCTGCCAGTGCTTGCCTGTAGGTGCCAATCTGCCTTGTAGTTTGATGTTGGAAGCGAGTCTCCGATGCATCTGAATACTACATCTCTCCTCCGAATCCAAAATTCGCTCCACACACTGTATGCATCTATTTCAAAGCACACAACATGTTTAAAAAATTCAAACTTTCACAACTACTCTAGAAGCTCGGGCAGGTATGAAATCAGCGGCTATTTGATGTGGTTCAAAAAAAAAAAAAAAAAAAAGTTAGACCCTGCTCCCGTCGTCATTTTTTTCTTTGGCAAATGAGTCACAGATGAAAAATACCAAATTATACAGCAGGACCGTCAAGCTGTCACTTCGGTAATGAAGTTGGTGCAAACCATTTGTCTTATTTTGTCATGCTTTTTTCCCCATTAGTCATAGTGCTGTAACCATTAGCTCCTTGGAACCCCCCTCTGCCTCTTCCCCCTTCACCCAAGGACACTTTGGGCTCCCACTGCAAGTGGAGCTGAGGCCAACTGATCACTGTGGAGGATGGCATTATGGGATAGGAGGACTTAAGAATAAAGTAGACTAGAAGCACCTTTTGTCGGAATTGGTTACTTGATTGATTTTTTTCATCATCCAAGACTGTAATTCCATAGTTTTATGTCATTGGTGTCCAGCCTGGGTCCTCTCAGAAAACTTGAACTGCCACAAGCTGCCTTTCAGTTTATTAGACTCATATAGTTGTATCTAGACATACATGCTCACATTGTACTGTTCTTCATATACATTATATCAGTTCTTCAAAATTTTATTTATTTATGTGTAATACTTTAAAGGGGTTGAGTGGAACTGCTGAAAACAGCTCTCATTATCACAGCGGCATGACAAAAGTCGCGCCATTTTGTTTTTAACCATATATGTTCTACCCCTTCTTGTCACATCCCTCTGGCAATCTCTTTGACTCTCTTCTATTAATGTAAAACTTTACTTTCCTGGTTCAGGCAGCTAAAGCATTTTATATTTTGAACTCATGAGGATAAATGCAGTGGTTTAAAAATTTGCAAACCTTTATTTAGTAACAAAATAAAGACAAGATGACTCCTGAAGGTAATTCTTTGCGCTTAATTGTTTTATTTTGGGTTATCAGTGTAGTTTCCCACCAGACCTGTCAGATTGTTATTTCTTCATAATGTTAAAGCATGTTGCAGTTTCCCTTGCACTTCACACCAATTTGTGTTGGAGGATGACATAAAATTGGAAAGAATGCATTCAAGTCTGCGATTTTAATGTGACAACATATAAAAAGGTATTGTATGAAAGTTCTAGGTAATCAACTTTCCCTCTTAGGAATCTTCTTCCGGAGAATTAGAGGAAAGGGAGGTGTACTCCGGAGAAAAACAGCTTCAGGCAACCATGGAGAAACTAATAAGAAGCATCTATAGTATGATGTATAACGAAAGTACTAGAAGCTCAAAGAGGCTGAAATTGGAAGAGATGGAGACATGAGTTGAGATGAATGTATTGAGAATTGACCAATACAGGATTTACTGGAGTTATATCCACGGGCTAGAGTTTTGTTTGTCGTACAACAGAGTTATTACTCAGCCAAGTGTAGTAAACACTAACTGCTGTATGAACGCCGGAGGCAGGGCCACACAGAGGGCAGTAAAACTAAAGTGCTCTGTTGTCCTATAGCATGTTTTACTGTAAAGCATAACCATATGGAGGTATTGATGGTGCATAGATGACATTTTTAAGGCCCTTCTGAGAGTCTTGGCTCCAGGGAAGATCGTTTTTTTTTTTTTTTTTCTCCTCCACTCCTTTGTAAAGTTTAGTGTTATGGCTGACGATGATCAGTGCATGCTCAGGCTTTGCATTGAAGATTCATATAAAAACCATGACAGAAGGCAAAGATATTCCTAGATTATCCCTCAAGGCTAAAATTGGGACAGTAATCGTCACTTCTATAATGTAACTTTTCCAGGTGTGTTTTAACTGCAGGTGGGTGTGATTTAAATAAAGCCTAATGGTTCTGACTTAACTTCATCCTGAGGGCTGTATTTAGCCCATTTGTGCTGTTAGCTGCTGCTCCAGCAGATGCCCGAGGGCAAACATGAGGGACGCCACTAATTACCAAACAGCTGCCCAGCAGACCCTCACCCTGCCCTGGGGAAACATGGTCTCGCACTCCCATCGTCCTCCAAGGCCGGTCCTGAGACCTGGCACCGTCTCTGCCAACTCTGGTCTGTTTTCAACACAGGGAAGCTGGGATGAAATGGTGGATTTAAATACTCAACACATATATTTGAAGTTAGGTGTTTTCATAATTTCATTTGAACTGTATCTTTATCTATCTAACTGCAGCTGGTTAAAAATCAGTGTCTTACCCGCAGTGAACTGTGGTCAAAGAAATCTATTTCTGGAGAATGTGTGGGGATTTTCTTTACTGAAGAGACTCAAAATAATAAATACTCGAAATAGAAATAGGGCCATGAAAAAAGAAAGATTCAGTCACATAATACAACCTTCACCTTAAAAATATTTGTTTTAGGCTTATATTTTGTTGTAATTTTTTTCTTTTACAACTTAACACATTTGTTAATTTGATTTATTTACCAAATAAAGTCAAGTCACCTGGTTCTTTGGTTAGAAGGAGCCTTTCATTACAACTATCAGATGCTAGATTTATAGTTAATACATTTGCTCAACTTAAGCCTTTGAAAGCGTGACTACAACTCAGCCTTGAGGCATTGGTGAAATATTTTCCGTTTTACTAGCTGCATTTGGTGAAGAAGAATATATCTTATATTTGGTGAATTTAAACAAATCGGTAGAAAACTTGTTTGGTTTTACAGACTCTGCTGATTTTTATTATGAAACTGTATAGACTTTTTAGTTGTATTGTGTGTCACGTTTTGGTTGGCAAATTAAATAAATTGTAAATAAATTTTTCTCACTTTTGTGAAGGTTAGATTGGTTCATAAAATGTCCAGTATTTTCCAAATTCTGAATTGTGTCCTACGCACTGTCTGCCTTCAATAAGACATTGATTACTAGTGAGTACTTTGCAGAACCCCACATAAAAAAGGAGTTTTAGCTAACAGAAACCTAAGCTTAAAGTAAACAAATCTGCCACCCACTCTAATGGAAGACATGCTAATTTTCACAACAGATATGGAATTTTTAGTTTGTTGCCACAGGAGAATAATTTGATGCATTTAGTTGACTTTGTCCTTCACCCTTCACTGGGATGGGTAGGAAAGGTATTTATAAGAAAATTGAGGTCACCACTGAGAGGAGGGCTGGCTGCAGGCCCAAAGAATATAGAGTGCTGGAAAGGTTCAAGCACATTCATTTTGTTAGAATTGAGGGGCCAGCAAGCAGACTGCTCATCTTGCTGTTGGCATAAGCATGAAAAGAGAAGCTAAAGGTTGAAATTATGCACACAGGAAGCATTTGGCTCAGACGAGGAAAAAGTGCAGTGCAATAATTAAGCAGCACAATAAAAATGATTAGAACTGCTTTTGACATTCTCATTGCGAATAACTTGCATTTAATTGCAATCACAAATTTTAAATGCCAGTTTTATGATCCATAGCTATAAGCTGTTTAAAGTTCAACAGCTATACTCTTTAATCTCTTTCTAATTTCTGCTGTAGGACAGCAGTGAGATACAGATGCATAGAGAATGGGAGACAAAAGTATGAGAAAAACAAAGTATTCAAATCGGAGGAAGAGAAGGGAAGTGAAGAGGGAATGTCCTACATCCAGTAAGTGCTGGACGCTGGCTTTCTGGCCTGGAGGAGGACCCATGTGGTCCAGCTCGAGGCTAGTTAGCTATTCAGCCACAGCATCTGTTGCAGGCTAATGGATGTTATAACCTCATAAACGTCATGAAATTGGACATTATCCCTTAATTAAAAGAACAGAGATGCATTACAATGATTAGAGTGGCACTCCAGTGGACCTGCCACAAGCTCAAATAATGTTTCTAGAGGTCGCCTTGCTCGTGAGCAAGGTGCTGGCGTGGGAGGGAGGCCTTGTAATATTTTTAATGAGCCAATTGCTGTCACGAGTCACAAACTTTTTAGGGATGAATAATGACGCCTTTAAGTTTGGACTTCTCGTGAAAACTTTCTAAAAGGCACCATGACCTTCACCCCGGCGTCTCGGGCACTCCGAAAGTGGCTCCAGACCGTCATCTTTTATTTGCTTTTCACAAGTTCCTGATCTTAATTTGAGCATCTTTGCCATAATTACGCACACTGTGTTGCCCCAGCAGAAACAGCTGTGCTATAAACCGGGTATAAAAATGAAGCTTGATGCTTGTGCGCCACAACTCCTTGGTCATCATTGCCCAATAAACACTGACAGCCAATGAGTTTTGTTGCAGTCATGCCAAAGAGCCTAATGAAATCTGAACAAAAAAGAAAAATGGGCACATGCAGTCTCTTGCAAAAGTATTCATATTCTCTGCACTTTTTCAGATTTTCTTGTGCCACAACCACAGCCTTCGTAAAATGTTACATGAAGGACCGACATGAAGTAGTGTAAAATTGTGAAGTGACAGAAAACACTAATCACTATTTACTGTATGCCCCTCTGAGCAGATAGTTGGTAGAACTGTTATAATTAAAACTTTTTGGATGTTTCTCCAAGAAATCTAAAATCTCAAAATGCTTCGGCCAAACTTTACAAAATAGCTTGGACAGTCTAGCTGTAAATATTAATTTTCAAGTATCGGCCCAGATTTCTGATTACATTTTGGTTTGAACTCTGACTGGGTCATTCTAACATCAATTAATATTCATGTAATTCTGCTGCCATGGTTATCCGGTATTCAGCTTCCCACAGCACCACTTGGCTCCTTCTCTGGTCATGTCTCTACTTGCCTGAATTTAGGTGGCCGGTCATGTCTTGATATGTTTACAGTTGTACCATATATTTTCCATTTCTAGATGATGGATTGATAAATGCTCTGTGATATGTTCAAAATATAGTATAACCCTTCTTCAAGCTACTCCACAACTGTTTTCTTGACCTGCTAGCTGTGTTTCATGACCTTCATGATGTTGTTCATATTTCTGTTTAAAACTTTAATTGAACAGGTGTATCTCACTGAGACGAACTGGTCTAATTTTTGAGACCAGTTTATCTTAAAAAACTGGTCTTATGCACATCTGCATTATGTTTATCTGCATTAAACATAAAAATGCAGGTATGCATTTTAAATAAAAATTCTGACAGCCGTTGCATTCAGAGGTCATCTTATTAGTAAGTTAAGTCCACCTGAGTGTAATTATATCTCAGAATAAACTGTTTTAACATATTGTTATCTGTTTAAAATGCACAGATATACATTTTAGATATACGGGTACGCATTTTTATGTTTAAAATGCATATCTGTGCATTTTAAACAGATATGGAAAGCAACAATATGTTAAAACAGACCATAGACTGGTTTATTCTAAGATATAATTACACTCAGGTGGACTAAACTTACTAATAAGATGACCTCCAAAGGCAACCAGCTGTCAGAATTTTATTTAGGAGAAGCAGAGTATAGGATAAAATACTTAAAAAAGTATGATCCTTATTTGTGAAAGAAAATGAAAGCTGAGGAAACTTTTTAGTAGCTTTTGTTGGCCTATCTCTTACATCTCAAAGGGATTTTTTTAGTTTGTAGTTGTCAAAATGTGGAAATGCATGAAAGATATGAACATTTTTGATAAGCATTGCATAAAGCTACACTCTGTCTTTCACTCAAAGACAATTCTGGGCGCTACAGAAGAAATTCTTGGAGCAAGTCTCTGAGTGTGATATAAAGGTCAGAAGATGCTTGCACTCACATATCTGTCACTGCTTGTCAAATGACATGTGCATGAAAATGTCACATTGTCAGGGGAAGTTGTATTCGACACAGGTGTGTGCTGACCTCTCGGGTGCACCTCTATTGTCACATGATGTCAGATCCATTCAAAGCTGTCCCCGGTGTACTGCAAATGCCTTTCCCTATTATCTGCTTTTATGGGGGGGAACACATTGTGTCAGTAACCCTGTGTTATGCAAAATGAAGAGGAAAAAACAGCCCCTTTAATATATCACTGCATGAATTTGGTTGAACCAATTACATGCTAACATTCACAAGACGTGTCGCTGATATTGCTTACGCTATGTGAGAGCAATCTCAGTGCGACTCTTAGCTCGGCAGGAATCCATGCGAAAAGTAATTGTGCATTTCTCATTTATGTATTAGGCAGTCAGGCCCCTCTATGATCTATTTTCTTTCGAGACCGACACAATAATATAACACCGAACGCTGCTTGATAGGGAGTCTATTTTTGGTCAAAGCGCCTTCCCCTGAATGAGAATGAATGAAGGCGTGGTGCAGTGGTAATGTATCAACATAAAATATTGAAATAGCCCAACCAAGGGCAAACTCCATGTAATTGAAACTCTCTCTATGCTCAGAACAAGGAACCGGTGTCCCCATATCTGAGATTGGGCAGAAGGGCTTTCAGAAGGCATTTGTTTCAGGTTACTCTTCTTTTCTCCTCTGCACCCGAGTTAATTGCCTTTTTGTGGAAATGGTATCGCGAGTGTTGGATTTCGGTCACTGTGTTATTTATAACCTTTATTTTCGGACATTAAGGGTGCTTTTCCCCCCTTCGTTCTCTTCATTCGCACCAGCTAAGATGATTGATTGATTTGTTCTGTTTAACCTTGATAAGGGAGAAAATGGAAAAACAGATTGCGGTATCGACGCTCCCGCTCTGCACTGATGGCACCGAGTTTGCTCGGGTGACCCAGCCGTGAGTCAGCGGTGACTTCGAAGAAACAGAGGGCACTGATGTCCTGGGTCTCTATCAGTTTTCATTTATATGTTTAGGTTTATTGCTCTACTAGAAGGTGAACTTCCACGTCTGTTTTAAGTTTTTGGCACTCTGACTTGTATTCCTCCAGGATTTTCTTGTATTTATCTCAGTTTAATCTCTTTATCTACCTTGATTGGCTGTAGAAAAACATTCCAAAAATGCGATGCTGCCACCATCATGTGTAACTATGAGAACAGTGTGTCTAGTGCGATGTACAGCCATACTTTTCTGTCACTTTGCATGGAGGCCCAAAAGTTTACTTCTGGTCTCTCCATACCAGATACCTTCTGACTCATGTTCTATCCACAAACTAGGTGATCTCAAAAGGCAATTTTCTTCTACTAGATCATATATCGCATTGAGCTTTGTGGTTGCAACCTGACAAAATGTTTAAGTGTCCAAAGGATGCAAATACTTTCCCTAAGCTCTGTAATAACCAAAGGACTTTTGCATGTATTGGTGAGGTTTAGCCATACTTTTTCAGATGTCTTTGCCAGTCAAAAATACCATAATTAGAACTTCTTGTCATCTCTGGCAGTGTTTGTTCATTGTTACTATGTAATCATGCACTCCTCATGCAATGATGAAGAGGCACCTCTGCTTGTGCCTGTCCCATGCTTCTCTGATGGCTGCTTTGTCCTCTCCCAGCTTAGTGAAGAGGACCATTGGCTGGTCACCCCTCTCCACAGTCCCTGCATCTGGCAGCACCATTAATCTTCCGCAGCAGCTGTGCCCCTGTACCTGTTTCTCTTTGTGTAAGGGAGACGGAAAGTCATTTTTAGTCATTATCTTCCCCCTGGCATATGCTAATTCCACTTATCACACTTAACCTGCACTTTGATGTTGAAACCAGCCTGCTGCCTTGGACTCACTCAGACACCTGCTGACCAGCAACATGCACTGTGCTGCATGAAAGCAAAGCTGCTGAAGGAGCGACTGCTCGTTTTGACTGAACTTTCAATGGTCTTTCACCCTTTGCTATAGTAAATGATGCATGTGGATGAAAGCTTAACTGAGAAGAAGACGGGCTGAGTCCTCAAGAGGGCATCACGTCTTTAGAAATTAGAAAAAAAAAAATGCTGACAGGTGATGGGCTGAAAGATGATCAAAGCATAGGTGTTAGAATAGCGCTGGGGGCCTGAGTCATGCCTGAAAAGGCTTGAAGCTGAAGATCAAAAATTATTGTTGAAAAGAATTAATAACTTGCATGTTTAATGAATACTTTAGTTTAAAAGATGTATTGATGCTGCTGCTGCTTCATTTTTGAGCTAAAGCAAGCAAAGAGTCTGTAGAAACATTTAGGTAAAGTAATTATTTAACTAAGAGCTGTTGCAAAATGTAGGGGTTGATTGGGAAAATAAATTCTAAGGTTAGATTAGACTGTTCATAAACAACCAGTTGATCCGGCTACGTTTTCAGAAAGTGAGAAAGTGAACATCTAGAACAGAAGAGGAATGGACTATAACACTGGATCATAATAGCAGTGGCCATTTAAAGCCAAGACACTAATTCAGAGTAACACACTGTCATTGATGATGTTCAGAATATCAAAAACCTCTTGGCAACACCCCTGACATCCAGCCAATAGACCTTGGAGCACATCATCACTGCCTCTGTAGTCTAACTGCCAAACAGTACTTACCTGAGAGTTGTTCAACTTCAGAAGCTTTTCAAAACTCATGAAAAAGTCGTTTGGCAGTGGAAGTCTTTATTTTTTTGTGTTTTAAGCCTGATGTTACTTCTGTAATCCAGACATTTCCCCACACATCTATTCACTTGGCCTTTGTAACCGTTTGCAATAATGTCTTAAAGATTTAACATTTTATAAAACGCTTGCAGGAGATACATGACAATGAGTTTTAGAGGTTGCTTTAACATGCTCATTTTAGAAAAAAAGAGGATAATCTTCATTTTGGCCATTTAAAAGCTATAGCAAACATAAGGTAGTAACCTCAAGCCTACTCTACGAGAGTGGTTTTCCTTGTTCTATGCATTGCAGCTGCGCAAAAAAATCAAACAGATGTTCTTTGTACTTCTTTGAATTACTGTCCCCAGTCATGACACTTGGCATCTCTTTATATGTGAGTCAGTCAGACACATAAAATGTGTCTTGGACATTTTCTATTCAAAATCCGCCACACTATGACAGGGCACCTTTCTTGGCTATATCATATTTTAAAGTATCACCACTGCTGTAGAAACTACACATGTCAGTTTTTGGCATTTGTGCATCAAACCATCAAGCTGTGAAATCACCTGACCTGTCCACCTTTCAAGGTACTGCTATCACTACCTGGCATGGTGACTCAGAATGTGAGAGCCACTGGTCGACTTCAAACTCTCTTCACCACCAGAAAGCATAGTTTGAAATGTTTTATTAAAGAGAAGAATATAAAATTAAGCAACAAAGAAAGTAAAATTGAGTTATTTTGTGCATAAAAGCCGCTTAATTATGATGATTTCTGCTCTCTTGTTTTGTTCAATTATTTGGTTAGGTCTAACCAAAATGAATAAAAGCATTTTTCTTTTCAGATCTAGCCTAATTACCAGACCAAAATATTGAGAGATTTAAAAAGTGGTTGCTGTGTGATTGCACCCTTTTTTATAAAAAGGTCTGGGTAGAGAAATAAAGAAACATAAATCAGCAAAGATAAAAAAAGCAAAGTATAATAAAGATAAGGGAGTGTAACATCAGGAGAGCTGAAGAAGAGTGTACTGTGGCATTCAGTTTGTTCCCTGAAGTTGAGAGGAAGTGTCTGTGTCTCTAGAACTAAATGTCCAAAACGGCTGTTGCTTATATGAAATGTATTCAAAGTCTCAGGTGTTTTTGTTTGTACTTCTAATAGTTCTTAACACCTCCATCACTCTGTTGTGCATCAGTCATTTATCTTTGGCTTACAAAGATAAATGACTCAAAGTAAATAGCTTTTCCTTATTACCTTGCTATGTGCCTGATGCTATAGCTTATGTAAAATCATCTCCAACTCAAACAACCTGCTACTTTGGAGGCATGTTGAAAAATTTGTGGCATCAGGATTAGAACTTGGAGACGCTGCCTACAACACACGTAGCTACTTTTCTACCGAATTTACACAAGGGCTCTATATATGTCGTGTTTTTGACCTAACAATGATGCTAATTAGGCTATACTATACTTACACTCTGCCTCAATGAAGATTCAATAGCCTCTGAAGGTCAAATATTTTGTAGCTTCAGTTGCAGGGCAGTCCAATCCATTTTTAAAAAAATAATTAAGTTGGTAAATATTTAAATAAAGTGTTTAAAACTTACTAATTTTATATAGGCTATTGAACCTTCATCCTCAAATGGTCTGTCATTAAGATAGGACAGGACTTGAGATTTCGATACGTGTGCTTCATTTAAACGTTTAGACCTTCAGCACCGCAAAACATAAAAAATTATATGCAGCTTGTTTCTGTATTATGATTAATGAAATCTGAGTTGCAACTTTCCAGATAATTCAAACACAACATTAGCTAGACAAGACACCAGAAGTTCGCAGTATGTAAAATTTGTTACAGCTCACAAAGAAACGTTGGGTCTGAAATATTTTAAGCAACTTTAACCAGATTACTAGGCGTTCCTAATGTTAAATACAACAAAACACTAAAACTGGATGAGAAATAATTCTAAATTATAAAGGAGGGTCATCATCTCAGGAGAAAGATACCTTGAATTGTAGATTCTTTTTTCTTTAAGAAATAAAACAGATGTATTTTTTATGGTCTAAGGCTTTTCAGGACTTGAAGCTGTCTCCTTCCATGTATATATTATCCTAAAATATCTTGGAAATTATGTTCAGTATGAAAACCCAGATATCGGTGTTTTAAAACCATATCAGCGCATTCTGGTGAACGCCTGAAAGGTGGTAGACTGATTCTTTGTAGTATCAAATTCGACAGGCTGTAGCAGTTGGAGGATTAAAGTAGCCATTTTGTGGGACTGCTTCTTTGATATGAGCTCATCTTTCTCTGGGCAGACTGTGCGCATCAATGGCTAATTAACTGCTGACACGGAAGACTGAGGGATGGTGTTTCTGAAGTTTTACAAAGACTGCAAGACATTTGATGGCGTCTGGGATAAAAAAAATGATTAAAACTGGGATAAATGGTAGCTTGAATTATGCCTGCTCTTGATTTTGGCTCAGTCACAAATTACCGGTAGATATAGCTTAAAACTACATTATCTTTCAGAAAGGTGTAGACATAGATCTTCAATGTCTTCAAGCAGCTGCCATTCAGATCTTTGAAAACAAAATGAGTTACTGATTACCACAGATCTTCTGAACTTGTATGGGACAGCTTTTTTATGTCTTTACCTTATGAATAAACAGTAGCTCTGATATGTATATTAAATACACTGACTACTAATAATATGCATAATGTTCTTTTATCCTCATTTTATTTTTGACTAGTTATTGTATATTGATTTCATTTAACTTCATATCAAAATAGTCCAATTAGTATCTAGCTATATGTAGTTTTGTTTTATTAATCATAATCAGTGGGTCATTTAATGCCAATTAAATGGTTGTAATGAATTTTGGCTTTACAGCAGTCCTTTATCCTATAAACAAAGATGTGCTTCTATATCTTTCTTCTACCTTGTTAAGTAGTTTAACTCCATTTGATACAGTTTAGAATAATGAATATAGTGCTTTTCAGTAAATCTGGACTATTAAATTATATGCAAATAGATATTCAGAATACCTTTGTAATCTTACAATACAATATGTTTTGTTCATATCAGAGCTGGATGTTAATTGGAAGTGTTTTTAAAAAATAATTCCAAAGCTAGATATAAAAACAGCTGCATGCTATATCCTTTTAATCCACATATTTTCTGACTATTGTTGGTGATGCCATAGTCCCCAAACAGTTCAAACATGCATTCCATGTCTAAATACAATGTGGAAACATATACTGATTAACTCCATGTTTTTGTTCACTCTGGGCAAAGGAATTGTAGAACAGTAGTGTATTATGCACATCATCAGCTGTCTTTTCCATATGATCCAGTGTAGCATTGGTAATTACAATTTGACTAATCCTAAAAATCTTCAATGGTTTCCTTAATTTTCCATATAAACAGATGCAAAAAAAAAAAAAAAAAAAAAAAGTGTTAAAATGTTGAACTGAAGCTCCCGATTTGTTGAAATTGCTGGTGTTTGTGACCTTAAACATTGTCCCTTTGCATTTTCCATCAGTCTGGCTGACATTTATTTGTTCTCCTTTTCAGTTAAATGCTGGTTGCTATTGCTTAGTGTTCTTGGATCTGCAGACTCAGCAGTTGGTTTAGCAAGATAAGAGTTTTGCAATATTGATGACTCAGAATTAAAAGTCATGTTCCAAACAAGACAAAATGAATAATTTGTTTCGCTTACTCTACTGATCATGCATGACTCTGAAAGCTTTTAGTTAGACAGTACCTGAGGTTTAGGCCACAACTTTTTTTTACTGCTTCACACTTTACATTTAATCCATTCTTTTATTATTTATTTTATGGAGGCGTCATTATAGACAATACATCTCTTTGCTGACCTCTTGTTGTTGTCCAATGCCTGTTGCTCACTTTGGGAAAGTAGTGTCACCACAAAAGCTAACATCTGGGAGTCCAGAATACCTTTTGCAGAACAGTTCCACTGAACGCCCTCATGCTGTTGGAGCCAATCAGCAATTTTTCTTGTTGTCTGGTACACTTACACCAGATTGTCTGTCCTGATAAAGAACAAACGATACAGGGCCACATCCTCTCACTTCCTTATTGTGAACAGGCGAGGCATCTGATAAACAAAGCTCCGGTGACTGTCGTGATGAGGTCAGAAGGTTCATGCCAGGCACCTCTGGGAAGCCCAGCCATCTGGAGACTGGAGGTTTCAGAGCCATCGTGTTGTTCTGTCAGCTGATACTACCTGATAGTGTCTAATGAGAAAAACAACATGGTGCTGTCTCCATTCACTCTGCTCTCAGCCGTCCAACAAGCGTACAATCTGATCATGTCGTCTGACCAGTCTGATACGGATGGTCCCTCTGCTTAAGTGAGAGCTTTATCCATTATCAGATACCAGCATAGTACGCTCACACTACAGGTACTACCTTTTCCCCTGCAAGTGGTTCAGAATGAGGCATATATGCAAGCATTTCTCTGAAATATTGTGAGCAGGTTATTTGTACATCACCAAAACGTAATTTTAGAGCAACAGACATGTATGTTAATATTGAAATTGTGTGCTTGGTTGATTAGCTTTAAAGTGTTTCTCAAGTTGTGTGTTGGAGAAATATATTTCTGTCTTGAAAATTTGTTCTTTTAAGCAACACACTGTCAGTATTTCAATGGATATTATTAGTTTTGCCATGGACACTTTATTAGTTATTTTTCACAATAGTTACTTGAATTTCCTTTCATCACCAGAATATGGGACATACTGCCTCAAAATTGTACAGCACTGTAATATTAGCACATAAAATTTATGACTAAGAAGGTTAATGGATAAAAATTTGACCCGTTTGTCTTGGACAGTCCCTTGAGATAGTACTGATTGTGAATTGGTACCATTTAAAAAAAAACTTATTTGAAATTCTGTCTAACAGAGTTGTCTCAAAAGCTCAGCTCATGGCCAGAGTACAGACCTATTGGTATTTACTCAAGCTTTTTTTATAATGTGATATTGTCTCTATTCTAAAAAGGGGAAGTTTAGAAAAAGACCACCATAACATTAACTTTTACTGTTAAATTTAGTTAGATTTAATACCACTGTTACAATTTTACTATGCAGCCATGATTATTCTAACCTGAATTACATTCAAATTGAATGTTTATTAGCTCCACATAGTGGACTCAGGAAGACTTTTGTAGCAAATGGGTGCTTTATCAATAAACTGACATAAATTCAGTAACGAACCTGACAAGGCCCGATAATGTGTTCCCCACTCATAGGTCACATTGAATATCTGCGTCTGCTAAAATGGGAGTAATGTAATGTAAATGTCAAGAGAGACGGCTGTTTACATTGTCCTCCTCAGCAGTTCAAGCAGTTGTGTACCTGCAGTGTATCAGACAGGAGGGAAATTTGTTTTGCTGCATTCAGATACTCAAATGCTTTTAAAATTGCCCAGAGGTGAGGCAGTTACACAGCATGCAGCTGCTTTGTCTGCGCTCAATCTCCCCATAAGCACAAACACAGAGGAAGTTATTTTATGAGCTTACCGAGCGAGAGTCACCCATTGTCTCTGTATGAGGCTGATTCAAAATGGCCGCCCCCAGCACTCAAATTGATCATAATTGTATTCCCAAACCCTTGCTCAGTGGGGCATTACATTTCGTGTTATTGACTTTAAAAACACATTCAGCGATTCTGCTTGCAATTTCATTACACCACTGTCAATTACCGCTCTGTGAACAAAGCATGCCTGCAAATAAAACGTATGAGGTAATTTTCCAAATGCCACTTAGGAGGTACTGCTGTCTGAGCGATGGGCATGCCTAATTTGTGCTACTTGCTTTCTGCAAATCTGGTTATGCATAGGCAGGCGTGCACATTTCATTACAAAAACCCAGGAGACCAGAGGTGATTGCTGCTGTTCTTTTTTTCACGTCAACACCTTGCAACGCTGCTCGAGACCCTGCGATTGAGCTTTAAAATGTGTAAACAAACAAAACTCTTTTTGGCATAAAGATCAAATATTCATGGACGATATTATAAAGAATCCTGACAAAGCCCTTTTTATTTTGCTTTTCTTATACCTTTTAACATTCTTAATTACCTTGCATTTTGTCTAGAGTGTGTGTAGATCTCTCTTTGAGGGGACGTTGTCTGTTTTTGCTTAACTGGGAGCTTAAGAGGCTAATTTGGCAAGCTGTGTCACCAATTTTCCATTTTACTGTGTTAAAACCCCTTACAGTTTAAGTTTTATTTTTACTTATGAAGGGACACTTAACTCTACGTGTGTGTAGGTAAAATATATCTGTATTGAGCAAGATATATTTTTATCTTACTGAGGAAATTACATGGAGAAAACAAAACAAGTGGGATATGTGTGGAGTTCTCTGGCGCAGTCACCAGATTTTTTTTGTGTATCTTGACTGCACATGTGGTAACTGGAAAGTATTGAGGGCTCATATCATAAAGAAGTGTGAACTAATGTGTTTTGTGTTTCTGAGCAAGATCAATATCAGGAACGTTAAGGTTACTCTATCGTAATTTCCAGGCACATGTATGTTAGACGTGTATGTCGGCTGAGTGTTTGTGATCACCCTGAGCTAATCACATTTCCGATGCAGTTTCTGAATTAAATCTTGATGCATTGCCTGTTTTAATGTTTGTGTCAGTAACATTTAGGGGAACTCCTATTGTTTGGACGTTTTTAGGACCCCATCAGTTTATGGTGTGTAATTTATGCAAATCGGCTAATTGGGCAGCCACCAGATCTTGTTAGGTAGAAAATAGGGACGGACGCCTTGAATCTGGAAACATGTCAACATTTAAATCTTTTATTTTCCTGACATGTTTTGATTGCCAGCTGTTGACATACTGTGCAATTACAGAGTGTGAATATTTACTCATTCATTTCATCTTGTTTGTTGTGATGAGAGCAGAGGGGCTACGGTTTTATGTGCAGCCTCATTAAAAAAATGTCAGCATAGACACCCAAAATTATCATTAACGCCAAAACATAGTGAAATGAAATGGCCTTTCCTCTGCTATTGGTGATTTGGACTTTTTAGTCCCTACTCCTTCTCCTTTTTCAACCATAGGCTCGACTTGCAGCTAATTCATTTGCAAATTTTATTCTCAATAAACAGCTTACAAAAAGATAATTGTGACTTTATTAAGAGTTTCTTGGGCAGCAGATGGTGTTCTGCAGGCCTGCCATGTTGAATTAGTGATGACGCTGTCGTTTTATGCATTCTCCTGTGTGGAAACCCATAAAACTCCTAATTAAGTCAACAAATTAATACGACTTCTTCCCAACATTGTGCCCAGCCATTTCACCCTAAATTAAAAATAAACAAATGCAAATATACAGGTAAGTCTGTTGTTGTCCTCTGCATACAGCAGCAGACACATTTATGTAAGAAATCCCTGTTATTACAATCATTTGTTCAACATTAAGAGCAATTAAATGCCTGTTAAATATGCCAAAGCTTTTGTTAGCTTGTTTGTGCTCAGAATTTACAAGACATTTGGTTCCTTGGAGCCAAATCTCAGTAAACTCTCCGACTTAATCCCTGCGATGTTTTATTAAAAACAAATTATGTCTGACTTCACCGCCGGTAATCCTGCGCATCAAGTATTGGTAACGGCCTGAAGGAGAAGTGCTCGCATTTTAATTAAGAGCCCAAGAAAGAAGGCAGCAAAGTGTGCGGATTAGTGTGTTTACTTGTGAGGAGCAGAGGAGGAGGAAGATAAAAAAAAAAAAAAAAATAGAGAGAGAGAACGATTTTAATTTAATTTTTAAATCTGGGTTTGAATCAGCTTTCAGTGTACAGCCACGTGACATATTTGAGGAACTGAGAAATGGATCCTTCTTGGCACAGAAAATAGAGACCTTCTGGAGCTGGAGCGTCGGGTTTTCTGAAGTTTTTGAAAAATAATGTCAAAAATGTCTTGCTGTGCTGCTTTTCTAAGACCCACAGTAGGACCTTGTTATTATGTAACAAGGTTGCCAGCCAACCTCCAGGAAAGACTAAATCTCTAGGCTGCTTCCTTTCTTTCTTCAAAATAAGAGCCTCATGCATAGCAGGCTTAATTTTCTTTATATTGATTAGCTGGAGAACACTTTAAGGGACAGACTGGACTTTGAAGAAATATGATGTAATATTTTAATATCACAGATGCTAGCATTACATAATTATGTCAACTTGACTTTTTATATGCGCATGTGTGAGATACCCATGTCAGATTGAAAGATATTTGTATTTCAAGATTGAATAATTCTTTCTTCTAGTTCCATAATGTTACACAGAAAAATGTAAATTGATATTGATTTCAATTGATATCAAACAGAAACCCACTGGAAAACATCTTTTCCTTGAGCCTACTTTGGATCAGACTGTTGCAGTTACTGGCATTTCCTGCTCTCGGGTTTCTCTATGTACACACTGTAATTGACATACTCAGACAAAACCCCACGTGGGATTTCCACAGTGTTTGGAGACTTCTGTAGAAGATTGCTGCTTCTTGAAGAAGTCATGACCACTGTTTGATCAAAGAGACTCGGCTTCCAACGCCCACCGCTTTCTGCCAGTTCCCTGATCTGGATCGATGCAGGGGTTAGTGTACAAAATCCCTTGGTTCCTAGAGCACTGCCAGCTCACTTCTACTCTGAAAGGGAAGTCATGTTAAGTTCATAGTCGCGTGCAATGTCTCGTGTATTTCCTTGTCCTTTTCCTTTGTCTTGATGCAGCACAGTGAGCAGTAAGGAGGATTTATTACATGAAACCTTAGAGAGCATGTGTGATTCTGTATTGCAAAGCAAGACATTTTGTTTCTAATGCAGATTATTGTACACAAACAGAGTGTTAATAGAAAAAAAAATCCTAATTAATAAGTTTCATGAATGCAGTGGTTTGTTTGGCTCCAGCTGTGGTCTGTTTAATATCATTGTATACAAGCTTATGGCTGCAATTACAAACCAGCACTAGTCCTGGCCGCATTTTTATTGTTTGTCTTAACTTTTCTAATAGCAGGCACAAAGCCAGGCTTTGAGTTCAAATAAATGCGTCCTACTACCATTAAAAATCTGTCTTTTGCCCACGAATGCCAAACAAGCTCAGCTTACTCCTTTATCAGCTTACAACCAGAGTTCTCTGAGTGCTAATAAATACGGTGAATGCTGTTCATTGTGAGTTGCCCGACTTACTAAACCAGAATAACAAGAACTGGCACTATAATTACTGAATTTACTGCAGTTTGAAAAACTTCACTCTAACTTTTCCCTTCCTATTAATGGAAAATATGGTAATTAGCTCTTCGTATTCACTCAAACATTGGAGGTTGATATAACTTATTCATGACAGCAAAAACAAGAATTGCTGTTGTCTGTCCCTTCTCGCTTTCTTTTACCCGTGCTGGATGCAAGCAGAGGCTTCGCTGATTTAAGCAGCAACGGTGAAGCCTTTGCCTCTCCCCCTCCTTTCTGTGGGCCACCGGATATGAATCAACAGCATGATTAAGCAGGGCACTGTTTCATCAAAGTGGGAGTCAAGCTGAAAAGATTCAGAGGGGGAGCATAATCAGTCTGAGGGACAAAGGTTTATTTATTCCAAACAAAATGAAATTATGTTGCCTCTAGAGGGGAATTTGTTGGTGTGCTACCTGCAGAGCTGACATGTTTATAAATTGACTCGATTTTAAAAAAAAGAAAGAAAAAAAAGCAAAAATAAAACAAAAACATGAATCCTCTGGTTGGTTACCATGATGCTGCGCAACACAAAATTGTCATTAAGCATAGAGCTGATATTAAAATGTGTTGCCAAAACGTTTCGGGGCTTTCGGATAAATGTTTGATTCTCTAGAAATATGTTGGAAAATAAGCAGATTAAATAAGCAGACATAAATTGTCAAATGCTTGCTGGGATTAACCCGTATTTTTTGGACTTCTGAATCTCTCAAATATTGCACCCAATCAGTCCTTGTGATTGTGATAATGTATACATTGATACTGTAATAACACATTTTAATTTAATGCAGTGAAACTTCGTAATCTCAAATTACAGTACTATGTGAAAAAAAAACTCCAATCTTTTATTAAGAACAGCATAGCTTCACACTGAAAAAGGATACAAATTCATTGAGTAAATTGACTTATTTAGAAAAAAATGCAAAAAAGAAAAAGAAAACAATTACCTAGAGACTACAATTAGAACTGGGAGCAACAACCCATGTTCTTTTCTCCATGTACTTCAAAAATGGTGGGAACAAAAGTAACGTAATTTTCAAAGCTCACTGTTAGAAAACTGTAGCGGAGTGGCATCTATCGATTACTTAACAGTAATCAAGAGATGGTTTGCTAGATGCCAACTGAATGTTATGAGTAATGCCAAGAAGAATGTTTTTGTCTTATTGTCACAAATGTAACGATGTTGAATTTTAATTCAGACCATCTGGGCAGATGAGAGGACGTGGGTCTGAAACAAAGAACATCAAGTATGGAGAAGGATCTGTCACACCGTATGCCTGTTTCAATGCCAAAGGCCTCAGGAACCTTGTTGGAACATATGGAATTGTGGATTCTTTAAAATAGCAAGGGATTTCAAAGTAAAATCTGGGTGGCTGAGCAAGAAAGCTGAAAATAAGAAATCATTAAGTTTTCCAGTAGAATAATCATTCAAAAAAAGGTGGCCAGGTCAACAAAGAAATGATTTAACAGACGCAAAATCAACCCTCTTCCATAGTCATCTCAGTTCCACAGACCTGGTGATAAAAAATCTTGCTGTTTGAGCGTAAGAGAAGAGAGGTCAAGAAAGGATTCTGGTCTCTGGATGATGTAAAGAGATTATGCAAATAAAATCATTAAAGATCTCTTACTATGCACAAACCACCCTTGTGAAATCTTCTAAAAAGTTTTCTTCTGCCGGCCAAAGAGGGATTATGCGTAGTCTTGGTGGCAGGCGCATCAATAAGTATGAAGGGTAAGGGTACTGCAGCCTTGATCTTAGGCGTATCCTGGATTTCTGTCTTGACAAAAAAAACGGTGTTTTAGAAAGTGATATTGAGCTGATGACAGCTGGAACTCTAATGAAGAACCTAGATTCATTGATAAAACATGTAACTGTATACAGATAATATCGTCTAATCTCGTTACATGTTGCAGGTGGGCAATAAATCTTTGTACTCGGATGTCAAAACTGATGTAGAAACTGACTTAGTTCTGAAAATGTGAATTGGGAAAGGTCTGTGTTTTTTTACAAGAATAAAACATGGTAGAAACACCAAGGATCGGTGTAAAAGTGAAGAAAAAGTTAGAAAGGTGGTTATTCTCAAATATCTAAACCAACAAAATGACATGACCAAAGTAAACTGAGATAGGTTGTGCCAAACTGATGGTTTAATTTATGGTTTGAATGACATCAGTGCTTAGGAATGAATGAAATGACATTTGCGTAGAACTGTATGGATATCAACGAACTATGTTGGTGGTGGGTGCCGTCAGAATAGAGAAGCTTTTTTAGTGCTTTAAGACAACAGCGCCAGTAATCGTGACCTCTGAAAGGGATCGCTCTGCTTAGAAACTGAAGTCAATCTTTCCTTCACTAACTTTTATTTACAAGCCACATCTTCCTTCTCCTTTTCAGCATTACTCTGTTTCAGTTGTCTGCTTCTGGTCTCTTGTGCCCTCTCCTGTCATTACAGACTCTCTACTGCAAGCAAATTGTCTCATGTTGTTAACAGACAATTGGTCATTAACTGGAAATCCCCTGTTCCAATTCTTGGGGATTGTGCCTCAATTGAAGGTTATTCCACTGAATATTTGAGATGAGGTGGCCTTAGTTTGAACCTGCTTATTCTCGAGAGGATAAAAGACGAACAAATCACTTTGTTTGGGCCATAAGCAAAAAATAAAAAATAAAAAAAATACTGTGGTATAACAAATAAAAACACCCAAACATGCACTTTATAAACCACTGGTGAACACATTGTGTTTTTAGCACCCTCAGAAACATTCTTGCTGCTTTATGGGTAAATGTGAGGGCTTCGCTTATGTGCTAATGAAGAAGTGGGTAGGATTTGGACCTGGGCAGTTTAGCTCGGTGAACAATGTGCCATTGTTGCTGCTAAGACCAGAGCTGTCACACAGCGCTCTGATCATTACTCACCCACGGACGTCCAATGTCACGCGCAGTATCCCCAGGTTTGCCCTTCATAGGCTGTTGTGCATCCCTATGATCGCTCCCACTCGGCCAACAATAACAGCCGGCCATTACACTCTCCCGCGTGCACATGCACACGCAAAACAAGCTTCTGAGGGCTACTGTACTGCAGAACAAACATGCTTCCCCGCTTGCCTTCCCTCTTGCCCTTTTTGTTTAGGGAAGGAAGATAAATATCCCTGTAATAGAAAAAGGCGGCTCCTGATGCATTCTCAACACTCCACTGCTCCGGTTACACGTATTTACTTACAAGTCGGGATTTATTCTGCACCGGCTGCAGTCCGATTTGTTTGGAATGGTTAATGAAAAGGTCTCTGCGGCTACTGAGGGAATATTGTAACACTTGGCCATGCCAGCACACCTACCCTGGGAAAATTTGTGTGTGAATTGTTTAATAAATCAGTTGACGGGTCGAGGTTATATGTCAGGAAGCTTACCTTTTTGTTGCTGATGCAGTACAGGGAAAAAGAGGAGTTCAGAAATCGCCGCCTTGTTAGTATGAAAGATCGCTGTAATGTAATTCTGCAGTGACAGTGGAGGATTAGCAGCGAAGCCAGGATAATATTCACCCACTGTCTACGAGCTGACACAGTCCTGAAAGGCTGAGCAGAGTAATCACACTATTGGAATTGTTGGCAGTATGCATTGCCATCTTTTCAGCTGCACTTAGATTTCATGGATCTGTACGCATATGATGTCACAGTATGAATATCAGGGGACACGGCTGAGCTGGTGTGCTGCTAGGGTCGCACGCTTATTGAGATCATGATTATAGCTGTGTCTAAACTCCAGTCCCTATGTGACAGAGCCATTAGCAGGCTGTCACACCCTTCAGCGTGCTCTGTATGTGACCGCTAAAGCTAATACACTGACTGCGTCTCGCATTCACATAGTTTATCATAGTCAACACCGTGGCACTGACCCTGGAAACTTAAGCATGTTTAAAAGGGGAAAAAGCAAATGTATTGAAACAATTTTAAGCTTCCAAGTTTTTGAATGGACCTTGTGTACAATACTCCAACTAAAGACAGGGAAGGGAAATCTCTAATTATGTCATTACAAATAACACCTGTAAACTCTAAAGCTATTTATTTATATTTTTACTGTCATTTTATGTGCTCTTTATGTATGTGATATTCTTATCTGATAAAAGTGCTATCATAATATATCCTTTCCACTACCTTCTCACTTATTTTCTAGAAACGGGGAGGCCAAGTCCAGTCCTTGAGTTACTATCCTGTAACTTTTCTCCTTTCTCCCAACACACCTGAAACAAATGAATTCCTCATTACCAGACTTCTGCTGAGCTGAATGACATGTGATGAGGAAATTCAGCCATTTGATTTAGGTGGTTTGGAAGAAGGATGCATTTAAAAGCTGCAGGGCTTGGGCACCCCTGTTCTAGGCAATAATTAAAGTGTCAGTTCATGAGGTTGATGTGTTTGGGGAAGGAAAATGGGACATTCATTGCCGTCATAGGGATTTTGACAGGGAAAAGTTGTGATGACCAAGCTGCTAAAGTCTTTGGGATCATTGCTCAGCACACTGTGCCAGTGCTCCATCTTATCTGAAATAAACCATAGAAATAATATTGCTTGAGGATCAGAGTTGAGACACTTGTCCTGTGTGGGTAAACTTATGTGGTAACCCTAGTGCTCGGTTATTTCAGTCTAAATAAATGTGCATGCAACTGCTTCAAAATACTTGAACAAATGCACCGCAGCTCATCAACACTGATTTATTCTTTGTAAGACTTTGGCTCCTCTGCATTTTATACATCTATCAACCTCTGTCAAAGATTTAATTCTGTGTGAATAGTTCAAATAGAACATTGCAAATATTGCCATTTACTTTTTTCAATAACAATTTTTGCAGTTTAATTGATTCAAGTGAGTTGTCTGTTTTTTTGTTTATTTTTTTATTTTTCATATATCTTATTAAGACATTCTCATCACCAAGGCCACCCAAAACCTCGGGATGCCGTAAACAGCAAAAGGGTTTAATAAAGTCACTGCTGATCACTTGCCATTATATGTTTTGTTGACAATTGTTCATTCTAGCTGCAGTATTGTCTTTTTGTAGTTTTAATTATTGCAGTTTGTCTTTTGATTAGATACGGCAGATTGAGCAGCAACCTTTCTGGCATGAATCATGTATTATACCTCACTGACTCACCCAACAGCAATGATTGGATGGAAGAACTTGTCTGGCACAAGTGTGATCAGATCAGAAAATTAAAAGGTTAGAATAACACTGCATCTTAGTATAAGGTAGAAGATGTGAAAAAAATATTGTCCCTTATGTGGGATATTCTGGCTAAAACGTGACGGACGACTCTTTATCTTTAAGTGAAGTCTGTTCTGACAGTGCTTCTGCTGTTTGACTTTGTAAGTAGTTCTAGGCTTCTACGTTTACCGTCCATTTATGGTGTTGTGGTGCCAAAGTTTTTCCTTGCTTTATTCATTTTACCACATTTTATACGATTACTTTGTCAACACATTTTGTTTGTGTAAGAGACAGTGTGAGGCTAAACGTTAGAACTTGACTGTGAAATATTGAGAGAAGCAGTCACCATGTGGATTGGAATAATTGTTCCATTTATTCTGGAACAACTGATCTGAATGCTGAAAAGGAAAATGTTTTGGAGAATTATTGAGAAAAAAAATGTCCACAGAACTCCATCGCCCTCCTTTAGCAAAAATATTTTTCTGATATGAGAGCCTTGTTTAATCCATCAAAGCTATATCTTAAATGGGTTCAGGTATCTGCAGCAATTTTATTGGTCCCTGACAGTATAAGAAAGCGTCAAACACACTTAATTCTAGGCAGATGATTGTACATTTGTACCTTATTGGAGCTTTCTTGCTATACATCCAGTTCTATATTTCTAGCCATGGTAATCATTACTTAACAGGCATTTCTGAAGAAAACCCAGCTACAAAGACACATTGCCGAATTGATTGTCCATTTAAAAAGATGGTGGCTTTTACAAGATTTGGCCCCCCTTTAGTTGAGTGCAAATCAAGTGCCACTATATTAAGCGGTAAGTACAGATTGCTGATAGATTACCTTTGGCCACTCTGTCTAATTGTTGGACTTTGGTAGCAAACCCGTTAAAAGGAAACAAAGGGGGGGAGAAAGGAAAGGACTAAATCGAGAATGTTAAATATTGAAGTGGTTGCCGGAGGGGTAATGAAATTAACAATGCAAGTAAACACCCCTGCTGCAAGAGCCACTTCCTCCTCCTCTGCCTGTCTTTGTCCCTCTTGCTCATTGGCTTATTTTGAGTCGAGCTTCAGGGGGAAAGCATTTCTGTGTGTTTGTGTGTATGTATGAAGAGGGGAGGTATAGGTATCCATGCTTGGGGGCCTGCAAGGGGGTGATCCAAGGTCAGAAAACCCAATATTAACACCATCTCCTATCTCCACTCTGCTGCATCAGCTCTATAATACTGCTAACCATAATCCGCTTCTCTGGCTGTCCCTCACCAGCAAAGCTTTAAGGTTTCATAACAAAACAAAAAGGATACATTTACCTGGAAAAGTGGAATCTATGCAGCTTAAATCCTGCATAGATGATTCCACTTTGTTGATTTTTTTCTACTACTTTACTGTTAAACACAGATCACCCATTCAGTGTTTATTTTAGCTGCATATCAAACAGGTTTTTTTTTGTTTTGTTTTAAATTGCCATGGCTTGATTAGAAACTCTTCTGCTAGTGCCAGCAGAACAGTGTCATAGATTTCACATGGAGGTGTTAGTGGCAACAGGGCAGGTCCTTTGCAACCTTCTTAAAGTGTTGTGTATATTCCTGTTAAATGAACCATGGAATGACTGTACTCTGTTTCTGTTGAAAGCTAAGTAGGAAATAGCAGCTAGAATTAAGCTAACATCATAATACCTGCACTTCGGCTCACCAAGTTGAGACATGTCTGTCAGAAAAAAACTAAAAACAGCAACCATCTGAAGTACTATAAATGTTTATCTTCTCGGATAACTGAGGAAAAACTGAAAATTGGACTCACTCATAACTTTTTATGAGCAATAAAACCTGTATAAGTTCATAAGGTAGTACAGCAACGATTTACTGCGCTAACAAGTCACAAGTCTCGTCTCAAGTCTTCAGAATTTCATTTGAGAGACTTTAGTTTGGTCATTACTATAATTCTGCACAAAAAGAGGTTAGTAAATCAAGCGCACACTTTAACCAGACAATATATATGTCTCTGTCAGAGCTGTGGCTTAATCATTGCAAGAATACAGCGAATTGGCAAAGTTAAATATGCCGTACCATTCTGTGCCCACTACATAAGGAATCAAAGTAATCTATTGTCATTGTCAGTAAAGTTGAGACAGAGAAACTTGGAAGTTGCCTTAAGCTGCTTTTATGGACATGTACTGTCAATAACCCATATATACTGGCACAGCACCTCAAGTTTGAGCCATATATCGAGTCTTCATAAGATGAGTCTTAGTCAAGGCTGAAGTCTTTGTTTTTATGGCTTAAGTGAGACTCAAGACCAAATTGCAAATTCCAAATAAACACACTTATCTTCTCAAAAACAACCTCTTAATACCATAAAGACAATGACTAATTTGGAAAAAATTAAGTTGAATTGTAACTAAAAAAAACAATATTGTTTTTCCTTCATTTAACTGCTAATTTATGTCTCACTTTAGGCAGTTTTATTTATTTCGATAATTATTTTTATGATTCTTTGTTAGTGAATACAGGCCATACAAATCCTCATAACACACACGCTGTCTCGCTCAGACACCTGGAACAGATCTGCTTTAAAGCCGATAGCAGCCAGGAGAAGAAGCTTATCCCTATTACGCATTCTTCCCGAGGGCAGCACTGGACAGCTGGCACACGTACTGTACAAGTGCACCCAAACCACACACAGCTACAGTTCAACACACACAGAATCATGCACATCTGTAAATAATACAGCGGGTGCATGCATGCTCACAGGTGTCGAAGCTTTTTGTTCTGCTTATGCAGATTAACACTGAGGCCATATGTGTGAACACACAAAGAGAAACGCACGTCAGCCAAGTTACCTCACCGTGAACTGATTCAGTTACCCAGAGGACTGACAGCTCTGTCCTAGAGGGGTCTGGTTCTACGCAGATGCACGTCTCAGGAGGACTTTCTTAAATCCTGTTTGACTGCTTCATCCTCAAAGTGGGAAGCTTAAACAAATCAATTTGGCTCTGATTAATCTCCTTTGTGATTCCCAGATTCTTAATTACTGTTTTTCTTTGTAATTCAGACTAAGTTTTCAATAAAGTTTAAACTGTTAATCAACGCTGGTATTGTTTAAGCGTAAACACCAGAGGAATGTTTATGTGATTTCTCACATTATTTGTCTCGCAAAAGAGTTTTCCTGACTAAACTTGGGTTATCCTTACAAACTTGGATGCATTGCATTTTGGGTAAATATTAATGTTCACTTTAGGCATGCCTTGTGTAATCTGACAGTGACTTTTTTTTATGTCTAAATTTATACTTTCCGATAAAAATATATGACAAACAAATATCCGGAGCATGTTAAAACTTTAAAATATTGGTCGATGCCAAATCTCTGTCCACAGTTGCTTGGCCCAATACGAGGTGCCATCTGTCTGCCAAACTATATATAGGTAACCTCTTTGAACCAGAGTTGTTTGAATAAAAAACAAATGTCTCGGTTAACTGTTACTACTATCACCTATGGTCATGACATATGAATCATGATCATGTTGGATAGACATCCTTAAAATTAATCAACCAGAATGAGCCATGTCTGTACGGTAACTGCAATTGCTCAATACTTTAGAAGTGTACCCAACACCGACTGAATGACTTTGATCACTTCCTTGGCTGGCATTGCCTGAACATTATCTGAAAGGTAAAGCACTGTAATTACAACATAACGTTAAGGCTAATAGTAACAAAGTTACAGTGGCCCTGATTTTAGTAACCGAGAGAATACTAGATCATTTTCAATGTAACTTGATACAAAATGCTTACTTTTGATCATGCATGCATATCTAAACATTTCCAAACTGATAATGAAAAAATGCTATTTGCATGCTTTTTGTTTATATTTCACTGTCAGTAGAAGCAACGTTTTGTCTCGTGCCAAAAGAAGTTACTCCAACTGGGTAAAAGACTCACCACGGAGGTTTCTTCTTCGTCTCATTTCCCTTTTTCTCTCTCATCTGTCCTGTTAGCTATCTAGCTCTGCATTACCATTAGCTGTTTTAGTCAGGGATTAACATAGCATTAACAGCTTACACTGTTCCCCTCTATTGGTCTCTCACTCCCCCCCAGCTCATCTCCCCAAACCTTTTACATTTTAGAGTTAAAATAGAGGGATTTTATTTTATTTTTTTAACTCCAACATCAGAGCAAAGCCAAAATGAAGACGGCAGTTACATTAAGCAACGTTCCACTGGGGGCTCGAAGCAAAGCGTGCCGCTTTGATGGAGAAACACTGAGGTGCTGTATGGTCCCCTAGAGGGTCCCAGTCTAGTGTCTGATGTTGATTTAGCTGTAGAACGCTGGTTATTCCCGCTTGCCACCAAATCTAGTTATAACTGTGTTGAATTAAGTTGGCAGGCCTCGCAAGAAAACCAAAGCAACAGAGGAATTAAAAAAGCTCTTTTTTTCTCTTTTTTTTTTTCCATTTTAGATTTTTTAAGTTTAAATTTGTAGAAACGTTTAGGTGTACATATCAAAACCCTTAAGATATCTTTATAAATATATATATACATAGAACATGATTGCTTTCCTTTTTACAAATTTTGCTTTAGGTAATCCAAACTGCATCCATGTTCTGCCTGCAGCAAAGAAAAGCTACCTGAATTTCAAACTCTACCCACAAAGCCAGGCAGTTCAGATGGCAGTTTCTGATAAAATGCTCAGTGAAAATGAACTGAATTTGATTGCCACCACTGAGAAAAAATTTTCAACAAAGGATAGAAATAGCTGTAAAAAGAATAGGTAATAATGTTTTTTAAGCTTATTTACAGTATTTTTTGTTTGAAGAATTGCTAAAGGAAAAATGAAAGACCGCTTAACGCAGATTTCAGGAGGAAATTGTATGTTGTATCGTTACTTCAAATTTGTTTTCCTTTGTCCATGATGGTTTTTTGTTTTCTGGGCGGTAGTGGCTATGTTAACTGGAGTAGGTAATTGGATGGTTTCTCACTTTGGATAAACCTGGAACTGAGCTGAATATGAAAAAGAACATTTCAAGAATGTGAAACTGATCTCATAAGGATCCAATGACAAGAATATAAAACTTTGTGGGCAAACTTTTTACACAGAAGGCATAGGATTCTGAAAAAGAATCATACATGAAAGAAAACATTACAACAGAAATCAAGCAGATTAATCAGGTTTGGTTTAGACTTCAGAAAGGCAAGAACTTCTCACTGGCTTTGGTTTGTGTTGGCTTTGAAATCAGCTCAGGAAAAACCTGTTGTTGGCTTTGTTTTCTGTTTTCTCTGAGTTTCAGTTGGCACATATAGCTCAGATGAAATCTGGCATTTTCCAGGGAAAAATGTGTCACAGGAGCTGATCAGCCAAACAGATACAGACTTTGATAAATGCATGACCAGGTGGCATTAGACAGCCATTAAGAAATACAAACCACCACATTCTTTAAATTAAGGGACAAGAGAGAAGAACAGAAGCAATCATAGTTGGGGGGGAAAAAAGTATTTTGCTGGAATAATCTCAAATAAAAGATTCCTTAGTAAGTATTATAAAGCATTCAGACACTTTTTTTCAAAAATGCCTAAGGTTCATTGCATTTATACCAAGGGGTTACAACAAACATTTTGCAAATTAAAGAACATTGTCAAGAATGTTTTCAAGATTACTACATTGACAACAAATTTGAGTCATATTAAAAAGGTCATATTAGAGAATTTGTGGTCATTTACATTTTTATTTGCAGTTCAAAAGCACTAGAAAAAAATCCACGTAGAAACCCAGATAAATAAAAATGATGTGTTGCGTTCCAATTCCTCCACATTTCTTTTGAGTCAAGACAGCCAGGAAACAAAGCTGCAATTTGACAACATGTTTTGTGTCATTATGGGGTTTTGTTAAGTTTGGGTACGCCAAAACCAAACATAACAAAAAAAAAACAACAAAAAAAAAACAATTAGTTTGAAGGAAATTATAAAGTGCTGGTTTAGCCACTTCTCTTTTTGTACTTTGAATCACAGTTTAACAGGGGGAGTGTAATGTTAGGCAGACTTATGCAGTGGTACTACAGGTTTTCTGAAATCCCCAGGTGACTTCTGTAGATGGGGTCAAAGGTCACTACTCCTTGACAAGCTTCAGCTGATTGCCCTTACTTCCCAGAGGAAAAGCCCACAGCCTCAAACACAGCTTCCCATGAGAAAACAAATTGCCCGTCCAATGACTTCTGTCATTTTGAACAACCCCTTTAGAGCCCAAATCACTGGCTGAACCTTTATGGACATGGAGCTCATGTTCTGCGAGCCGGAGAGCTGCTCCAGACAACAAATGAATTGAGATTCATTTATCTTTTACGATTGCATAGAGGTTTGTAAGACAGGCTTTGTGGGGGTGTGTGTTTCTATGAGAGTGCTAGTTTGAAAACATGGCATGAAATAAAACATCTGTCTTTCTCCCTGCCTTGCTGCAGGGGCCTAAGAAGGTATTTATAGCGAGCCGCAAATGAACAGTTGTATTTGTCATGTAAGTTACCAGTACCAAACAAAGTCATCACTTCAGGGCAATCCCCCACTCCCTACACCCATCTTGTCAAAAGCTGCACAGTGTCCCTGTAAGCACAGTAGTACTTAATGACATTTACAAGAAATAAAAAGCAATCATCGCACAGACAGGAATAGATTCCAGATTTATTACATGATGAAGCTGCATGTTGTTTTTCTTAAATAGTTTGTCAATTAGTTGGCTCTGTCAGTCCCAGGGGAATATTTTGGATGTGTCACATCAGTGTTAATTGCCTTAGACATATGAAACATCAGCCCTCTTCTTGCTGTTCCAGCGCGCCTCTTCCCCCAGTGGCCACAGCTCAAAGTGCGCCTCTCTGTTCCTCCACACACGGCCTCTCCGAGAATGCATCTAAGAGGCTTTGACAAGACGACTTATGCGATAGACGAAGATGATCACTTTCTGCCTTGCTCAGCAAGGAGGGCATTTTGTCAGTAAACAAAGTGAAGTGGAAAAAGTCTCCTTGCATTATCTGATTCAGTGAAGTTCAGCATATTACCGGGGAACTGAAAGATGAGCTTTCACAGTTGACAGCCGGAAGGTCGAAAAATATTTAATATCAGGAAAATAGGCCTAAATTAATAGACATGAGCAGGCATGAACCATAACAGAGGGTTTATTTTGTTTGGGGGGGAAGAGAACCTTGTACCAACCCATCATCACAAGACGGAACCCTTTCTTCACCTTTTAATATAACGTGGAGGAAACAGGATGGCGCCAGAGGCCCAATGCCCTTAATCATGCTCTCTAAGGTCAGTGGAGAATGTTGGATCACTGCAAAAATGAAGTCGGTGAAGGTGGAAGACAAAGTGAGAATGAATGATAAAGGGCAGAACGTACAGGGCTTTTAAGAGCTCAGGTTGCTGCATGCTGCTTTCGCAAATGGCTGCATACAGAGAACATTGTGGTCAGTGCAAAGAAAATGATATAGGTGCAGAGGGAAAAGTTGTGTATTTGAGGGAAGCAGATGAAAAATGAGCTAGTGGAGTATTACAAAAGTTAATGTCCATAAGAAAAGAGGAAAGCATAATAGAATATTTTCCCTGTTGGTGCAAATTTTAATATTAATTTAAATTTGAGCCTCAAGTCATTAGAGCACAAATCAAAGTAAAAGCCTGAAGGTTTTGTTTTAGTAGATTAAGTGCAACTTAAGTCCAAGTTCAAAACTCAAGTTACTATCTCTTCTTTTGCATTAGATTGTTAATTCTAAAAAAGTCTCAACAACTGAAACTCCACCCTTGGTGAAACATATTAATAACTGAATAATTCATAGACCCAGTTGGCTTTTCTGTGTCTTGCCGATAATTGGTAGTTCTTCTCTGGCTATGTTGGAGAGATGTGTGGTGTGAATTAGCTACTAGCTACCTAGGAACAACAGCTAACTATTGTCCCTAGTCAACATTCACTCTCCTGATTCTGTGTGGATGAATTTTTTTCGATAGAAATCTCTCCAGGTTATCTTTCTCAACATGCACCTTTTTTGTTTTTGCAACACTGTATGTATGATGGTTACAGCACACCATGGTCGCTTCCTCCAAACGTGTCAACAGGATGCTGCTCTCAAACTGAGCCTCCCAGAAGATTGATAATGAACGATTGGCTCATTAAGAGGGACTATTAGCCATGTCCACATGTGCGGTCCCGTGAGTGGGTAGAACACTCGCTGAATGGACACACTACAATATGAAGACTAATTGCCTTTGAAGACAGAGTCTGTATTTTCTCCTCTAATTCTCCTAGGACCCACAGGCAGACCTTAAGTTGGCAATAATTGCTGCAATTTTCAGTGTCATTTACTAATTTCCACAGTGATGGAGCATTCCACTGATTGTTGTCTCACACTATAGCAGGCTGTGAATCCCTTTATGCAGAAGGTTTTGGACGACTGACCCTAAAGTGTGCAATATGTCAAATAAGCTGTCTTAAAAATGTTCTATCACAAATTATTATCATAATTATGGAGAAGCCAGAGAACCTCTTGGGAGGGGCACTACAGTTGGCTAAACAGACATGACAGAAAGTGAAAGTTTCATTGAGCATGTCATTTTTACGTTTTACGTGGAAACTGCTTCATTACTGCAAACCTTTCCAAGAAAACCAAATCTATTGTTAAGTTTACATTAAGCTTGGTGAATTTGACCTCTGACTCAGCTGAGCTCCAAGAACCAGATAACGAAATGCTGACAAGATGAGCAACACTGAGAGATTAGAAACAACAGAGTGTGTATCCACTATTGCCATAACAGCATATGGACAACAAGCTGTAGAGTCACTCAGCTTGGAAGGGATGTTTGATTGGACAGAATTTCCCTCAAAGGAAATTGGCAGGTTTATTGTGGGAGGAATCAAACCAACTTGTAAAGCCTGAAAATCAGACTGTTGCACAGTTGTTTCACATCATGTATCAGTATGGGCCAAAGAAACACACAAAATTAGCATTTTAAGGAGATTAACACAAACTGTTCCAAAAGCAGCTGCTTCCTCCACAGTAAAATAGTAGTGTTTTCAGCATTTATCTTCTTCTTTATGTTTGAACAATTTGAAGTTGCAGACTTTAAGCATAGAATAAGTTGTGTAGGTGGAATGTTTTGTGCAGGCTTTAGCTATTATAATCTTTAAATCTTTCTATGACTTTGAAGTGATTTTGTTTGACAATCAGAAATTAAGGCTGTGGAAAATAGAGTTTTGAATCCGACCAGAAATCTCTGTCCGAAACGTTTGTTCTCCGACCATTTCAGAGTTTGCAATGGTAAAATCCCTACAATATGTTACCTTTGCTTCATTATGAGTTTAGAGTGACTTTCCATAAGTTATAAAGGGTAGGTATTGTGATAGTATTATCAGTTTCAATGTTTTCCTGAAAACCATAGCCTTCTGTTTTCAAAGTCATATGATCTTGCTCCCCTACTACTAATCACAGCATTAGCGAGTTGTATCAAGCTCCCAAGTTTGCAACAATTCGATAGAAAGGATGATCCTCTTATTCACAATGATTATTTACATTAACAAGTAGGTTTCCTTACCCGGCATGGGAAATGCACACACAAAATGACTTGGCTAGAATAGTAATATGACTACTACTCAGTCATATTGGGAGAACTGGTTCAGGGCACCAATTCAGAGCTCACTGAAGAGACTGTTTATCACTTGTTCCCAGGAAAATTCTTGGACTCCCTCAAAGTGTAGCAATGTACTAGAGAATATTGTGGTGAGGAGGACATTTGGGTTTCCCCCATGATCTTGTAACATAGGGAAAATATGTTTCATTTAGAGCTCTTTTGTGTTGAGTTTCACTTGTTCTGATCTTCGAGACTCCGGCCCAAATAACTTCTAATCAGTTTGGTAACGAAAATAAATCCGTTTGAGTATCAGCATTTAATAGCTCACATCATTGTAACAGTTGGTTGAAATTGCTGGTTAAACACAGACTATTTTGGTTTGGGTTAGTCTTTGATTTACTTGGAAATGTCTGTGTTGTCAAGAAAACGTCCTTTGATTTCCAAGTAAAGATTGGTTTATTTTGAAACAGTTGTTGGACTTTTTAGAAGACTTTGTCCAGTATGTGTGAGGATGTTAGTAATGATGATGAATGCTTATTGAGAATGGAAAAACTGTTAAACTTGTTTCAGGATAGGTATAGTGATAGATTTAAACTGTGGATTTAAAGGAACTGACATGTTTGTAGAAGTACAATGAACATTTTTTTGTGTAAACATAGTTACAGTCTGATGAGTATAATCTTTTCTTGATGTTTAAACTCATTTTGGTAGAAAATATTTCTCAGCATAAAATAATCAACTAACTAAGAATGTGTTTAAGCTCGGCCAGTTAAACTTAACACTGCACTCTTGGCAGCAGTGATGTTCTTCAATCTGCTTAAGGAACTGTGGGCCGGTTCTGAAGTTACCCCTACATCCGATTTTCTCCTAGTGATTTGGGTATAAATACTAACACATCACATCTTACCAGAATGATGGACAGGAAAAAGAACACCTTGGATTTTCTGTCCAAATTTGCAGTGACGGTTTGGACACATGAATTACATCTCACTGCAAAGGAGCAGGAGAGAGATCAGACCTTGTCGCCATGAAGCCCCCCTTGTGGTAACTTATGATGTCTGTTCTGGGCCCGTCATTACCGCTCCACCAACGCTTTCTTCCCCACGTCCACAAAGAGAGACGGCAAGATAATTAATGCATTTGCGAGTCCTTACACTTCTCTGACACACTTGACTCCATTTAATAAATGATGTCCCATATTTTCTCATTCATTATAATGTCATTAAGACATATTAATTCCCCCTGCTGCTTTAACCATTTAGCCTGTGTTACCACAGTAGACCCTCTCGATGGATAACCTCCAGTTTCTAGTTTTACATCTCTCACATGTTGTACCGCCTAAATTATCCTGTCCTCCATAGGCTGTTATGTAATAGACCTGTTTAAGGGGAAAAAATGAGGACAACACTTGATAGCAAATGTGAACACAGACAGAAAGCAAGCCTTCGGAGGTGTTTTACATGGTGTAGCAAAGTTGAACTGGAGAGCACATGTTAAATACCTTGGGCCTGCAGGTAGAAGCCAGTGCAGCAACACTCTGTTGACCCACTTTGAGTCTCAAGCTTTTGAGAAGCAGATGTAAGCGATGCTTTTTGAAAATGCTATAATCCACACAGCTAACAGCTGTTGATAGGACTGCCAGCAATACTGATGAAGAGCATGCAGTAACTGTTGATCTTGAATGATGATGGTTCCGCTGATAAAACAAACGAAGCAGAAAATAAAATAAATTATTAATCCAATTTTTTTCTTTTTTAGCTGATCTTCAATTTCTCTAGTCTTGTAACACATGCTAAAAGGCCTCTGTCTGAAACCTGTTGCTGAATCACAGCCTCATGACTGTCATTGCATGCTAATAGCTCAGTTTCCAGACAGTATCCTACAGTATCGTGTTCTGGACGTCACCTCGAGCAACCACTGCTAGTCCACTTCATTTGCTCTTTGAATCTCTGTCTGGTAGAGAGATGTTGGAGTTTGGGATATGACCCCTGATTACTGATGAAAGACATTGTTTGAACTTCTTCCTTGTTTCTACAAAAACAAGAAATCTAAACTGACATAACTGGACTACTCTATCAAGCTGCAAGTCTAGAATGATCATAAAACAGAGCACCTTTCCAGTTATTTGCTTAAAATAATCTTTCTGGACCTACTACAGCCTAAATAAAAAGCAGACTTGGGTATAGGGGAAAATACTTGAGATATAAGCTTACGTTGATTTTGGCCTGTCGCTTCTTTGGTATGGCATTTACACGGATTAGAAAAAGATTGGATTTTTGAGTTTGTTGATTTTTACCTGGCAGTGGTTAGGTTTGGTGCATTTACTGAATGGGGGAAAAAAAGTTTTTTAAGCACAAGTTGAGGTCCAAATAGTAGCACTTAAATATCTGGCATTTACTAACTGGGATAAGATCAGATTTTTTTGAGCACCAGCTGATTTTGACCAGGGTCAGCTTTTAAACTTTTTGAACAGCAAACCATAAAATTGTTGAATTCTAGTCAGCTGGTTTCTCTGTGGATCTCTACCTGTATGCTGGATGCAATTACTCTTGTGCCTATTGGAGAGCAGACCTCTGATTTCCCTCCAGTTATAAATGTCCTTTTCAAAGTCCTCATGTGGATTTTCTTCACACAACCAAACACCATCCATCGGCCCAGTGACCCGCAAGCAGAAAGCCACACACACTCTTTTAGCAGCTGTGTAAAGAAAATGAAGAGTTAGAAAACTATTATTAGAGAATGCATATGTGTGTGCGTCTAGCAAGCCAACGTCCTTGAATTGGCCTGGGACAACCAATGCTTGACTTGTTTAACTGCTCATTTATAACAGGTGGGCAGCATTAAACACCGCAGGTTCAAAGTCTGATCTCCCTTTTCCCTGTTCATGTCTTAATCATAGCTGACTAAAAAACCCTAATCTGTCTCCAGATCAGTGGCCAGGGACTCATTTTATCTAGCAGCACTAAACATATTGTCCAAAAGCCCATTTGCTGCAAATTGCAGCTATTAATCGTCATCTCAAACAGGCACCTGGATTATATACATGAGGAAGAATTCACAAGAATTTGCCCCAACATTGTCGTGAAGTTTTTATTGAAGTAGAATGTACTGCAACACTTTTAAATGATTAGAATTCTGGAATTCTTCTTCTTCTTTCATTGTGGAAAACAGCTAACTAGTGAGTAAGATGTTCTCATGATTTTTCTCCACGCTACTGAACCCCAACAAAATGCATACAGTTTTCAAACATACACATTCACCCTCAATAATACCTTTCGGACACACACTACCATCGACAGGGATCTAGAATCTTTCCAGTTGGAAATTTGACCAATTTATTTCCTTGCCCAGGCTCATCTTAAACATAGCATAGGAATAGTGCTTTCTTATAGCTTGATGTTTGCTTGCTGTATCAATTGTGTCTAAATCTACTCTTGTCCCAGCTGACTTGAGATGAAGTTGAAAAATTGCCATATCTACTTTATACAATGCAGCAAAATACCACCGTAACATGATGTTGGTGCAGAGTACCAATATTTCTTGAAATAAAACGTGTACGCTACTGTGGGAAAACTCCTTGAGCTTTCACTCATCTGATCATAAAACTTTGACCCATGATGTTTTCAAACGTGCACCTACTTCTGGCTCACAAAAACCATTGAAGTTGCTTTATATTTTGCTTTCATTTATTTAAAACATGAAATGGATGTGATGACCATACTCATGAACCTTGTTGGTTCACATCTCTTAAAGTTATTGTCATTAGTTGTGGCATCAAATCTAACTTTAAGGTATTTGATGGGGGATTTTTTTTTTAAACCACTATTGCATTTTGTGACTTTGTTTAATACCCTCTAAAAGATCTAGGGTGAATTTTTGCTAACTGCCATCACCCTTAATATGCTCACTGCATGCTCACAATGTTTGCTTTATTCCGAGGTTTTCATATATTATTCTAATTTTTAACTTTTGTACTAAAGCTCTAAAATTAAGAGCTTTGCATCTTATCTCACTGTGCTCGCCGGGAAATTAATGTTTGAATTAGAAACATTGTTATCTGGAACCCAGAGAACATTTGCATAAAAGTTTAATTAGATGGTGGATGAGTTTGTTGAAACTCCTCAGTTTCTCAAACTTGACAAAATTGAAAGATTACAGGTTCACAACTTTTAAAAAATTTTGATAGATAGATATGTTGTCTAAATCAATGAAAAACCTACTTTGAAAAATGAGTTCATGGACTGCAAGGACCACTTAGAAATGAAACTGAATCAAATGTCAAGTGTAACAGAGACTCTGCGAGCATTATTGACACAAACAGGCCAGTCTAGGCCCAGTAGAAATTAAACCACACAATTAAAAGTGGAAAAAATGTTACAAACTTGTTAGATATTAGTTTTTCTGAAATCTCTAATAGTTAATGTGGTCCTTCTCAGTAAATTCAGAATGACGTGTTGTCATAGAAATGAAACCCAAAAAGCCGTTTCCAGTCTCGACTAGAAAGGTGTTTCTTGTGAAGCTTTTCGCTCAGGTTTTTGAGAAAGTGGCACCCCTTGTGACCTAGTTTCAACAGAGCTCCTCATCAGACATCAAAACAACTCAAATATTTATCACCTGAAGAAGAAGGGGGGGAAAAACCCTTTCCCCTATTTGACTGTCTGGTATTTCTTATTTTAGTTTTTCTGAGGTTACTTATTTTTGTGGCAGAACTACAGTCTTAGACATTCTTTATGGCATATTACTATGCAGTGCCTTAAAAAAATCATTCATATCCCTTGAACTTTATATGTATATATATACTGTATAGCACACATTAAACTACAGAAACTGTGTGCTTCTGGGATTTTATATAATTGACCAACACACAATGCACACACAATGCATACATTTAAAATTAAAAGAAAGGAATACTTGATTTGAAAAAGGATTTCACAAAAAAATTATTTTGTGGTGTGATTATTTGGCATTTCTTAATCTGATTGCAATAAATGCAATCTAGAGTAACCAACCTTCATCTGTAAAGTCTTCAGAGGTAGATTAGAGAACATTTGTGAAAAGACGGCATCATGAAGACAAAGGTAACCTGCAGACATGTTGGGAATAAAGTTGTGGAGATGTTAAAAGTATTTGATTATAGTCTTAGATTACAAAATCATCTCTGTTTAAGCTATCAGCCTCAACTTAAATACCTGAGAAACAAGCAAGTAGAAGTCCCAGAGATACACATTTACAGAAGAGTTGAAAAAGGAAACTCATTAAAAGCTAGAACAAGTTGTTTGCAGTTTACTTGGAGAAATGTAGGGAGCCCAGCAAACATGGGAAAGCCTGTCAAATAAATGATTAAACATTTCAGCCGTTTTAGCCTTTCAAACAGATATATATGGAGGAAAACATAACGCTACAAATCACTTGCAAAACAGTGTTTGACATGGTAACGTGGTGGTGTCAGCATCATGCATTGGTGAGGCATTTTTTTGTCTGTGACAGGGAAGCTGGTCTAAGTTGAACGGAGAAAGGGTGCAGCTCAAAATAGACTTTAAAGTTTAGGGTGGAAATAGAGCTGCTCTTGAGTTTAACATCAGAGAACACTAATATGTTTGAATGATCCAAGATCCAGATCAAAATCGAACTAACAATTTAAGTTTTTAAGTTGACTTAAAAACTGCTGTTCGCAGAAGCTCTGGCTCATCATCACAATTATCTAATGCTTCTTATGGTCAGTCACATGAAATCCTTTGAAGTCTGAGGTTGTAATGTGACAATGTGGGAAAATGAAAAGTTTTATCAATAATTTTGCAAGTCAGATGATGACACCAAAATGTAATCAAAATTCTGAGGCAGCATCTGGATTCACCTGAGAGTTCTTAACTCCAGCCTCACTTTAAGAAGTCCCTGCCTGTTTGGGAAAATAGTCCCTATTAATTTTTTATCCCACGCTGTCTCTATGTGTATATGATGCACTGTTTGGTTCAACCTTACTGTATAATTTATCTGAAACACACCCATGCCATACATCACCGCATGCATTATTCATAGCTGAAACGTACCTTGTAAATGACACTAAATATGGCGGTAGATGTGAGGAATGGTTTGGCAGCGTGCCTCTCCGTGGCAACTATCAGTCTTATAGGCTGTGTTATTTTGTGGTTTCTTCCTGGCAGACAGCTGTACAACCCCTGGATTTTTATGTCACTCAACAGACGCTTCAGTGCTTCGTCGCCCAAAGCACACAAAGCCCAGCATGACTTTTTTTTTTTTCATCTCCATTCATCCTTTCGCTGACTGAAGCATCAAACTGCAAACGCTGTATGCTCGCATTACAGTCGACTAAGACGTGCGAACAAGCTAAGGTACCTCTTACCACAAAAGCTTTGTGCCACCCTCACCCTGATTGTTTCCTCTGCATGGATATATGTGTGTGTCTATGTGCGCATCCAGCTTCAGAGAATCCCTGACAGTATTGCAGAGCCAATAAAAGACCACCTGTTCCATTGCGCTAATCTAATCCTGCCTTGCGCAGTCTTGACAGTGTTCCTTCCAATGTCACGTTCTGCCGAAGCCCTCTTCCGCCACTCCAAGGCTAAAGCCGGGGCCGAATTGTTAACAGAGTACCCCTGACACCCGGTGTGACAATTTCACGCCCAGCCCCTAATCCAGCTGACACGGCTATCGACGCTCTTTTAATTGCCCTTTGGGTTCCCCCCCACCCACCGTTTTCCAAACCTGTTGAGGAATAAAAACGCAGTCAAATCTGTTCCTGTGCCTCTGGTTGTCTGTCAGGCTGGCTGTCACCTTGTTATGATTAATGTATTCCCTGGCATACACGGCTTTATTTATTAATTTATTTTTATTCCTGGAAAGCACACCTTTTTCTCCTAATGAAAGGCTGCTGTGAAGTCCTTTCACGTTTGTCTTCCGCTGATATTGCACGTGGCAAATACATATTTCAGAAACAACTACTTAAATTCATTTTTCAGGGGGGTTGAATCAGCTTGTCTCGGTTTAATTCAGTTTTCTCTCAGGGCACTTTTGGAGTGGAGTTGAAGTGTACCAAATTGAGATATAGATTTTTCTGTCTCTTTGAGCTAGAAATAAGATCACTTGAGGAGTTTGTGAGAGGTGGGTTAGAACTTGAGTGTTAAGTCGGAGATTGAATTTTGGCCATCCTTTTTTTTTTTTGTCACAAACGCGCACTATAAATAAAACTGCATAAATAGTGGATATTATGGCAAACAGAGAATCATGCATAGTATTTATTCTTAGCATATGATACGTATCATGTTGATACTAAATCTTTAGTTTAGTGGGTCATCATAAAGGATGCTGTGAAGGCAAACTGTAGTCCATAATTACTGGCATGTCTGGCAAAAATCTGTAGTCTGTAAAAACGAATGGATTAGGCTAATTTAGGTTATTTTTCTAACTCAATCCTGGGGCAAATGCAGACTGATTCAGTCCTGGGTCGATTTAACACAATAAGATTGGATTGTATAGGTTTGATGCATCCATCCTTATTTGTCACAATTTCAGCTCTTTATATATTTTAATATTTTAAAAGTGCCTATGTTACGTTTCACAGAAAGGGGAAACTACTAATTCTAACAATATTAATTTTCTGAAAAAGACAAACAAGGATTTGTTAAAGGGGGGTTGCTTTACCATCAAATAAATGCTCAAATTAAAGGTTTGAGTTTTCTAAATTTTTCAGTGTGAGCTAAGTGAAATATTTTTTCTTTAGTGTTGATTTCATCTTTTCCAGAGGCCCCAAAATGTCTTATACACCTAAAACATAAATGGTTTGTCTACAAAGTGTGATCCTACCAGTTGGTGTGGAGGAAATGCACGTTTCTCTTTCTCTGTTACAGGTTAGTGTGGTCATTGGTGAGGAATGCAGCATGCTCTGAGCCATTTCAGTTGCATTCATTTCACTTCAGCTTAAGAAAATAAGAAAAAAAAAGAACATTTGAAAACCCTACAGAATGATACTGCAAAACAGAACCTCGGATGGCTTCACCAATCTCATTCTCACAGGGGGTCTTACAGCACGGACTTGCTACTTCTACCACAGCCCACCGGCAGATCGATACCAGGAATCAGGCCATTACGCTCCTTTGAAAGCACTACGTGCTCAATCGATATGTTATTATTTTTCATCTGCTGGCTGTATTTAATACCCTCATTATTATTTCCCCTGAACGAACAGAGAGGAAACTATTCCCGTTCACTTTTGAATCCTTTCTTTTTTTTCTTTTGGTATACAGTATGTCGGGGATTGGTCCGCGAGGGGTTTGTGAAAGCAGTACGCTGCTTATTTGTTTATTTGTGAGATTTGTTTGTAGTCGTTTGAAACTGGATGTTGTCAGTGATGGCGTGTGGTCTCATTGGAAAACAATGAATGTTTTTTTTTTCCTTCTGCTTTGGTAATACATCTAGAGGGGGCTGTACAGTTCACTTATTTTTATGCACTGCTGTTGTTATACGCATTATTGGTTTTCTCGTTTGCTTCAAGTGAAACATCATGGTCGTCCTTTCCTGGCAAAGGCAGCTATTAGCAGAGGTTAACTCAGAAAATAGGATTTAACATAAACGTCTCTTTAGGATCTTATTCTATACAGTACATAATGGATAATGTCTTATTAAGCTTAAAGTGTTTGCAAGGGCATGAGGGAGACATGACCTACCTGTTCTGCTTCAGGTTTTTCTTTAACCTTTACTCGAAATCTTTGCAAGAGCAAATACATGTGAACTCTTCCATCATAAAACACTTGATGTATGCCAATGCTGCCATGAAGCAAGCATGATCCAAAGCTCATGCGTGACACACGCTGTGTCCAAAATGTATGAAGGGAATTAACTGGTAATACTCATTTTAATATAAATGAGCTCGCTCATAGTGATGGGAAAGTTCCTTCAACCCGGCAGGGTGTGGAACATGGGGAGCAAGGACGGAAGGGCCCAGTTAGAAAATGACAGTTTGGTGATAAATCATCTGTAATTAAACACCTTAGAAATATATGGACCACAGCACAGAGCGGGGGTAAGGGTAGGGGTGCTGTTCGATGGTTGGGGGGTTTCATAGTTACTGGCCTGTTGACAAATGACTAAAGGAATTAGCTTATAGGCATTGAGAGTAGACCTGGAGCTAAGAGTATTTTTTTTCTGGACATATTTCATGTTTTACTGAGTAAAAGAGTTTTTTAAGCTGGTAACAAATTCTCACAAACAATGACTGTTGTTAAAAATGGGGTTTAAAACATTGACTGGTAATACTGTATTTATAGCAATGACTCTAGCAAATGTCAATTGTACTCTCTGGGTAGTCATCATCTGCCTTAAGCTGAGGAATTTGGGTATCTCATAGGTGATGACAAGGAGGGGCAGGTGATGGAATGGGTTTGGTCCTTGTCTTTGGTAATACCGGTTCTGCTGAGAGCTGAGCTAAAAGCAAACCCCTGTTTTCCAGTTCCTCTATACTTCGACCATCACAAGAAATTTATTGTGATTGACAAAATTCTGGATATATTACATCTTGGAGATTTACTGGCTTGCACCATCGGGAGGAGTTTTAAGTTAAACGCAGAACTTGGTGAAAACATATTGGAATCCTTTAGAAATACAGTACAGACCAAAGGTTTGGACACACCTTCTAATTGAATTCAATTAGAAGGTGCGTCCAAACCTTCTAATTGAATTCAATTAGAAGGTGCGTCCAAACCTTTGGTCTGTACTGTACCGTTTGCAGTGCCAACTGTGATTAGTAATACAAATTGGCAATGCATTTATCTTTGTTTTATGCATTTAGACACTAAAGGAACATCCACAGATGGAGTCAAATGTCTTTTGTTGTATGAGGGCTGGGATGGGGAGCTCTTGGTTCCTATTATCTTGTATTTTCTTGTTCCTGGTGCGGGAAATTAAATTCTATACCTTGCTTTTTACATTCTGCTGGTTTGGAGAACAAGCCTTCAATGTCAATGCGAGGTGCGAGAGAAGGCCAAACATGGAGAGCTATCACAAAGTGCCAGCTGAAGTGGAGGCTGTAGACCAGCTTATTGGGAAAGAGTATAAATCAATAGAGGACAAGTGACAGAGATTAATACCAGCCAACCGCACAAAATAACCCTTCCATCCCACCACGGCCTCACCCTACAACAACTTCTTGATAAAGCCACAAATGTGACACTACACAGGGTACAATAATAGAAATGCATTACTCAAAAGCCCTTGGAGACGTGCAGATAGGAAAACCGTGCCAAAGGAGGAATGTAGAAGACCTGTGCAAATATGTATGCATTTTATTTATTTATGTTTTTGCCTTTTATAGGGTAAATGCTTTCTTAAGATGGTAAGAATGAGCTGAGTGGATGTAGGCTCTCTATAAGAATCCCTCTCTGAGAAAATATTTTTTGCATATATTTATGACGTTCCTCATTGTAGATATATTTTATAATGCATCTTAAAGTATCTGACATAGATGAGCTTGATAAATTGGCTTTCTCTTGTATTTATATCCATCTAACCCTACAAACTCCTTTTATTGCTGTACCTTCTAGACTTCTTGAGTGGCAGCCTGCGTATCATTTTCATGGGTGTTATTTGGCGAAATTAAGACATTTCCCATTTCCTGTGCTGGATTTAGAGAAATACCAGGAGAAATTCAGCTGAATTGTTTACCATATAGTAAAAATATAACAAAAAGTGTGGTCTGCAGGCATGACTATCTCACTCCCTTGCCTCTCTCTACTGCTTCAACACTTTTGGGACTTAACAAAAAAAAAACAAAAAAAAACTTCTTCGATCTGTTCATTTTTTTTAATCAGCTCGGTGAATCTCTCCTGATTGTGATCTGATTTCTCTGGCTGGTTTGTTTGCAACAGACAAGGGGGGGGGGGGGGGAAGTGTTTTGCCGAGGCGCCAGGCAGCAACCACTGGGCAGCACGCAATCAGTTCGAGAAATGAAGTGCCATGTACTTTCTCTGCACTCCGTACACATGCACGCCCACAAACTCTTCCCCCAGTGAAATAGGACCATGCTGCAATTTGATCCAGCAAACCTCTCGGCGTACTTTGCTTTCATTTACAGAACGTTGCGAGGGGGTCCCACCACCCCGCCTCCTGACAATCTGGATTCATCCATTATGTTCACTCCACTCTTTAATTTAGTGGGCAAATTAAATTTTTAAATGAATAGCGTGCAGTTTTAATACAAGCCACAGAAGATATATGTGCTTTTGTGCTGCACACGTTTGATTGCTGACTTTGAAGAATCAGCCTCTTTGTGTTCTCTGTGCTCAGAAGTTGACCTAGTGGGGCAGAACTGCAGCAAGATGTGGGCTATCATACGTGTTGCTGCTCACAGTCATACTCGGCTGAATCTTCGACAATGTCCCCGTCCACTTTTGCAACTTTGGTGTTTTTGGAATAATTTCTGTCAGAATTACAGCACTTGTCAGAATTGTTTCCAAGTCCCCCCCAAAATTGTTGTGGGGGAGAATATGTCTTATGAACAGGAGTTTTATGGAGAGGGAAGAGTGAAAAGTTTAAAGGGATTTTCAAGGTGAAACTTTGAAGGGTGAAGAAAGTGGGCAAACAAATAAAGAAGGCCCAGCATGCTTTGATGTCAGCATTGGCAGGATTGTAAAAAGGCATTAATTAGGGAGCATCAGGTTATCAGATTGTGGCAAAAATCTTTACAGAAGTAATCAAACCTTGGTGAATTAAAAGAAATTGGCTAAGCCCTTCTGTCCATCCGTGATAGAATTGACCCTCAAGCTTAGCTGATAGCTTTATTGTGATAGGGAATAAAAACTAAATAAACAGCAAAACAAAGCCTGGTTTTATTAGCGTCAGCTTATCAGGTGTCGTGGAAAAGAGGATAAAAAAATTGCAGATTGAGCCGAAAATGGAGCAAGATGCTTTAGTGGGATGAAAATGTAATCACTCAAAGACTCAAAAGGTTTTGGAGAGGATGCTTATGTTGCCCACATGCTGATCCTCTTTGGTAAATTACGTTTGTCAGCCTTTAAAGATCTTAGTGGTTGATTTGATGGCTTGACTGACTTGATGAAAACAGTACAATTTTGGATAATGGGCTTTCAACAATTTTTTTTGGGCAAACATAAGCCACTAGTTGGAAAACAAATGTTGGTCTAATTCATCTTTCTCTTCACACCGATTAATGAGCACTTAAAATGCATCCTGTTGTTGACATTACAATCGCTTCTTGATGGACATTGCAATATGAAGCGAATTTAAATTTAAATTTTAAACAGGTAAGATTTAATCTCTTTAAATTGCCTGTTTTTCTGCTTGGAAATATCTAATGAGAATGTCATGGTCAAAGGCAGAATATAAAAGTGATTTAAAAAATTGAAATAGAGATACTGATAAACACAAAATTTGCCTTAGATTTGTGTGACACACTCATCATCTGGAATGTCATTCATTTTGGGCATTTATAGATGCACTGAAATCAATCTTTATTTTTCAGGGTGGAATGTTTGACAAAAGCTGCTTCAGTGAATTAAAGAACAAAGGTGAATGAGTTTCAATTTATTGTTTATTTCCTCCAAATTTTTCAACCAGCAACAACAGGCTTGAATAAAAACATATACCCTCAAATATTTAGGTAAATTTATCTATAACAGTTGGACCCTGACCACACACTTTTATAGCCACCAACAAGCTACAGATATAATTCTTCCGGTTCTTTTCCTGGCATACTTGGTTGAGTTCTTTAGATAGTTGATTTCCTGGGAAAATTCTGTTTTTTTAAGCACAGCCAAAACCAGTTTTGATGTTTAAGAGTCATTTCCTTGTTGGAACAGCATGTTGTACTCTAGATTTAACCAATTGGCTCACAAGATCATCCAGAGTTGGTCGGAAATTGTTTAAGATAAAGCGCAAGAACAATGAAAGTGGAGTTCCTTGATCTTTCTGTAATTTTGTGCCGTTACTAGACTGATTATTTCCAGTGATTATTGATTTATTTTGGGTGCTAGTTGAGGGGCAAATAATCAGCCCATCTCCTTTATAAGATGTATTCTTTGTTGTTTGGTTAATGTTTTTTTTTGCTTATTCCTCTCTTTTTTTCTTCTGATTGAATGTACTCAACTTAAGGTTGGAGTTTTCTAAGATTTTCAGTGAGATAATGTTGCTGTAACAAAAGAGGAGTTTTTACAGATCATTACCGTTGCTGTCAATATTTGTAGAGTGAGTTGTGAGTAAACCTTTCACAGTAAATAGATGAATTCCTTGAGTGTTTACAATCTTTTTCCATCCTAAAATGAAAATAATATGGATGCATAACATTTTTGCTAAATATTATGCTGATAAGCTGCTGATAAGCTGCTGATAAGCAGGGTATGTGTAAATGGACTGTTGGAACTTGCACATTGAACCTGCAGAGTACCTATTTTTTTCTTTTAGTTGTTCCACAAAAATAAGACTTAAATTGGCAGTAGAATCCAATTACCATGCCTTAGAGGTAACATTTTACCAACAGACAGAAAGCAGGGATTCTACAATATAGATACACCTGCCCTCTCATTTGTTCTGACCTTTCTTTATCGCATTTTTTAAAATTATTCAGTCTGTCCTTTTCTTGTAAATTTCTTCAAGTGCACACTTGTAGTTGCAAATGGGAACCTAACATCACCTTATGTCTATCCTTACTTCTGAGGAAAGCTGTGGGATTTGCATGTTCTTCTGCTGTCTCTGCTTTTAACAATGCTAACTCTGGCATGTTAGCAGCCAATTATATTCTTTTTTCAATATTGGGTCTCAACATCTCCCCACATATGTCAGAATACTAAGACTGGAAGCACAAATCCCATATTTTAAAATATGTTGATGTTGGGGACTTTGTAGGGTCATTCCATTAGCTGAATTGATCAATTCAAAGGAATGGATTAATTCAAACTGACTTTGTGTTTTGTGAGGCTGTTTAGCATGTTAAGAAAAACCCAGGAATAGGGAAGATCCAAGCATAGCAAGAACTGGAAATTGGTGGAGCACCAGTGAGACTGTCCATATCAAAACAAATTTACTATGGACAGTTTTTCAGAAATTCTACACCACAATCTCCCCTTTTGAGTTTTGCAAATGTTCAACAGATGATTGTAGAGAAAAGGGTAATGGGGATTGAATAGGTAACAATGACAATTTGTCCACTATCCTGCCAAAAGTCTTGGCTCACTCATCTGAATCGGAGCATGCAGCTGTTTTAATAACTTTCGCGGTCCAAAGGTTATAAAATCCAGCATGCAGATTCCTCACACAAACATAAATTTCAGTATCACGCCTTTATTTCATGCCACCTGTTCAGATAGTCCATCTTGCACCCAAATATTGCAATGTTTACTGTTGAAGGCATTACAGCAAAGTGGAAGCAATTTAAGAAACTAAGTAATAGGCCACATAAAATTAAATAGCCGATCAGAGAATGCTGTTATGCAAAGTGCACAGAGATTGCCATAATTTTTTTTTTTTTGCAGAGTCAGTGGCAACAGAACACAAAACTTCATGTGGTAGTCAGTCTGTAGACCAGTGGAAAGATCGCTTCACTGAATGTGTTGCCATAGTCAAGCATCCACCTCCAGTTCAAGCCTTACATCCAATAATACAATGTGAAGCTTTGTGTATAGCATGCTTCACAGCAGTGGGGTACACATTTTGGAAAATGACAAATCATGCTTCCCTGTTTAATAATCAAGTGGCTAAGTCGGTTTTTGCAGTTATCAAGATGTATGCAAATGCTGAAGTTTGCCAAGTGCAAGGTCTATGTAGAGGGGATTATATGATTTGCACATTTAGCAGAAATCTAAATGTTTATTAATTTCTATAGGTTTTAGAAAACGATAACCCACGTCTTTTTGCATGGTGCTACCCCCTTTCTGTTCCAGCTTGACTGGAACAGACCAATAAAGACACAGATGAGCAGTTTGGTATGGAAACACTTAACCAGGTTTTGTAGTCCTGATCTCAACCAAAAGAAACTTTCTGTGATGAATTAGAGCTGAGAATGTGACACAGCTCTTCTTGTCCAACATCAGTGCCGAACCTCATAAAAGCACTTCTGGAAAATGTTTTTAAAAATGAACAGACTCCTAAGCCTGGTGGAAAGTCTTCTTAATAGAGTTGAAGCTGTTATGGGGAGCAAATACCTTTGGAAATATGGAGGAGGAAGGAGTCACTTTGAATAAGTCAAAGTACTGGTACAGTGTGTACAACCTTAACTTTGTAGCCAAGTAGCTGAAACCAGCAGGAATTTAACATTTTTAGATTATTCAGTCATTTGTCCTTCTTGTAATTTTCATCAAGTACACATTTTGATATGTACATGCCAAGTCAGCCTAATTTCCCTGTCTGTTTTTGCTTTTTTAATATGCAAGGAAGACCCTTTTGTTTCTGGTTTTGGCAATGCCAGTGCTGGCATGTGTTAAATTCCTGACTTGATATTAGTCTCAGCATCTCACCACAAGTGTTGGAATATGAGGAGAGCAAATGAAAGATATAAGGCAGCCAAAGTAATCTATTTCTGCCTGATCTAATCTTTCTGTCCAATCTGATCTGTCAGAAGTGCCACAATAACCAGAGGCAACGTTTGATTTCAAAAACAAAATGCTTGGATTCCTTTTCTACAAGAAAGGTGACATGGCAGCAAACATGCTCCCCACTTATGCCAGTTCTTGACATGTTTACATTGGGTTTTTATAATTGATTTCCATTTGGAAGTAACTTTTCCAAGTCTGTTTTTATAATTGTTCACAAGCTTTAAGCAGGAGGAGGTATTTCAAGATCAAGCCAGAAAGGAAATAATTGAAGAAGTTGGCAGGTGGGTGTTGGCTGGCTTCCTGTGGTGGGCTGATATCATTATGGACTCTCCATGCATTCTGCCTTTCTTCAGCTCAAAGGGCATGTTAGCCCTGGGTTCATCAGTTAGCTATTGTGTGGCGCTGGCTAAGAAAAGGAAGGGCAAGTGACTCTGAACGGCTGAGGAGAAGGGGGTGGGACAGAACAGGCTGTGTTTTCCATTTACCACCAGGGAGGGGGGTACACAAAGAATCCAGCTTGTGAAATGCAAACCTTTTTCTCTTTTGTGTTTCCTTTCACACTCTCCATAGCAATTTAACACTTATTTCTATCATCCATTTTGTATCTCCAGTGATCACTGTTGGTTTTCTTTTACTTCTGCCCCTTCCCATTCCTCTGCCTTTTCAACATTTTAGTTTGTTTTTTTTTGCTTTGTGCTGTACCTGCTCCGTGTCTCTGCTTCCTAATTAAATTGGGCCTTGGTACGATCTCATTTGGACCCTTTCTGCGTCAGCGAGCCGCCTAGTCTTGCCGAGTATCCAGAGAAGGCTCTCCGCCCATGTAGCAGCAGCTCTAACCGTGTTAGCCGCACTTAGGATGTCACCAATACTTTGCATTAAAGACGTGCGTACGCCTGGGACCGCTCGCAGTCCCTTAACAGTGTAACTGCACCAGCCAGGAAACTGAATTTGGAAAAACAAGAGTCTGCGTGTTCATCTGGAGATGTTTGACAACTTCTTTTTTTCCCAAATGTACAGAGGTTGACGGTTTTCAGACTGCTTGAACTTTATCATGTTGTCAGGTTACAAAGCCAAACATTAATTTATTTTATTCCCATTTTATGTGGCTGACCAACACAAAGGAGCGCCAACTTGTGAAGAAAAATACTTAAGACCCTTTCAATCAATTAAAACATTACTGAAAAGCCCATTTATTTCAGGAACATTATCAAAAAATGAAACATATAGATTATTTACACATATATGGATGTTTGAAATCCTTTAATCTGTTAATTTTGATAATTTTCCACTTACAGGCAATGAAAAAAACATGACATTTAAACAAAGCTAATTGAAATGTTCATAGTATTGTATATTGTTCTATCACATAACTTTGCATTGGACTTCTATGTAACTTTATCCCTGAACTGACTGGAATGTCCCTTGGTCTTAATTGTTTGCTGTTTGCTCTGAAGTACATTTTACATACAATAGACTGTCAAGTCATCTGAAGCTTTACTTTGTGAACTGGGAAACTGAATATGCTAAAAACAAGATCATTCTGGCAGCTAAGACGCAGTACCTGGACCGGACTTTTAACTTTGCAGGCTTTTACATGCACACATAGCAATAAATGTCCTCATAAGTGTGAGAAAATCGAGTTACTGGTGCCTTTTTAAACCCAAGAGCTCTATGAATTTTAAGAGTTCACTTCTCATCTTTATTATTTGTCTGATTTATTATGGTTGGTAGCCTTGGTTCCATACAAGAATCCAACAGAGAATATTCACTTCTGAGCCATTCTATAAATATTCTAACTTCAGGGTAAAAGCATCTTAAGCAACTTTGTTCAGTAAACTTGGCAGAACACAATTTTTTTCTGCTGCATAGTCTAAGAATTGCGCAATTAGAGTAAATATAAAGAAGACTGTTTTAACACTGCAAAAACAATCTCACTGCTCTATTTCATCTCTTCTACAGAAGTGAATGTTTTTACCCCTCCATAATCCTCTCTTTAGCCCTCCTGCCCCCCTTGGCTTGCTCCTCACTCTCACACTTGCTGTTCTGCACCCTTCACAGCCTCCACTCCAGCAATAGAGCCTGTCAGCGCTTTTAAAACTCTTTCCTTAGTCTTCTCTTTGTTTTCTTAAAGTTAAAGCGCTCCTCTTGTTCTTTTATCTCCAGTTCAATGAAATGTCCAGTCACCTTACAAGCCTTAGATGAAGCTGATTTGTGACTTTTTAGTACTTGCGAAAGTGCAATGGCAGACAAAGGATGTTAGAAGGGCACGTTTGTGACGCTTATCTGGATCTCCCTAAAAGCTATTTAAGATTTTTATGGCAGGAAATTTGTCTACACTGTTTTGTTTCGTGGTCAACTTTTTTGTTGTGTACAAGTAGCAGCATAGTGGTGATGCTGTGTGGTTAAGGAAGCCCATGTTGCTTTATTAGTTGCCTCCAGCATCTCTGTATTGTTGTCTCCACAGATTATTTATCAGGTTGCTTTAGCAAAAAGACGTCACTGTTGTATCTCTTGTTGTGGGATTGTGTGTAAGGTGGCGTTTGAAGTATTTCTCCACTTAACTTTTCAGTAAGTCAAATACGTCATATGAGACAGTTTGTTTAAAGAGGAATCAGAACCACATTCAATATAAATCAGAATTGATTGACTATTTAAACCAACAATTTATCAAAGTACCAAGAGAATTAAATTAAGATGCTGAGTGGCAATGGACTGAACACTTGGGGTAGGATTTGGTGAAAGTATGAATTAACCCAAAAACCTATTGAAACGAAACTAAAAGATAATAATCAGAATATAAACAAATCCTCCCCTGCTGTACCAGTAAATGCGCTTCACCAGCCAGTGAAATCTATTTTTCCAGATGAAATTCCCATTTCTGCACACATATCTGTGGTTTCCCACCTTGCAAAAGTTTTACTAACCTTCAGTTTTTACCCATCCAGTCGTTATCCTTTTTAATAGTACGCTATCATCTTTTCATAAACTGCATATCTATCTCATTCCTTCTCCCTTTAAATTGAGTTCCTGTCCATTTTCCCATCCGGTCCTATGTTAACTGCAGCTCTGCAAATCCATCATTCCAGCTCCTTCCTTCTCTTCCTCTGTGTTTCCTGTGGGTTGTCTTTCCAATTCTCTTTGCCTCCCCCTCTGTCTAGTTGTCTGTTTCCCTCTCAACTTTCTTTTCCTTCATCTTTCTCATATCCCTGGCTCTCGGTTTCAGTCTGCGGTGGTGTGTATGTCCTGGCTCTGGCTTCTGTGGATATTAAGCTGTAACAGGCAGTGCGCCGTGCTGGTCTCAGATGTATGTGTGACCTGTTTTCTGCCAGAACCAATCTCCAGCAGCCTGCCTGCCTTTTCTGGGTTAGTCCCCGCCAGGAGTAACAGTGGTCTTAGCCTGCATCCTTCAGCCAGCTTCACCATGTCGGGGGGAAATAACCCTGAACTGACAGTGTTACACCAATACCGCTTTTATCTAGGTGCTTGAACAGACGGCTGTAAAATCAAGGACAAACCCATCATAAAACTGGAAGTAATTACTGTGCTGTGTTGCTGCACAATTGAGTAGAGAACATGACGTGGGATTTGCTTGTGAGAGAAACAAAAGTCCACAAAAATATTTTCTTTGTAATGTTGGTGCTTTAATTTATGACTGAATTTTTGTTTTCACATTTGGCCACCTTTTTATTTAAAAATCTCTCATTATATGTGTCCTTAATGAAAAAAGTCCCCTGTAGGAGTCTTCAAACCTCTCAGGTATTTCCACATTTGTCACAATCCCCAATTTGTATATATTTTTCAGTGTTTTTGCAAAATTATCTGAAAAGGCTGTATTCGGCCGCCGATTATTCTAAAATCTTCAAATGTAATCTGGTATAGATAACTATGATGTGACAAAATCTGAAAGAACTAAAAACTTTAGCGGGGCGCTATACAAAAATGATGAAAAAATTATCGCTTCTCATTTCACTCTTGTATTTTATACATCCTCAGCATTCAGTAGACTAGTACTACACAGAAAAAAGGACTCATAGAGCTTTACTTGTTCATTATTTTTGGCTGATGCATTGTTGCCTTTAGCATAACTAGAGACACAAAAGGTTCTTCTGATCACGATGATATGCCCTTGGTTGCTCGTGGCGAGATGAGCTTTCTGAGATACCCTGCCCTTCCCTTCCTCTAGCAGGGGGTAAAATGTGTGGACACCCCACGGCTATCCCAGCAGAGGGTCAGCCGCTGTTCCATAAGTCCTTTGGGATATTATTGTCGAGTTCATTCTACTGTTTTTCTGTCAGGTTGGCAAGAACCTTCCCGTGATTTCACCCTTCCCTCCCTCTTTGCTGTTCCTCTTTACTTTCATTGTTGTGCTCCAAAAAAAGGAAGAAACATGCCATCACCTCGGGCGATGATGCATAGCTCTGTTAAACGATGAGACGCACAGAACTCTTCAGAGAAGGTGGGATACTCTGATACATAGCATGATGAGACTGGAGAAGCATATCTGTATGCTAAATAGCAACCGTGTACAATACATTTCCATATGCTCTCAATTTGATTGTGTTATTTACCAGCAAAATAAATGTTGATTACCACAGACACAATTTGCAAAAAAAAATAAATAAAAATTGCAAAAAGCGGACACTCTAACTTTTTTATTTTTGTATTTTACTTTTTACCCATGTTAAGCCTAAAGTCCGAGCCCTTCCTGATTCAGCTTCGCCTTATTCCTGACATTCTACACATTTTTGCCAATTCTCTTAGAAGGTTCTTTGTCATCAAATGGGTTTCAGCTCTAAATTGGAGCCAGTTCTTTCATAGCATTAGAACCTTCTGGTTCTATTATTTAAGCAATAACTGTACCAGTAAACCAGTAAACAGAGGCTTTACAGATAGTGACTTTTTGCTTGCCTTGAGCAATTTACACATATAAATGTACAGATAAGAAAAACATGCATGTAAATTGTCTCCAAGTGGTGACAGGCCACAAATAATTTCCTTATTGTACTATAGAAAATATGTTGTATTTAAGGAATACTAGTTTCAACTGAAACCCCTGTTCTTTTTATGTGTTATTTCTAACATGTAGTTGAGTAACTACATGATAGAAAACTAAACTAGTTTGCATTGCAGGTGTGCCTTACTTTTTGAGTTTGGTTTATTGCCGTGGCCTATAGGCATCATTAGTGCTACAGCTGTCACAGGCCACAGGCCGTGCATGCTGCAAAATGCCTCTGTTATTGCAGTCATTCAACTGCCAATCGCATACAACAACACTGTGTGGATGCGCTGTCCATTTTGATAAACATTAACTCATGTCTGCATGCTGGATGCTTGAAACTGAAAGTGAAATTGAAGAATGACCTTATAAATTTGACTAAAAATTGTATGACCACTTGGAGGAATTCTTGATTTATTGGAGTTTCCTCAAAAGACTATAATTTGACTCTTAACACTAACACATCCAGGGTTCCATGTGGCCAATGAGAGTCAAGAGTGTTAAAGTGTTTAAATGACAGACATGATTTTAAAGAAGGCTACTTTTGCTAATGTTCAACACACTCCTAAATTCTAAGCTGAAAAAGATTGAAAGCCCAGCCCCAAAAACAACAACAACAAAATAACTGTAACATTAACTACAATACTTCAAAGTCAAAGATTTATTGCCATATTCAAAGAAATAAACCACACATTTATGGCATTCATGGATGCACAAAGTAATAGAAAATTTCTTCAGGTTACAACAACTACCATGAATTTCCATCTTTTATTATGTGCCCTAATATCTGATATTGCCATGGGGAATTGCTATATGACTCATCAAAAACTGCAGCTGATTGTGCTGCAAGAAAACTGGCAATGTCTTCAGGATGCCATCATAAATATCTCTAAAGAACAGCACTTCTGTGCAGAACAAATTTCAGACTTGAGCTGACAAAAAAGGAATAAAGCTCATTGTACAACTTAGATTAAATTTCATAAAACTCTGATGATGCCCGTTATGAGCTTGTGCTGCATAATCATAATACAGAATGCTGCATCCCTGCTGCATCCCTGCTGCTAATCTTTAAAACACACAAAACCAAACAATTCTGGTTGTTATCTCAGCATTGATTGCAAGCAGACAGGTGAGGCAACAAGTGGAACATTCTTCCTCTCTACATTACACAGAACATAGCGTTTATAGTGTATATATGTCAGCATGGGAACAGACATGTAAAATAAGAGGAAGAACTGGTCACACTCGAAAGATTTATGTCATGTCGAGTCTTGGTGTAGCAGTTTATACCCTTGGTGATCTGCCTCTGCAGTAGGGGTTTGTAGATGGCTTACCAGATCCGCTTATCCCATCATGATGCTGATGGATTTCTTGAAAACTTTCTCAGAAGGCGGGTGTTGGGATTGAGAGAGGGTGATCCGAACTGGCTGTCAATGATGCTCTTGTTTAGATGGAAGAGGGCTGAAATGCCTAATAACAAACTCAAAGCAGTGATAAGATAGAGGCAACACATCACTTTTATTTATGGCTTACAGGTGGATCATTATAGCCGCCTCAGTTTTTGCCTGATGGATGTTTCTGAGTGCCTCCTCTTTTGATCTTTAATGGTACCCTGGAATCAATGGAATACCTGACCCCAACTGCCCCCCTCAACTTAATCTTGCTGCCATCTTATTTTTCTTCTTTCTTTTTTTTTCTTAAAGAAGGGTCCACATGGATTGAGTTTTAAAAGGAGGTAATTAAAACAGTGGCAGCTGAGAACTTATTATGCTGGTGAAAGAGGAGCTGCCTATATGTTGGCGTGCTGATCGTTGAGAAGTTATCTTTAATCCCCCATAACATTAAAGGCTGGCCATTCATCAAGTCACAGGGCAGCTTTGTGCTCTGAAAGCCTCCCGTCGCTGCCTTTCTTCCAGGAGCATAATTGAAAAATTTTCCCCTCTTTTTCAGCAAGACTCTTCAAGGCACCTTGCCTCTAATCAAAAACAAACAGGGTATCAGTAAATTAAGGACATATCTTGTGATACCATAAATTAGCAATTGCTTAAGGGTTGCCGATTCACACTCTGCGAGTTTCCTTCCCTTTGAAGCTAAACTATGATTTCTTTATATTTGTCTCCTTTTTTTTTTATAGGATGCACGCCCAAAAGCCAAGTTTACCCAACTAGCCCTAATTATAATTTTGTAATTAAAACAGCGGTCAAGTTGGGAGATCACGCAGAGGTTGCTTCTGTTGTTAAGCTGTGTTTCTGCTGGCACACAATCACAGCCAAACTGCCAGCGGCCACTGAAAGAATGTTTTCATGCTCTAAATTAAAATATTCATCAGCACTGCAAATTGTGTGGTTGAGCCTTATGCTTCCAGAAAAAAAGGATAAAGGGCATTGTTTATTTGTATGCTTTGTTGTAAAAAAAAAACCCAAAATATTTAAATGCAGAAAACAGTGCATAATATCACTTTATAGCTTATTATACCTAAAATGGCTAAAAGGTACTAGATTATGAGTATTCAGATATCCGAGTGCCTTGCAAAACAATTCCCAGTTTATTATCCTACAACCACAAACTTTAATGTGTTTTTATTAGATTCTATGTGATAAACTGACACAAAGCAGTACTTAACTAGAAAGAGAAAACTGTTCACAATTCTGAAAAGTTTAAAGAAGAGGCATAATTTTCATTCTGCCCACTTTAGTCAATGATCTTTGTAATTGAAGATGCAAGCTTTTGTGGTGTCTCCAGCAAATTAGAGTCTGAAATTACTCCATATAATACTATGCATATAAGCCAAAAGGTTTTAGACCTGTCTAGAAAGATAATCTTTTCCTAGAAGGAAACTGAATATGGGGCTTTATTTTGTCCTGCCATGCTTTTTTAAAGATTAGATGGGTGGAGTGAACAACTAACATTTCTCCTTTCACTTAAGGTGGATGGCCACATCTTGGTGGATTTGCAGCGATAATAAAACAAGGAGATTTTTTATCTGGGAAAAAATGTGAAAACAATGTGTCCTTTGCCTTCCACTTAACATTTGCAACAAGACAAAACATGAAAAGACTTTTTCAAGGGACTCAATGCATTCTAGAATTTGAAGGAACAAAGGAAAAAAAAAGCTTCCCGCTGTTGCATGTTTTCTGACCTGACTGGCCATCATCTTCTCTAAGCAAGTGCTATCTATATCAATGCCATTTATTCGCATGAGAATACTAATGCGGCAGCAGATCCGGTTCGGGGAAGGTCCGACAGAGCATGACTGCCTCAGAGCTATATCTCCAGTCAGATGGGAATACTTAGATGGGAGTTGTACCATGGTACCTTTATGGGGAATGACAATGTTTTTTGCTGCTGATGTGGTAAAAGCTTTTCCTCTTTTGTCACCTTCTCTCTTGGTTGAGCCTTGGCATCCCAGCTCTTTGTCACGGTATGCTTGTGCCTGTGAAGCAGTGACCCTGTTGTTCTGCCAGCAAGATTTCCTACCTGAAATGGGGGTGTCCTCTTTTCCAGCCACCTCTTTCATTTTGCTCAGCAGTTTATATGTTTATCAGTAAAACATGAAGAGAGATAAAAAAAGAGAGGTGCAAGTAAAATGTACACTGTTGGAGTTATGGCAGTCTCCAAGTGGAAAGTTTTTAAAATGATGCACTTTAGTGTTTCTACACGGAACAGTTTGGTTAGAGAGGGAGAGACGGGAAGCAAATGACTGAGACAGAGTTGCAAAGTGCAAGTGAGAGCAGTTCACCAGCTGAGCGGTCATGAAATACAGCCCACCCCCCAACAGTTACTGCCTCTGTAAAGGCAGGTACATAAAACAGAAAACAGAGACTGGCGTCCTATTTATGGACCAGATTATCTGTGCATTAATCAGGCTTGCTGCTTGGCACACAATATTGCAGTTTTCACAAGTCCGGGCCACCAAAGCCGGACGCTGCTTTATAGACTGCATCAGATCGATGTCGACTCTGTTCACACTCCAACAACATTCAGATTACTTAGGGATAAACTTCAATACTCTAACAATATTGCTGATTTGGTTTAGTCAAGCATGAACACACTTTTTACACTAGAATAATTCTGCTCTATTACGCTTTAGATTTTATTCTTTTGTACTTAAAGCAATTATTTCTGTCTGTTGTGATAACATTGTACTCAACATATTGAGTCTCCAGGATCTTGGAAATTGGAGTCAGCACAGAGGAATAGCATAGGGGCCAAGATAGGGAAGAACTTAAATAAAAATAAAAAAATGCTAGGTAGATGGGTAGACATTTGTTAAGGTTCATGTTTTTAATTTGGTTTAAAAAGAGAATATTTTATTTTAAATGGAAATACAGTGCGGGAAATGTGGCGTTTACTTGCTCATGAAAAAGAGGAGCTTCAAAGTTTGTGTGTGGTTTTATTTTAAAGTTTAAAAACAAAGTATTAACAATTTTTTTTTTTTAAATCAGAAATTTAAACAAGATAAAAACAGATTTACTTCTACTTGAGTGAAATATGTAATTCTTTTTGCAAGACAAGACTTTATACTTGTTGAACAATCTTTGGCAGCACAGAACTACATCTTGTAGTTAATCACCAGGTTTGCATAAATCTCAGGAGGGATTTTGGCCCATTTCTTCTACCAAAAACTTTCTAAAACAAAGGAGTGCTTAACTTCTAACTTCAGTCCTTGAGCGCTGCTACCATCCATCTTTAAGATGCATCCCATCTCCATACAAATGATTTATCATTTCATTTGTGCATTTCATCCAGCCCTGCAGAAACCTCCTAACAAGTCATTTATTTTAATTCAATGGACACATCTAAAAGGTACAGGATAGTAGCTCTCAGTACTGTTTTAAGACTTTAGCTCTTACAGCAGATCGTCTGTAGAGTAGAGGTCTTGAAACTGGCAAGACCACTCCATGACCTAAACGTGCTTATATCCAAAGAAACTACAGTCTCTTCTTTATTGCCTTGGTGGTACCAGTGACGTGCGGTCAGGGGAGGCAGGTGAGGCAGTGCCTCACCAGCCATCATGGAAGGAAAGAAAATATATAATCATAAAGTAATTTAAATTGTTATATTCATCCGGTGATTTGTACTAAAAAATATTTATTTTTCGTGTAGCGTCACCAATTTCAATTTTTATTTGTTCAAAATCGCTGAATTTTCTTATTTTCCCATTCAAATGCTTGGAAGCGATGCCGGTGAGGCAGCAGCGAGCTCTGCCTCACCTTGGATTGCGCAACCCCTGGCTCTGCGCTGGCTGCTAAGCGGAGAGAGCATGTTGCTGTACGGCGTCAATAAAATGGTGTAAACTAATTTAATATGTGAACTTATTTCCAATAATTTAGCTTATGTATATAATGTACAGTGCTTTTTGTCACCAACTGTGTTTGTGTAACGTGTTTCGTGTAATGAGCGATTATAAACGGCAGAGAACAGGTTCGAGGTGAGGCAGGCAGTTCTCTTGCCTCATGGCAGGGGGCGCTCAAGATCCCAGACGTTCGTCTTGTTCACTCCTCAACTGCCGAGTAAGTGACAGCGAGCTAGGCTAAACGATTCGGGAAGCGAGTCAAGTGCAGCGATAGATTATAATAGAGATAGTGATTTTTTTCCTCTCGTTTATCCCGACTTTCGACATTTATTTTGTTTTGTTTTTTAAGGAAATGTGTGTTTTGTGAGCTACAGTTTGTATGTGTAAGGATGCAGAAGTGAAACATAACCTGTAAACTGCTGTCAATCTATGCATCTATTTGCAAATCTGATTCTGATGACGTCAGTGCCTCACCAGCTATGAACCTCACCGCACGTCACTGGGTGGTACATATGGTATTTATCCCTGGCATAATCATTTCATCTTCGTACTTGACTAAAGGGATGGTGTTCTTTGGAGGAGTATTTCTCTTCCTCCAGTAAAAGTGGGTGGAACTTTAGATTTCTAAATTCTAAAATAATATTTTTTTCTGGCTGGACTGTTTGCAGGAAGTTGTAGTTCAGGATTTTCTTACCACATAAGTAATACTTCATATGCTCTGTTTTGAATATTATTGGTGTGAACCTATTTAACCACCCAGCCCCCCCCAAAAAAAACCTCCTCTAACATTCAATTGTGCAAAATAGTTGTTAAAAGTTCTCATAAAAGTGCTGAAAATCATAAGATTTATCCTTTTTGTTGGACTTTTCCTGTGATCCATGTATAACATTTGGAGGCAATATGTCAAAAATTTCTTATTATCTTAGTTACTTATACTGATATAAAATGGGATGCAAAATTTACCCGAGTAAAATTCTATGCATGAACAAACTCAGTCGCTGCAAATCTTAGCAGGTATTAGCTAACAGGCCGTTAAGAATTAGAAAGCGGCTAATGTTCCTAAAATAGCTCTATTATGAAGCATTGTTGTGGCTGCGTCAGTCTTGCAGCCCTCTCCTCTGTCAGCTGCTCTTTTGCTTCTTTCAGCTCTCTCCAAGCCTCTACAATATTATCTCTGTCTGCGAGGCTCGAGGCTGTATCTCTGCTAATTAGAATTTAATGGACCAAAAGTGATTGGTGCACTTCCAGAAATAAAGTGTGCTATTCATATGTAAAGCAAACAAACAGTGCGTGGCACAGAAGCGTTGTTCGGACGGGTCTCTTTCCGGAACCGCAGTGACAGTCACTGAGACTGCAGAAACATACTGCACTCTAAGCAGCATATTTAAATGCATTAGTTTTTTTTTTCTTCTTCTACTCCTTTGTCACACTTATTAGAAAGCAAACACATAATCTAAACAATTGAATATGTTGTATTTTTTTTCACTGTATATACTTACTGTAATCTTTTTCTGACTGCTCTTTTTGTTTTTTCTCTTCCGGTATGGCTCCTGAGTGGGCGCTCTTTCCGTGGAGGCTGAGTAATCATCATTCTAGGATGATGGGTACAGCTCCCAGACTGCTCCCTATGGGTTTAAGCATTAGAGACATTTCTTTAGGCCTGCCCAGGCAGTGGTCTGACTGTCCCCCTCATTACCGTCCTTTTTAGCTCTCGTTCCTATTTTCTCCTATTTCTCTCTGCAGTGTGTCTAATTTTCTGCCTGTGACTCTCACACTTGCTCCCTGCCTTGGTAGCGTTCCCTCACCGCTTCCCGTTCCTTGTTTCTCCTGCTAGCATAACTGATGGCTCTAATTTGTGTACTTTAAAGGGCCAATTCATAAAAGGTACTTAGGCTCGATAAGGAAATTGAAATGAATGACGACAGTCTTATCATGCGGCCCTCTCGCTCGCTCGCTGGCGCTCATCCCCCGGGCAGGCGAGGTCTCTTTGCTTTAGAGCAACACCATCACAGTGAAAATATAAATGCAAATCTAAATGCCTTTATGCTTTGAAGGGTGTCTCTTCCAGAATCAATAATCACATATAGACATAGGGTAGGGAAGAGATACAATGAGGATTTGAAACAGGCAAGGTCCTTTAGAATGTGCTGCAAGTAGAAGGTGAACGTAAAATTCAAGCTGGATCTACCTATCATATTTTTGCAGTCAGTTCTGTAAAGGTTTGACCTGCTGATTGTGCCTTGTCTATGAGAGCTATGATATATGAAGATGTGACAACAGCATTGTAAAAAAAATGACACGTTTTTTAGCCAGTTCAGATTTCCAAACGTAGGTTTTTGGTTGTTCTTGAGCTCACTTTGTTGCTTTCATGCTGTTTTTTATTGCATGTTTCTTGATTTTTGGACAATACAACTGCCTGAAGGGACAAGTACAATCAATGTATTATGATAAATTGATTTTAAGTTGTTATTGTTCCTTCTGATTATCAGTGTATTTTCACAGTTTTAAACATTTTTCACTCCAAAAACCTGTTGACACCCTGGCAACAAAGCCTAGAGACCCTCCTGAACTGTCCAGGCTTATTGTTGACAGTGACAGTTAGACAAATCTTGCTGTGCTTTCATCAAACATAAATAAATAAATAAAAAAAAAAATAAAAAAAACATTTCATAGCTTCAGTGTCATCTGACAGGTAGTCATTAGGTTCAAAGCACTCCTGTTTATTTGCTCCAACATTATAATTTATTGTGACATGTCTCAAGCTCAAATGATCAGGCTCACCATCGTGTAGAGCAATGTCCATTGAGGTGGGACGTTGTGTTTTGACGCCCCAGCCTGGCTCGGTACGGCCCAGTGCTCAGTAATCGCTCTGCTATGGGAGGTCTGGCATCAGCTGCTGTGGCCTTCCTACCCCCAGCCAAAGCATAAGCAACAGTCGGGAGGGCTCTTGACAAATTGGGGTGAGTTTGCCACTCCTCAGTTCATTGCACAGCTCTGAACAGTAGCAAAGCAACAATAACAAAAATATAAGTGGCCATAAAAGAGCAAAAGAATTTAGTCAGCTCCTGTGCTCGCTTCACCTTCTCTCTCTCTCTCGCTTGTTCTTGACTCCCCTTTATCCTCAACTCCAGTTTTCTCTCTTCACCCTCACACCGAGTCGTCTAAAGAAGTGTTTGCGAAACAAGTCGTCTCTCTGTCTTCCTCTCTCTCTTTCTCTCTCTCCAAGCGCCATGCTCAGAAATCAATCAGGGGTTAAGCTCACACCTTCTAACAAGCTCTTCTTTGAGTCACGGCTCAGTCATGTGCTCAGGGCAGCGTCGGCCGAAAGGTACGAAGGGCCAAGAAGTACGCACCCGAGCTGGGAGGCGTGTGATGAAGAAAGAGAGCATGGCAGAGAAATGAGAGGGCAAGCTTTATGATGGAAACGGAAACAGAGAAGGTTCATTCAGGCAGAACCTAGGAAAAAAAAAACAACAACCAAAAAACTTGATGGAGACAAATGGAGGAAAAGGAAAAGAGGGTGTTTGTCGACACGCTGGGCATTCTGCTCTCCTACTACGGCATGCAGGTGTGCTGTTCGTATATTTCACAAACCGTGCACCTGGGCGCCCACAGCGACGGGACACTTTCACAAAAGGAGACGAATATATTTCCAAGCCATGCAGATTCCAAACGGGAACAAATCCTGCCTTGTGAAGCAGTGACTGCCTTCCTCATCCTGGCATTTATAACCTTATAATTTGTTTTATTGTTGTTGTGCTTCTAACACCCAGCTGTCCTGTCGAGTCTGGAGATGAATTTGTTCCTTTGTGACTTTGATTTAAGGGTTTCTGGGCTGCAAAAGTTTTGACAAGTTCTGAGCCCCAAGAGCCTCAAATTCACAGCTGGATAGAAATCCTCCTTGTAAACAGACACAAGTCTTGTTCCTTCACTTATATCAGATAGAAGGGATTAAAGGTGAAACTCGGGCAACACTTGAGACGGCACAGCACTGGTCTGCTGCTTTCATCTGGTTAGCTCTACCTGTATTGTTGCTGCCACAGGTCTTTCTGCCAGGATTTTATTTAAATCATATTACAAAAGTGTAAATTGTTTCCAGTTTCTCTTTGATGAATTAAAATCTGAAAAGCAAAGGACGTGTTTCAAATTTCCACCAAGGAGTACTCATTATACCACCTTCGTGTGTAATGTTGGCTGTGTTGGAATATTTACAAAATCTTTAATTTTCAATTTTTTGTCTGGATTTGCAACCAACATCGTAAAGATTGAATAAAAAAAGACAAAAACAAAAAAATGACAAAGAGAATCACTCCTTCCACACCTCTTATCCCTTGAGAACCGTCTTCCCTCGGCACCTGGAGTTTTTACTCTTTCATAGAGTTGTTTATTCCTCTGTGTGCCTTTCGGCTGAATAATGCCGGTATTGACAGACTAATATTGAATACAGCGTGTAGTGTCATCAAAGTGTTTAATTATTGGCAGTGTAGGGCTGCTCACTGTCACACAATCATCAAATCACTGTCACGCTACCCAAAGCTTGTTGTGCTACTGTAATTGCTGGCTGGATGATAGTGGCTCTGTCACCCTGAAAAAGCGACCTGTCCTATCACCAGCGAAATGCATCATGGGATGAAAGTGATTGCTCTGAATTGTAAGTGATTAGAGTTTGTCTAGACGGCTCTGGGAGTGATTGGATTGATTTGATGCCAAGGAGTAAATCGGACACTGGCACTGAACCACTTTACGTCTGTGTCATCAGGATTTCATGCTACTTAAGTGTCTTTTTTTTTTTTTTTTTATGGTTCTCTGGTACTCCAGCCTTTTCTGATTCATAATAATAATATTTATATAAGCACATAAGTAGTTTAAATAATTAAGCTGATACAAAACTCTTTCACAAATTTTAACGACCCTGTTTATGTTTAAAAACCTTAAATTTAATCCTTCTTTTATTAGTCATCCAGCATTGTTTTCCACAGTTCCAGTTGTTGTAATTATTATACTTCTTTCCTCTTTCACTGAATGTGGGAACATTTAGGTTATTTTCTTGTAGCCATTTTCTGATTTTGGATGCTTTATTTAATGGAATGTTCTGTTAATCTGGAACAGAAAGTTAATTTGAGACTGGTTTTTTTACACTTTAAATCTCAGAAGCCTAATACTTTCAATAGTACTTTCAACTTTAGTTGTATTTTATTTCTCTGATTAAAAAGCCTAATGCGTTTTGGTGTTATGGTTGTAAATTAAAGACAGAACACCTACGCAAACTTTACAACGGTGGCGGCATTAAGCCTGGAGTTTTATGATTGAGTTCATAAATAAGTTTTATATGTGTGACATTGGCCTTAAAGGCGTTTCCACCGACTTACCAATATTGTACACAGCTAATAGTCCTACATTCAGCGTAGACTGCACTAAGTGCCCTTGGCATCTCCAAATTAATGACTGAAGTATCTTCGAGATTGTGTCCGATACCGTCTGGAAGGAAGAGGGAGAACCCTGCCAATTGGCTCACAGCCAGATGGTAGAAAACGTCTGCCATTCTAAATCTCACCGAGTTGAATTACAACTCAACTGTTGCACTTAACATTAACACCACTTCTGACATCATGTCCTCAAAGAAATCAGGAAGCAGTTGACATTCTTCCTTTTAGGTTGCATTGAAATTTTTACCTTGGTGCACACCTCAGTAGACTCTTCTAAGCTATTTCACAAGATGTTCGTTTACACATAAATCTCTGCACTTGTCAGTGATCACGTATATCTAAGCAGGAAATTGTACTATTTAATCAAGTTTGTTGGAGGGAAGTTTTGTACAATGGATACATTTGAGAAAAACTGGACGAGAGAAAGAGGGTTAAAAAAAACCCCCACAAGATATTTTGCTTCACTCACCTCATTTGTCATGCATAAAACAAAGGCAGAGAAGGGTTTCAAGGACGGGGTTTTAGACACGTCTGCTCTATTGATTGGTTAACGAGGCTGTATTCAGACCACTTCCATTTTGAGGGGTGAGCTCCGCACAAGCACAATGGAGCACATTTCCCCCGTTCACAATGTGGGCATGCGGCGGTCGGCTTCTGTGGCGAGAAAACAGGCCCGCTACCGGGCCTTCTGCCAGGGGGTGCATTGCCAGACAGTGGGTAGGGACACAGGGAGAAGGGGTGACAGGAACAAAGGCAGTGAGAGAGGAAGATGGAATTATGCTCCTCTGTCTCACGGAGCAACCAAGGAATGAATGAGAAACATTGGAGAAAGAGGAGAGCGGATTTAAATTGGAATGAAACGGAAGCGAAATTTCATGAGTGGCTAGAAAGACTTGTGATTTAAGAGAACAACACAAAGATGAGACTTTAAAGTTTAGATCAAGAAGAAGAGATTGAAAACATATGAAAAGGCTGAGGGGAAACTTGGAGAAAAAGTGAGGTTGAAATAAAAATATGTGTCATATCTCACTGACAAGAGATGTGACATTAAAGATGTCGTTGGGTCTAAATGAGCTGATGCACCAATACGATTTGGTCGAGATTATGATTACACGTATGTTCAATTTTTTTATCTTATAACTTAATAAGAATAATAAAAGAGCAAACAAACAAACAACATCGATTTTAGGTATGAATGTTGCATCTTTGGTCTTTAAACTGTTGTAAAAAAGTGTGCATCTAATTAGTCTATTAAATTGTGGCTCTGAAACTCTTGTGGTTTAACACTCAGTCTTAGTGTTGACTACTGACGCTGTTTTCTTCATTTTAAAATTTCTCAGAGAAAGACTGACTATTGTCTAAGTATTACTTTATTTGCAGTAATTAAGCACAACATGCTAAATAATTATCTAACAGTATGTTACAAAAATGTGTAATTAAATAATATTTGTCCATTTACAACAAAACAATAATCTTTTTCAAGATTCTTTTGTGTGTGTTTTCAGCAACAAGAACAGGATATGGTTCGCTCATGCTTCCTTTTGCCAAGTTTATTAATTGGACGCTTCTAAGTCTGGATATTTGTGGAGATATTTACCTTTACAATAAAATTAAAAGCAAAAACATGACTGATAAACGATAAAAAAGCATCTTAAATTAAGAAGAATTTTATTTTATGAATTTTTTAGAAGTTGATGACCTCGTCCTCGGTACCGTGGATCAAGAGGACTGGAGACATGACCTTGGAAATCCTGTCGATGTTTATCTGCATCGACTAGGATGTGTTGAAAGCCTCTTGACTTAAATTGTGCAAATGTTTTGCTACTCTTTCATTTATATGTTTTGGGAAATCTTTTTTTTTAAGACATTGTATAAGAATAAATATGATTATTTGAATAAGTTCACATATTTTGAGAAAGCATTTGAAAGAACTCAGCTGGTAAAAAATTAAATAGGAATATTAGGTAAGTTGCAGAGCTTCCTGTCTCCAGCCTGACCTCATCCTACCCCTCACTGTCTACTGTCCTCCCTCGTCTTTAAAAATACAGTTCGTCTTGTGTGCTTGCCTTCATTGCTTGTGACACACTCCTGTTTTTTGCTCTCACTGCTTAGCTGCACTGTGTCCTCTCTGGGCTCGACTAAACCTTCTGCCTTTCCGCCTGCTTGCCTGTCTCTCGGCCTGTCCAGGTTTTACCTTGTCTTACCTGTCTTTGTCTGTATGGATCATTGTCTTTTTCCTTCGGTGTTGCCTTTATCAGCCTGTCCCTTCCGATTTTCTAATTTCTGCGTGTCTGTTTTTGTTGTCTGTCACTAGCTGTCTTGTCTCATTTCTTCAACCGTCCTGATTGTTCTCTTTCCTGGATTCATCCCAGTCCCAACAGTATTCTTCTGTAGTTTAAGGTAAAGAGTGACAGTGTTTTATGTCACTGCACCTTACCACACGAGTAGCTAAAAAAAAAGAAAAAAAGAGCCAAGGTTTAACTATTAGATCAAAAACTTGTTAATTAGACAAAAAAAAAAGCACACAAAAGAACATACACTAAAGATGGAGGTCTTAACATGTATTCAAACTTTCACAAAACACTGCATTTGAAACAGCTTAGGAACCATCCCACTTGTATGTATTTGGCAGAATAAATGAGGAAATTTAGAAATTTGGGGGCGAAAGACAGAAAGCCAGCAACATTTCACAGCTTGATTTGTTCCCTCTGCCTCCTACACTCACTGTGGCAGCAGAGTACTTCACTCCTAGAGAATGGGGCCATGAGCACAACTCCACACTCTGTGGTTGACCTCTTTTATTTAAAAAATTTGTACATATATATATATATATATATATATATATATATATATATCTGTGTGTGTATATAAATATTTCTTTGTCCAGCCGTTTTTGTGCGTATGTGTACGGAGCATACAGCAGGTTCCCGACACCCCCATCCTCAGATCCCATTTTCCTTGGCTGTAAAACATTGAGTTGTTAAATTTCTTTATGCGTCCTGCTCTCCTCGTGCCCCAAGGGCTCCTGGTGCGTTTTAAATTGAATGATTGCCTGCAGCTCTCAGGTTGTTTAACCTCTGCAGTGGCACTGACTGCTCTGTAGGACTGTATTTTTGGAAGTTTTTTGCTCACGTTTCCGTTTTCCCCCAACCTGTGGCAACATGATGTATAAAAAACAAAAACAAAAGAAGGAACGGCTATTTCTGGGGAGGTCCTTAGCTGAAGTGTGCTGTTCTGGACTCTGTGTGCACCTGCCTGTGGTGAGGAAGAAGGTAAAAGTCTCACATGACAACTGCAGTTTTCCTTATTTATGACCCCTATCTCCGCCCAGGATGCTAGTTTGTCTAAGGAACAGAAAGAGATGGATGCATGGAGGGTGCAGGGGGGGGGCAAGGAAAAGAGCAGCTGGGCGATTCAGAGGTGGGGACTGTTCTGGGCTTGTTAGCTTTTACAACATACTAAAGAATAATACGGACTGAAAGGACATCCTTTCTGCCATGATCGACTTCTCCTGCACTTTCTTAGTATTGGCACAAGCTTCATTTCTCCATTCTCGCACATACGGGTGAATCTCAGTAAAGCAGAATGTTATCAGAAAGTAATCTTGTTGATTGTAAATTACAATTTCAGTTATCAGAAAATGTAAATATTAAAACATAAATATCAGACTTCTGAAAAGAATGTGATGATGTAACTTAAAGTTTGTTGACCAGCCATGGCCAAGAGGACTTTGGATCACAGTACAACATTCAAGTTATATTCAAGCTCTTTTGCTGCTCTGTTCAGTGTAAGATGCCTGTGATGTTGCATCTTATTCAGGAATAGACACAAGTAATGCAACGTTTGTAGACAATGTTCTGCATACACGTCTGTGTGGTGCCGTCCACATTAGGTGACTCTTCCCAAACCTCTTCAAGAATGCAGTTTTCCCTATTGCTTTTGCGTCTTTTTGCCTACATGTTTTCCTTCCACTAAATTTTCCAATAACATCATGTAAACGGTCAGCTTCTTCATCAGTGACTTTTTGTAGTTTATCTTCCTTGTGGTTGTGTGCATCAGCTAAACCATTTCTTCCATATGAATCTTTGGGCCCGTCTTGGTTTTATGTTGTATTTAAAGTTTATGAGAAGCAACATTTTAGATTTTATTAGCTGTAATTTATGTATTTGCATACAAATTTATGTTCTGTCTTATTTTATTTTTAAATAAAAAACATTTTTGCAATAATCTGTATCTTTGGAAGCTCTTCTCCAGCCTGCAGGTAACTGGAGACAAGACGTGAAAATCACCTCCCATAACCTAACCTGGTCTCTCGGGTTCTTTTTGTAGCTTTAGAAAGCTATGTCATGATGTCACATGTGGACAGCCTTTTGAAGCTTATCTGGTAAGCCAGACATACAATAAAGTCCATGTAAGCAGTAATTACATACTGATAACTTTGACAAGGACAGAAAGAGGGTTTTTTTCTGTCATGCTAAGTTGTAAATCTGACATGCTGGTACCGGTAGCAGCCCCTTCTCAGTCTCCCAAGTTTTAAATCCTCCACTGCTTCTGCTTTGTTTGGTCACACCGCAATTTGACTTCTCATTAAGTCTTAATAGTCATATTATAATTTCCTATGACTGTATAAGGATGCTTGCAGTGAACATCTTTGATCATGTTTCTGTTTAATTATGTGTCATATCCATGTTCTCTCGCTCCCACTCGACCTCCGATGTGAGACGTGTTGTATGCGATGCATGCTCATGTCACAGCCACTGTTTATTTGTATTCAGTTGTGGGGTTTGACAGCTTGTTGCGAGGTTCTGGCTTCGACTTCCGCCGTTCCTATAGCATGCAATATACGAGAGTGCAGGGGAGAGAGCCCGGGCCACACTTTCGATTCAATACACACCCCCACGGACCAAGGCTTAGGGGAGTGCATGTGCTGATGAAAAAGTAATGTACTGTGTCTGCAAGGTGCGGCTTGCTTTTTCCCATCTCACTTCTGCGACCAGAAACCCTTGTCACTCACATCAACCTGGGAGCTCTTCAGCTAAAAGCAGCTCGTCAAATACCTGTTCTGGCTGGATTCTAACACCAGGCAAATCAAAACAGGATAACCTAGTATCGTTGAAATATGGAATACAAATTTAAGTAATGTCTAGCATTTATAGGAGTTGTTGTTTCTTGGACTGTGATAGCTTTTTCGCTTAGTTTTGCTTTGATCACTGGAAGTGCATATGTAAATCCAATCTGGGATGCTTTTTATGGTCATTAAACCGCCACGAGACATGTGTCAAAGGAGTTGATGCCAGAAGAATTGATAAGCAGATGGTGATATGACTGCATTAGCGAAAGTTCAGAAAGATCCAAGTTTATAGAACCAGACATTTATATTGGAAAGTGAAGAACAATAGCAAGCCAGAATCATGCTCATACTGAACCAGTCAGAGACAGAACTTAACTCTTTTAGCTTAGAGTTAAGCTAAAAGTAACAAGCTAAGACTTACTAGTCAAGCTGGCAGGTGCTTGAATTCAGCCCAGCTTTTCAGAGTGAAATAAACTGGAAGGCAGAAAAAGATGTACAATAGTTTATACAACTTAAATTTCTTTTGTAGGGTTCAGAAATGCTTTATAAGTATGTCTATATTTTTGTTGGGTTTCCATGAGTTGTTTACAATGATTTTCTCAGTCAAATTGTAGAGTCAAGTTGATTTCTAAATGTTATTTTAACATATTGTCATTTTTCTGTCTATAGTTGTTTACTAAATGCACAATAGCAAGCTGTACATTATTTGGCTTAGAGCCTTTAACTTAAGGTAATGTGGTGTCAAAATCTATAATATGACAAAATTTCTCAAAGCAACAATGACAATAGTTTAATCCGCTGTCATATCACATCACTTTGTCTTAATTTTTTTAGATGAGAAGACAAAAAGTTCTGCATCAAAAATGATATAAAAATAATTGTCCCATCTAAGTAGTGCACAAAGGAAAGAAACATTTTAGATGACTTCATAGATTTTCATCTCTGGACTTAGTAGAACCATTATAGAGTCTTTTTTTTTAATTCTTTGTTTTTGCAATAACTTACATCCAACTCAATGTAACTGTCATACTTTTCTTTTTACTGACCTCCCCAACAATTTACATTGACATGGCAAGTTATTCATCAATTCTTGAATGTGTCAAATCCAATCAATTAAAGTTGGTGCCTATTCACACCATTATTAGAAACCCTGTTAAAGATATGTACAAAATCCTTAAGTTAATTGTTGCTAAACGTTTTCATGTATTCAGAAAATGTTAAACTTTGGTCCTCATCCAGTCTTCTTTCTCACAGTTCCACTTCTCCACGTGGGCTAGTTTAGGCAATTTCTACCCATGAAAAATGAGATCTGCCATATATACTCTGATCAACATAAATAGTAAATGATTAATAACAATGGAAGGATTTATGCAGGGTTTTTTATTTCCACTTACAAAATTATTTCCCAACTAGATGTTGTATTTTTCAAAATACTTTGACATTTTGTTACCATAGTAAATGATGTAGGATTTGCTCTACAACCTTTTACAGGTAATAATGGAGTTCTCTGAATTTCAAAAAGCTCATCAGCACTGCTTGTCGCTAGCTTTCATTCCTCTGCACCGTCAGTTACTTCCAGTGAAGAGAAATAGTTGTTCACATCTAACTGTCACATGTGTGTCACTTAAAGAGTTACCCTGTGATTGATGTCCTACTCGTGTTTACACGTGAGCGGAAGGGGTGTACTAGTGAACGGGCGCAAGATGGAGGAAAGAGAAGGAATTGATATTGCACAGGAGACGTTTAGGTCAGGTGAAAGAAAAAAGGAGGTGCGGGTGGTGGCAAGGGACTTGTCTTGCAGCGAGTTAAATCTATCTCCCTCATTTCTTCCTCAGCTCCCGTCCCAATGCCCTTGGGCAGAGACCGCTGACTAAGCAGGGTTTGTCTTTGTCCAGTTCAGAACTGTACCAAGACTGCAACCTTATTACAAAAGTTTGCCCAAGGACCCAGTGTTCACAAGAAACTTTGTTTTTTATTGCTGTAGTTCACACAAACAATGTCATGAAAGAAAAAAGAGAAAATTTACGAACCACTATTTTCATGTATTGACGTTACAATGACAAAGAAACAGCAGGCGCGACGCCCACTGTGGCTTTTACGAGATTTTCAGCTTAATATCTTCACCAGTTAATCTTCATTGTTCTGTAAACACAAACCGTTCCCAACATTCATTCGGCAGACCATTTCATGCCACCTCCCCAAGTCGCTTGCTAATTTCCTTAAGCACACAACAGTGCAGATCTGTCCAGAATTCATCTCATGTGCTATGTACATTCAGCATAGCTCTTTCTCTGAGGGGAGCCAAACCCCATTTGCTTGGCCGGGCCTCATTTTGGCAGTCACGGCTCTGTCCCATACACAACGCGACATTTGCATAAAATTGGGCACATGCGTGTGCGGGCGAAGCCGGCCAAAGGAGACATAATTGCTATTGACAGAATGAACAAACACGTTAAATCCCCACATTAATTAGAAAGTCAAATGTAAAAACTGTCAGGAGTGGCAGACAGCTGTCATCCATCATCCCTCTCATTGGAGTTTCATGGTAATTCATTTTGGTTAATTTGTTCGTTTTGCAGTGGACTTAAAGTGCATCGCGTTCTAATTATGGCTGCCCTAATTACAGTGGCCCTTCTTAGAAACATGTCTACTATGGAAATGATGATAGTCCGATCCAGTCCTGTAGTGACTGACCACAATGGGCCATTACCCCAGCTTAGGGTAAAAAGTTTGAGTTGTTTAATTGAGTAAATGGGGATTAAACAAATTATAATTTTGTATATGGTAATAAAATGAAATAAAACAAAATGCAAGTGCCAGTTCTTTAATTTATTCATTACATATTTTAAGAAATATCTTTGTCTTAACACAAATACTTTTTTTGTTCCTAATACTTTTTTTGTCTGTTTTTTCATGTTCCTGATTTCTGACTTGGATTCATTTGGACGCTGGACAATGTCTCCTCTCAGGTAGTCTTATTTTCTACCTTTCTTTGAAGCTGAATTGCTACTAAAATGAGATTTTGCTATAGAAACTACACATTTGCATGGAACGAATAATGTTTCTTTTGGGGGGGCGTTTAATCAGTATTCAGTATAATTCACAGAATTTTCATCTGGATTCTACCCTAAAAATATTGTCCTGTAAAACACCTTAACTATGTGTGCTGTAGTATAATATGCTGTAAAACACACAAACTGTTGTTTTAAGACACACAAACTTATTGACCTCTGATATTGTTATTCACCACTATCAAAATAGGCCAAGGTGTGAAAAATTTACTGTTTCAAATTCGTAAATTTTTCTCCCATAGCCTTCCTATGTTTCAGTTTTATCTGAGTGTTCAGCAAAGAATAATGGAGTGTTCTTCTTCACTCACCTGTTGCTGCACATTGTCGGTAAGCCAGCTGAAAGAAGACAACTATATTTACCAATTGGCTTACAAGAATGACATATTTGAGTGTTATGGAAATCTTTACAGTTGTGAAATACACAAATAGTAAGTATTTAGGAAGGTAATAGTGTCCTAAAATTACACGCGATAACCTACTAGCGGGATCTCCTTAAAATAGTTGATTGCTGCTTTTACCTGATTGACCTCCTATTAAGTCCTACAATGTTTGTGTTACTCTGTAAATAGAACAGCAATAATTTAAAATATTCTTCCCTAGAAGCATCTTTTTATGCTACATTATTGTGTATACATGAGGCCAAAATTATTTATATCCCTGCCAGATTTTCATTTTAAATTATCTTTTAACTTTATTTAGTACATTTGTTCTCACTGTAAAATTTGCAATTTGGAGTGGCCCAGTCAAAGTCCAGACGAAATTATGAGAATCTGTGGAGGGAGCTATAGATCGGATTAATGGCCTTGCAGCCTCAAAGCCTCTGAGCTCATTGTCAAAGATAAATCATCAAAATACCAGCGGGAACATTCAAAAAGCTTGTAGCAAAGATTTGATAACTGTACATCCCATGAAGATTTTCTGAGTCACTATTAAAAAAGTGCAGTCCTGGAGGGCCTGGAGGGTGCCAAATGTCACATTTCTATCATAAATTCACGTACAGGTTTTTGGTCATCTAGACAGGTGCTCCCTGTCTAGGGGGCTTTATTAGCAGGAGTATAGGATGTACATGTTTGAAGTCAGGCCACAGCCGATCTGAAAGCCCAAGAAAATGTAATATCCTTTGTGTTGTAGACAGTCTGAAGTATGTCAGATTGAGAAAGAACTATATTACACTTTTAAAGTCTGATTGCTTAATGCTTATGTTTTCCAAGAAGGGTCTATTCTACAACATTGGCAGCAAATTTAACTGAATAAGGACCTATAGTTCAGATGTTGGTTGACATCTAATAGGGTGTTTTCACACCTTATAGTCCGTTTAAATTGGGGACCGAAGTTGCAACATTCGCTACATTTTCAGCTGGTGCGGTTCACTTTCACACTCTGCTGTCAAATGATCGAAACCCTTTGAAAAACCTATCCTGCCCTAACCTGAGGTGGCGCTGCACCAAGAACCACCGAAGGAAATGACAAAAAACCTCAGAAGAAGCTACTGAAAGCAACTTCCTTCTTCACAAAATGTGACATTATGTTTTGACATGTACTTTTCAATGGATCACTGGTCTGGTTCACTAATTTAAAAAAAGTGAATACTTTGATAGCCTGTAACAGGTGAACTCAATAATAAAAAAAAACAGTTTTAAGTTTTAGTGACATTACTAAGTTCACATCTGATGCAAAACTGTGTTTCTTTGAAGAGCATTTTGTCTACACACACAAGAAAAAAAAAAAAAAAGCATCTCGACGAAATGAACCCATGACCTACACAAATCGTGCAAGATACCTGCTGTGCTGCTCACCTTGTCTCCCTTCTTTACTTTTACGCCCCCAATTTTCCTGTTTTTCTCCTCTGCCTATCACATGACCCCTCCCTTCCGTGCAGCCAGACTAATCCCAGTCTGCTCATGGATTCCTTTGCACGCTGAGCGTCATGCTGGGCACGCTCGCTACACACTGTCTGTCAAAGAGGTTAAGATCACATGTTTGTCAGAGCTGGACCCCGGTGTTGAACTCCAAAGAGGAACATGTGCATGGCTACGGGGTTGACCTTAGACAACATGCCTGTTATCGCAACAGAGAGCAGAGCTGTCAGTCATCTGCACTCATGGTATTTTGTTTGATGACAAAATTCACAGTTTGGTTTTAAATGCTTCTGGTATGCTGGTGGGGGCAAAAAAAAAGGGATGCTACACTCTCAAGTTTTTGCTTTTAAATGTTTTTGATCTGACTATGTTTTGATGGCTGTTCAGCAAATCTGCGTACACACAGAGCAATATATAAATGGTTGAAATTAAACAGAAACAGAAGTTAAATAAATAAGCAAATAGAGCAAATATTCTGCTGGAATGGAGTGGAACAGACAACTGGAGTATTTTAGCTGTTAATCGAAGTCGAGCCTTCTGAGTGTAGAAACGGAAATTTCCTAGTGCAAACTTTCCTCTTGTTAATGCTTTTCTTACTACATTTGATTTAATTCCCAAATTTAACACATTTTCACTTTCAGATTTGCAGTTTTCAAGGGCAAGTACAAAACGATGTATTTTCTGTTACCAGTGTTTCTACTTTAAGTTGAATTTATACAGGATGGATGAGTGGATGGATGGACAGAGATGAATGGATAAAGGTGGATAGACAGACAAACAGATAAAGGGATGCATGTAATGGAAAAACAGGTGGGTAGTGGGTGGATGGATAAATAAAAATATATATAAGATTAATGAATGGATGAAACAAGATGGATGGGTGCAGGGTGAGTAGAGATGGACAGATGGATAAGTGGATGAAAGGATTGATGGACATGAGATAAAGTCTGGAATCAAAGCATTTTTCTGTACTTTAATTATGTACGTTTTCCGAACTTTACCAGCCTGTGCAGGAACTCTCCAATACGACGAATTCATACCTCCATAAGATTTCCGTTAGTTGCTTCTGAAGATACACAATTACATCTCTCCTCTGGAATGTCTCCCAACGCTCACTCTTTCATAGAAAGTAGGAACAAAGAAATGTCTCCCCTTTCCAACCTAACCCTGTTGCCTGATCCTTACATGTCCACTCATTTATTTGTACACCGCTAAATTCATTTCAACTAGCAGGTGTGCTGGCCTGCTCCCTTTCTTTATCAATCTGCAGACCTGAGGCACGAGTGTTTTCAGACCTCCTCTGCTATAATCGGCTCCCTCATATGAGAGATGGTGTGTTGTGCATGTAGAGGGGAAGAGGTCTGCTCACGGGCTTCACCCTGGTCTCAGACGCAGCGGGCACCTTCGCCACAATCATCAACAATAAATATAAGCAGTGGCAAACAATTACCCTCCTAACGAGGGATTAATTGTGTCAAGATGGAGCGAGGTCAGCACAGAGGTCGGTTAACGCTGTACATTCCTAATGTGTTTATTTTCATTACTTAGTAAGATTAGTCTTTCCCCTTGCAGCGCCACTGTCCATTGATTCTCCCGCTTTATTCTTTTAGAGACCGTACCAGGCTGCTCCTGTGCCTCTGTTCATGTATTTATGCTCGCGTGCACGCCGCTCAAAGTAATATTATGAGTGCTTGAGCATAGAGCTGGCTATTGACTCTTGCCAGATCAATATTATAAATGCCTCTAACGTTGGCAGTTAAAATCATTTGTCATTTATTGCCGGTGGTTGCAAGTGGGAGCTGGTGGCAGGGGGTGGGCGGCGCGACTCCTCAGAGAAGCGACAAATGTATCAATCCATCCCAGCGCTAACTCCCCTTGCCGGCACTTTAAGTGTGTCATCATCCACGATCATAACTCGAGGCAGAGCTCTGTCATGTTCACCGCAGACGAGTGATTAGGTGGGACAGCGTTGCAGCAGGGCGGGGAAATTGAAGGGCTGGTCATTTGTTTCTGAGTGGTAAAAATGAGACGGCGCACGTTCAGCTGCCATCGTCCGTCCCTCTCCCACCCCCTGTGGCCGACGGAGACATGCCTTCCTACATCTTTACATTTGATTTGTGGACGCGAGTGTTGTAGAGAGTGTCGGAGAGAAGGAGGTGACACGTTAAAAGACTCGCCCCGAGAGAAGTCTTAAATTGGATCTGCTTTAGTGTGCTTCAGTTTACTCTTCAGTAATGGCATGTCGTAGAGCCACATTCTTTGGCCTTTCAAGTCTGCTTTGTATCGTAATTGCAATTTGCTGCAAATGTGACACAAATTGAAGTTATGCAGGAAAGAAAATCAATACCTGAACACTTATCGATTGAATTATAAACAACTTTGGCTGTGAGAAGCTTCTCAGTCAAAAATAAGTTGATTTAGTATCAGTGTTGCTATTTCTGAAAGCCACAGGGGGCCTGAAAGTTGCATTTGTGAATTCTGCAAAGTTTTCCATTTGTTCTGAAAGTTTATTTTGTCAGCAGACAGAATAAAGTTTCATATGTCATGCACACTGAGTCTGTAATCTGTGTAGATCGTTCCCTTCTGGGTCTGACAATTTCATATTTTGTTTTAATGCTCATCTAATTCTAAGATGGTCGTATGGAAAGATCCTTGAAAGCCCTCCCTGTGTGTGTTTTCACAAACGATTTATTTAAATCTTAGAGATTGTTGTTCTTTTTACCCAACAGGTCGACACTCAAAATTTAATTCCTTTTATAGTTAGTTGCTTTAAATGTAAGCACAGCAGGGTGTGAAGCATAAATCCTTCACTGTTGCACTTAGTACTCATCATAATAGCGTAGATTTATTTTACCAGATAAAGCCACATAATGACAGCCTAATGATAGTGCTTTTCAAGACAGGCTGCATTTTGATGAGAAATATAATGGCAGTTTAATATTGCAGCATCTTGTGCCACAACATGTAATTACACCCCAACACCATGTCATATTAGCTTATATCGTAACGAACAGTCTAGATTGGCAATAATGGGACACGGCTCTACCAGAAATATCTCTCTGATCCCGTGTTTTGATGGAGTTAGATAGCATCGCACTAAACTCCCTCATCAGCATTCAACTGGATTGACATTTGTTGGCTACAATTTTTGTAGTGAGTCATTTTCATTGTTTAATATTTTAAAACCATTCAGAAGCCCCTCATGCCCTAAGGACTGTGATCCATGAACGACTACTCTTATCAGAAGGTGAAACAAGATCTTGAAATATTAAAATGCCAAAGTGGTTCTTGTCATAGTGACTTCTGTCTTACAAAGGGCGATCTATTAGCTGTACCTAGTCTGAGCTTATACAAGGGGCTCCCAACATAAAGGTGGGTACCTTTGGCTCGGGACCTGAGATTCTTGTTTTGAAAAGTGTGTTCTTAGTGTTCCCAAAAAGTAACTACCTAAAACATAATTTTGTTCTCATGAACCCAATATTACCTTGTCGTATCTAATTTCATCTCATCTTGTGAGCTTAATGTGTATCATGTGTATCATGTGTATCAATGTGTGTCATGGCCCTACTTATCAGTATAGGGTTTTATGACCACACCATACAAGGGATCATTTATAGCCCACCTTAACTTGCAATCATCCTCATCTTGAAGAAAGCAAGTTGACAATAGGCTAGGAAAAATAAATAAAAAAAGCAAATTACAGCAGATCAATAGGATTTGCTCATCTTATAGACAAACACTAAGTTCTTTAAATTCTTTAGCTTGCGCCACTCTTGAGCCATCATATGTTAAAACATGATTACGGATTGGTTCTGTTTCTCACATCTGCTCTTAGCTGAAACGCCACTCCCTCTAGGAATCTTTGAATGTGTTTGTGAGCAAGATTTACAGATTCTCTCTAGGGCTTTTCTTTGGGTTTTTTATCATAATTAATGGATTTTTTTTAACCAGGTTCCTGACCATTTGAGAGAAATTATTTTGGTTCTTAACCAAGGCAAGTCTTAATACTGATTCATTCAGGTGTAAAGAGGCATTACGACTTAGCAGATGAACCATTGTTATTGTTATTATAAGAGAACGTGGCTTAACATCTCATGTTTATTTGGATCTTTAAACCCCTTGTTGCAAATAATCTATCACAAAGACACTATTTCTTCACAATTACTTTTTTGTGCCTATGAAATTGAGAGTAAAACACAATTTTAGCACCAACACTTTTGATTCCCAAAGGGTAGATAATGAGGACTTTGCATAGATGATCAAATGAAGGATGATTGATCTACCTGGCCTTTTGACAGGTCATTTTTTATTTTGAGTTCATTGTAATTTGAGGTAGATTGCATTTTTTTGTTTTAAGATGAAATGTTGTTTCTGCAAATTTGCCAACAATGACATAACAGGAAAGTTTGAAGCATAACCAGGCATAACCACAAAAAACGAGGTTCGACAACTGTATTTAGATGTCAGGTTTTTCTTGACAGGGAGAAGGGTTGTGGTCCTGTGTCAATGTCTGCTTTTTATCCTAAGTCTGAAATAAAGATTAGATCATAAAATGTATTTTATTTTAATGTTAAATTGTTGTCTATACATGCAGGTCTAACTCTACTCACATGCAGACATCATCTGTAATTATCTTCTCCTGAATGAAGCTTACAATTTTTAGGAAGAAGGAAGAGAAAATCAAAGCTGAGTCCAAATATCAAAGCTAAGCCAGTAATCTTTTCCCCTCTTCCTCCATGATGTCCTCCTTTCCAGCTCTACTGATCTACAACAAGAAAACAGGGAAAAAGCCCCAGAAGAAATCCTCCTCTCGATGCCCGGCAGAGACTCACCACAAGGGAAGCCATAGAGAGTCAAAGCCCAGCAGACGGGGAAGAGAGTGGGAATGTGTGAGACAGTGAGAAAAGGGAGGGAGTGATCAATTGGAGTAGGTTTTATCTTTATGTATGCACGTGCACAAAGGTGCATGTACATAATAGCTGGAGGGTGTCACTAGCCCAGGGGTCTGAAGTGTTGATGCCACACAAACCTTTGCTGGTGCTGTAGCAGCTAATGAAATTAGTGACGTCTAAGAGATCCATAGGCATGCCTGTGAGCACTGGCATAATAAACCAAATGTTTGCCCTCCAGCAATTGTTGCCTCTGTTATTGTAACCATCGTTCTAAACGCAGTTTATTGTTGGGTAATACATATCAGTCGCTTTTTCAGGTAAACATCAAAATTGCTGAATTTCTGACACAAAAACCTATTCTTTTCCACCTGGTGGCCATAAATTTGCATGGACTATACTGTGATGCAGGTGAGAACAAACAGGTGTTTAAATATTTTTTTTTTTTTTTTTTTACTTTTGTTCTATCAAATTTCCTGTTCTAATTACACTTCTTTGTGTAATGTAGCAACTGCACCTGACTGTGTTGTTTCAGCTCCAAACGTTTGACAGGACATGCATCCAGGCAAGTTTTGGAATACACATTCAGTCCAAATCTTACACTCAGTGTTGTTGTTTTTTTAGGTATTTTTATTTACTTATGTATTTATCTCTCGATAAGAAAACATCATGGCTGATGGCATAACATCTCCTTTTTACATCATATAAATTTTTTGATGGACATTTCCATTTCCCTTCATGGAGTGTTACTGTATTTATTTTGACAGAGAAAAAAACCCCATCTCAGACAGAAGGTTTTTGTGTCCCATGCACGTGTTTGCAGTCATCTTGAAAAGAAACTTAGAGACTCATCGACATAGAATGCAATTGACTTAGTATTGTCAAAGGTACAAACAAACCAAACAAGCACATGCACATGAATGCTCTTGACTCAAACAGACTCCTAATATGTGCCTGATTTGTGTGCAGGGGTGCTCAAGTGGAGTCTCACAGGTGTTGAAATATGCCCCCCATATTTCACTACACACACAGTATTTGTAAATGCCAACATCCTATTGCTTGCCGGCTATTGTTCCATCCCAGTGAGGCTTTGACTTTTAAGAAACTGAAGGAATTATCCACCTAGAATAAGAAGGATGGGAAGACTGTGAAATGGCCACGTCACAGTTCTTTCCTTGCCTTAATATTTTTCAGCTAGCTACAAGCTCAGAATTGCCCATATTTAGACACAGAGAGAATCCCCCACCAAGGGTATCATGTCTGTTGGTGGCACTTTTATCACAGAGTCTGATGGGAGGCAAAGATCAGGAAAGCTGACCCCTCCCTGGAATATCAATCTAGCTTCATCTTTCTTTCTGTGTATCTCCTCTTCCACGCCCAGCATCGCACTCGCTCAATTCCCTCAGCCGTCACAGTAAATGGCTATCCTGCAGTAAATTTATAACTGCCACTTCAGCTGACAGTCAAACGCTATCACTAAATTCTCTTCGTCTCTCACTTTGGCCCCTATGAGTGGGGTGAAGGGAGTGTTGAGGAGGAAGGGCGAGGTGTGTTCGGAACTGGCCTAAAGGGAAGGTGAGACCGCTGTAGCTAATCTAACTGTAACTGGATCGATCCACGGGTTGTAAAGAGCGGCTTTTTCTCCTCCTCCTTCTCTCCATCTGCCCCACCTCATTATGCCTCATGCGCCCTCTCTTTCTTCTCTTTGCTGAAGCGCAGAGAGTTCACAATCTCACCCCTCCCTTTTTGAAGGATTCTGCCCTGCGCTTTCTTACCTGCTCATTTCTATCCATTCGCGTGCCTCCCTTTCTTCTCTCTCCCTCCCTTCCCCTTCCCGTCACGTCAACCTTGCCCCTAGTGGGCTGGCCCATGTCAAGTCCTCTGTCTCCCGTCCTCGTCTGACATGCTGCTCATGATGGTCAGATGGGGGAATACCACTCTGTCCCAGGCTCTCTCCATCTATTATTTTCTTCTGCTCACATTTCCCCCTGTCACAATGTCATTCTGCTGCAGAGTGGAGAAAATCAATGGAATGTGAGCTTTTCTGATGGTTGCCTGCATAGCCTCGGCAACAAGACTTTTGCATACATGGATATATACATTTAGACACATGTTTGTGCGAGGCTTTAGAAGGAAATGAATAGAATGAGCTATGGGGTGGGGGGGGGGTAACTGACAGACTCAAGCTGGGGACGTTTGTTGCCACTTGTCACTTTTCCCGTCAGCTAGCAGACATGACAGGCAAGGCGGGTGAGAGGCGAGTGTCGGGCTCCCAGGACCCGAGTGGGAATGAACAGAGTGACAGATGGCTCCTTCATGCTTAGGCCATCATGATGAGACCAGGAAGGGGTACGAGTCGAGCTGTGGACAAAGAGGAATTGCAGAAATGGGAAGGAAGAGATCTCAAGTGACAGTATGAAAACCCAACAGACACTCTTCTCCAGTCTGTCTGTCAGCTTCTCTTAACAGTGTTTGCCCACTGGCTTAGTGGAGTAGCAGAATCAGCAAGCAAACACTTGTAAAGAAGGTTTGATAGAAGTTGGTGATTGCACACAAAAAAGATTGGGATCCTTAAAATCATTTGTCTCGACGTGGCTTGCTTTATAAGCAGTTATTTCCCCTTTGGCTAAATCCCATTTGCTGGTGCTACCACTTGCACTTCCTCTTAGCTTATGTCTACAACTGCAAATATTGCATTGCACCTATTTCAAAGAATTAGGAGGGCTGGTTAACTAAAAGGATGTTGCCATCCTTCTTTCTAAAATACGACAAACTCGGATTGGAAAGGCAACAAAAATCTACAAGTCTGTTACAAATTCTTATTTAGATTTAGACCTGGACTTTGACTGATGCATGAATATAACTTGATCTACAACATCTTTGGCTGCTTTTTAAGAACCATTGCCTTACTGGAAGGTGAACCTCTGCCCCAGTTAAGTTTTTGTTGGCTTTCTTCTAGGATTACACTGTGTTCAGTTCTATTAATGCTCCCATCAACCCTACTAAGCTTTCATTTTCCCCCTGTGAAGAAAAAATGAGGAAGATGGAAGAGGAATAAATATTTGTCTTTCCAGACTAACGTCTTTCTCAGGACCTGTTTTTGGTTTTTAATTTTCCTTTCATTCCTTCCTACTTTGTATACTTTGTTGTGTCCATTTTTCATTTTTGATGTCCTTGTTGCAATTTGTTTCTCCCTTCATTCCTTTCCTTTCTTGTGATCTTCATTTCCTTGACATATGTTCCTTTTCCTACTTTTTTCTTCATTGTTGCCTCCTTTTTATTCGTTATGCACATCCTTTTTTTCCTACCTTTCTCTTGCCTTTCTTCTTTTCTTCCATCCTAGTGACTTTATTACAATCTTGCATTTTTCTAGCCTTATGATCTCATATTTTACATCCTTTTCTGTCTTGTTTCTTACCTCCCTTCTGTTCATCTGTTTTTGTTTTCTTTGTCTGCAGAAGAAGAGATTTTTGTTTGGAACTGAAAATTAAAATGGGTTTATTTTAGAGATTAAATGCATCTGGAAAGACCAGTAAACGGACACTCATGGTTGCCTTTGAGGATCTCTGTGTCCCGCCATCACTCACCATTATGAGAGGCGGAGGACAAAAGCAAAAGGACATTCCCCCGAGCTGGGCATTGAGCCACGTGTTTGAGCTTTTGGCAGTGCAGACAGCTGTTGATGACGTTAAACTGACAAACATCCTCATAGGTTTGGACTTAGATCATGTTGCTGGGAAACTATCAGAGAGATTTCAGAAGCAAAATGCTGAAGGAGTTGATGATGCTTGTGGTTTGGCGTCCCAAGATCTTTTGTTTTCAAGTTGCTGTTTTTTTTTTTTTCATATTCTTAAGTGTTAAATATATTTCAGAGTTGCTGGCCAGGTATTACCCACATTGACTTCATGTATCTATACAACGGGATGTAGTCTTTACTTTCTGTGGCTATCAGCTTGGAAACTGCCTGAATAGCTGAGACATGCAGACCTTATTGATTTCTTCAATTAAGTATTGAAAGCATTATTCTATTTTGTATAGGTCAAAATGAACACAAGTCATGTTTATGATGTCTTTTTATACGTTTTAGATGAACAATTTTCCATTTGGGCCTGCAGTTGATGTTAGCACTGATTCCCTGCAACAAGAAGTTTCTTGGTTTGACACCCAGCCTGGGGACTTTCTGTATGGAGTTTACATGCATGGGTTGTTTCTGGGTGTTGTGGCTTCATCTTCCTATGTGCATGACTGTTTTAGAAAAAGATCGACACGGAGACACAAACAACTGAATGTAATGCCCTTTAAATGTATTTCTCTGCATTCCGGAAGCTTGCCTCGCCTTTCAGTGCAGAGATGAAGCAACACAACATAAGATTTTGTGTTACACTAAAGCAGCATTTGGTATTTAGTAAAATAAGTCACAAGATGGAAAAATTTTGATGGTGATAATAATTAGGGCTGATGTAAAATAATATTTTAGTAATCGAGTACTCTATGGAACATTTTTATAATTATCCAAGGAATCAGATCTCTCTATGTCTCTCACTCTCCTACCGTTCGCTCCAAAGACACGATTCGGATGCCAGCAGAGCTGGTGTAGCTGTTGTAACCGTCGCACCGCAAACTTTTACAATCCTAATTTGTCCCCCACACCTTGGCAAAACGCAGCACAATTCAACACCAGGCTGCTAGCACTTCACGACAACTCATAAGCGGAAGTAAGAGCGCTGCCCTCCACAAGTAATGAACCAACCAGAACACGGTGCGCCACATAATAAAACATAATTTAACGAAGCTTCAAGGTAGATAAATTTTCCTCCAGGAATTTTAATAATCGGGATACTCAAATCATTCAAGGAATCCTAATAATAATAATGGCAATGATTTCTCAAATATGTCATTGTTGACAAATATCTAAAAGCCAAACTGGAAGAAATTTGAGCCAGCAGACACACCATAACAGCTTATTTTCTGTTTTCATTCCGATCACTGAAAGCACAGCAGTAACAAAACAGACATTTGTAACCTTGTGAGACAGATGAATTTTGTCGTTCCCACAGAAGTCTCCCTTTCTTTTTCCCTCAAAGACCAGGAAGTCTCCCTTTTATTTCCTCTCAAAAACCCAAAGGCGGCAACGACGATGAATTGTGACAAAGCTTAATTCCTTTGGAATTGCAGTACAGTCGATAACAGATCCAACAGTCTGGCAGTGACCTCCAGGATGGTGTTATTGACCTATTTTGCATACACACAGGGTGTGAGAATGGACAGGCGCTTTATTTGGGCTGTTATTTATTGGCCCGCAACATGACTGTAATGCCTGTCCAGGGACTCAGTTGGAGTGCAGTTATAGATTATCATGATTGCTAGTTATTAGTGTGTGAAAGGGTGCGTCTGTGTGTGGGGCGTGTGTGTGCACAGACTTGTACACACATAAAGTAGATGAAAGAGATTATTCAGCGGCTTTCATTTAAATAAAGAGGACAGGGGCAGTCTTGCGCAAATTGATATTAAAATAGTTTAATACTAGTCTAACTTACCACCAAGGACAAAAGTAGCACTGCTGTAGCTGCCAACTTCTGTATTTGTTATCCCCATCTTCCACCATTTGAGTGGAATAATATTGTTTTATAATTTATATTATATATTATTATCTAATAATTTTATCACATGTCAAATGCTCATCTACAGAATTTAATTGTGCTCTCCTGTTATTTTGCATAAAGTCACAAAAACAGGAAAAGGTTGCCAGAGAAGTAAAGGAGAGAAAAGATAAAAAAAAAAACACCAATTTGGGGATATGAGATTTTTGTGTTTTCGCAAAATACACTAAGTTGAAGTTATGAAGAAACCACCCCATGCTTTCAACAGCAGTTTTGGAGGTTTTAAAATGGCCAACTTTGTGTTTGAATTCAACTTGCAGAGTGATTCTGAGTCGTTTCAAGGTGTGTGAGAAACACACCTCAAAATTTTACGCTGCCTTGACTCATCTTTAGCAGGGCTGCAACTCGAAAGGAAATGGGGTTAAAAATGCCTTTATTGTTTGGATTGAGGCCCAATATTTGTGAGCACTAGGAGGAATAAAAATCTAGTCACATACATCCCTTTCCTTTTTATCCGTATCCCCGAAGAGATTCAAGAGAAGGACTGTAGAGCCATTTCTTCAGCCACATGTCACAGTGCCAGACACTTAAAACATGCACTTGTTTGTCTGTGGCACTGGGATGAACCCTTTTCTCTCACTTTGCAAACAGAGTAGAGAGACGTGGGCCACCCCTTTCCATCTCATTCCTTTTTTATTCCCTCTTCTGAGGCCTGAATCAACATCAGTGTCACACTTCAGAACAAAAATCGACACAAATTCAAGGTCCCATTACCTCCACTCTCTTTTATTAGAATGCTGTAAAATTTACACTGACAGTGATATTGAATATAATTAGACAGATGAATGACAAAAATGTATGAAATTTTGAAGGGAGTGCTTCTGACCTGCACAACAATACTTAACCTCTGAGAAAGAGGTTAAAGGAAACCTCTGGTAATTAATGGAAACCTTCAAGAGAAAATGTCAAATCTAAGCCTTGGCTGTGTATAAATACCTGTCATCATAGTGCATCTCAAAACTTTTTGCAGAACTGAAAGTTAAAATGGAAATTCTACCCTTTATCTACTCTGTTCTTTTTTCCTTCCTCCATCTAAGTTCCTTTCAGGTACATGGTATCTCAGTGGGATTAATTGCTCATTTAGTAACTCTCTTCCATATTTCACGGTTGACAGAATATAAAAATTAGCTTTGCCATCAGAGTTCACTTCTTTCATTGGGGCTTGAATGACCACACTTTGGGACAGTGCGCAGAGCCAATCAGGTGCTTGTTGCTCATCAGATGGGTGGGTCAGCTGCTTGATGCCGCCGTCCAATCTGGTGGGCTGTGTTGGTTTGTAGCATTAATACTGACTGTTGCAGGAGAGCAGGGTATTCACTGAGATTGAGGCGTTTTAGACTCTTGTTAATGTGAAGACCATTCATTTTCGAATAAATTGGAGTTTGACTGAAAGCATCACAGGGTACCAAATGGACCCAGATGTTGCTGGTCTGGTGGGCTGACGAAAAAGGCGGCGGGGTGATAGGGTTGCAACTTAGCGGCAGTTATTATTCAGATATGGACGGTACAGTGGCTGGCTCACTAGAATCGACCTAATGGGGTGGGAAGGTGCATTCGATGGCTTTCTCTGACGCTCCGATACACTGATTTCTCTCCTGTTTTTCTCCTCGTTTCTCCCCCCTCCCTTCTTCCAGCCGACCATCCATCCATACTGACGTATTCTGATGACTCGTGTCATTAAAACTAACGTCCGCTGAGGAGGTAATTAGCCAAAGTATGGCATTAATCAGCGGGTAGAGCCCTGCACGCCTGCCGGGGTGTCTGCGATGTGCTTTTTGCAAAGACGCTGGCCTCCTGCGGCTTGCTGTCCCACACATGGTGGGCATTAACCTTCTTAGGCTTGGTCATTTGTCTATGACGGGCTCATGCTCCTTTGTTCACAACCTTTCCTTCTGCATTTCTGTTACTGGATTGGCCCTGCAAATGCCAGAGCTGTGTGGTCTGGAGACTGGTGAAGCATAGAGAAAGGACACCAAGGAGAGAATGTTATTTTGTTTCTTTTTTTTTTTTTTTGCGTAGACAATCTAGCAAAGATACAGAGCTAAAGAGGAATACCTCTGGATTTGTACACATTTTATCCAGGTACAGCCATAAACTGTGTTTTTTGAGATTTCGCGTGGTAAACCAATACAAGAAATCCACAAATGTGTAGTGGAAAGAAAACTTTTTATAAACAAAAAAAAAAAAGTTGCAGGATGTATTTGCATTTAGGCCTTCTGAGTCAGTAATTTGTATAATCAGATTTTACTACAGAACAGTTCCATCTGCAATACTTATGTCGCTGTTAGTTCTGGACATCTAGAAACTTAGGTTTTTGTCCAGTCTTTGCTAACTAGCCCAAGCTCATTCAGTTTGCATAAAAAAAGACCTAATATTACAACAAACAAACTCTCATATGGTTTGAATTCTACACTTTCACTACACCATTCTAACACTTGAATAAGTTTTGATCTAAGAGTACCATTGTAGGTCTGGCTGTATGTTTAGAATTGTTTGTAAGATGAACCTCCTCTGCTACCTCAAATGTTAAGCAGTAATTTATCGCCTTGTATTTAACTCCATCTGTCTTTACATCAGCTCTAACCAGTTTGAACCCACAGCATGATGTTACCACCACCATGTAGGGCTACCATTCTCCAGGTGATGTGTGGTGTCTTGTATATGGCATTTTTCATTTAAACCTGGCCACCTCTTGTACACTGCAAACAGTGCTTGTATGCGGTGTACTAAAATTGTTTTTGGCAAACTGCAATTGTTTTTCTTTCACTAATAATTTTCTTGTCTCCAAAGGCAACAAGAGTGGGAAGTGTTAAACTATATTGTCCAATCATTTTCATTTTTTGACTATTCTCTGGTCATTTCTTGGTTTTCTTTCCATTGTCAGACGTTGGATTGATAGTCTTCTGTAAGATGTTCAAATTTTGGTGTATTGGTTTATAACATGACCTGTCTTTGAACCTGTCCAGGACTGTATTGACTGTTTGCTGTGTTCTTTGAACTCCACAATGCTGTTCGTTAACTCAAGATAACTTCTGAAGTCTGCTTATTGCACTATTTTAGCGGCAAAGGAGTGAAGGCAGCTAAATACAGTTGCACACTACACTTTCCAGATTAAATTTTCAAAAGCATGATTAATTTTCCCTGTATTTCACAATTATGAGCTGCTTTATGTTGTCATTCCACATGAAATCCAGATGAGATACATTGACATTTATGGTTTAACATTCCAAAATGTTGTTAGTGGTTAAACTGAGATTTGTGGTGATATAAAAGGGAGTTTTTCAAAGCACAGAAACGGACCCCACCATTGACATCACAAATTCAAAGCTTTATAGAACAACTAAATGGTCAGTGTTGACCAGTGGGTCATTTCTCTGTCCTCCCGCCCGTCAGTGTCCTCCCAGACAAACAAATCACAGTTGCTTTGCCAAAGCAAAATGGCCTCCATCAGTGCGAGCACAGTGACATCTCCATCTGCTGTCAGACAAACCATTAAAAGTGCAGGGCGAAATTTCAGCCCTGTCAGTGCACATAAAGTCTCTCATTTCTCTCCATCAGCACAGTCTACTAGTTCCGCACAGCATATATACACTCAATCTAAAAATGGACTCCCATCCCGAACGTTTTGATTTCATTACCACCCGCTGCTGAATATTCATATTTTCTTTTAACGGCTGTGTCAAGTCACACCTGGAGCCAGCAGGATGTGGTACATTATTCATTAGTAAAAGTAAATGGGGTGTGGCCTAATAGAGCTTACCAGGGTGTTGGGAAGCATTGATACATTAATGTTCCACCTTCTTCTATCACTACTGATGAACTATCCTTCCCCTCAAAATACTGAAGCACGTTATGATCATCTCATGTTTTTTGTCCTTGTTCTGACAAGATGGTAAGATTAGTAACAGAGAGTTAACAAGAAGTGAATTAAGCTCATATGTTTCAGATTTCTTTTGTAACTTCTATGAGGTCTGTCTTCTTTCTTTTGAGAAGAAGGGTCAAGATTGTGGGGATAAACAGAGATTAAGATGTATATGAAACATAACAGCCCCAACCTTAGACCACCAAGCGTGCACAAATTCCACCATTTACCAATCAGCCAGTTAGCCATCAGGGGAACATTTACCCAGCTCATGTTCTGAGAGGTTGCCTCAGTGTCCTTTACCCAGGTGAGATTTTTCTTCAATTTATTTGGCCATTTTCTATCATCATGCTCAAATTGCTTCTAGTCTAACCATTAATCAGTTGGCAATAGGAGATTGGATCACTGGGCTACTTAAACCACCTCACTAAGTTAAGGTGTTAAAACGGCTAAAGCAAAAACCAATGCAAGCGATTTATACCTGCATCTAAATTCAATACGTTACCATTTTTCATTGGACGTAAATTACCAACCAGCCAAAACCCCATATAGAGAGGTTCATGTAAAATTCAGTCTTAGATCAAGATCTCCTTCATCCAGAAAAATCTTGAACCTCAAGCTCCTGAACTCCATAAGTAGAGAGTAATGGTGTGCCAATCGACCAGCTACCGATCATAATCGGCCGATTTCTTTGAATAAGTATATCATAGGTGATCGATCACAGTCTTTTGTTGCCAATCTCAAAAACTGATCACCTGTATCTCTTATTTTGCAGCCTACAGAAGCCCCGTATGCTGCGTATCTCCCTATTTCCTTCACACTGCGCAAGCGCTCTGTAGAAAATCCTAAACAAAGTCATGTGAAACTTTAACGCTATTTATTTTCCTCTTGGCCAGAAAAAGACATCCCCGAGAATGAGGTGGAGAATATCACTAGCTTGATAATGTCTAAGTTTCCATCTGAGCAAGTAACTGCCTCCGCCTGATCTCAGATATACAAACAATTGATAGATAACTTTGCCTTTAATCGATTCATAAATGCCTTGTTTAAGCAGAAGTATTTCTGCATGAACTGCTAATTCTTAATTCTTAATTGGCCTGAGAAATCTCAGTTGAAAAAATTTTCAAACCAGTTTCTCTTTGTATAACGTATAGGCAGCCATTACCGTCATTACTGCTAACTATTTCAAACTTTCTTGAGATTTTGCAGATTCTTTTTCTTCTTTATGTGTGACAGACAGCGATATTAAACTTTACTGCTCATTATAGTTAACTGTGCTGTAATTCAGTTTTAGGTGAAGACACTTTAATTGGCAGTGGAATGTGAGGCGTGACACATTTTTCTCAGAAAATATCTTTGGCTTAGGTTTTCCATCAAGTTGCCCATGTGCCCCATCAATATCTTCCGACCCAGATATCAGAGAAAGCCAGTTCATACTTTTCATTGCATTATCGTATTCTTATTGTTGAAGGTTATAGGCATCTTTCAGTTTTCAGAAAAGATTTAAATAAAGTGTTTTGAAGTATCTCTGTCATCTACTGTAATCCATGCAAATTTTGATCCTGACCTTTTGACCCCACCATACGTAAAGTTACGCTATGCACAAATCCTTTTGGTATTAAAGGCTTTGTCTAGGATTCCATTTTCATATTTGACCTGACCCTTTCCGATTAGTGGTAAACCTAAGAACGATATGCATTGAACTTTATTTTTTTCTGTGGTTTTAATCTTTTCGAATTATATGAATGTGACCTATGCAGCTTAATACGTTAAAGTTTAAACTTTAACGTATTATATATATAAATATATAAATATAAATAAATATAATATATATAAAAAAACAATCTTATAGAGATGAAAACCACTATTAATGAAAAGAATGAGAAAGTCAAAATAATTAAAAATAAATAAATGATATATAGAATTTGAGAAATGTTTTATTTGTCTTGCTGGACAACTCAGTAAGAGTACCCTGGCCTACTGGAACATTTACCAAATTGGAAATCAGACAAAAGTTGATGTCATTGGTGTGTTTTGCAACTAAATGGTGTCATATTTCTGGGGACAGCTCTTTTCCTTTACTCATCTTTTCTTTTACTTATATATATGTTTTCTTGCTTGACATTTTGTTCATCATTCTTGAATATGGGTTTTTTTATTTATTCTTTTTATGGTTCACAAGCAAACAGTTCATGGGAGTCCAAAGCAAAACCTGAAGTGCTGGCCTTTTTGTGGAGGTGGAGATGTGTATATATAGGAACACACGTGTGCAGCAATCCTAACTTTTATCCCTCTGAGACCAGGCTTTGTTTGAGCTTCAGAATGCTACTCAATCAAACCCTGACCTTTTCTTTCCTCTGACATCAAACGTCAGGACCACCAAATGCAACAATTTCTATTCTTTGGTAGCTGCACTGTTTGTTCTCGAGCTCATTTCTTTCGGTGCCCGGCTAAGTTATTCATTCTGCCTTGATCTTTTACTTTTTGTTAAATCACAACCACAAACATCAGTGCATTTTATAAGTTATTATTTACTATTGTTATGGACCACTGCAAAGTAGCACACAACTAGGAAGGAGAGGAAAAATGATCATTTTTACTCTGCTTTTATAAATGATAATCTGAAGCGTTCATTTGTATGCAAATCATGTTGCACAGATGAAAAAAATCTAATCCATTGCAACAAACCGTCCCCAGAAGTAGTCTTTCTTTAAAAAGCATTGCTCAACAAAGCATCATGAAAGCAAAAATAGGTCAAAGATAAATTTGTAAAGAAGTTTAGAGTAAGATTAGGATACAAATATCCTAAACTTTGTTTGCCTCACTGAGGCTATTTGGCCTTCTTACAAAATATTATGTGAGGTGGGAGTCTTTATACCACCCATAACATTACATCATCAATATGGAGAGGATTTCTTTTCATAAGCCAATTTGATGTTTTGTTCTATTCTATTCCTTCCTGATAACAATGATGCATTACTTTGATTTCTATTAAAATAGTTAAAGTTTGGGGTTTTACATATGTAAAATGTTATCTTACATTCACTCACTTTATAAACAAATGCATTAGAAGAACTCTATAGGAGCTATATTACTTTTGTTCAGTTTCTGCAGTAAGAAGACATTAACTCAAAGAAAACTAGATTGACTGCATTTTCTTTTTTTTTTTTTTTCTCTCCACAAGATTCTCGGTCACAATGCTCACGTACTAGGCAGCTATCAATCTATCAGCAAAAAGCAAAATAAACAAAAGGCCAAAACTGATGCATCTTCTGGACACACACACCCTTCTCTGTAAACAAAAACAATGACAGCCAAACAGATTTGAGTAAGTTCCCGTCAGCACCTCTGCAAACAGGCATCGGGGGCAGAGTGGCGCTAAACACAATTCAGCCTTATCATGTCTCATAGGCTTTCCTTGCTGAAATGATTGTTTCACTCAAATGAACAGATTGAATATATCATGCATCCTCGCTGTAGATGGAAATAAATCTTTCAAATCAGCTTTTTTTTCCCTCCTCCTCTTCTTCTTTGCCCCAACAAAGCAATTTCTTAGCTGGTGTCCCTCTGACTGAAGAAGCCGTCTGTCATAAATTCACACCAGCGAATGCATAAATCTCCCTTTACAGATAACATCGGGTGTGTATCGACGAGAGCCACAGAGCAGCAGGGATGCGGTATAAAGTCTATACCTGTTTTTATTGCTGGTACCAGAATTTTTTATATATATATATATTTTCTCTTTGTTTGTTTGCAAAGCACCTGAGTGACTGTGTGTGTGTGTTTGTGTGTATGTTTTGCTGCATCGGTTTTATAGGTGCATCTGCTGTCTGTCATTTATTTTCTCTGTCAGACACATGGTTGTTTGTTGCGTGGGTGATATATGATTGATTTTAACAAGTGATTATCAACCTGCCATGATGCAGATGATCTGTCCTAATTCCAGAGTGGACAAGATTCACTTGCACTCATTTTTCAGCTTTGTTCCACTTGTCTCTGGTTGTATTTGTACCTTTTAGCTTTTTCTTTATTTTTACTTCAACTGGTTGTGCGTGATCCCTCATCATTTCTCCCACACTCTTATTCATCCCTTTGTCGGTCCCTTTTTCTCTTTCTCTCTTCCTCAAACACCCCTCCTCCTTCCACACAGACACTCACACATACAACTTGTGTGCAGTTTAATAATCATTAGGACGGGGGTCCCTAATGAATAAAGCCACTCGGACTAATTGCTTGGAGTGTTTCAAGATACGAGATAACATGAGAAAAAATTAGGATGTGCACGTTAAATAGCTTGTTGTTGGAATTTTAAAGAGGTAATTAGAAGCATTCACAGTAGGATGACCACACGCTTGTTGTTTGTTTCTTTTTCAGGACATGATAAATCTTTGGGCTGATGGAGTGTGAAGGCTTTTAAAACAAAGATGGTGGTAAAAACAAAGAAAAACAATTTCAAGATCGTTCAGGGTGAAAATTAGACCACCGGGGTAAGACAGTGGGATACATTTATTACTAATAACTGGATAGTTGATTGACTCAAACATGACAGCTACATGGAGATATTTGCATTGAACACAGTTATGTTCATAGAAGGGAAATGACAAGTAGATTGAATTTATGTAGTGTTTGTTTAGTGATAGCGGCCACTCAAAGCTCTTTTGAATTAGACCATTTTTATCCAAGTGAAGCCATAAATTCACCACACAATTCACCAAGACATAGATCACAAGGCAGCCTAGGGTTAAGTGCCTTGCCAAGGGGCACATCAACATGTGGTAGAGGAGGAATCTGGAATAGGACCAACAACTTTTATAGCAAAAACTACTTTTCCTGTTGAGCGACAGTTGCCCCATTGGAAACAAAAACTGCAGGGGTTAATATCCAACATGATTGTACCAAGTCAATCAGACACTGGTTGTGTCTTAAAGAGTCGTCTGTACTTAATGCTGTATGTTTAAATATAGGTTTGTCCAATATATGTTTGAGATTTTTACTTATCTAAATGTAAGGTAGTCCTACTGGTAGTTTAACAACTAGAGTAAAGATTTGATTAAAATGAGTGTTCTAAAGAATGTCTATAGCAGCAGTCCTCCAGGGCTGGCATCCTGCATGTTTTAGTTCTCTCCCTGGTGGCACCAACAACCTTTTCAGCAGGTCAATGTTCCTTCTAACGAATCATCATTTAGTCCAGGTGTGTTAAACCATGGAGAGAACTAAAACATGCAGGATGCCGGCCCTCGAGGACCGACTCTGGGTACCCTTGGTCTATAGAATATAGATATTTATATACTTTGCTTACATATCAGTTCTATCTTAAAAAAATCCTAAATAATCCATCATTAATTTACAAAGTGTCTAACTCCACCATCTGCCTTTTCTTACCCTACTTAGGGAAAAATCCACAACAGTGATTGAAATGGTCAAAGACAAATCATAATATATGTCACAACAGTTAAAACAATTAAATTAACACATTCCACTGGGACTTAAAAAGTGTTGCTTGCCAGTAGAAGCTAAAGCAAAATTAAATCAAGTGCTCACTTCTGTCCCACCCAGAGGTTGAACTGTAAACAACTGTCAACTCAGCGTGCCTGTTTTAATTTTGCTCTTAAGGCCAAATTCCCACTTTGGTACCATACCGGACACTGAAATTGCAAGCACCTTTTAGCCCTGTCAGCAACTTCCGATCCTGCAAGCATTGAAAAGACAAAAAGACAGCCTGAATAAAAGAAATAATGACTGCAACCACAGAAGATGATACACCTTTATCTGTGCAGTAGTGGTCAAAGTTTTGCTCTTAGACCATAAGCAAGAACCTAAATAATGGGTCTGATTGACAAGATCAAAACTGCTGATGTTAAATTGATGCTCACATGACCCAACACAATGGATGATTAATAGCACCGTCTTGACTCAAGCTAGACAGTGTATGCTGTACGATATCATCTATGGTTATTCACCGTTCACATAACATTAGCGTACATCTACCCTGCATTTCTGTCTGGCATATTAAGTATTTACTTTTTAATTAATGTAAATGAACAAAAACCGGTAACACTTTATTTTACGGGTTATGAATAAGACTGTCATAAACATGACATAACAACTGTATTTACCAAGAAATCATGATCTGACATAAATTTGTTACAAAAGTATTACTGATTAAACTTTAGCTTTAATAACATAAAGCTACATAATTTTTTAAAGTTTAATCAGCAATACTTTTACAACAAATTTATGTCTGGTTGTCATAACGAATACATTTTTGTCTAGGTTAATGCCACATTGTGCACCTAACGCACCTAATTTGGGTAGGCAAAGATGGACAACTTTAATTTTCTTACATGATTTCAATTTTAGCAGGAATGAAGCATGAGGATATTGAAGACAGTAATGGTTATATGCAATGGAAATTTATATTTTTATTTATTAAACTATGTGTCATTTGCCTTCTACTTCAGATCTACGCCCTGTTTGGGCTGGTCTCTCGCATAAAATGTTTGTGAGTGAAATATGGTAAAACTGTCAAAATATTGAAGGTTACATAAATACTTTTTACCCAGTACTGTAAAGCTGTTAAGCTTAAGGTGAAGTCATTGCAATCATCTTGAGCATAAAATCCACACATTGTCGCAGCATCATTCAAACCCCAGAAAAACCAAGAGAAAACCTGTCGCTGTAACAGGAAATTGTAAGGGGTTGTAAGCTGAGGACCCTGTCACTCCGGATCAAAGATATTAGGAGCGACCCTAAGTGTAGGTGGACAGGTGCAGCATAGCCTTGGGGCAACACGGGGTCCTGGGGAGACTTTTAAAGGTGGCAGATCAGTTTGTGTGTGACTGTTTTGTTCTCTGAGGGGAACACTGGTGTATTGATTTTCAGTAGTAGCCATACAACGGAGCCAGATATTGGCATTAAACCCTTTTGACACGTTGCTCTCAATGAACACCATATTGTGGACTTGATGTGACACATGAGCAGCGACCTCATGTGAAATATATGTGTATGTCGGTGTGTGTTGTTGTGCTTCGGAGTTTCGGTACAAAACCATCCACTGCTCAAATTCATCCTAAGTCGAACATTACACAGACTTAAACAAAACATACACGTTCCTTCCTCACACCTGGATATTCCACACAGGCATACCTTCACACCCGATAAGGCAACCAAACAAAATGGGCTACTTCTTCATGCTAAAACGTGGCCCCAGGCAGTGTAATTTTCCTTCTTTCTCTGTGTCTCTATCTTCCTTTCTCACATTCACCTTTTTTCCACTGTCAACGCGTTGCCAATTGGAGTAAACGGATGTCTGCTCTTGCATCACATCCTAGATAAATTTCCTTGCCCTTTGATGTTGCTTCTTGGACTTGCTTATCCTGATGTTTATCCTGTTAGAAAAACCACAGCACCAAGTAATTTGTGCAAAGATTGAAAGTGACATTGTTCCTATGCTGCAGGGGATCTAAAAGGAATACACCCTTGTCAAAATGCCAGGATTTGTGATGTAAAAACAGGCAACTACATTGGATAAAAAAATAGTTTTCTACCTATGATGTGACAAATCTTTTACAATTGAAAAATTATATGCGCAAAGTACTCTCTTTGTACTTTTCCTTGAGGAATTCTTTGTCTTTTTTTCTATTCCTTAGTTTGTGGAGAAAAAAAGCCATCAGAGTTAATGAGGTATTTTTCAAATGAGTTATCTGTTTTAATCCACTCCGACTTTGAGATTTTAGCAATCCAAATATACTACAACAAATCAAATCCAAACTTTGTACTCTGCAATGGGGGCTAACCATTTCTCAGAAACAAGTATTTGTTTTCTATTCCCTTCCATTATTTAATGGCTTTGGGCACCATAAAATAAATTCCATTCACCTCCTTTTGCATGTGTGCAGCAGAATATACGAAGTAAAAATCACCAGCCTCCACCAGCAGTGCTGCATGAAATGAACCATTAATACCCTACATTTACACTAGGGAGCCACTGTTGTTCTCAGTGCGCACACACACAAATTTATAAAAGCAGCTACACACAGTTTTACTCTGTAAAACTGGCAGATATATTTATTGCATAAACTGCCTTCTTTTTTTTGGGTTTTGATTTTTGCTGCAGACTTATTTGTGCCTGGAAAAAATGCTGTGTGCCATATGTAGATGCATCAGGGCAAATGTTCTTTACAGAGTTGCCGTGGTGGGCGTCGGTAAAGCTTACTCCATGCGATTGATAGTCTACATGCTGTAGCCCAGGAACAATATGCTACATTTTTGTGTAAGCAGGATAAATCCCCTGTTCCTTTGTGTTTTGATGTAATTGGGGACAAAGGCATGTTAAAAGGCACTTCTTGTACAATACTGCATTGAGGAGAAGAGCAGGTAAAGACAAATGTGCCCTATAACAAACTTGTTGACTTACATGAACTGTGAAACACACCAACAACCCCACAAGTGACCAAACAGTCCCATTAATCCAGTTCTGCCCTGCCACACTGGCTTTGGGTCATGTAGGTGACCCAGCTACACATGCACAAAGATTAAGAACTGACAAACATCATTAGTTATAGTCTTCCTTCAACATCCTTTTTTATCTCTCTCTCTCTCTTTTCTTGTTGGAAGTATAGTTTATGGTAGTGCTGATCATTTGAAGTTTTACATAACAGAGGCCAAATCCAAATGTTTTTTGGGTGTTTTTTTTTTTTTTATCTGTTCAAGCCATTATCATCACAAAATATATGCAATAAATTTCTCAGAATTGCTATACATTTTCAGTAAGTTTGAAGATGATTTGTCTACAAAGAAGTAATGCACTATATAATTTTCTGAAATGTATTTTATTGAAGAAAAGATCTATTTAGTTTGGTTGCTTTTGCCTTGGTTGTTGAAATTATGGGGTTGATTTGGTGTTAAAAGATTTGCATCAGTGGAATAATGAGACTTTTAACTTCCTATGGCATATTTCAGCACTTTCACTTGTTTGCTCAGTAGGTTTTGTAGGAAACAGCTGATGGCCCATCGGCAGTCCATCAGATTTTCAAGGGCTCTGAATGACTTGGCTGCAAGAGATTTGCTTGCAGCCAAGTTTGGTTTATTGTCATCATTACCGACATATGTTTGCTACAGCCTTTAAATATATGCCCACTGAGACATTTTCGCTAAATTCATTTTATTTATTTTTAACACTTTCCCAACTTTATTTCTTCAGCAATAAACATCTCGCAGCAAGCTCTGACACAGGTTGGTGTTTCAACATCACAACGATCCCAGAGGCACATAAGAGCAAATTTTCAAATGGGTAAAATATTCCGTAACTTTATTCCATGAATTGAAATACAAAAGCGCTTTCTTGTTGTTCATGAACTACGACTCCTTAAGTTTGAGTAACTCCTTAGAACCAGGAGAAAGAATTTAAATAATAACATTGAAATCTCATTTGAACAAGCAGCTTGTGGCTGTTTGTGTTTGATTCCTCTGATCACTGGTTGATATATTGAACTGTTTGCCTTAGAGACAAGTAGCAATAAAAAAGGATCATCTCTAGTGCTTTTAAACAGCAAAGCAACAGCGACTTCAGAGAACCCTGGAATAAAAACAACTCTTTATATGTTTATATCAATTACCAGGTGACTTTTGATCAATGGTAGTGACTGCATAATGATTTGTTGTCAGATGTTTGAGGAATGGCCAATGAAGGCTTCAGTGGATTTTCTCCCTTCTTTAGGGTTTTTTTTCCCCTATCACAGTTTCCATTGGCATTTCGCTCTCAAAACAGAAAATGGGAAGCAAACAGTCCCACTTTGGGTTGCTTTCATCTCCACTTGGATCCTCCTGTTGTTGGGCGACTCATTCTTTTTAAGTACAGTGGGGGAGCTGATTGTTGTTTTGCTATGTAATTTTCTACTGATGGTCTCCGCCAGCTCCGTCTGCGGCCACAAAAGCCCGCTCGACAACTTGACAATTACCACCACTCAGTCGGGATGGAAATGCGGCTGCTGCGGCACTGCTTGCTGTGACATTGCTTTTCCTGCTTTCCAAAATGGCACAACATGAAGTGTTTCGGAGTGGATGCTGATCCAGTAGCAATTCAGCATACTCCCCCCTCCAAAATGCTTTATGCTGCTATGATTGATTGGGCTTAAAGGCAGTTTTGAAATCCTACTCAGTAAATCAAACAAGGATGTTGGAAGAAGTTTGAGATTTTTCACCTTAATTTTCTGGTGCTAGTATGCAGAAGTAGCGCTTTATGCCACTGGAACTTTTTCACAGTTAGTCATAACACTACTACATATTTCAATGTGTTCTGTTGCATAATTGTGAAATGGTAACACAAATCTGTTCCACCATGTTACTACAATACCCTGAAATAAAATGGGTATCGTTTGCCTCATCAAGCATTGGTGAACAAACATGATAGAAACCACTGGACGCAGCAGACAAGTGAGGAATAAAGCTGTGGAGAAGTATAAAGCAGGGTCAGGTTTAAAGCAATAAACTAAGAATTGAATATCTTATAGAGCACTAATCAATCCATCATATGAAAATAGAAAGAGCAAGGCATAGCTTCTAGCTTCTAGCCTACCAAGACACCATCCACCTATACTGACAGGCTGTGCAAGAATAGCATTTGTCAGAGAGGCAGTCAAGGGATGCAAAGATCTACAGCTCAGATGGGGGAATCTGTTGGCAGGATGGCTATTAGTTGTACCTTCCACAAATCTAGATCAATGGCAATTAGAAAGCCATTGTTGACAGAAAGCCATAAGAAATTCTGTTTGCCATAAGCCATATGGGGGATTCAGTAAACATGAAGAAAAGTGTGCTGTGATCAAATGGGGAAAAACATTTTAGGAATGCATAAAAATTCTATATGTGGCAGAAAAATCTAAAACTGTACATGGGAAAGATGATGGTGGAGGATTCCTACATCAGGAACAGGGGAACTAGTCAGAGGAGGGTTGACTGTACCAGGGCAACACTGGAAAAAAAAAAAAAAAAACTTATTTGAGAGTATGAGTGAGATGAAATTGGGCCTGAAATTCTACTTCCTGGAGAACGACATTGAAAAGCTGAAAGGAAAATATTCATTTCTATGTAGATGTACAACGCTTTCAAGAGATGTACATTGAAAAACATTGGGCATATTTGTAGTTACTGCAAAAAGTAGTTTTAACTCAACACAAATCATAATTTGTATTATAAGTAAAATGTCCTTTCACTTCCCAATTAAACACTACTTACCATATCAAATCCCGATAAAAATACATTCAAGTTTAGAGTTGTAATGTAACAAAATATGAAAGGAATCACTGCATATTTATACTGTAGTTTTCAAGTCACTACAAAGATCCTTATTTTATTCTTTTTTTAAAATTCTGAGTAGGAAATATTGGGGCAGTCTGACTATTGAAACACATACCATAAACAGAATAGCTCTGTATGTTAAGTAATACCTAACAAAGCAATTTTTTCGTTTAAATTATCATTCAGAAACACTCATTTTCCTTGTGAAAGTGTTGTACAAGTTGCTTTTTTTTCACGATAGACCCTAAGTTTGACTGGTCTTCCTCCCTTACATGGTTCCATTATGCTGCTGTCTCCAGAGCAGGAACATGGTTCTATTTGGAGCCCGGCAAAAGCTCTCAGCTAATGCCCCCAGGGATGCAGCATCATATCTGGCCAGGAGCGATGCAGAGACGTCTAGTGGTGGAGGCTTTGTGGCTTGCCTTTTACCAACACATCTGGCTCCACAAGATTAGTTTGCTAGCCCGAACCCCGGGAAAATACACATCACGTGTAACAACAAAGAAACAACACGCCTTGGAAATGCTTTCCGGAGCAGTTTGTGTTCGGGGAGGGGGGTAATGAAGCTTTGCCATAAATACAGCTGGGTTTGTCAGTAAATGAAGGCAAATACATATGTAAATATGCAGAAATTAGATTTTTCTGAGAAGAGGAAGTTAATCAAGTAAAAGTCAAATTTAAAAGATGCCTCCAGTCGTCCTGGCTTCCTTTTGTTTGTCTTACTTGCCCTCTAACGTCTCTCAGCACTTTGGGCATTTTTGGAAAATTTTGGTCTCTTACTGGTACATCCATTTTTTTTCAATTCCAGCAAATGGCAATCCTGTATTTATCTGTCCCCAATTCACTTGCCACGTCAGTAAGTTATACACTCCAGAATGATGAAGAATCTATCGGAGGACATGTTACAGCAGCCTAGTAATGAACAAAACTCATTTGTGTGCCAGTAATTACACACTTCTCTGATTAAAGATGGCTATGCTGGATACTATTTGGGTAATTATTCCCTCTTGCTCCATGTGATAAGCTCATAAAGTCCAGTCAGGGTGGGTAAGGCCATGGGGAGAACTTAATGACATGCTAAGGCTGGTTGAAGCAAATATCTAGTCTTTTTTTTTTTTTCAATCACCCACTCTGTCATCTCCACAACACAAGTTACCATTCTAATGTGTACTGTCCCAGCATGATCGCTCCAGCCAAACCTAAACAACAGAAACCATTGTGGCATAGATGCACTGAAATCATGTTCTATTAATGTTGTTGACAACTAGCCTTAGCTATGGGTTGGTGCTAACATGTGGCTCCTCGTCCAACAAAGCTAATTAAAGTGGACCTTTTTTAAAAAATCTCTTTTCCACTAATTCTAGGCTCCATGGTTGACATGATCCCTCTCCTCATCCTTGCTTGCTGTTTTTAATTAACACTTGCCTTCCTCGTCGATTTAGTGACTCGGTCAGTTCTGCCTGCTGTCCCTTCAGTGAGCCATTGGGTTTGACACCATTCCAGCAAGTTTCCCCTTCAGCTTAGCATTCTGTCATCCCACCAGAGGTTATCTTTCCTTCAGGCTACCCAGGCCGTGTTCTCAGTAACCTCTGCATTTATATCTAACCCCTATAAATAATGTTTAACATGCCTGAAATATATCCTTTGTTGTTTTTAGTGCAGAAACATAATCTGACACTGAAAAGAGTCAAAATGCAAGAAACGTTTCTTTAGATTGTATTTTACCCTTTAAGTAAGTGATTGAGTATAGGAATATTTAAATTGTCATCTATTTCGTTGTTTTCCAATGGTGTTAATCTGATGTAACAGTGAGGCACATTTCACCTAAATGCCTCTCAACCACAGCAGATCTGTGCTGGAATCTAAAACTCGGGTGATAGACGTGAATCATTCATGTAAACGTGCCCGTATCTACAGTTAGAAATGTAATTAAAAGTTTTAAACCACCAAAACTGCGACAAACACGGCTAGATGAAAACCTAAGATTTTCTTGGAACCATTCACATTGAAAAGGATGATGGGGGGAGATGGACAGAATTTAAACAAAGGTAAGCATCTTGCTTCTACCACATCTTCAAAACATTAGATCCTATTTACATGCTATCAAGTCTTTCTATCCCTATTTCGCACAACTCTACTATAACTGGAACCATGTGGTTTGTTCACATAGGTCTATCTATGAGATTTTTGTAGGCAAACACTGACTGAATTAGTTTATTTAAGATAGGATTAGGTACAAAGATTATCTTCTAAAGAAGAGATGTACTATACCAGGTTATAGCTACAAATGCTAATTTCCAGCATCCAGCAAAAAATCAAAGTTCAAAAAGCTTTGATTTTCTCCTCTTATGTCTGTTTAAGGGATAGAATATTGGAGAATAATTCTTTTTTCTCATCTTTAACAGTGGTACCAACATGTGTAGAGGGTGCTATTCATTCATCTCACACTCACACAAACATTAATTCTGAACAAGATGACCCCAAACACAGAGTCACAGCTCAAGGGAGGTCTAGTGAACAGCGAGCTTGATTTAAAGTTATCCTGATATCAGAGAGTTAGGGCTGAGAAAAGGTGCCATGTTACTTGTCACAGTTTCTGTAGAGTTCAGTTCAAAGCTACGAGTGAACCAGTTAGCCACTCCCCAAGCTGCAGAGGTCACAGAGATACGGTTCTGAGTTGTGTTGAGCTCCTGTCAGCTCCGCGGTCTGCATGACGGTTGAGCTGAGGGTTAGAATGATGGCAATAAGAAGTGTCAGTCAAATAGGCACATAAAGAGAAAGAACCCGTATTTCCTAACGACAAGACCCCATATTTGGTAACTTTAATGAACAAGCAAAATGTAGTGTGTCACAGGTAGGCACGAGTGGCAGTTCTGTGTCACTGCTCGTTCTTTCACTTACTTGTAAGGCACTGAAACTAAGAATCAGAATTTCAGTTGCATGTTTTTCAATTGCAGAGTTCTTTTTAGATTTTGAAAGAGCTGTTGTTGGTGTATGGTAGACCAACCTGCCGACAACCTTTGACTGCCCTGCATAAGTTTGTAGTAGAAATATAACTTTAATTTGTTTGTTATAAGGGTACAAAATACATCGTATTGCTTTTACTTTGAAGGGCATTGTTACTTTTATAATGCTGTTATTTGAATGGCACTGGTTTTTAATCTTGATTTTATGTAGAGTTCTATGTACAACTGAAGATATACATTGGAAATTAGGTTTTTATTGCAGATGTTTGGAGGTGTGAATATATTTTATATGGTACTGAGTGGATTTTTTTTAGATATGTTCTTTAGAAAATTGATATATTGACAGTCTAATTTTAATAGAAAATTAAAAATTAGTCCTGCTCTCTTTTTCTAACATGGCTTAGTGCTGTGGTTGACTTGAGATCTCCTAGCTTGCGCTGTGTCAGACTCTTGCACTTCTCATTTCCATTCCAGTGTATAGATTTGTTTTCACTTTAGCAGGACTGGACATGATAAACATCATACTTGTGATGTTTGCCATAAGAGGCAGTCAAAGCCTCTGAATCTCCATCTTACTCTATGAATGAGCAAAGATGTGCCACTTTTATGGCTTGTACCCATACACATGGTTTTGCATTATTTTTAAATGTGGTTTAATACAAATGACAAATAGCAACAGGCAAAAAAAAGAAAAAAAAAAGAAAGAGAGATTAGTTAAAAACAGACGTAGGCAGAATCCTGCCAATAGACTGCAACTCCCTGCCCACAGAGGGGTGCTGCAGGGGCACCATCTCAGACAGAGAACAGCTCAGGGACAAGCAGAAGAAAGCAAAGAGACGGGCAGCGAGAGGTTGCCCCTGTTTATCGGCTGCGGCAGGCTTGGCAAAGGCTCCCAGCACTCTGGGGGAGCCCAGTTCACCGTTTTTAATGAATGTGAACAAGGAAGGAGGAGACCGCCGTTGATACTTAGTAGCGTTTCGGAAGATGCCAGGAAGCGAGGCTCCACGAACCACGGCAGGCCAGACAACGGCTGTGGCACATGCCCAGGAGTGAGTTGCCAGGAGCCGTTTGTTTGACAAGGCTCAGAGATGGGGCTCATGCTAAGAACAGAGGGGCTTTGTAGTTGAGGCCAGATATGCTGGGGCACAGATGAATGCAGGCTTTAACACATACGGAATAAACGACAAACACACACAGGACTCATGTGCTTATAGGGCTGACAACACACTCTAATGTGTTTCTGTGGCTTGTCACACAAGCAGTGTTTTCATGAGTCACATTATCTTTCCAATTTACATTCAATAGCGTACAAAGGCATCACAGCACTTGAACTTGTTTACATTTTGTCATCTTATGCAAATACTCCTCAAATTATCTTGGAATACAACCAAAATTAAAGAATTTGAGAATAGCACAAGATGATTGTTGTTCCACCATATCACACATGAGGGATACTGTGTTTAGAGTGTGTCCAATGTCAGGTTTTAAACTGTTTTTTTTACTTGATTACTTGATGTTTGCTGTGTCCTCTGCATGGCTTTTGACAAACTGCAAACAGGACTTCCTAAAAAGTCCAGATCTGTGGATTATACAATTAATAGTTGGGAGTATCGACAAGTCTAGATTCCACCTCAGCTTTAGATCACTCCAGCTCCTCCAGAGTTACATCTGTGCTTACTTGGTCAATCACTTTTGGGTATTTCTTGGTAGGTTTTCATACTGTTTCCTATATTATATGATGGATCAAATTGATCATTATAAGTTGTTGAAAGCTTGTGGGATTGCTACATTACCTAACTGTGCTTTTTTAATAAATTTTTTCCCTGACCTATATGCGGTGTCTCTTGGTCTTCATGATTCTGTTTGTTCCCTATTAGATTCTAGATTCATACTTTATTAGTGAAATAATGTAAAACCATGTGTCATTTATTCTTTCACTTCACAGTTATCTTCTGGAGTGAAGAAATGTGAAAGTAAAAAAAAAAGGCGATGAATAATTTGTAAGACACTGAGCCTAAATCAAACAAGGACACTCTTACATATCCTTTACACACACTCCCAAACACACAATGAAGGTAAGGTTCTGGTCATTTTCCTGTCATAATTTAAACTGCCATCCAACCTCCCTCCAGAACCTTCCTTTCTTCTTTGTTTTTTCTTCTTCTTCTTTTTTCCTCCCTCTCATTTACCCTAGAAATGAAAGTGACATTTTTGAGCCTGCATCCCTCTGCTAGCACTCTGCCACACTCCTTCTGCTTGACAGCAGTGCATTCAAGGCGGTGTCAGACTGAAATTATACTGTCTGTGAAGCTCGACAACAAGGCGAGGGATACAGGATTTCACCGAAGAACAACCACAGCCTGGAGCTGTGAGAGTCAACCTCAGCCTTTGAAGACTGGTGAGAAGCGGGCAGGGAGAGCCGAGTGGATGAAATAAAAGGGAGTATTTGTTTTTATGCCACGGTAATGGAATCAGTTTCATCTGATGTTTCAAGATCGCAAGCTAAGTGCAAATTCTACGCAACGTTCAATTTAGTTCTAATTTAAGCTGTATTATCTGTACATTATGATTGCAGTGATATGAAGAGTTGGACGTGAGCACTTACAGTTTCAATCTCCAGCTTGGTCACATGGTTTCTATATATGTTGCATTTATGTACATCACTTGGCTTTCCGGAGTTCTCAGTCCTTTGGGTTCATTTTAAAAATAGAATGCTGAAATTCACCAAACATGTATGGCAAATAGTCCTACAGTGGGCGTAAATATAATATTCACTCTTGAAGAACCAAGAAAGGAAGTAATGAAGAGCAGAAAGAAAAATGAACAAAAGAAAAGAACGAACTGAAAGAATAGAACAAGGAAGGAAAGAAAGAACAACAAAAAGGACAGGAAATCCTTGAGTAAAAACAGGGAGGAAGAAACAATGCAACAAAGAGAAGACAGAGAAAAAAGAAACTGATTTTAATATGTGTGAATAAAAAAAACTAAAATCTGACAAAACATGCAAGAAAGGATAGAAGAAAGGACAAAAGGAAGCAATTGATACAGGCAAGGAAAGGATTGACAAGGAAGAAAGAGAATAAAGGAAACGGGGAAAAAGATGGACAGGCACAATAAAAGAAAGGACAGCAGAACCATTTATCTAGAGAATGGAATAGGTAATACAATCTAGAAATACATTTTTTTTTCCATATTTAATTACTTTTTCATTACTGTCAAGGCTCAGAAATCTTTGAAGTTAAATTATTTACTTTTCCATACTTTTCTAGGTTGCATAGAAACCCTGTTGTTAACAGTTAACACTTGCAAATGGAAAACTATAAATAGTCTGCAAGGGGAAAAAATCTGGAGAGTGGAGCTCGTTTCTCTCATGTGAGGGTAGCAACCTCCTTCTGCGTCTCTTCCTTATCTGACAGTGTATCTGCTGTTGAGTCATTCCCCTTTACTCAGACTCAAATCATGTGCTACATACTGGAGGCTAACCTTAATGGAATATTCCTACCCGATCCCCTGGCCACGACAGGCATTCTGCCACACCACGGCTCTTAAGTTCTACTGACACAACTCGTGACACAGCCCGAGAGCGAGCCAAATGTAGGCACAGAGCAAGGCGGGAGAGAGGCAGAGGATGGGCCTGCTGATATCATGCGCAGAGCTTTCTAATAACAAAAATCAACAGCATAGTTGGGCCGCCATGGAAACCTAACTTGTGACAGCACCTAGCTCCTGCATGAACTGCCCCAGCTGTGACCCGAGGCTTACTGTGTTGAGCCTGAAACAAAATAAGGAAGAGTTCAGAACGGATGAAGAGGAGGACTACTACACACAGACACAAAGCTAGAGTTACAGTCAGCTGCATGGAAGCTTTGTGATGGTGGTGGGAATGGGAGCTAATGAGAGTAACACAGATGTTAAACTGGGAAAATGGGAACAAACAAATCTCCAGGATCTTTGTTTAGCAAAGTCAGAGAATTATTCAGTGTTTATTGTGCGGTGCCTTTTTCAGTTACCAAGTCTGATAAGAGCTATAATACATGGACTGGAGTACTATGAAGACCAATCCCTTACAGATGTCAGGCCACCACATGCGAAGAAAAAAAAGGGCTCCTAATGTAAAGGAAAATCTAGGAAAATTAAACATTGAGCAGCTGCATTCAATTGGAACAATGTCCTGAAGCAGCATATCTAACACGCTGTTTCAAGAACGAACAAACAATGGTATAATATAGTTTGGTATCGTCAACGGCACAGTATGGTAAGATTTAGTGGGGTGTGATGTAGTGTGATATGGTATGATACGGTATATCATTTGGTCTTGTACCGTATGACACAGTATGAGAACGTATGACACGATATCAGATATGCCACATAATACGTATGATACTGTAGATCATAGTGTATATGCTACTGATAGAATGATGAGGTGTCTTATAATGTAGTATGTTATGAAATGGTATTGTACAATATGATGTGGTTTGGTTTGGTATATGGGAAAGTTTGATTTTGAATTTTATGGTAAAATGTGTTACACTATGGTGTAAAATAGTATGTCATGGTACTGTATGGTTGGTGTTGTATGGTAGGATGTGATGGGGTGGTATGTAGTGAACAGGTATGATTATGGTGTGCCACAGTGTGGTGACATAATGGTTATGGTATATAATAATATGATACGGTTGGTAGGATGCATTAGGGTGTGAGGTAAAATTATGGGGATTGGAAATATTTTATTGAGATGCAATATCCCAATAAACTTTTCAGTTAAATTTTGATTTAACAGAAATCTCCTGAAAAAGACCTGATAGACTTTCACTTTAAAGATATTGAATCGACTCCTTATGAATTCCTTTTTCTTTTTTTTTTTTTTTTTCTTTTTTTTACAGAAAATTTATGCAGCTATTTGTTGGAGTTCTGTTTCCCTTGACCAGTATTAAAAATGTCCCCAGGTTCCCTGATTGATTCCAGTTCTTTGATGCATTATTTTACAACTGGAGTAGCATTTGGCAGTTGGAAAGAACACCCCCCCTCTCAGAAGCTCCTCTTGAGACAGACTGTTCAGATGCTCCTTTCCATAGAGCGGATGGAGTTTCAGTCTCATGACTGAGATGCCAGTGTGGAATTGGAAAGCGAGCTAATGCTGGTTTAGTTTTTCAACTGCCAGTCCTTTCTTCCTTGGACATGTGCTTTGTGGCCTATATCAGTTCCTGCTCAACTCTACATATAGACACACGGCTCTGCCCTCTTCCCTCCTCCCCTTTCGCCTACTGACAGAAACATTGGGACACGTCACCCCAGTAAGCTTCCTAACAGAATGTCATACTGTTTCCCTGCAAAACGAGACCATGAATGGGCTGGAAAAGTGGGAGCCCACAGACGTAAATCTACATCATGCATGGAAGATTCTGGATAGGAGAACTGCAAGGGCAAGTGTGTGTGTATAGAGACCTTTTATGTTTTTCCTTCAACTTTACAATAATATCCTGCTTTGTGTTAGTTCAGCTCATAAAATCACAACAAAATAAACACTTTTTGTTATGTGGCAAGTTCAAGGGCTGTGGATACTTTTACAAGACATTATATCGAAGCTATTAAGTGCCTTTTACTTTCCAGTCAGTATGAGCTGCTGAAGACTAATTGAATGCATTTTTCAAACGTCCATACGTTAATGTCAAGTCGATGCTCAACAGCAAATCCACCCACTTGATCAGTACATCCTTGAGCCTGACACATTGATGGACGTATTTTGCACTCCATTGTTTTTGACAGAACCCCCCCAAACAACAGATGAAGTCAACAGGGCCTGAGTTAGAAAGGCCTCAGCATCAGCATTGGAAATCTGCCCTTGCCCTTGGTGGACGCTTGTTTTAAGACAGGTGGGCAGCTGTTGATACCGGCTGGAGGAACTGCGTCACAGGCGGGGGTCCATCCGGTAAATGGAGCCGTGTGGTTCTGATGGATCAGCGCATCAGTTCCTCTCCCTGGGGTCAGACAAATGGAGGCTAGCAGAGAGACAGTATCAGTCAAAGTGAAAGAATGGAGGGAGGAAAAGGAGAAAAAGGACAGGGACAAGGAGGATGAGCTTGTAATATTTTATAAGATCCTAAAAGATATATTTAAAATATGTTCAATTCACTTCAGTTTGTTTATATCGTGTTAGTTCACAACAAATATTATCTCGATGCTCTTTACAAAAGTCGTTTTAATGCAATCGCTCATATATTCTACCTCCTCTTACATTCCACTCAACCAATGGTTGAGAAACATTGCTCTGTTTTTAATTATGTGGTACATATGTACATGTAATAAAAAAAAAATTACCTGGCTGCTTAACTTCACATGTTTTGGGAAAAGGCTGTAAGCTTCATTTACATAATACAATCAAGCAGTCAGTGATTTACCATTAGATGTGTTTTCCTTGGTCTTCTGTCATTTTGAACAGTGAATCATTTGTGCAAGTAAACTTTGCTTCCTGTTACTAAACTTTGGAAACCGGATGAGTTGTAAGGGGGACACATGATTTTCATTTCCTAAGGTTGAATTTTATCCGGCCTCTGAAGCAACAGTGGTTATACATTAGCTATCCAGGTTCCATAAATAAGTACTCAGATACCATCCCTGAATGCTTAGCTCCAAATGTGTGTGGTTTATGAAGAAGAAATGTCTACATTTTTTAAGTTCTCCTGTAATCAACAGCTTGTGGGTGGGAACTTTGACATTAGGCTATTGTTAAGCTTCTTTAGTCACCCTAAATGTGTCTAATTGAATATTAATAGATGGCAAAAACAAAAACAAAAAAATACACACACACACACACAAAATAAATAAATAAATAAATAAATAAATGGATGGTGAGATAGAACACTGGACAGTTTAGCAGTAAGATGTTCCCAAAAAGGCTTAGTCGTTGGTGGCTTTTAAACTGCATGATTTGGGTATCTTTCCACGAGCTTCTCACAAGTCTGGTACTTGAAAAGTGCTTTATCCAGTCCAGAGGACTCCAAAGCACTTTATACTACACCCATTTAAAAGGAATAGTACTTTTTATTTATGCAATTTCTCTCCTTCACTACTGTCTTTTAGGTATATGATGTAATGTTAGTATTTTTAACAGACCTAAATAAGTAAAGGACTTTTCTTATTAAATGTCAGACCAAGAAAAAAAATGGTTGCCTGCATTTTGTAATTGAATTTTTTTTTTTTAAATCACTTTATTCCTCCAGTGAAGAGTCTTCCCACATGTTATCCTTGTTGTAGTCCCTCTTTTTATAAATCAACATCCTAATTCATAAGGAATATCTTTTTTGATAAAGCTGTCTCTTTATCAAGGAGCCATTTTACCAAACTGCTTTCATTCAGGTTGTTTTTGGGTACAGGAGCAGTTCTGTTTTTCTTCCCTTTTTGGCTAGACTGAAATGGATCTATGGTAATTGTATTCCACCTGTGACACTGCGCTCTGACGTCCATTATGATACAACGTCCTTTCTTAAGCCAGAGACTTTCTCCTCTCCCTGCTGCGCCTTTCTCTCGTGGCCTAATTGTGCCGTTACAGAAACGAAATCTAATTCTGAAGAAAGCATCTACACGCTGAACCTTGCTACAATCTGTCTTTCCATTCTGCAACATGCTTACTCGCACACGCACACGCAAACTTTGGGTGTTTGCAACCCCTGGAAAGCAAACAGGGCCTTTGGCTGGAGCAGCCAGATAGGAGTCGGTTAGCTCCCACCTATCCTTTATCTGAGCCCGGCGCTGCACATCAATAACACAAACACCTCCGTCCCCTCCCTACATCTCTCCCTCCATCCCGCCAGTCCTTCCTTCAGCCCTTTCCCACTCTCCCTCCTTCCTCTGTCACTACACACCCAAACTTCCCTTTCTCTTTTTCTCCTTCCACTCATCCACTTTCAATCTTCCAAAACAAAGCGCCAAAGACCCATAGAAAAGGAACAGCATTAAGCTCAGAAAGTGATAAAGCATTTGTTTGATTTATTTATTTTTTTTTTAGGGCATTTGCTGGTTGAATTGTTACAGCATTTCAGAATCAGACAAATATAAGAGTCTTCTAAACTCCTCTTTTTAGCATTTGAGTTTCTCAGATGGCCGCTCTTGATGGAGTGTATGGTTTTCACTGTGGTTTTACCTTGATTCCCAGGCATGAAGCTTGATAACAACTGTGATTCACCCTGAAATCATCTGGTTTTGGCTCTAATTGCATTTGGACTGTTTGATCTTTTTTTATCTTGTATCCAGTTACACTTTTCTTACATGCTAGATTGTAACAGTCTGGTGATTTTATACACATTTACATTTTTGTATGAAGAGCAGAGCAAGTGGAGAATGTATCTTGCCAAACTTGAGATAAAATACCCTGCAAATGTATAGATTTATTTTAAACCCTTTTTCCTGTTTTGACATCACAGAGTTTCATGTATTTTCTTGGGATTCTAAGTGATGAACTAAAACAAAGTAGCTGAAAAATTTTCCAAGACTTTTGCAAAAAATTAAATCCTGAAAAATGTGGTTTTTATTTTTTTTGTGACACTTAACAAACATTCTTAACACTCCATGAATACCACAAAATATATTATTTTGGTGGCAGTATTACACTGTGGTTTTTCTTTTGGGAAGTCAGTCATTAAAGAAAACATTGGTAATAGTAAAAGACTGGAGGTTTGTGTGGAGATTCCCCTTCTAGCCAGACAACAACCCTGAACATTCAGCCCTGACTACAATATAATGGTTTAGATCCAAAACGTTAGAATGACCCAGTCAAAATCCATATATGGAAACCAATTAAGACTCAGTGCCGATACTTGAAAATGTATGTTTACAGATGGTTGAGCTATTTTACAAAAAGTGATCTAAAACTTCAGTCTAAACTTGTGGAAACCTGGCAGAGGCATACCACAAAAAAACAGCAGCTGATTTGACAAATGTCTGATGCACCTTTCAGATATCTGTTTGTCAAATTTTTCACTCCTCTTCGTGCAATATCATCTGTTGTAATTGCAGAGTAACAAATATGAAATCATACAATGGGTGCAAATACATTTCCAAGGCTCTGTGGGAATGAACAATTGTTATCATTGTATTTTTGTCTATTCCTTAATATTTTACATGGGTTTAGGCATGGTGTGTTCCTGTTCCGGTTCACAAAGCTGTGAGTTCTTTGTCTTGAGGGAGATAAAGTCTACAAGAATTATTTTTTTTTTCACCAAATATCTTAAACTTCTAGAAAATCCTGTTCCTGCTAAATGTGCAGGAAAAACTCCCAAAAACCCTTTTAACAAATACATAAACTTTCTTTTTTTATATAAGTTCACTGCAGAATAAATGGAGCACAAAACTAAAACCTGTGGACTTTTACAAGACCTTAAAGCCAGGCATCATGCCACTTAAGGTCTTGCTCTAACTCTGCCGAATCAATAGTGGAGACAAAATGGTGCACTAATCAACATTCCATTATTGCTATTTGCATATTTGATCCAGGATTTGTTCAATGGATTATACATATTACCTGCATGATGTTTAATTGCCTTTTTAATAGACTCTGTGATTAAACGAGAAAGTTGAGCTCGGCTGGAGGAAGAGACAATACATTGAATAAGTAAAAATAAAAGAAAAAGAGCAGAATCTTATTAGAACAAGTCTCTTTGCATCCTCTGGAACATTGCATGAAGGTGCGAGAATGAAATAAAGTAGAGATCTGTCTCATGATGGAGGCAGTGGTAGCTGTTCAAAATTCATTCATTTGCCTGGTATTTGTTTAAGAAGATTGAGGAGGAGGCTGCTTGTTGCCGTCACAGTGGAGTTTTATATCTTATCATGTTTTGACAGATGAGAGGTGTGAGGCACAAAGATGCACACTTGTTGTGTTCTGACTCATCGTGGGAGTGCAGATGAATCGAATCAAGACTTAAAACCATAGGGTTTTTTATTTTTTAAACTTTTTGTGCGACATTCAAAATAACTTTTACAAATTTAATCAGAACATGCCTGCATTCTTTAGGAAACAGAATGTTGGAGACAAATATTGTTTTGCAGTTATTTCTTTTTTACAAGGCATACGTTGTATGTGGCAAAGGATTAGAAAGAAAATGTCTTTCAGTTTGTCATTTAAGATGAAGGGCTAAGTGTCTCTAAGGTCCTTTGTTGGATCAGGTATTGGATTGCTTTTCCTGTTCCTTAAAAATTTTAATTACAGAGATATTTCATCTGCTCTGGACAGTTTTTAGTGTTGTACTGCACAACATACTTTCATGGTTACTTTTAATCAAGACCAGTGGCGATTCTTGCATGAACGCCGCCCTGGGTGACCCCCTCCTTATGCTGACCCCTACTTAATTAGGAAACAGGAAGTCATTTAATCTCGTGATTGAGGTAAAATTCATTTGATTCCTGTGGATGCCATCTCCCCACTGAGTGCACATGCAAGATGCATCTGAAAGGTAAGTTAAAATTTTTTTAATCTGGTGTTTGCTCACCCTCCTTTCTAATGCCACCCTGGGTATCTACCCATATGGTACAAATCAAAGATCACTCCTGATCTAAACCACTGTGATTGGAAGAATGTCTGGCTGCTTGAAAGCAAAACATAAAGAAATTGAGGGTAGTTTACCAGTTTACCAGTCTTCACTGAAGCTGTCTTACACACTCCCTCAGACAAATATTGAAAGCTCATCAGTTTCTTCTTACTGCAGAAGCACTGACTGTGATCCATCATGTGGAAACAGGTGAAAGATAAAAAAAAAAAAAATAACGCATCTCAGTGAGGTCACCCTCTCCCTACAGTTAGCAGCCAGTCACCTGTTCTCATTAATAAGGAAATTAATGTTGCATTCCGTTTCAATTAACCTTCCCCGACTACAGGAACACAACTGGGAGGGAGGCCCAGGCCCCCGCCGAGGTCAAGGTAATTGAATCAGGGGTACACCAATCGAGAGGCCAAAGAGTTGTTGCCAAGGCTTTTGAGGAGCGTCCGTTAACCCATCATTAAGGTGGAGGGTGAGGCTGTCATGAGTCAGGCTGCGTTGTTCTGGCTCAGAGATTTGACGGTCATCATCGAAGAGGTCAGACTCTGACTGTCAGGTGGCAAACTAGGCAATACAAATGATGCATGTTTATCCCTGGAAATTACAAAATGGGTCAGATTTTTTCTTTTTTTCTATATATATATTTTTTGCTTATTACTTTGGATATTGTTTTGTAATCTAGCCCTGATTTAAACTTCTCAACACCTGTATCAATGATCTGTCAGCTGTTTGTTCATTAACGTTCTCTAACTAACCTCTGATGTCTTAACAAAACTGATGGATTTATACTGAGATTAAATTACAAACAGTTGGGCTCCATTTTTAAATAGGTGACTTCTGAAGGCTGTGGGTTTTACTGTATTTAATTTACAGTTATAAGTATTGAGGGAGCTGAATACAAGACACACCACACCTTTTAGATATTTTTTTTGCAAAGAGTACAGAAAATGACAACAGTTTCCTTACGTTTCACTTTGTGAGGTGGAATAACGGACTATACATTTATAACAAAATTTGAATAAATTTGTGAGTACTATAGTTATTGTTTATACTTTAAATCTTATTTATTATCCAAAAAATATATTTTTTCTTAGATTCCTTTTTATCTTTCCAACTTATTTTTTGTTCTACTTTTCTGCTGTGTCTGATGTGATGGTTGTCTGCGCTGCTGAGCATTGGCCAATAGTAAAACACACCTGGGTGTGTCCAGCCATCTGATGAATGACCCTGTGGCTGCTGGATGGATCGATGCTGGATGTGCATGTTTGTGTGTGTGTGCTGGACGTCAGAGCATGTTGCGTGTGTGTGAGGGTGAGGGGGTGTGGGATGAGACGGGCAGGCACATTCTGCTGAGCTGGAAATCCCATTAAATCCTCACTTCTGCACCCATGCACACCCCCTCACACACAAACACAAGCTCTTTTTTTGTTGTTGCTCTAAAACGCTGTATCCTCTGCTAACGCACATTAGCAAATACTCCCACAAGCTTTCTATGTCTTTACTGACACACACCAGGCCACACAGTGTACATCTGAACACCTCTGGTCTTACGGATCTCCTGCTCTGTAAGAACTACAGCTCCTCTTCACTACTTTATTACAACAAGGCAGAAACCGTCGGCTCTTCAGCTTTCTGTCACAAAAATGTCGAATATACTGTAGTGGCTGTGCTCAAGTTGCACAATATGTTTATTTGTATGTGTTGTGGCTTAGTGATATGGATACTATGAGTCACATTACTGCAGGCATCCAGCAGGTCTTCTTGGCAACATGCATGCGTTTGTATGCGTGTATGTTGTGTAAGCAGCCACCCCTATGCCTGCACTGACAGCGTGTGCAACCCCGTATTTTAAAATAATCTCTATCTGTCTCTGTGTGCCTACCCAGCCCCCTCCTCTCCTCTTGATCCCTTCTTTCCATCCTTGTTCCTGTTTCTGCCTTACACCTTCAATCCACCTGTTTCCCTCCATCCCGCCTTTGTGTACCGCTCTTTTTTGTTGATCTCGCTTCATCTGTCATCTCTCCCCTCTTTTATCCCCCTTCTCCTCCACCCTGGAAGCCGTAGCGTGACATTCTATCTCTGACACATTGTGCATGTCCTGCTCCGACGTTGCCAGCACGCTGACAGATCAGCCTCAATGTGTGTCATCTGGCTAAAGGCAGGATAGGCGGGATGAGGGACATATAGACAGGGATAATCATCCTCCACTCCCCCACCCGTTATATTAAGTCATGGAGTGAAGTCATGACTGTAGCATTTTATTTAAGCTTTGTTTTGTTTGTTTATTTTGGAGGCTGTGCATAAAGGTGGTATATATGGTCGAACCTGACATGATGAGAGGTCGATAATAGGAAGCCATAGTGGATATTTCTATGGCGGTGAAGCTTTAAATATGAATACTGAAGCAACCACAGATTGAAAGGAGAGGGGCGTGACTAATGGATGGATGAAGATAGATGGATTCAACTTTCAGACAACACTACAGAGTCAAAGATTCCTCCAGATCTTGAAGATTTTCAAATAAATTTCTTCCATTTTGCCCCAGACTGGATAGCAACCCTGGCACTGGATCCTAACATGCAGCGTTTGCGTGGGAGATGCTTAACGCAGCCTCTCACTTTCTGTGGTAATCTCCCTTATTGCTGCCTTTACCGTTTCATTAAGGCAGAAAAGCTTTAGCTGACCCAAAAGTGCTTCAAAATAACTCTTTATTAAAACCTCCAGAGCCATAAAAACACAAGAGGGATGCATTCCAACCTTTCTCTCACACTTAACAATCCTATGCATAATAACAGACTATATGTTAAAAGGTACTTAGAGACTGCAGTTCTCCTTACCTCCCACAGCTTCCAGAGGTATTGGATGATCGAAACAACATGTTGGCAGTTTTTTTTTTCTTGTAAAGTTGATGATGGTGGCAAAAGAGAAAACGGAAAATTTGCATAAATGCACTAAGCAGATTTAATAACTTTCTAAAGAGTAGAGCAAAATAACTTATTATGGTGGGTACACAATAAGACGAACAAAACATGGATTTTTTGCAAACTGGACTATTTCCAAAGACCTGATAATCAAGTTTTTCTTATGTGTTGATGACTAACTGTAAAAATGTAAAATAAATTTGTTCTGCAGTTTATTTCACTGTTTTATGAGAAAGTCCAAAGTGCACATTAATCATGATAATGAAAAGTATTCGGTTCAGAAAGGTGAACATTACGGGTGAAATTGCTGAAACATTTTCTTCCCACTTTCAGCAATAAAAGACACTTAATGTGATTTTTGCCATCTTTCTAGCTCAACAGACTCCTTTTGTGTGCAATTATGTGTCTGTAATACTTATGGAAATTTGACCCAAATCAGAGAAAATAATGATATATGCTCTCAGGATATATATGTAGGCAAAACCTAAGAAACTATGTTTATTCTACTGGCCACAGAGTGCTTGGCATTTTGACCTCAGAATCTGGCTCTTTGTCACACTACTGCCTTCATTCCAATTAATCAAAGAAATCCGATCCATTATGTCACATAATGGTGAGAGGATGAAAGGTCCTGCCCTCCTCATCCTCTTCCACATAGAATTTCCCAAGTTGTCAACAATTTGAAATCTTGAACTGGATCAAGCAAATAAATTTTTTCTATTATTTTGTTCACTGTTTCAACAGTAACCTTAAATTTACATCAATTATTTTTTTTTTACTTTTGTTTCTGAACATTTCTACTAGAGTACCAGTGCGTAGGGTTTGAGTGGAGTTAAACTCAGAAAATGACAGACTGATTTAGTGTGTTATTCACTGATCAAAATATGCTAACGTCACACATTGTTTTTCTTAGAATATTAGAGGTTAAATTTTAACATCGGCCAAATTACTACTTCTGAATATATATATATATATATATATATATATATATATATATATATATATATATATATATATATATATATATATATATATATATATATATATATATATATATATATATTCTTATTCTATACAAATGTATTGTTTTCTTGATAATGATTTACTTATGTAGCCTTGCAGCTATGTAGATTTAGCTGGGGCCTACTACTCTAGCCTCAGATTAACTCACATTCTTTATCTATGCTGCCCTTCTCCATCTATTTTCTCCTTTACTGTCTTTTTCTCTCTCGGTACTCTTTCTTTCCCCTGAAGCTCCTATAGCATAGGAGCCTGGTTCCCTCTTCTTCCTTAAACCAACCGGATTTGTACCTCCATAATAAACTGAGAGGAGAATGAGGAGGATTAATCGAGCCAACGGCAATGGAGGGATTTGATGATGTCATCTGTGTGAATGAAGCAGTTAGCGGATTATTCCCTCGGAGGTGAAAGTGATCCATGAAAGTGAATGTAGACGCCGGGGCACGAAGCTGAAAAGTGAATCCTGAAAAGGTAGATGTTGCTCTTGAAGCAGACAGGTGGATGGAATGCAGAAAGAAAAATTGTAGAAGATTGCAGGGTGGGACAAAAAGTGAAAATGGCAACACAAAGTGAGTAAGAAGGGGTGAAAATGATTGATGGAAGAGTCGGGGGAGACAAAAAAGAGGACATATCAATGAAAGAAGATATAGGTTCGTTTCAAACCTCTGTGTTGTCATCTCTGAGGACAAATGACATGGTGAGAGCTTGGTCCGGGCAGTCGGTGCTTAGTGGGAGGTGTCAGCTCTGAGCTATGGGAGTCCGGCAGAAATCTGTCCCAGAGGCCCCAGCTGTGGCAATCACTGCTCAGTGGGCCACGAGGCCAGAGCAATCAGACCACCAGCAAGCTATCTGCTAAGCTCTATGCCTTCTGTCTGCTTCACCCATCTATTCCATAACAATGATTGCACACACTTATTCCTGCAGCTGTACAGCACCGCAGATGATGTACAAACCTGGCAATGTGACGCATCATTAGTAACATTTCTGGTCAGTGCATTGGAAATAGATTTTGTTGTTCAATACAAACGAAAAGCTCTGTTTATCAGACTCAAATTCTGAAAAACATCAGTAACCACAGAAGCTCCTACCGTCGCCCGGAGCAGAATCCTCGTCTGGCAGACAAATGTAACGGCTTCTACTGCAGGTTTGAAAAACAGCAGTTCTATTTTCTCTGTCACAAAATTCATTGATCACCTTTTTCTCCTCTAGACCAGACTTTAGATCTCTGAGGAAGGTGTAGATAGAAACTTTCAGTGTCCAGAAAAGTTGCCTGAAAACCTACCTTCACCAGCTGGGCCTGCAATGAGTGCTTGGGTTAGTATTTGTATTTTGCATACAAAATGTTTCTTTTTCCTGCTCAGAGAAGAAAAGAGTTTACTGAAATTGCAGTCTAATGTTAAATGCAATCATTTTTAATGACTGGTGTTGCAGCAGCATGAAGCGCTGAGTTCAGTTTTTTTTTTTTCTTCCACACTGCAGTTTGTTGAGTCTCGGTTGAGCAAGTCACATCAGAGACGGATATGGAGAAATTTTTGCAAAACACCAAATTTCTAATATCCATCCATCAGTTTTCTCTAACCACTTATCCTTGTAGGGTTGCAAGTTGGGGTCTGGCACTTGAGGCATGGTACAGCCTTGACAGCTCTCCAGTCCATCACAGAGCAACATGGAGACACACAGATTGACCTGTTTTTTTTTTAGGAATCTATTACAGTTTTTAGGAAATCGGTGAGGCCATTTCACTGCCAATAGCTTAAAATCTACTCAGCTGCCTGTGAAATCCTGCGAACACTGATTTAGATCTGGCTTGTGTGCTGTGCACCTTTTTTTTTGTGAGCACTGAACAGGCCCCTGAGCAAACTGAAAACTTACCACTGCCTGGATGCTCACTGGATAAAGTGCATGGCCATATGCATGCTTGAAGGGAGAACATACTCATACTGTACATAATTTCAACATTCAAAAAGAGAAAGGCTGCACTTAAAGCTACCCCTGGGTAATCCTTTTTAACTTTGGGTTTAAACACTTAAAGATCTAAAACAGAAGCAAATACACAAATGCATGTTAGGAAAGCTTTCTCGTCTCTTGCTTTCCCCTCATCATCACGTCTCTCCTCTTTCATGTTGGTCCTAATGAGTTGTCGGTGGAGCTGAGGCAAGACATCTGTAATGTGCCATGAAATATGTAAGTCAAACCGTTTTTAGAAAATGTGTTTCCAAAATCTGGGTGCTATGACGCCACCACGACTAGTAGATGTAAAGTTGCGTTCACATTTTTCTCCATAATGGACTGAACAATGACATCATAGGCAGATAAACCTATATACAAATTGGTTTTTCTGTCGATTAAACTGTGAACTGTGATATTCACAGTTTAATGAGGTGTCACCAAAAATTAAAATTTTTATGTATTCTGAGCTTGAATGAAAAAAGGTAATGAGGGAAGAATTGCACTAGGGCTTACCACTGAAATATATATATTTTTAAAAAGTAGTCTGTACAAGAACCATAAATATGTTCACTTTACAACCTTGTTTTAGAACTGTCTGAGAATATCTGAAAAGTCTACATTAGACACTGGCTCTCTAGTTCTCTTCCTAAGGTTCTTGCTTATTTAAACACCTATTTTTATGAGGGATTACATGTATCAGTGCAGGTTCAGGAAATGTGTTGAATCCAGGGCATGTCACCGATTTGAACCGCTGTCCTCAGCCTCAACTTTTCCAGTCACCCAGCAGGCTCCTAAATTAACACTGGATGCATGGAGGAATGTTGGCCTCGCAGTTCACAGAGTGGCTGCCGGCCACCATCTTGCGTCATGCATCAGCTTACATGTACAAATGTGTGCACCAGCTCGGTGCGAGTAAGACTCTGACCCCTCTGTTGGATGCAAGCCCAGCTGCTGTGTCTGAGGAAACTTGTTGGTGTGATCTGAGGACAGCAACTGCAGACTGTTTAGCGTGCAAACACGCCCGGAGTTTTCAGACTTCTGCATGTGCAGGAATGTTATGCCTTTACAGTGGGACTATCTCTGGATAGAATGCGGCAATATAACTGTCAGCTCTGCTGTGTAAAAGAAGCGTAACCAAATGTGTCCAGGTTTGCCCTTTTGTTTGTAGTTCATGGGACCATATTACGGTCACCCTTTTTCCCAAAATATCCGCAGAATTATGACTCATGGTGTGTCTTCTGAACATAAAACCCTTCATGTGTTGGCACACATCTCTGTTGATTGCAGGGTCCCTATTTTATGTGTGCTTCTTTTCATAGAGTGTTGCAGTTGTTGCACAGTTGCCAGGATGCCTGGATGATGAATAAGGCTCTGTCCTTTACTAGCACGGATGGACAAAATGTCCATCTGGATCATATTTCATATTGTCCAAAAATGACAATTGGGCTGAGTCTGACCAGAATATTATGACTGGAATCAAGTTGGTTGAAAGTAAATTAAATGAGAAGGGTGATTTATGCTGATTGATAATCCGAACGGCATGCCTGTAAACACACCATTCTGACTGTGGTAATCTAACCTGAGTGTGCATGTGTGCCCTATGTAAAGTTAATGAGATGTATGTCCACCTTCAGGGACTAATTGGGGAAGCAAAGAGAAAAAAATAACTAGTGTTGACAATCCCTAGAGCTTTGGTATATTTCATTTTATGTAATTTTGGTAATATTTTATTTATTGTAAATGCAGTTGAGCTATCAGGAGGACAATGGTCTAAACAACCAACAGGTTTATCTCCGAGTAACTTTTTTTTTTTTTTATAATTGAAATATGTACCGAAATGTCGTTAATAAAATTTGTTTAATCTAAAACATTTCAATGTGACAAAATGCCAAAAACCCAAAGAAACATGTAGGAAAAAAATACTCCAAACCTTCCAAGACATGGCTATCCACCTACATTCACATGTTAGTCAAAGAGAACATTATTCAGAAAATCAACAAGACCCATTATAACTATGCACTGTTAGTGATGCAATAAGAAAATCTTAATTGTTTGGTAGAGTTTTCTGAAGAATAGCAATTGGAAAAAGAAAGCCATAGCATGTCCTGGCACAATCAAAAATTGTGCATTTTTCAGATGACATCGAAATATTTTGGCCTACAGGCATATTTCGACCTGTTTGACAGAACTATGACATTGCACTTCACCCTAAACACACCATCCCCACTATGAAAAAGGAAAGAGAGGATCATTCCACGGTTGCCTTTCTAAAGCAGCGACAAAAACTGCTTCAGATTGACATAAAACTAAATATACAAACAGGGATCTAAGGAAATGGTTCAGTTCAAGTTATCTTCATGTGCTTAAACAGCCCAGCCAAAGTTTAGATGAGAGTCTGTGACAAGATTAAACAACATGGACTGAAGGGGCCTAAAAGTGAATGCACTCCACATTTTTTATTTATAATAATTTTGTAGTTTTAAAATATGCCTCACACTTCGCAAAAATGTTTGGCGTCGACGCCAAACCCTTGGTGTTAATCTGATAATGCAATATTTTTATATACAGGGCAGTAACATGTGAAAGTGCTCTCAAGTTCAATGGAAAATTACTTTTTTGCAAAACTTGGTGGATCAGTTGGCAAGGCAAGATCCTGGGTTTAAATTTGGGCATTTCTGCATGGAGTTTGCATGGCTGGACTGTCCCTGGGTGCTCTGGGTTTCTCCCATTGTCCAAAACCACGACTGTTAACTTAAATGGCCTCTCTAAGTTGTCATTTGGTGTATGTGTGTGTGTGTGTGCGTGTGCGTGTGTGTGTGTGAAGATAGCCACCAGTCCTCCACGACCCTCCAACTGGGCATAGATGAAGAATATATTGGCCACATTATATATTAATTGCTGTTCAGCATATATGCTCCGTTTATATTCTGCCTTGGGTGCCAAGTTGAAATTTCCGAAAATGCTGGCAGTTTGTCAGCAGCCTCCATGAACTCAAGTCTTTGAAAATGTAATTTAAAATGTGGTAAAACTATGTAGTGCTTGGGGAAAGTCACCATTAGCATCGTTATGAAGCTGCCATATTTGTTCACTCACATCACTTAGTGCAGCATTGGCACATGTATATTATGTTTGTTGTTTCGCTGTTTCAGCCGTCCTATGTGTGTTCAAGTCTGTTTTTATAGGTTATTAGGCCAGAAGGGATAATATCAGCCGAGGCTTCTTGGGAACTTTTCCAGGAGTTTGTGCATAAGTTTCTGTGTGCACACAACGCTTTAGTGCTTGTTCTGTGCTGAGGGGCTAGTTGATTAAAAACCTAGCCTACACTTTTCTTTAACTGGTTTTCAAAGGCAAGCATCAAATGTACAGTTCACAAATAAATAAATAAATAATAAAAAATACTAGCACTTTTCACTGTAGCATAATAGCATTGGGTTTGCAAAACCTTGCTCAGATGCTCAAGTCTGTGTGAGCGTATGTGTGTAAAGCACCTTAGTTGTCATCATCCAAGGCCATGAGTTATTACATGGTGACAATGTTACAACAGCATGGTCCCCTGTAGCAAGCAGCACAGTGTCCAGATATGGCCAGGGTCAAATAAACCCATGCTTGTGTCTTATCACAGCCAAGCTGAAATAGCACGTTGGCACAACATGTGCTATAGGAAAAAACACATCGAACATGGTGGATCGAGATTCAAATAACAGCTTGACAGCATAAGAACGCAGACAGTACAACATACAGATATGAATGTACATACACAGTAAGAGTTGCTCTGGAGAATTTTAGAATAGCTTCCACCTCATAAAGTTTTTGATGGGTTTGTACTTTTGACCAGTACTTTTGTGTGTTTTGCCTTTAATTTGTATTTGTTTTGATTAGATCAGCCATGTTTCTGTTCCACTTTAGATCAATCTCTTAGTTATTTTAGTCCAGGTTTATCATTTGTTCATTGTATTTAGTTCTTCTTTATTCAATTAGAATTATATTTTGCCTATTTGTTACTCCTCCTGTGCCATCTCTCTCTCTCCCTCAGCCTGCTTGCCTAGTTCCCTTTCTCACCTGCACTTTAATTTTATATTTAATCAAACTCCTCTGTTTAAAAGCTCCTCTCACTCACTCCTGCATTCCAGGCTGAACCACACAGTCATGACCCAGTTCACATGAGTTTTATTGCTGACCATGTCCATGTCTATGATTACGGTGTACTGATGTTTTGATGGTCACTTCCAGCAAGGTAATGCACCATGTCACAAAGCTCAGATCATCTCAAACTAGTTTCTAGAAGATGACAATGAGTCCACTCTGTTCATATGACCTGAAGAGTGACCTCAGTCCAATATGGCACCTTTGGATGTGGTGGAATGAGAAATCCACACAAGGGATGGGGAGCTATCCGTGAGGTCCTGCTATGTTAATATCCACAAACATCTCTGAGGAATGTTTCAGACACTTTGTTGAATGAACGCAATAAAACATGCCGCATTCCTGAAGGCAAAAAGAGGAACCAGCTCAGTACCAGGCCATGTGTACCTTCAAAGCTTGCATGGTAAAGTGTTGCTCTTCCGATGAACAAATTTAGAATAAAGATGAAGCCCTACGTTACAATACACCTCCAGAAACCTTGAATTTGGTACATATATATTTACAGACATTGTTGTTCTATTTTGCAATACACAACACAAGTAAGCATTACCGAGGAAACATTTTTATTCTGTGCACATTCTTTTCTTGAACTTTTTTAATTAACAAAAACACTTGAATAGCTTATTGGACTGAAAAGTTTTTAAAAGCAGTTTCTTTATTTTCCCATAGTTATTTATCAAGACTTTCATATCCATCAAATTCTTGGAAGGGCTCCAATTTGCAGCCAACGAACATGCCCATCTAGAAATTAATGTGTTTTTGCCTTTACCACAATTTTCTAACTAAATGCTCCTTGAAGCAACCTTTCGTATTTTTAAAAACTGGAGTAGAACTTAGGTTGCCAGTGTATGAACTTTATAGTACTTGAGAATGACTAGTCTTTTTTTGTTTTCTTTTGTTTTCTTTTCTTTTCTGTTTTCTTTTGTTGCTTACTGACCAGTACTTGACCAGTTTGTATTTGAGAAACTTGTCCGAACTTAACACATTAAGAGCCTCGTTTGATTTTTGGAACTTCCAGATCACACTTCAGAAGATATTTATGTCCACTATTCCAGCAACTTGGTTGTAGCCTTCACAAATTTCCATCTTGCTTTTATGTCTGTTTACTGTCTCAGGGGTATCTTTCCACAGCCTGCATCTAGGATCCTGTCTAATCGTAGTGGTGGACCCTGGTCTCTTCTGATGACATGATTAGTGTCTCTCTACTGTTCTTCGGTGCAGCCTTACTTGGTTATTAGTAGAATTTCTCAGTCTTCCTGAGTCTGGCGGTAAATTCCACCCAGGGGCTTGTCCTTCCCTGGTGGTTCCGGATATTTGTCCAGAGATTTCTCCTTTTTTATCAGCAACTTCTGTCTCCTCCTTTCGCTAAGCTGTCATACCACTTGGGTGTCTAGTTATTGGCACAGCACATGTGTTTATGGCTTGGACGTTATTTTCTCACCACTCAGTTGGCTCTTTAGAACCTGTCTTCCACTTGGTAGTAGCTGACTTTGCTGTGCCTCTTTTTGGCTGCCATTTGCCCATGAGAGCCCACGGTATTTGTAGATGACCTGAATAACGTATGTTGCCTTCTAATAGTTGAACCCATTCAGATGTCATCACTTTAGCTCTGGTAAATACCGTCCAACCATTCAGCTGCTCTTGTTCACTCTGAATGTCATTCAGATGTCATTGCAGAGTGTCCAGGTGAAGTAAACGGAGAAACGCGAGAAATAATGTCACTAGCACCTGATTGAGTTCCCGACTGTGTGTTTTGTAGCAAAACTGATTGTGTTAAAGTGGCAATAATATTTGTGCCACACAAATCAAGGTATAATATTGATCTTAGGCTTAGTTTAGCTGTTGAAATGAACTGAATATGGATAAGAGGAAATACTTTCTGTATTGTATTGCAGCAAATGGAATCTCCACTATCCCAAATAGAAATGAACATGTGGAGAAGGTCTAAACCTAATTAGAATCAACTTTTTTCTTTTTAAACCATTTTTATTTATTTATTTTGAATAGGCAAGTGCAGGCCAATTTCAGTGTTGTTTTAGGATAAACAGAAAAAAGTACTATTAGAAGATATGCTATATATAATTATTCCTTATGCTCTTGCCTTCACCTGGCCCTCAAACAATGTCAAATCACTCCGAGAGACAGGAAAAAGGACCCCTCTGTTGAGACATCTAAGTTAGCAGCAGGCTAATTCTGCTAATACAGATTAGCTCCCATGGGAACTGCTGTATTGATTGGACAACAAAGGCTTGGAGAAAACCGCTCTAACATTCAATTATCCACACCGATAGACATAATACCATTCCACTCCTCCTCGTGACCCTCCCTCCCCCCTTGCTCCTTTCCTCTCTCTCCTGTCTCTGTCTCTCGATCTCTATTGGAAGAATCTGCGAGGATTGGGTGGGGGAGTAGACGAACCTGCAGGCGTGTCCGTGTGTGTGTTAGGAGCTGTGTTATCTGATTTTGATCCCATCAGTGAGTGAGAGTGGAGGAATGTTTCCGGTTTTGCGTTGCTCGCTGCATCTCTGAGTGTGTCTGTCTTTTATTTAAATTTGTTTTGTTTGTTTATTTCAACACTCACAAATGCAGAGTTGGATGTTCATGAAACACTATAGTAGTTCAATGCCCATTCATCAAGCAGTAAGAAATTATTATTGAGTTAACAAATAAAGACTTTAGAATTATGTTATTTCCTAAGAGTGTCTCCTAATATTGCTTCACGTGTTGACGTACAGGAGTCACTTCTGTACGTGCAGGGGTTTAGTTAATACTAAAAAGTTACAATACTAGTTACAAAATTTCCTGTCTGCCTGTATTCATCTGGTGAGGTCAGTTTATGCTATTATTATGAACCCTAGGTATAAAGGTGGGTGCCATTAAACATGAAACTCTGTGAATTTTAGAGATTGTTACTTTGATATAGGAAACAATATAATTTTTGAGCTGCAATTTTGTTTTGACTTAATCGCTAAACAAGGAGTTCTCATCTGGCTGGCTGGCAATACTTTATTTCAAAGACATTGACAAATTCCTCAGTACTTTTGAACTGTTTGTGGGGCAATATTTGGTTGCTCTGGCAGCAAAAATAAAAAAGGAACAAACTGAAAGAGAGGCTAGAAATTGTAAGCACTGTGAGGATTATTGCTGACTATGACCGTTTGCTCAGAGCAATTCTAAAGTTTGCATCTCCGTTAGAGCTTCCTAATTCATCAGAGGTCTAAAATACCTTAACTTTTCAAACTATAACATGGATTATGTCATGCTGAATTGGAATTCCCTAAAATGCAGCGAGATTTATGGAACAGCCATCTTTATTGTGAAAACAGAATATTGTACATTTTTCGTTGCCAATAAAGCCCCCTCAGAGCACCTAAACACAAATTTCCCAATACATATCCTAGTGCAACCCTTAAACACAGACTGTAAGGAGCTCTTGTGGCAGTAGTGATACAGTTATATTTTCTCATAGTGCTAGATTGGTTTGAAAAACTTCCTTTTCATTAGATATTATAATTAAGAAAACAGTTTTTTTTTTTTTGTCTCTTCTGAGGTTGTCTGAAGTTTGATCATCTTAAACATGTAAAGGTGGCAAAAAAAGCAAACATTAAAAAAAATTGTACAGGGGCAACAAAATGATTCACATGCACAATACATGTGAAGCATCTAAATTAATTGTAAAAAGAAGATGATGCCAGTTATAATATTATTAATTGATTTAAACAAAATATGACCTCTGCACTAAATATCTTTTGGAGGTATTGCTCCCTTGAAGGAGATTTATATACCATGCATATAAATCTTTGAATAACTCTGAAGACCATGAGTATTTCATTGAATATATTGCGTCCTCATTTTTTCTCTTCTAACTGTCAATACGATCCAAATAGCTGTTCCCTTTTCCCGCTTATGTATGTGCGTGCGTGCGTGCGTGTGCAATGTGTTAAAGTCAACTAAGTGTGTCTAGTTTGGCTTTGCTCTGCACCCTCTTTACACAGTCACAGCGCGAGCCCTCTCTCATTAGCTCTGACCGTTAAAGCTAACTCTGATTGCCTCCGGTCAGAGCTGTGCGCCACTCAACTCGTATTCCTTGGGAGGCTCCTCATTTCCCACAGCCAATGACACGTGAAGGAGGCGCAGGTAACAGATACATCTTCAGAGAATGTGTATGCGCACTCTATCATACACGCAAACACACATCCAACACTTTCAACCATATGCACACACCTGTATCGAACCATTAGACGAGCCTGACAGTTTTTGAGTGAGTTAAGTAGATGACTCATAATCTGAGAGAATTATTACCCAATGGTTAGAGCAAGTGGAAATATTGAGTTGTTTTACATCAGGATCGGGGGTGGGGGGGAAAGCACTGCAAGCCAACCAACAGGTTTAAAAGAAAACTTGAAAAGCACCATGGATCAGCATCATATTAGGCCCATGTCTATTACCCAGCACAAAACGTGATTGGCGAGTTAAAGGACTCTCTCTTCTGAAATGTCAAGGCTTACGAGCAGGTGAGAGAACATTCTTGGAAAGGATGCTGTCATGTCGCTTGTGTCTAATTTATTTCCCATTACAGAAAATGTTAACAAAGCATTAATGAGCTGCTGACTACATCATCCTCCCTTTAAAGCACTATGTCAAGGGAACATCTGGTCCCACTTTGTATGCCACTGCTGTCTTCTGAGCATAATGTGCAACGCTGCAACATTTCCTCAGAAAATTGTTTTTCTCAACACTTGTTCAGTTTGCTGCGACTGCAAAGTAAATATAGTTGTGTTTCACTTGCATGGTTTGGGTTCAGCGTAATGGCTTCGTGAAAACGAGTGCAACAAAACATACAAGCTGATGGATTTATTTGAGTTTGATGATATCGAGTGAAGGTAATTAAGTGTTACTTGCTGAATCTGGACTTGAGCTGTGATTCTTGGATGGCCACACAATTTGACTCGATTACTATTATTCAGTTCATGATTCCATGCATTCTGACTCAACTTAGAATTGACGTCTAGGCCACTTAGATTAGCAGTATGAACCAGAGGTCAGGGCTAAAAGCTTGCACATATTCCATCCTAATCTGTACTTTTTTGATAGAATCACATATTGGTTATATTATACATTTTTAGGGAATAATTAGTGGCTGTTGTGAGGCGTTTTTCTTTGTTTTACGAACAGTTATGTTTTTATTTAGATCCCAGAATTATTGTGCCAAAGTTGTGCATGAAAAATGGCCAGCAATATTAGATCTTCCCTCAAGATTTGTTATTGCAGATACCACATTAAACTACACTTTGCTTTTGTAAATTTTAAGTGACATTTCTCTGACGCTTGCATCAGCGATCACATAGAGGTAGCTTACACTTTTGCTAAGTAAGGTCACAATGGCATTTTCATAATCTTTTGGCCCGAAACTTTTTTCCTGTGCCAGAAAAAGAAAAGGAAACAATTGCCACTGGTCAGTGATGTCAGTCCAGCATGAAAAGCACCATATCACACTAACCCATCACCCCTTTCACAAACTCCCAAAAGTAATTTCAGGGTTAGGGCAAAGAAGCCAAGTTGTCCAAATGAAAAGGCCCTCGATGAAGAGGGAAGGCCATTCCAGAGAAGCCGAATTGACCGGTGCAAACAAGAGGCATGACCAAGATGAAATTGGCTCACCTGAATCCATTCCTGAGTGGGAGGGGGGAATGAAGAGATGAGTGAGGGAATGCCGGGGTGAAAGAATGACAGAGACTGGCAGAGAGAAATGCCACAAGACAAATGGCACCATGAAAAAGCAAAAAAAAAGAATATGAATTGGTGCAGATGTGAGTTCAGTGAAAGAAAAGAAGGAAAAGTAGAGGAAGTTTGAACGTTCAAGTTGACTTAACTTTCCGCGGTCTTATTTGATCCTACAAAATCCTTCGGTGATGGTGGCCTTTTACTATCAACTACTCATCAGAGAATGGCCAGACCCCTAATAACAAAACTATTTACTGCACATTTTATTCCTAATAGTAATTTGACCCAGATTTATTTTTGAAATTTTAGTGTTTCTATAGCCTAACCTCAAAATCCATTACGTCCATCCATCTGTTATTCTATTAATTTATGTCTCCCTTCAATCATTTTCTGTCTGGAATGCTGCATATTTAATCAGATATTAGCTTTCATATGACCAGAGATAAGAGCGGATGTAAGTGTGATGCAACGTCTTCTCCCATCTTACGACCATAATTGCTCATCTCATTTCTCAAATGAATTTCCAATCTGAAGTCTCTCCCCCAGCAGTGTGGAAACTCAGTCAAACTTTTTCCTCAACCAGTATCAGACTTTATGGCCTAACATAATTGGGACCATAAACTTGGTCTGAGCCTCATTCAATAATGATTCCCTGCTCCAAATACCTGCTGCTGGCCTTTAGCGGAATATTACTTATTAAGCACCCCAAAAACCGAGTGGAAGTATTATCTGTAAGGTCAAGCATGGAGAATCTTTCAAGAGAAGGAAGGCTTTTGTGGGCTAGGCTTTTCTCACTCACTGCATGCACTGCAGATTGCATGCTAATGGTCACTGGCAGCCATTTTTAGCTACTTTGTTCCCTGTGTTCTGCTGCTTATGGGAGGCAAGTTATTGTTTTGACTTCCTTAATGTAAACAATTTTTTTTAATGAACAGGGTGCATGTTTTTTTTTTTCCTTTTTCAGGGCATTGCAAAAGTGTTCTTAAACTTATTCATCTTTTCTCAATGCTTTACATCACCAAGTTGTTGGATGAGCTCCAGATATATCGAGAACAACAACAACTGAATTGCACACAGGACAAAGAACTCTGATTTCCAGAATGCACTGCTCCTATGAAGGAAGGAATCTGGAGATAATGGCATTGTGAAACTGTGTGTACTAAACAATCTTAGGAGGCATTTAGAGGGGTTGATAACCATAATTTTCTTAGTCGGCCTTCTCATTCTGGATGTGACATCACCATGCAGTTTGTCCTTCTGCCGTCTTGTGACTCTTTGCACGTTTTTCGCACGTTCTTTGTTGTCCTTAGTTCAGTTCATTCCATCACTGTAATTAACACAAGACTAGGAATCAATCCCGGTAATGAGCCATTAATTTTATTAAGGTGTGTGGGACTAGGAATGCATCTAAAAGTTTCAGCACAGCGGCTCTCCAGTGCTGAAAGTACAAAGCCCATGTCGTCATGTATCGTCTCGTCTTTCATTCTTCGCTGAGATGACTACTGAATTTGATTTTGAGGCTTGTCAGCCATGTCTGGGTCCATTTTTGTCATTTGTTATGGATCATCCTTGTCCTGCTAAAGGACTCAAAATAGTCAATGAAAAGAAATAAATCTTCAGTTACATTTATTCTAGAAACACTGTTATGGGTGCCACCAATTGGTTATCTGGCTAAAACGGGGGAAAGAAATCTACTAACTCTGTCATCAGAGTGAAATTATGCTACTGAAATGAAGCACTATTTTTTTCTGATTTGATCAAACTATATATCTATATATGTATGTATTTCAGTTGTATCTTGAAAAGAATCTGTGGTAATTCATCTATAAACCTTCATATTATCCGTCAGTGCACTGTTTTATACCAATGGGAAATTCCTTTTGGGGAAAAAAGCCCTTTGAGGTCCAAATTACACAGAGGAAAACCTTGAACAGATATCAAACATGCTCACAAATGAACAAGTCTGCTGCTTGTTTGAAGATGGTTCTTTTCAGCTTGTTTAATATCTGTTGCGTTTTATTTGCTTTCTTCACCGGCACACAGAGACAGATAGCAGAATTTGTCTTTGAGATTTAATCCTCTAAAGGCTTGTTTGAAATAAATTGTCTCTGGTGTATGCAAGGTAGGCATGCTGGCCTACTTTGTCCTTTATTTCCTCATACTCTAATCATAGTTATTTGACATTGTTATGTGGTATCCTTCTCAAGCAGATTTGCTTGATTTCTTTAAGACAAGATTTCAATCATCCCTGGTGTCCAACAGTGCCTCTTCCGATGTTATCATGAGGGATATTTAAGGGTGTTCTGCATCATTATCCCCTGACAATACAGATAAAAGCTCTTGCTCTATGTTTTCTAAACACATTGCTCAAAGACACAGGGGCAATGATACACCAAGTGAAAATGGCCCACGTGCTTGTGTAAAAATGAAAACCAAACCTTCATTGCTCTACAAAGCCTCCCCGCCCCCCCCCACACACACCCACGCACACGCACACACGCCCACACACACCTGTTTTGACAGAAAATATCAGGAGCCAGGGGTGGAGCAATTGTTTTAAAGCAGAATCTGCGGTGTACCCATCGGTGAGCCAAGGCCAACATCATCAGAGAGACAGAGGAGAAAGTCATCCTTGAAAAGGATGCCACAGATCGGTTCTCCTCCGTAGGGCTTCCTCCCTTGGGAGACTGGCAGAGAACAAGGCAAATCCATCCGATCGAAAGTCACGCAAACACACAGCGCCCACGTCCAGCAGTCCTGTGATTGCTGTTAGTATACCCTGGTTATTGACCCGTGCCGTGTGCGAGCTTCTGCCACTGAACACGCTCAGGGGTGCGCGCGACTATTGTTTGTATCAGAGATGGATTGGAAGACTGTGATGTGCCGGGCTGACCCTGTCTCCGAGGCTCTGAGGCTTCATGGAGAGATCAGAGTGAAAGGCAAGCCCACTGTCTCAGACTGTGATGGAGGAGGGGTGTGTTTGTGTGTGTGTGTGTTTGGAGACTAGATGACATAGCCCAAAGCCCCACTGCAGGTACAAAAGATAAGAGAGGAAGCTAAATGGGGAGCTCCACAGATGGTGGAGGACTTTAGCTAAACTGTTTGCGTGCTTCTACGTGTGAAGGATGACATTTGGTTGCATGTTTATGCATATTTGGGAACATAAATCTTGACAGAGGGTTAAAGTCAAATGCAAAGTAGTGCATCTAGTCACTTCAAACTGACTTCACAGCAAGGTGAGCAGGTGATTTTAACGAGTTAGATGCATAATTTATCCAATAAAAAATGCCATACTTTTATGATGTTCACAGTTATTAGTCAGCTGCCAATCAGAAATGATCTACAATATACTGTTATTTAAAATTTGGTCTCAAGCTTTTAGATCCAAAATGGGTTAACTTTTTTTTGGAGCTTGTCAATTTTGATTTTTAATACAGTTTTCCCAAATAAGAGTCATATAAAGTAATTTATTTTGGGATTTTATAACTTCGTAGATTTTGCGTTATATGCCCCCACAGGATATGTGGTACTTGTTTGACAACCAAGGTTTCTCTATGATTTACTGATGCTGATTATTTGAGGATGGTGGCAAGCTACCGGATTGTAGTCACAGCTGCCCTGGGGCAGTTTTGACAGAGGTGAGACAGCCATATCATGCCATCGGCACTTCTGACCACCACCAGCAGGCAAGGAGAGTGAAGTGTCTTGCCCAATGACACAACAACTGAGGTAGATGGATCAGGAATTTGAATCTGCAATCCACCGATTATGTGACAAACTCCTACAGCTGTCGGTGCAAACTGGGGCACAAAGTGTCCAAAACTGGGATTTGAACCACAATCATTCAGTATCAATAAAAGGTTCCCAGGAAGTGCAAAATTGGACCCCTGCTTGTTGGTGCAGAAGTATTACTGGATTCACCTTTTTGTGGATTTTTTGTGCAACTGTTCATTGAAATTTGTCTGTAGAACATATCTAAAATATTTCAAAGAAAATTCAGATAGGTGCTATGCTAGTTGACACACTATTGGCTGGTGCTGCCAATCTAGAAACGGCATTCAAGAATGGAGATCAGGAAGACTGTAGTGCTGCAGTAGTGCCAAGATATTTCTACCTGTTTGTAAAGTTTTATATGGTGTTTGAACTATTGAAATAATCAGTAATACATGTTTCTAGAGGGAGTCTCAAGTATTCAGCTATGCGCTGGCAGTTGTGGTCGCTAAAACCCCACAAGTACTAGGGGTCCTCTGTATATAATTAAATTAAATGAGAGATTTCAGCAATTGTTTTATATTTATGTCAATATCTCATAAAAGTGGCGAACTATAATGAAAAATAAACTGATACAAAGTAGCTTAGATTGGTATAAAATGGCTTGTTTGCAGATATGAAATCAAAGAAGGCATTGACAAAATGGCAAACCCCAGTTATGTTACATCGGTATAAATTAGTGTTAAATTATCAGTAGCCTTTATTTGCCTTTGTTTGCATGCTTAAACAACATAATGTCCAAGACGACAGTTGAAAAGATTGTATGTAAGGTTCAGAAAGCAGGCTATTTTTTTTTCCTCCCCAGACCTACTTTAATTCTGTCCTATTTTTGATGCTTATTTTCTAAAAAAATTATGTGTACACATTACCTTATGAGACTTCTCCTAATACTCGAGCAACTTATTTTCCTCTTGGCATTGCAGAAATTCACATCTAAATTACGATCCCTCATCTTGATATTCTCTGCCTTTTGGGTGATGCTTTGATGTTGCTGCGCAGTTCACTTTTTGTGCTGTGCAAGATGCTGCTTGTTGATCGCAGACAGTTCTTGCTGGGTGCTATCTGTCAATGTGTGAGCCACAGCTTTAAACCAGCTGTTCCCAAAGTTAGGGTTTGGACTCCAGTGTAGGTTCTGAAAGATTAAACAGGGATGAGCTGATGTGACCTTCAGAAACAAAACATTCTAATGAAACATATTGGTATGGCTGCGAATGAGATGAACAACTCTAGTTATAAATAGATTAGCATAGCAGAATGGTCATTGAGGGACTTTGAGTAGTCTTAGTCTAATTTGCCTTTCGGTGTGACTCATCGGCTGCAAGTTATAAGCACTTTTGCCTTGCAGCAAAAAGGTTCTGGGTTTGAATCCTATTGGCAGGGGTTCTTTCTTCATGAAGACTCTATAAAGGTTAACTCTTTTTTTCTTGTTTTCTATATTCCTGTCAGTAGAGGAATGTGGTGTTTGTGTGGTCTCCAAATATCAGATGACATATTGCTGTACAGATTGACAGACGCTTCAGATCTTGACACCAATTAGCTTTCATTGACATCTTTTGTGCTGTTACTTTAAAAAGATGCACTTGCAACTCCACTGCAAGTCAACCTTCTCATTCTGGATAGTGAATTCCCAGGAGTTTATTTCATCTGTTGACTGAAGTGAATACACAAACCCCCACCAGTGAAAAGTGACCAACACTCCAGGCAACAGCTGCTGTAGGCGTGAGGCTCCCCACACAGTGCTGTCTAATCCTTATGCAGGTTAATCCAACTCTGACCTGTTCTAGTCCTCACTGACCGATCATATCTCCACCACCTCTCCTTCTCTTTCTCCCTCGCTCTCTCTTCCCCATATGCTCAGCTCATGCAGTCATTTTCAGCCGCCCTTGTCTCATATCACCAACAATGTCTTTCTCTACATGCACTTTCTCTCTCCCATAAACTGGTCTTATCTTCCTCTTCTTTTTCTCTTCTACTTTTGACCCCCACCTGTATCCCTCCCCTCCTCTACCCACCGAAGAGTTACCTTAAGGAGATTTCAAAGCCCTCTTGGCAGTAGTTCTCACTGCCAAACTGATCGCCAGATAAAGTCCCCATTTAGCTTGTCCTCAGTTTCCCATTAAAGCGCATTTTTGGGGACCGTAACTTTAGGGGAAATGGAAGGGGAGCGTGGAGGAAAAAAAATAAAAAATCAGCCACTCTTGCCACCCGTAAGCCTCTTACACTGTTTATTTTGTAGTAGCATGAAGAAGCAAAGGAAGCTTTTAAAAAGAGAGAAAAGCATAGAACTCGAATCAGGACTGGAAAAGGTGACTTCAAGTGTCAGTGGCCCTGTTCCCTATAGGAAGGTGGTGTATAGCTCCACCCTCGGGCAAGGTAGCTTCGTAGGCAGCACAGATGGATGATCTGGAACACTGTACACAGTGTGCATGGAGAAGTTACAGTCGCTTTCCTTTCTCAAGGACAGCATGGACTGCAGGTAGGTTGGTTAATAAGCACGCCGTACAATGTAACAGTGTTTTCTGTTTTTACTTTTTGGTCACACAGAAATGTTCCACAGCATCAGACTTTGTAGAAGTAATATTTGAATGATAATTGTCATGAGCCAAAAACTTTTCAAGCAAGCTGGACTTAAATGAAAATATATTATCCCCTTTATGTAATTATGATTTAACCATAATAAAGCACATTTCTTTGGTTTAACTTCACCAGCAAGATTGTTGGCCAATGAAAGCTGGATTTTTGCCTGATTTGCTGAGCCTACAAATCACATTTAACAAGCCTACTTCAGCCAACATGAAGTAGGCTGTAAAATCTCAAGAGTCCTGACCGAAATTCACTAACATCTTTCTAGAAGGGGCTGCAATGACATTTCTGAAGCTCTGGAAGAGTTACGAACCACAATGACCTGCACAAGAAGGAGACATAAAACAGTAGTGAACCTTCTCAGAAGGGTTCTGTCCAGCCTACCAAAATGGTAGCAGGAGTACATCAACAATTCATCCCAGAGATTGCAAAAGGACCCTCAACATGATACAAGAAGAAAGAGTCTCGGCAAAAATGGCACACATGAAATGGTTCTAATGCCAAAGACACCTTTGGTGGAGAATGTCCTGACATCAGTTTTTGATATCAAACTTGAGTTATGACGCAGCAGGAAGAGTCAAAAAACAAGTCCTCCTCAGAATATTTGAACAACAAACTGAATGCTTTGGAGTAGCCTGGTTAAAACTTCTCTAATATCAAATTAATGCTTGAAAACCATCCAAGCATAGTGGCTGAATGAAAGCAATTTTTCAAATTGTACTCAATGTTAACGTCTCAAAACTCATAAGAGGACAAATACTTCACCAGATCGTGCTTTGCTTTCCCGAGTGAGTTGGAAATGGTTGATGATGAGGTTTTCCAGTGGCTGCATTGGCTATTTGCTTGGGAGCACATTCAGGTGAGCATATTTTTGGGTAGAGGCTGGTTTACATGCTGGCACTGATGCATACCATTGCTGCAGACCCACATGTGTTTCCCCAGAGACACTGAAGCAAGATGCCAGCACAAGCTGGCACTGTCACCTTTAATGACATGAGCATCTCTGCCACCAAAATGGGCCCCCTTATTAAAATGACTTATTTGCTCCCTGGAGATTGGCACATTTATATAATTAGGCGTTCGGGTGATTTATTTTTGCTCATTAAGATTTAGGATATACATTTTCATACTCACCTTAATCATATTTTAATTAACCCATCTAGATGAAGCAGTGTAGGCAAATTGTGCATTCTGTGAGGCAGCCTTGTTTTTTTGTGAAATTTTACACACCTCGAAACAATGACTGGATTACACACTCCTTGAATAATGACATAAAATCTTAGCCTGAGGCAAGCAGCACCTCTAAATGAAGCCTTTGGTGAAAACATCTCTTCCCTGTCTAAATGTTTACATGAGCTACAGCTTTGAGCTGATCCACAGCCCTAACCTGTTGCTGTCTGTCCAGCATGTTAATGACCTTGTGCGTGCTTTGCTCCCAAGGTCTTCATAAACAGAAAGAAGCTTGAAATTCTAAGTGTCAGGAGGGACACACTTCAAGCAACTCAGGGTGGTCATAAATATTTGCACTAAAGCTGCAGGGTCTTCCTACAGCCAGACTGGTTATCTTAAGATGTATCTCTCTATCAGACAGAGGCAGCTGTACTTGAGATGATTGGTAGTATTTAACTATGTAGAGGTATTTTCACATAGATACCCAAAAGTCTTTGGTTGGGCCTGAACTGAATGTTTTATGTTGGTAGAATAATTACAACAAATGCTAGAGCTTTTAAAATATCCGTTTTTATTTTTTATATCATATAGTGTTGTAATTGTGCATTATTAATCAATATGCTATGTTACTAATGATATATTAAGTGTGTGCAACTGGAATGTTTTTTATGATATGAACCCCAGGAAGAGTAGCCATTATCAAGGCGATGGTTAATGGATATCTAAATAAATAAATAATAGTAAATGACTCATAGTTTTTATACTTTTCTGTGTGGTTTGTCAGTATAGACAGCCCCCTTTCATCTGATACCCCAAAAAATAAACTACAGTGCAAAATGTTACCTGGGAAGTTCCCAGATCCAAAAATGGACTCTACTTATATGCATGCTTTGAAGCCACTAGGCATAACAAGAGTGGCAGAAAGCTAACATCCCAAACACATCATTGTCATGATGGGACATGGTGGTGACAGTATAAGGCTGTGGTGAGATTTTTCTTTAGCAGGCTCCAGGGATCTGGTCAGAGATGCAATTTAATTTTTTTATTTTTAATTTTTAGAAAAATCTGACATATGAGTGTTTTTGTCAGTCATGTGTAATCCAAATTATATCTGATTACAGAATACTCCCTGAATGTTTTTGATTAAATATTGTGCTAATTGTAGGCTGAATTATTTCTTAAAGATTTAATCTGAAAACCAGAGATGCTCATCTGACAGTCTTCAGCAGTGAATAGAGATATAAAATTGACATGATTTCACAGGTCTGTGCTTTTGGACTTTTCATACATCTACCCTCCCACACCGGTATTCCACTTCTACAATGCAATACCAGATTCACTCGTAACACCTGCCAGGGCTCTATGGCTAATCCTTATCCAATGTCTTCTCTGGATTCTGCTTTGTTGACTGTGACTGTGAACAACTTCACATTTCTATTGTCTATCACTTCCTGAAAAAAAAAGAGATTTTCTTGACACACTGACTTTTTGACAATAATACGAGCTTTTAAGAGAAGGTAAAAAATGTTTGGACCTTTCTCATCACGACTAAAATTCTGACTGATCGTCTTTGGCATTTTGTGCATAATTCACAGACTTGGGTTTGTGTGTTGTTTGCTTTCATTGGAATGTCTGTAAATAAGTAATCAAGACAGAACAGTGTGAGCTAAATGCTCCAAGTTCTATCAAAGAGATGCTGATGTCTGCTGAGGGGTCTGTCTAAACCGGTGTCGCTCATTTCCGGTCTTTAGGGACCACTGTCCTGCATGTTTTAGTTGTTTCCCCTCTACTATACACCTGACCTGAATAAGTGGGTGATTAACAGACTTCTGCAGCACTTGATGGCGTACAGAAGAGGTCATGCAATCATTTGAATCAGGTGTTCTACAGAGACACATCTAAAATATGTAGAGCAGTGGTCCCTAAGGATTGGAGGTGAGAAACACTTGTCCAAACCTTGGACTTCATAAAATGTAGTTAAAAAAGTCCTCACATTTTACATGCTGGCATTTAAATAATTTCTAAAGGGACATTACATGAAAATATATGCATACTTTTGTGACTGAGCTGTTTTATTATTATTATTTTATTATTATAATTATTATTATTATATAGATAGTTAATGATGGCTAAGATTTTAGTGTGAACATATCCCCAGAACCAGTAACAATGAAATCAAACCTTTTGCTTAGCCTGGCCTCACATATACACAAATGTAATCACACCCCAGTAGAAATTCTTCTCAGGGTCCTTTGCCTTCAAAGGTAGAAGATTTTTGGCCCCTGTGGCTGTTTCTCTTCACTGTGCAGCAATCAAGGACCAGAGAAGTGCCTGTTAGCCTAGGATTAAAGCTGGCCCTCTATACATCCATCAGGGAGTAAGGCTACATGTAGCTCTGCTACACAGGGGAGAAGAGACTCTAGTCCTTTCTCTAGGCCACAAATCTCAATATCTTTTGTTTGGATTTAATATGATAGAGCAACACAACTGAAATTTGTTTCACAAATTAAAATCTAAATAGTGTGACATGCAATTTTGTACAGCAGCCCTTTTTAATCTGATACCCCTGAAATGAAATGCAATGCAATCGATTCCCTTCAAAAGTCACCAAATTAGTCGATTCCACTACTACAAATATTTTTGAGATGAAAAACTCTTTGTCGTGCACCCAACAAACTGGACTGTATGAAAGAGTAGACTGAAGAAAGGCATACAAACCTATGTACCACACACCATACAAGGGAGAAAGCAAACATGTTGTGAACAAAACAGAATCAATTTTACATGTAAAAATCTATTTTTCTGGCAAGATTTGAAAAGGAAAAAAAAATCTTTACAGATCTTCATCTTCTTCGACTAAGATGGAAACGAAGATTGGACAAACACCACAACTATTTTAAGGTTTTGTTCCCTGTCCTGGCTGAAGAACAGCGTACCCACAGCATAATGCTGCCAACACAGTTTTTCGGGGGGAATGTGGAGCGTTTGTCCAACTTCAAGGTTGCGTTGGATTTTATTTAGGTGTAATACATTAAAAGTAACTCATGCAATATTTGCTTCCAGCTTACAATTTGCACTACTTTGTTTTGGTCTATCACATAAAACTCCAATAAAGTAAATTTCAGCTTGTGCTAAAAGTAAAATGTGAAAGAAATGCCCAGCCAGTGTGTTCATAGAGAAAGCATTCTCTTACCTGGTCAGTGAATATATTTGTAACTGTCTTTCTCTGTCTTCTCTCATTTTATCTTTATGTCCCTCGGCTTGGGGAAGAGGGATTACGTCTTGTTGTTGCTGTGTGCCCTTCTCTAACCTAAGACAAGCTTGCTTTATGATAGCTCCCCACTACACCCCCCTTCACTTCTCTACATACTGGCACATTGCTCCTTTTAAATGGAGGGCAAAACGAGGTTATAGCCCGGCCTTATCTTATCCTCATTCCCTTCTTCACTCTGACAAGACTCAGAAAAAAGCAAGACTTCGTAGTAGGAAGAGAGAAACAAGACTCACGGGCCTTAACACTCCGGACATGGCTGAGTGCATGTGCTCTTTACGTGTAAGCACTGCTAATTGTACACCAGATTGCACGTCCGATGCATAATGCATTGTGTGCACAGACAGCTGCACTCGCTTCTTTCTTCTCTTTGTGTTATCCCGCTCTTCTCTCGACTTTCTTGTGATACATGATTGATCTATATGCTGCTGGACTCAGGTGGGCTGTTTTTATCCAAAGCATTTCTCAAAGAGGACTTGTGTTTTAAATGATTTATGGCCGCATGCTCTCTGAGTGCACTTGTGTGTCCTGGAGTAGTTACGGGCAGGCATGTTTGTATGTTTGCAACACTTTTGCATCATGAAAATCACACAAACATAGAAGGGAAAGAAAGAAGGGAAGAAAGATGGAGAAAGTAAAGGTAACACAATATAAAGGCTTGTTAACGTTTTTGATATCACAAAAGTGAGAGGTCCAGAGATCTTTTTGAGTATTTGGGGGGAGAGGGGAAACAGAGATAAGGAATATATAAAGTTCCCCAAGGTTCAGCCGCAGGTCTTATCACAACCCTCAAGAATCCAATTTCAGAATAATAACAGGAATTTTCTTCAATGTGCGCCGTGCTAAAGGTTCAGAAAGCTGCTTTTGCGCGGGGCAAAGGTCCCGATCCACACAGAGCACTCTTATCCATTAAAAGTCTTGTCAAAAGACCACTTGATTCCCAACAGGTCAAGCCAAACTAGGGCATGATTCTCACTTAAACTGACCACCCACTTTTTTTGACAATCTGCCAGATAGAGTGAGAGACCCTTTAGTGTAGCCCTCACACACCCAACCCCCCATAAAGCCTTTCAAATGAGGTCAGTCTAGTTTCCTTGCTGTGCATCCGTGTTCACGTGCAGCGATGGAGAAAGAGAGAGCCTAACAGAGAGTTTCCCTACTGATGCCAGTGAGAGCCGAGAGGTATAACACTTTGCAAAAGTATTCAAATCACCTCAGTTATTTACACATTTTGTCCTGTGCGATCACAGACTTCAATTTATTTAATTTATTTATACGATGAAATGGCACAAAGAAAGGAAATGATTGTAGATTTCACAAGAGACAAGGCTAGATCAAACACTATTTTTATAATAGGAGAAGTGGAGGTGGTTGAAACTATGAATACCTCAGTGTTCACCTGGACAACAGGCCAGACTGGAGACGCATCAATGAAGCCATCTACAATAAGGGACAGGACATACTGTACTTCTTGAGGACACTTAAATCTTTCAGTGTTTGCAGCAAGGTGCTGCAGATCTTTTTAAAGTCTGTTGTGGAGAGTATAATCTCTTTTGCCGTCATCTGTTGGGGTTGCAGCATCAGAGCCAGAGGCTTAGAGAGGCTAAACAACCTGATAAAGAAGGCTGTTTGTGTTCTGGGGACAACTGTGGAACTGCTGGAGATGATGATGCAAAAAAGGGAATCTTCCTTAAATCGAGAACATTACATACAACCCTTAGCATCCTCTTCATCGAACTGTTAAACAACAGAGAATTTGATCTACTGTAATATAGGCCTCTATAGGGGATCCTTTCCACAGCCCTTAGTATATACAACAACTCTGGAGGAAACTATGAGTTATAACGACATTTGATTTCCCTCTTAGAATCCATGCATTTTCTAACACCCTTGTCCCTCCATCTTAGAATAATAAAGTTTTCTGAATTGAATTGAAAGAATTGATATCCTATGCTCTATATCCACTCACAAATTATCATTTTTGCCTTTTTAGATTGAAGACCTGTCACATAAAATCCCATTAGAATACATTGCAATTTGGTTCTCTGATATAACAGGATGTAAATAAGCTGAAATGATAAGGCTACTTTTGCAAGGCACTCAAGTATTCGGCACTGGAGAAAAGGTGAAGTACTATGGACATTAAATTTGCAATTCACATTTTCTGCTATTCATTAAAACCTCAGCTCATGAGAGCCCATAACCGTGATGATCCTTTTTTAATATTATTTTTTATAGAATTGCCATTTTATTGGCCAGCAGCAAGTGGGAAAGTGTCTGGAAATGGGCACCCAGCTGAATGTGATGGCAAAGCTTTAGTAGAAGATGCCAAACTAAGACTCATAACTTCTCTATATTACCTTTAGTGTTCATTGTTGCATGAAGCTTTTCCTCTAGTCCCTCTGTGTTTTCTCAAACTACATTATCTCTGTGACTCCCCTCTCTTTCCTTCTGCTCCATTCTGTCTGTACACGCTATGTGGAACAGGAGCATTCAATCTTTCATGGCACTGCTACACTTCACTCCTGTTTTGACACTCCGCTCAGTCAGCATGAGAGAATAGCCACTCACTTTTACTGTCAGCTTCTCTAAGTTTTTCCTCTTTCTCTCATTCCCTCCATCTCTCGCTGTCACTGCAAATCTAACGCTTGCAAACACTGGCAGCTTAAAATGCACCGCTAATAGGCGTGTCGGTACTGTTTGTGTGTTAGAGGGAAGCGGGAGAGAGGGAGGAAGAGGGGGGAGCCAAAGTGAAAAGTGGTGAACACTGTGATCAAGTAGACATTAAAGACAAACACACACACAACTACCTTCCAAGTAAATGTCAGCCTCCTTAATATTCTGATGGCTTGCGCTGATTTCTCTGAGTAGATGATGCATGGCCACTGCAAATGAGAATATGTAGCTAACAGGAGCTGGGCTCTCTCTTTGTCCTGCTAATTCAGCTGAAGGAGGGAAGAGCAAGCCGGGCCACTTTGCAGACAGACGCGTGGGGCCTGCATGAAGTTGAAAAGAAAGTAATTTACACTATCCACACACAGCGCCCACCACTTATTCGCTCCTGTGGCGAAGATGTGAAAAGAAAAGATGTAAAGTAAATGCGCTGTACCGCAGCAGCATAATGTCACAGGGAAAGTTTTGAGAACATTAATTCCAAGTGGGAATGGGAGGGTGACTAAAAATAGGACATCTTAGTCTTCTATAATATTTCAAAAGGTCGAAGATACAGAGAGAATAATTTTTGACTCTTTCCTTTTTGCTAAATCTCCCAGATTGTCCAGAGACCTATGTCCTCCGCTATGCTCTCTCCTCTTCAGCTAATTGCAGGCTTTATACAGGATTTAAGCCACTGACTGAGTTTGCCATGGAAGAAGATAGATTTTGTATCAGTTGCACCATATCTTGAGTTGGTTATATGCTTTAGGTCATTATCCTGCTGAAAGATTCTAAAATGACTGACTTTGAGTTTTCTGGTGGATTCCAGTCATTTTTGATTTCCAATCCTTAGGAGTTGCTGTATCATAGAGCCATGCTCTCTCTTAAGATTTCCAGGGCTGATGAAAGAGAACAAGGGCCACAACATCACACATCCTCCACCATATTTAACAATGCACATTAACTATTTTCCACATTTTTATCCTAACTGTTCCTTTGCTACAGTTTCTTTTATTGACTTAACCTTCTGGAAACTGTATTTTTATGTGGGCCATCTACTTGTTTCCCTTCAACATAATATTTGGATGTCAAATGAATATTGTTGACCTTGTAGATGTGGAAAGCCTGTGATATTGTTTCCTAACCTAATCTTTCTTTAAATTTCTCTACAACTTTCTCACCTGTCTGCTGTGTTCCTTGCTCTTCATGATGCTGTTTGTTTTCTAATGTTTCATAATTAAAATCTGAGGCCTTCAGAGAACAGCTGGATTTACACTGAGATTAAATTACACACAGGTGGACTTTGTTTACTAATTAGGAGACTTGCTCTGTTTTTTTTTTGTTTTGTTTTTGTTTTTTTTCCCAGATTCATCAAAGTAAAAAGGTTTGAGAACTCACGTGTGCCACAGTGTCAGATTTTCATTTGTGACCAATTTTGAAAACCCTGTATTGCTTTTTCGTCCTCTTCACAATCGGGCAGTACTTGATTTAGTCTCGTCACAAATTTGTCCTTAGTAGAAAATATTCTTCCTTAATAATTTCCCAGATCTACTGTTGATTATTTGCTGTCCCCTTTAAGTTATCTGATAGTTTTCTGTAGGTTAAGACGTGTCAAGTCATTTGGTGGTCTAAAGTACAACTTTTCAGGACGTCCCAAACAATTTAACATTCAATTTATCTTTCCTCCCTCTGCTGCACAAGGTGCAAACAATGACAAATCTTTACTTTGTTTCAGTATCTTGCTTTGAGTACTTTCATGAATCTGAGTCTCATGAATGAACCACACAGGCTACTACGGGAATATGATGAATGATGGAGGCTTCAGAAACAGGCTCAGCTACCTGCAGCCATTTCAATAAGAGACCATTTTTGCATGAAGCGCTTGTTTTAACATCTTCCAAGCAAAGCAATGACTATCCCAGTTGTTCAGTTCTCAGAAAATCTCTTGTGCTGTTTACTGAAAAAAGAAACTGATAAGTTTATGGAGTTGGAGAGCAACAGGCAGCTGATGACGTTTCTGGAACCTGAGTGCCTCGTCTCCTCCCCAAAGTGTCACATCACTTCCTGCAACATGGCCAAATCTTTGTAGGCGGGTTTTGCTAGCTGGAGGGTGGGGGCGATCAGTTTATTAATTCCACCACTGTGAGTCAGTCTTTTTGCTGCCTTTTCTTTCTGTCCACACCTCTCATCTCTGTCTGGTTTCTCTGTGCTGTGCTCAAGTGAGCCAAAGTTCAGCTGAAGGGCAAATCTGACTTTACAGTAGTGGGCAAGAGTCATGTGTCTCTCTGGAGCTGGCCGACTGCCGTTCTAATTGACCCCTCTCATTGCGCACACACACACCCACTCGCTGATTTTTTTTGATTTTTTTTAATCTGATTTCATTCCACCAAAGCTGGTGTTGACAGCACAAAGCGGTTTATAAGAACAGCACGTCCATTCTTTCTAACGCCTTCTAATCACTGGCACTCCTCCTCTCTGCTAAACATGAGAGGGAAGAAATGAAAAGAGACATGGAGAAGGAAGAGAGAATAGTGGAAAAAGGAAAGTTGGGTCAGGGAGGAGTGTCAGAGAATGCCTGCAAAAACATAAAACAAGAAAATGTAAGAGGAGAAAGGGGTGAAAAGGGAGAAATTAACTTGTTTATTTCTTTAAGAGGCGTAAGAAAAATTATTTAGGAGGTTGTTAGCGGAGAATGTATATATGTGTGTGTGCGTGTGTGATCAAGACCTTGTCTGTCTCTGTTATCTTCTTCCTTCTCCACCAGCCGATTCCCTATCCCGGAGCCAAGAGGTAAAGCCAAGCCACCAGTCAATCTAAAGAGATACAATAGCTGCAGGCCAAAACAATACACAGAGGAAAACAAAGCAAAAAAAAAAAAAAGAAGAAAGAAACATGGCAGTATAAGTAGGCAGAGATTGGGACAATGTGCGAGGGAAGCTGCTGTGAATTGCAAATGTGCTTCGGATGCTAATGCGCACGTGCATCAAGGAAACCGAGACGCACAAACAAAACAGCAATAGCAGAGAGATCCTCAGCACGCCGTGGCTGAGCTACGATTCGATCCATGTGCTCGGGGACATGTGGTGCTTCCTGTCAACCACTGCATGAACAAAGAAACATCCTCATGCTACCTCAGCCAACACCAGCAAGGTGAAGGGAAAAGAGTTTTCGTTGCGGTTTATGGATTTCCTTACTACCTCCTAAGGGGGCTGAGTGTTTGTCCTAACCATTTTAAAAAAGGTTTTTATTCTGATTTTGTTTGATTTTAAACTTAATCAGTGTCTAAAATCTTAAGACAAAATTGTTCAGTGTGATCGAAGCTGCTATTGACATCTTTTTTTTTTCATCCCCAGCTCTGACATAAGCGATTGTATCACATCCTTTTCTCACTTTCTGAAGTGTCCAAGGTGCTTTACCATCCATGTCCTATCACCCACTTATTAATGAACGGATATGTTGATAGAACTGGTTGTGATTCTGCTGCAGCAACAAGTTGTACAGCAGTCTAAGTTAGTAAAGTGTGACATGTTATCTATGGTTTCTGAAATTGTGCTCAGAAGTTGAAGAGGAGTTCTCATTTTTAACTTTTACTGTGACTCTTCTTAGACATCCACAAAAAAAAAAATGGCCTTAACAGAAGAATGTTTGTTGTTTTTTTTTTTTTTAAATGGCCCAGCAAAAGTCCAAAACTATTAGTTGAAGAGAGCTATGGACAAAAGATGTCTTTGGAGAACATTTGGCACGTAAGATGTGAAAAGTACTGCCAGGTCAGCATTGAGTATTCAGCTTCAGTCCTTTAAAAGAGGACTGAATGCAGGAATTGAATCAAAAGTTGTTTAATCAACAAGAGATAGGGGAGCAAACCTATGCAGCCCTATCGTTTTTGGTGAAACTGCAAATTATATATTTTTCCTAGTGTTTATTTTTCTCACAAACTAAGTCAGATACCTTTGGAGAACTGAACGCACCCAACAACACTCATTGCATTTGTGATGCAATTCTGAATCAAATACAGAAGGATAACGTAAACTTGCTTTTCTGAAGGAGAGCAATACACAGAAACCGTTCAAGAATACCTGTCTCTCTTTTCCAAGAAACATCTTCTTCTTTGTTTCTGAGTATTCATAAAATACTCAGAAATAAAAATACCAGCCTTCTGGTGTAATTATAGATTTTAGAGACTTCTGGTAAAAGTCTATAAAATCTTTTACCAGAAGATACTGTCCAAACTTATAACAACTAAATATCAGCAGAAAACAAACATCCCAGAGGAGATTAAACTATTCAGGGTGATGTAATAGAAGCACTCTGATCGACTGATCCCAATTTCAGAAAAAGAAGCAAACAAAAATGTTAACAATATCTTTTATCATATTAAATATTTAGGTCTGAAAATTTTGTAACTTTTGGACTTGTTGGACTCTCACGAAAATGTGAGAAGTCATTTTGATGGAGAGAAACAAATCTTTGGTCATTTTTTTTTAACCCAAAGATTTTTAAATGCAGTTTTAAATAAAATTAATACATTGTTGTCTTTTCGATACTGTAACACAGCTAAATTGATCTCTAGGTGCATATTTTATTGGACATGACAAAAGAGAATTTGTGATTGTGAAAAGATTTTTTTTTACACTTCAGTTAATAAATAAAAGACATATTGGAGTTAAAGATAAATTCATGCTGCAATTAAGAACTTCAACATGCAGTGGCATGGCCTACAGAGTGCAGCAGTAAACCAATATTAAAATTTTTGCATCTCATTCTATGCCATGCAGAAAGTGTCTGGAATGGTAGTGCCTGACTCACCTCAGCATGCTAAATGCTTTACAGTAGCTTGGTAATGGTAATGGTTTAGCTTTTTCTGAATTGTTTCAGCTCATGTTTATTTGACCACTTAAGGGCACTTATAAACTGTTTATAAAGCAATAAATGTTCAATCCTATTTGGTTAGGTGGTTGTTAGCAGTGATGTCAGTAACGCGTTAATTTGTAACGCGTTACTGACGTCGGACCACTTTTTTCAGTAACGAGTAATCTAACGCGTTGCTATTTCAAATCCAGTAGTCAGACTACAGTTACTTATCAAAATCATTGTGCATTACTATCTTCTTTTGAAATTTAATCGTATTACCTTTACTCATCTTGTCGAGTGACCGACGTCTCTATGCGACAGAAATGTAAACAATGGAGGGAGATGAGCATTTTGTTGGTGGAAGAACTGGAACTATTTTGAGTTTCTGTCGCCAAGTCCGAGTATTATAAGAGGCTTTGGGCTTTTTTTTTTTTTTTTTAAGTCGCTTGCAAATTTAATGAGCGGCGTGTTGCGCCTTTTTGGGCTCGTTTTTGAACGTGGAGTTACTCATTTGGGCTTTGGAATAAGCAGAGACTCATAATAAATCCCAGAATTTGTCCGTCATTAAGGTAGTTTTAGTCAGTCTCTCCTTTTCCATCATTTCCCGGATGATCCGTCCCGCTGTGTCTTTGTTAATATCAAGTTAATGTATTACCTCTGAATGACATCGAGCTTCGCGTTGCACTCCAGAAAACTGCAAACATCGAGACCAATATGAACAGCGCAATAAACGTGAAAACAGCCACAAATGAACGTGTCCGTAGTTGTCAATAATTATAATGGCAACTTAACGCCATTCTAATTATTAATATTACAGTAAGTGTCACAAATCTGTGCAGCCATCTTAGCTGTGGAGCTTCAGGAGGAGCCCTGTGCACTGTGACACCAAACGCACGGCCGTAACACAGAACCTGGAGGCTGGGGGGAGGGGTGGGGGCTTTAAAACCCCCCTTAGAGTTTTCCAGACAACAGTCGACCACACAAATTACTCACGTTTTTAATTTTTTTGTACTGTTTGTTCTACAATCTCCTCTTCAGTTCAGCCTTATCAGTGGAGACATATTGTTGATGTTACCATTATAAAATAGCTGACAATTAAGTACAAGTACAAAGCTCAATGTGATTTTCACAGACTGAAAAAGTTACTTTTAGTGTAACTTAGTTACTTTCCAAATCAAGTAGTCAGTAATCTAAGTTACTTTTTCAAGGAGTAATCAGTAGTCCGATTAAAGTTACTTTTTCAAAGTAACTATGCCATCACTGGTTGTTAGTATGGTAAAAATATAAAATAAAACAAGATGGTGACATGACAGACATCACTATACACTTCACAGACTCCCCCCAATACAATCCCCATATATTTCACTGCATAAAGAATACAAATATTTAAGTTGATGCGATTAAACTTAATGTTTTCATGTTGCAACCAATCCAACACATATTTTTAGATACTCAATACACTTGTCAAAATGAGACAAAAAATTGACAGTAGCCTGAGAAAAAGAAACTATGACTTTACTTTTTCAGATTAGCATCAATTTTAGTAGATCTTCTCACTGTGTAGTTTATCTCCTAACTTATTTACAAATGTACAAAACTGGATGAATGATGGTCCTGATGTCATGGCTTGCAAAAAGAAAAAAAAATAAAAGGATTTGCCATCACTAATCTGGTATTAGAAGCCGGCCAGCAGATTTTGCAGTCCTGCAACGTAGCTTATGTTCTCTCTACATGGGGTACTAGCTGTGCTTCCTCTCTGTTTCTCTGTATGTCCCTCCCTGTGTTTCTCTCCAGTCTTTGAGCCTCACCAAAACAAGCTCAAAAAGTAAAAAAAGAAAAGAAAAAAATGCTGATTTCCTGCATTGTTTCTTCCACTAATTACGAGACGATGTACACTCAACCTTCATTTATTAGGGACAAAAATAACACCGGGAGATAGGGAATCACAACGCTCATTTGGAAAACATGCTGAAACAAAGGGGAGTTAATTAGAACATGGGAAGGGAAAAAATAAAGGAAAGAAATGTGAGAGAAACAAAAGGCACTCATCAAAACTATCACTTCTCTGCATAAAAGAAAATTAAGTTTTGACTGAAATGAAAAGTGAAACAGTTTGCTCTGGCTGATTATGCTTTAACCAGTAACACAGATTTTGATTTTCCTTTTTTAAATATCATTATGTTTCCTTTTTTGAACAGTGACAGCATGAAAAGTGAGCAGCTCATAAAGGACGGCTGCATTATCAAGAAAGGAGCAGAAAAGAATCTCATCTTCTCCTCCCTAACATGAAGCAGTTAATTTGATTGGTTATCTCCCCGGTTTAATCTCCGTCTGCTTGTATCTTCACTCATTTTTAACATCTCATAATTGATTAGTCCGACTAATGGTTTGCAAGTCTGGTTTTTTCTTAGATGTTAATCTAAATTAAACGTGATGCGTTTTAAAACAGTCAAATCTAAATGAAAACCAGGGAATTTCCTTCGCCTTGAAAACACGAGCTGCAGCCCAGAGCTGGCCTGTTTGCTTGTGTGGCCCTTTCCCTGTATCAATTATTCAAACTGACAAATGGCCACGGGCCGCCTGGTGTTTTGGCCAATTACAAACGGGCACACTGCAGGGCTAAACAGGGCCAGGTTTTGCCCGGGGCGCTTCACCTGACGCCTCTCGCGTGGTGTGACAAGTCAGGACCTAAAACAGAGTCATCGCCACAGGTGGAGCTGCCGCCTAGGGTGTGCCAATACGGACAATCAGCAAAATGTCAAATCACCCAGTTTGTGCCTGTATGTGTGTCACAAGTGCATAAAGAAAAAATAAAAGTCCCCACTAAGTGTTTGTGCTTCATGCCACAGTGCCATAAAAACTATCGGCCATTTACAGGCTGTTTAATGTGTGTTTGCGTACGTGCATCTGTGTTTCTACGGACGCAGGCTGAATAAATGCTTTAACCCAACCCTCTCCATAAGTGATGTTTTCACCACATCGTGACATTTCCACGCGTGCACCTGAAGGCCCCGTATTTGTGTTACAGAGCCTTTCCTTTGTAGGGGTAAAAACACAAAGGCCCATATACATTCTGGTTCACAATAACAAAACACATTAAACATCAGTCTTGCAGAGGCAAAGTGAAGCAAATTTTCCTTTTTATTACATTAAGATTAATGCATTTTAATCTGTTTTACTTGTCCAGTAAAAGTGCTTGATAATTATATATATTTTATGCATCATACACAAATGTTACTATTATTATAGCATTCTTTGTAAAACACGTATTTTTAAAGAAATATAGATAAGCAGGATAATCAAATACAGATGGAGTTCTAATCAGAAGTTTGCATACTCCAATTTTGATGTATAAATGGTTTATTTGAAATTAGTTTTTTGAGGTAGAATGACTAGTCAAGTTTTGATATTTTGAATTTTCTTCAATCCACATTGTCAAACTTGATCATATGCCAAGTACAGTTGAATTCTGAAAAGTAGTCATTCATTTTTACTAAGTTAGGAGTTTTTAAAGAGACAGAGGCCCAAATTTAAAGGTAAAATTACAAAATCGAATTTCTTTCAAGTCATATTTGAGATACAGAGCATTTGACTTGACTGTACTATGTGCCTGGGAAATACATAATGCAGCCTCTTTAAAAATAAGGAAGGATGCAACAATTATTTCCTTTTCTTGTGTTCCATTTGAAGCACTTTTTACTAGCCCACCAGCTCTGGTCCGGTTCAGACATCACTCCCCTCTTGCTTGTAATGTGTAGATTTGCAAATGAGCTGGAGATGTTGGGGCTGGCGAGACATGCAGTAGAATCGCTGATCTAGTTTGCATAAAGACCCCTTTTGCAAGGTGCCAGACTCATCACCTTGAACCCTTCAAGTGACTGGAGAAAAGTCGCATGAGGAGTGTTGAGATGGGAGGCGGAGAGAAAAAACGAGGTGAAATTTATCAGACGTCTTGTGAGGTGTGGGAGTGGGAAACCCTGGCCTGTCAGAAATTACCTCCCGCTCTGCATCACAATTGAGCAAGAGCCCTGCAAAAAACAGCTGGCCCTATGATCACCATCGATTTTCCTGTGCTTACGTGTTTGAGTTGCAGGTTCCAGTGAGCAGGGAGGTTTTTCAGTTCAAAGTAGGAGGGAACCATAAATGATTTTCTTCCATTTCACGCCCAGCGCTGTGTGATTGTGTAATTGGCTGGTACTCGTCCTCCATACTGTATGCTGGTGGGTTCATCACTCCACTACAATATTTGCACAAACGCAGCACCAGTGACGTCTGCGAGAGGTTAGTTCTCCGAGGCCAAACAGTCTGTTAGCCAATAACTCAGACAGACTGAGACCACTGTGGACTTTTACCACAGGGACACTCAACCCCTGACCACCCGCTAGCTCAAACACATGACTGTGAATAAATGAGGGGAACAACTCCCAAACCTCCTGTTCATGTTCTGCTTTGGGCTTTCTTTTCATGCAATTTGTACGTACATCTTGGGATTATGATAAAAAAAAAAATTGAAAGAAAAATTAACATCTACTTTTAACTTTTGAATATTCAAGCTCTTTTCACATCTCACATCTGCAACAAACTGCAACAAATGTCTTCAAATAAGTTTCACTTATGAATATTCCTTTAATTTCTATTTTTGTTGCACACAGGTTTCCAGACTTCTGTGGTTAAATGAGCTGGAAAAGATAAACAACTAGCCGGAAATTCCCATATCACTCAAGTCTTTGGTGTTCATTGAAGCTTGTTGACTGAACCAGTCCCCAACTGGCAGCAGTTTGAAGACAATCGCTTCCTGACGGTGTATATCCCTCACACACGTATTTGCGTGCGGTAATGTGTAAACTCTGGTGGTCAAGAAGTCAAGGACCTTGCTTGTGGAAGATAAACTCAACATAATGGTTAATGAGTGCTGGGTTAAAGGAAGATGGTGCGTGTATACAACACTCTCTGACTAAAAAATATGAAAGAATGAAGATTTTTTTGTTCCTTTATTTTCCTTTAAGAATGTATTTAATTTCAACCAGATCCTGGATTTAACTTTTTCCCTTATACACTAACCTTATTGGGACCAGCAGAACCATAGTCATTAATCTACACCTAATGGAGCCTCTGAGGGAGATTCATTCATTAGTGTTGTCACTGGCTAAATATTTTGTAGCATCTCTGTCACTCTGTCACTGTTTTTTTTTTTCTACCAACTGCCCAAAATGCTGCCAGGTAAACAATTTAAAAATAATGGAGGCTTTTTTGGTGGTTTTACAACCAATGTTTCTGGCCAGTTCCACAGGAAATATTTATTTATTGCATTTGTTAATGCATCAGGGCAAAAGGAATACTACTTCCTATCTTACTTGAAATTATGACAGTGGAAGCAACATGTTGTGGGCATGACCTTGTGAAAATGTGACCAGTTTATCTAATAATGGCCCAAATACATTAACCAAATGGGTTGCCTGTATGGGGATTGATTGCTGATGAAGCATTGGATAGAGAAAAAGAACCCACCTATTTATTTAACATTCATGGCAGAAACATCTACGATCATTTGGAGTTTGTAGCATGTACTCCAGTGGAAATAATGCCTTGAATAGCCTCTTTAAAAAAAATTCTGTTCAATTTCTCACACAATGGATTTGCTGTTGGCAAAGATGGCTTGAAGGCAAAGCAAAGGAGGCAAGCAAGAAAAAAAAAACCCCAAAAAACCTTTGATCTGATCTCCTTGCACGGGATTTCAGAAGGACAGGGGAAAGAAAGCAGGAAGAAACAGAACAGCACCACTGTTAGTGCCTTGTCAACTTGGGTTTGATGAGTTTGCCTTTGTTTTGCTTTCTCAGAGCAAACTGCGTGGAATTTATCGGATGAAATGGGCTCAATCTGAGCTTATCTCTTCAGCCGGCGAACAGCTTTGTCACATTTCAAGATGTCCCATCCTGATGGAGTACTTTTCTCACTCACTCCTCTATTTTTACCCCCACCTCTTCAAACAAATCAATACCCCCATAGTTTAGCCTTTCATAGGAAAGATTACAGAGAAATGGCTATTAAGGGCTTAGCTTCTATCACTTCTCCCATCGCAAAGCCACTTAAAGACTTTGGCAGTCTCGGGTTAGGACCCTGGACCTGGTGCCCCGTCACACTGCAGGAGTAGATAGGCAGTCTGATGATCACATTGACTTTAGTAATGCAGTTGTGTGAAAACAACTGACTTGGCCTGTGGCGTAAAACTTTAATGAGACGTATCAATAAAAACGGAAACTAACAGTTCTGGGAACTGGCTTTTCTTCGCCGCTCACTAGACACTTTTTATTTTATTTTTTCAGACACTGAGACTGACCACTCCTTTAATATGGCCTCCTCCTTTAACTGGCTGTGGGTGAGTGCGTGACTAGAATGAACAGTCTGGCCTGAGCAAGTGGAGAATGAAAATATAGCCAGCTCAATCAGCGCAAATGCAAAAGGCAAGCTGCTGCCACTGCTGGCCATTAAAAAGGCACACCAGGTGAAACATAGTCACTTTATACTTATAACCACATGAATATGCTACAAAGATCAAACTGCAACAATGCAACATGTATTTCAGCCATTGCTATGCATTTTTCTGAGTATATTTCTCAGTGCACAGCATAAACGTCTGAGACGTGGAGTATCTTCCAGCGCAGACTGTTGCTTGTGCAATTAGTCCACAAAACAGCTTCATCAGCTCTTGTTTTTGTTGCAAATTGATGAGAGAGAACATGAATAGCATATATAATTAGGGCTGTTGGCATTACATTCTTGTGTTTTTACTGCATTTGTTCAACTTGCCTGAGATTTGGGTGGGGAAAAAAGAGCCGAATTTAAGTTATTTTTGGAGAAATTGCTGTACTTAATTGCTCTGTATTTCCTATGATTAAAATCGTATTGCGCTCATTCTTTCCATCTTTCTGACTTTTTCTAACTCCCTCACTTATGCTTGTGCTTAATCCCCACAATTTAAGTGCAGCAAATAAGGTTTTCTTCATAGTCACCCCACTTACTCTTCCTCAAGAAAAAACATCATCAGAAATGAAGCATAAATGATCACTGCCAGAACGCAGTGAGGGGTAAAATGAAGCTGCTGAACCACACTCATGAGCGGGATTAGCATGCAGTCAATCATTCACTGATATATAGTCCAATGAGCAATCCTCGATCAATAAATGGTGCCGCTCATCTCAGGTGAAAACTCCAGTGACCTCATTACCCAGTTAAATGACAAGAAAGCCCTTGCAAACACTTGATGTTTTAAAAAGCAATGAGTGAATAATTCTGCTCAGAAGGCGACTGTCCTTCTCTGAACATGCTATTCAAGCATATGGCTTATTAAACAAAGTGGGTACCCTGTCTAATGTACATATTTGTAGTAAGTTTAGTCAAAACTTTACTCAACTGATATTTAAACGGAATTTCAGTGTTCTTATAAGGACACAGGCTGATTTGTAAATCAAATACATAGCACCTGTGGTAAAGATATGTGTAAATAAGCCAAAATAAATTGCAGTTTTGGAGGTTTGGCGAGACAAAAATGCTGACAGTGAGTTGAAGACATTTTTTTACACTGAAATGAGCATAAAATGTTCCACAAGGCAGTTACCTCTTGTCTTGAACATAAATGTTGTTTATCTAGCTTAAAGCACTCTGATTTTAATTTTTTGGGCTGATATTATCAGCTAATTTCAAAAGACAAAGTCACACTCTGATGTCAGCTGGACAGCACTTAAAAAGACTTTGCCTTGAGAAACATTGGGAGGTTTTGATACTACAGAATCTTGTTACGCCCTCACTAAACTTTGTGTCACACTGCTTCCAATCCAAGTAAACTAAAGTTTCTCATTCAAGGCATCCGGCTTTGCACCAACCTCAGCATTTTATTCCGTGCTGATCAACACATTTCTAAGTTGTATGGACTCTGGAGGATCAAAAACCCACACAGTGTTTGAATGTTTACATGTTCGTATATTACTTTTGGGATACATTTTATGCTATTTTGGAAATACAATTGAAAATTTTGAAAATTTTTATCACAAATGCAGCAGAAAGAAGGAAGACAGTAAGGACAGAATGGATCCATTCATGAATGTGATATGAATACATGTGCTGGTTGACCAAAGCCTTTATGGGAAAATTCCTTTGGCTACAAATATTTGACCTTCCTGGCTCAAACCATGCCACTCTAATCCAACGTCTTTTGGATTACAACATTATAGCAGTGCAACATATTGGTTGTATATCACCAGCTTTTATTATTGGATTTGTATGGCTCTTCATGGGCATTTCAATGACCACAACTGGAAAGATATTTCACACTGATCATTTTTGAGTCAGGATAAAGCCAGAACTGATTTGGAACTTGAGCCTGAGTTTAGATACCTGTATTCTGGTACTAAATTTAACACACATTTCAGTATAGGTAATAGAGGGTATATGTGACTCTCTGTACTTATACACATACCAAAAAAATAGGGAATCTTGTTTATACCCTGGATATTGTTTTTGGCTCCCTTGTCTTTTACCTCTTTTCCTCCCATCAGTCTGTAGCTTCCTCCCTGGCTGCCTGTGGCTCTCTCTGGCTGGGGGTAGCCAGGAACACGGGTGCTGTGATATGGACATCTGGTCGCTCTATCTCCAAGGGCCCCAGAAGGTGTGAAATCTGGGATACCTTTCATAGCACATTACCCTCATTTTGGCAAAGAAGAGGAAAACAGCACACGGTCAGGAAAGCTAAAACAGGAGGAACATAATTATTTATACTGGACTGAAATGCTTTTTGTAAAATCTCAGATTGTCCACTTTGTCAGTGATTGCCTCTCCAAGACATTTTTTTGGTTTATCGTCTCCACGAAATAAAAAAGAGTTTAAAGAGTTTTCCTTTTGACATGCCCATATGGACTTGATACTTCATTTGCTGGAGCTTCAGAAGTGTTAATGGATGAGGATGAAAAGCATGATGAGGTGAGTAGGCAGTCATGTAAAAAAAATCTCAAGCTTTTTTCCTTTTGTTGCTGGTAGTAAAGTTGTGGTTTCATTTGCGCATTGTGATCACAGTTTTAGCACTTCTTTCCTTTACATTGACCTTCTGAGTTTAAAATGAGTGCTCAACTCATCACAAATGATCGATTACATTCCTTTCTGGTCTTCATTTTTGAAGGCCATTGGAGGATTGCATTGGTACCACTCGACTGATTTCAGGAAAGGAAAAAAGCTCACACATACTCAGGCGTACATTGGCTGTGTACACTGTCTGCAGGCGATTGAGATTTTATAGTTAAGAGTACCAATTGTATACATTTCTTGTGACAAATTCCCACAATCCGAATGGGACGCTTGCAAGCTTGATGAGTCAGTTGGGTGCCTAGCCCCATTTTTTTTTTCTTCCAGGGAAGTCACCCCTCACACATCACAAAGTGGCAGTCTGGCTGATGCGCATCCTTGCGACTAGTTGCAGGAACTCTTAACTTTTTCTGCTCACGTTCAAAACAATTCAATTTCAACAATATTTCCCACTGAGTAATTTATTGTGTACAAGTAGTTGGTGGACAGACGTGTCTTGGCAAGATCAAATGTTAGTGCTTGCTCTGTGATGGCATTACAATAAAGAGGATAGACCAGTCAGAATCTCGGCTAGAAGAACAGTTAAAGTGTAGAGGGGGTCTTTGCTCTGCTACCAAAATTATGTGCTATTTTCTGATGGTCTTGCACATAAAATTAAAAGTTGTGCATACTGACAATATAGCATTTTTACCACTGAAGGGGTAGACGACCAAACCACCCACATCCAAATGCAATATTTTTTCCATTGTGATTAAAAAGATGGACATAAACCTACCCTTTCACGATGCAAACCTATTATAAAGACATCAGAGAGAATGTGTTGGCAGTGGATGGCAAAGGAAAAAGAAGAAAGAACGAAACTTTGCTGATGTGTGAAAGCAGATAATGTCAGGAGTTTTGTCACAAATCTCTCCTATCGGAAGAAGATCTTTTTAAATATATCAGAGGCATCCTCTGCTCAATGGCTGTCTGACCAGAGAGAAACAGCACAAAGATTGTCCCATCGATACAGTCAGTCCTCATTTGATTAGTCTGCCTGTCATCCTTCCCCTGTATTTGGATTAAGGGCCGTACCAGAGCCGGTATCGCTCATGATCCAGGGCTTCTGCGTGTTCCATCCTAGGCTTGTCAGTATGCGTGCAACACAGCGGATCAGTGTTTATTGAATCATTTTGCAAATAGGGGAAACGATAATTACAAGAAGTGGCGGCTCTGCACATTATGCAAGTGCTGTGCCATGACTTTGGAGCCAAACGGGCTTTCTTATTAAAGGCGGCTGGGCCAGCGAAGCTCCTAATCTATTTCCAGGATTTCTGAGGCTTCAGCAATCCAGGGATTAGACGTTTTCTCACAGATTTAGACACCTCCCCTTCACTTCACCCCTCTTCCTCCTCTGCTACACCCTTTCTGGTCTTTCTCCCTCCATCTCACGCTCCCACTCTTGCTTTCTCACTCTTGTAGTGTTGGTGTCTGCAGTTTGTCAACTTGAACCCTTTCAATTTTAACACATTTACACACACTCACATGGGGAGACTTATTTTTTTTAAAATATGGCTAAAACACAGTCAACTGCGTGCTTTCATTTGCCTGTTGATTCACAAAGGCATTTTTTTATGGAGTTTTCTAGCTGCAGCAAAATCCCAACAGACTGACAGTCGACTATGACTGCTGCATGTTTCACATGTTTGTGGAAAATCTGCTTTCTATATATAACACAAGTCAGAAAATATTTTCTGCCTTTCCACACAGGCTTCAACCTTTTGAAAAATAAAACTTCCTTGTGTCAAACACATGGTTTATAGGAGGAAATTATATTGCATACAAAGTAAAAAAAATAAATAAAAATAAAACACATGGAAAAATGTGCAAGATTTTCCAACATGTCTCATATGTTATAGACACTGCACTCCTTCAGCACATCATCACAACAATATTTCTTCATGCCATGTGCAACCATTCGTGGGAGTTGAGCTGACAGAAAGTACCACCAGGTATTAATCGCTGATGCTGCTAGTCTAGAGGAGCTGTGTGGGAGAAGCTCAGGGGTTGTGTGGTCTTTAGTGTGGGAACTCAGCTTGGTGTCTACTGAAAGGCCGAGCTTTGGGTAAGTAGGCGGTGCTTTGTATGAACAGATGTTAGGACGCCTCCAAATGCCTGCCATGGGTTCTTAAATATAATATAAATCAACACTGCATTTTGATAAGGGAATGTCATTATAAGGTGATATATAGCTCAAACATATTGTTTTGCATATTACCCCGCATTTTATTGCAACCCTTTAACCATGTGAAATAGGTTCAGATGAGGTGTGCGGGTGTAATTGAATGCAACAAGCATTGAATGTAGAAGTATTTATCTATTTTCCAAACATAGGTGCATAACTTTCAGGTTTATGACTTTCAGATTCCTGGACTTCTTGTAATAAGGCATCTTGAATATAACTGCATCTTAGACTGTTGAATGAATCTTCACATGAAAACAAAGCCACAACATTCTTGTTTTTACACACCAAGGTTAAAATTGCTGTAAATAATCCAAAATTAAAGCTATTGACATTATCTGCTTATCAAGTTGCCAGGTAACCAAAATATATTAGAAATGAAAAGCTTTGCTGTGTTTGTCAAATATTGGTATTTTATTACAAATTAAACAATTATTAGGATTACTTGCTTATAAAGCCTCTAGCTGACTAGATTAATTTTCATTTTCATTTTGCCACACAGTGCAATTTTTAGGTATTCTACGTGTGTCATACATGCATAAACAATATCAATTCTACATAGAAAATATTTTAAAATCTTACACAAGTGTAATTTTGTCAGAAAGTAACATTGTGAAACAGTAGGGAGTTTAAATGGCTCATCTACCTTGCATTTCAGTGGCAGATGTTTTTTACGTGCGTGATTGTTGCAACTAAGAGACACCACTGGTGGCAAGCAAATGCATCAGTTTTTTGAGCTCTTAGAGTGCTTAGATGGACTCATGTAAGTTTACACATTGACACCCATTAAGTATAGGGGAGGTAAGACAAGATGTTGTCATCAAATTTAAAATGACTTACTCTGTCCTTGACAGACATGCTTCATATATATGATGGTACTTAATCTGCTTAATTTTCTCACAACAGTCCATGTAAAACATATTTTTTTGACATCCTAACATATAAGAAAAAGCACACTCTTTAAATCTGCCATAATTTAATGACTTCTTTTATTGCAAGATAATTTTTAATTAATACCATTCTTATTTAATATTGATGGGTAGTCTGACTGCATTTTCAATTCTATTCCAACCTGCTCTTCTGCTTAAATGGTGAAATTTAGTGTCATCATAAAAATCCAACATAACTTAGTCTCAAAGAAACAACCCAGCTCCCTTTGGAAGAGCAATACCACTGCTGACATATAGTTCACAAGGCAGACAGCTGTGCTAAGGTCAAACAAAGAGGTCCAGAGAATGTCATACAAAAGACACATCAGGCTGTGTGTTGGCAGCCAAGGCAGGGTAGGGGTTTAACACTCGCTGTGATCAGGTATAGTGTAGATTTCACAGAGACTTGTAAATATAGACACAAGCAGAGACATGTATGTGTGTGTTGTGTTGTATGTGTGTGGGCATGTTCATATGTGTGCACACATTCACATATGCAGATGTCTGTCAGGGAGTGACACATCCGCACTATCAGGTAAACCCCTTCTTCATGTTTGTTTGAGTTGACAAAAAAACAATACAAATCAGCTTAATTGATGTCACATTCACATGCATGAATTGTCACACAACAGTGTTATCTCCCCTCCCTTTGTCTCTTTAATGTGCTGCTGCGTGACCTCTTCCTCTACCAGAGTCTGTTTCACTCATAGCAAACAAAACTCACTGACTGACAGTTAACAAATTAAAGTCGCAAAACACGTTGTGTTTTTTAATCAGGGATATTTTCCTTTCTCATTTGGTGTCGGGCTTTCTGCAGGTTGAAATCGTGCTTTTCCTGGCTCAGATTTGCAGAGTTTTGACTTTCAGCCGTTTTTGAAGTGTGAATAAAAACTTCTTTCACAAAAAGAAAAGGATAGCAGGAGTGACTCTGTTCTTTTCAAGCTACATATTTAAAGTATGACCAACTAGAAGAAAAAATGGAGAGACAGATAGACGGTGACGTAGTGAGGGAATAAAGTCTAAAAATACAAACATTTTTCATCAGGCAGATCATCCAGGTGTTTGAGCATTAACAATCTAAAACATTAAAACTCAGTCAGACAGAAGAGCCATTTCATATTCAAGAGTGGTGAGAGGAATATTCACCTGATTTTCTATTTAATAAAAAAAAAAAAGAAAATTCTTGGTACAGTTAAAAAATGTAACAAAGTTGTTCACTTCCTCTTCTTTTTTAGAAGATGTAAGAGACTGCTTGTAGAATACCCAGAATAGCTTTTATAATGTCCCAATGGTTTAATATTCACAATATACCATAATGAGTCATATTTATAACTCTAATTTGAATCTCAGTATATCAAGAACATACACACTGGCAGGAAGCATTTATATAAATTCCAACCTCGTAATCAAGTAAAAAAGTAATGGAAGAGCCAAGGGTTTTATTATTCTACAACAAAGTAATGCATACAAGTATTTTCTCTCCACAAAATTCGTAACTCAGAACACACACACAAAAAAAGAAATTTTGCTTTTAGCACTTTTCCCAAGTGCTTTATTTGAGACTTGAAGGAGAATGACTTATATATCATCAGTGCTGTGATCAGACACTAACTAATTCCTCACTAGTATTGACAAGATTTCTTTGTAAAACACTAAAGAGTTACACAAGGTTGTTGGTCACCTAGAGGCTCAGAAAAATTCTGAATTACTTTTAAGGCTACTATAGTTACACTACCTGTCTTTTGAAAACATGATTTTTTTTTTTTATTATGGGTTTTAGAAACTTGTTTGAAGGAGAATTGTAAAAGGGATTGTAGCTCTACCACTGATTTAAGTTTATTTTCAGTGCACAAAAAAATCAAGAATAAAAAAACTTTACTTTCAGGTGCACTTGTGAACCTTTTGAAACTTTTCTGAGCTTCCTTTTAGTTTGATCCATTTCAATTCAACATGAAAGAAAACTAAAAGCAGATTTGGAAAAACAACAACAACAAAAAAAAACTATTGTTGAAATGGGCCAACTGCTTCCAAAGAGGCTTTGGCACAGCAGAACAAACTGAATGTGACCAGATGCGACAGCTATAGCAGCCATTCCCCTTCGATGGGTCCAACCCCCTTCACAGCGCTCAAGTGGGACATGGCCTCGGACGAGACATGTCACTGCTCGCCTGATGGAATCCACCGAGCGGAATAACCAGGTCCGACAAACTGTCCCCTACCCTCCACCAACCAGTTTTTCCATTCTTTCCCTGTCCTCCCTAGCAGTGCACTCTAGCCAGCCATGGTCAGATTGCTGAAAGACCAGGGAGGGAAGGGAGGACCGGAATTTCATGTGTTTGCTGGATTAGATCTGATCCCTTTAGCTCTCAGCCACAAGCTAGGAGGAAGCCTGGAAAAGGGAGGCATCCTATCAGTGAATCAAACTAAGATTCATCCGGAGCTTATGTGATTAAAAGGGGAAGAGGGCAGCATCAATTAACAAAATCCCTTCCCAACATTTTCCCCAATATTTGTTTGAGGACGTGCTGTCTGCAGTGTTCGCCCATTTTGATGCTTCAAACAAACATTTGGAGTTTATTCCTCTTGGGATTATCATGGGAAGAAAAAGGTTGCAACTTTTATTTGGGAATATGAAGGCATGCGTCAGTGTTATAGACATCTACATAAAGATTTTGATGAATGGAAATAAATATTTTGTCATTGTGTGCCCTCAGTGTGACCCGATCTAAAATGTCACAAAGAAAAAAACCCCAAAAAACTCTACAACACCTTTTGTATACTGTGCGCTTCCATCTCATTATCCCTACAATGCGGTGATCTGACATCCCCAAGGGCTCTTGCTGCTGCCTGAGATGTTTGCAATCTCGGCTGACACTCCATCTTCCGTCTATTGCTTCTGGCACCATTGTTCACCTGCCACATCACTGACTAGATAAACCACAGACGTGTCACTTGCAACCGGCCGCCTTGTGATTAGCTCGTTCGGGGGACGCGGCTGCAAACGGAAGATGTGGTAATGAAAACACACCGTGAGGCCACATGCAAACAAGTGGCAGCTCATAAGCACGCTGTAAATGCTGCTCAGGTGCATCCTTAAAAGTTGCTACTTTGGCTATTAATCCTAATTAACAGGCCTGATGTGGACAGGCTATAACTGCTAAACAGAGATTATCGCCCCGTCTTGACACTCAAGAAAGAGCTGCGCTGCACACAAAAGAAGCCTTGACCGTGTTTGGTGATAAGTAACATGGAGGAAAAAGGGAAGATGAATGAAGGGGAGAATGAGTTCAAGCAGTAGAAACAAGTGATATTGGACAGGGAGAAATGGAAAAACATGGGAGACAACGGGGTTTCGAGAAGGAGAGGGGAGTTCTGTTTTATTTATTTATTCCTGATCCCCAAAGTGTGGACTAGAGTGTGAGCGGCTAGATCAGAGGGCTCTGGCGGCCATAAGGTGGAGTTCACACTAGTGTGGCTGCAAAGCACATCTTTCTAAGGCACACACGAGAGGCCCCTGGGAGCAAGCTGGAAATAAGACTTTCCAAACAAGTTAAAGGGTATGCCTGTGAAAATTTCCAGTTTTAGCAACTGAGGATTCTGTTAGTTTGCCTGGCATGGTGAGATACTCTAGCTGTTTTTTTTTTTTTTGTTTTTTTTTTTCCACAGCAGCTTAAACAGTGTATGACTTTTGGAAATAAAAAATGTATTTGTTCTTTTTTTCTGGGACCTATTTGCTTTCTATAGAAAAAAAAAAAATTCTCTAAATCTGTTTGGGGCATCATACATGTTTAACGTGCAACCCTTCCAGTTGTTTGGCTCTATAAAAGAATCTAGAATTTTCCAATGGATAGATGGAGGGTTGTATAATTTTCTAAATTTCAAGCTCAGTCAGATTGGATGCAAAGTGCCTCTGAGTATTGGGTTTTAAGTCTTGTCACAGACTGAATATTGGATTCAATGTTCAGTCTGTGCATGAATGCTTTGCCCCAAACCTTTTCATTGTGACTCTGGGTGTATATTTACAGTTACAATGGGTTGATGTCCTGCATATCCAATGTCTTACAGTTTGAAAACGTTTTTCTTCCAGGATTTCCCTGTATTTAGCACCTTCCATATTCACATCAACAGTTTCCCTGTCTCTGCTGAATAAAAGCATATCCATGGCACAACACTGGCTCCAACATGTTTTACTGTTGGTATGGAATGCTATTGTTAATGTACAAAGTTATTTTTCTGCCGCTCATATCCGTGTAGACCACAAAGGAATGTTTTGGATTTCTTCTGACAAGAGCACCTTCTTCCTTGGTGTCTTCTAAACTCCTTGTGGTAAATTGCAAACAGGACTTCTTCTGGCTTTCTTTTATGATATGGCTTTCTTCTTTTTACATTCACTTTTTCAGACTGGCTAAAAATCTTTCCTGTAAGGTTTGACAACTTTTAATGACCCTTTGGTGTAACTGTGGGTGTGTGTGTGTGTGTGTGTGTGTGTGTTTTAGTATTTCTCACCTTGTAAGTTTCATATTTCCACCAAAAGATACATTGTGAGGACCCATTGTTTTGGGGCCTACAGCCTGTGCTTCATAAGAAGTATTTGTTGGATAAGAGGTTAGTTTTAGAGCCAAGATGTGGATTAAGGGTTAAGTTAATTTAGGTTAAGGGTTAAACATTTACTAGGTGATGGTTATGTTTGAGGTATAGGTGAGGGTTAGGCAATATAAATGCATGGAAGTGAATGTGAAGTCCTTGTGAAGATACAAAGACTTAATGCATGTATATGAGTGTATGTTTGATTGTTGGTCTCATCTGGCTCAGAGTCCGCCCTGTGATGGATTACCAATTCTAATAGGACTGATCATGCTATTTGTTAGTTTATATCAATCCTTCCACACTGCAAAAAAATTTGCACCTTTTCAATTTAAATTAATAGGAAAATTGCATGTCATAGAGAAAACAAATTGCCTCGTGCCTTGTTTGAGAATTATAGCAATAATATTTACTGGATTGTGGATAACGTGGCCTCATAAAATAAATGATTAAGCTTTTTTTTCATGCCGTGCTAATTTCACTTGGCAGCCAAACTGTATGATACCCAAATTTAAGAATGCAGACTAGGTTGTTCATTTTAAGACCACATGTTTTATTAATGTACTCTGTTTTCTTGCCTTATTCTTATTCTCAGTGTGTTAGTTTAAAGAGTTTTATGTAAGCAAATGTTAGGAAAACCCATTTGTATGTAAGGCCGGTCCGTTCCTGCTGTTGTCACTGGAAATAGGCCTACCTTGGAAGCAGGGTTACCTTGAGTATTTGCCGAATATGGGAATAATTTTTATAAAATCAAATTGTTCAGATATATGTGACATCATTGTAAGGAAACAGATCACATGACTTTATTCAGGATATTGTTCAGTATGAGACAGTAAGCAAAATTAATTGCATCAATAAGCATTTTACTCTTGACCACTTTAATTGTGTAATTGTGTAATAATTGTGTCAAATAAAGTCACAGCTTTATCTGAATTCATCTGAGATAATTTGTAAAATTGTATATTTGAATATTAATCACAACTGGTTCCCAAAGATTTTCTGGGCCCCCCTATGGATTACAATAGAGAAGAAAGAAAAAATAAATAAATGAAAAAAACAACTGGGCACACATATCTTTCAACCAGACATAAACTTATATACATATTTTGTTTTCAAATTCCACTGAAGTTTATTTCGCACACTACAAACCATCTTTACAGTGAAACATGTTTGTGTAACTGTTTTTTAACATTTTTTTTTATTCATCCATACCGCTTCCAGTCAATGGGTTTATTTCACAAGGAGACCGAGCTGATGCAATAAGAAGCAGTGCATCATAAATGTGAATTCATTTTCAATTCACTATTATTTACTTTATTGACATGGCTCTACTTCACAACCAAAACCATCTTAATGTACTTTCTTATGTACATAGAATCCAGGTGGGTCCAAATTACTGTACTCCTTTCTACTGCAATGCAATCATAAAGTCAGATTTCTGTTCAATTGTTATAGTGTAATTTAATTCAGGTAATAATACCATAAATTTAATTATGTGTGCCTTATTCATATATATATGAATGCAAAAATCAACCCTGGATTGGTGAGTCAAATGAACTGACACCCAATAAATATATAAAATATACAAAATATAATTTCGTTAGTGTTACTCTTAAGCTACTTAATGTAACTTATGGACTGAATTTGCCTAATTGACAATAGGGAGACAGTATTTATGTTTGGGTCAGGGAGGTGTTGTGACTGTAAGCAGTAGATTAATAAATACATTAGCTGTAATAAATTTTTGAATGTCAGGATAATATTTTGAGTCCATGTCGGCCGACTCTCATTTATCATGTGTGTAACATTTTTCTTCCATGTCATGCTACTTTGTGTGAAGCTACTGCATAATGCTATTGAAGCCACGCACAGTATTATGACAATAATCTTTTGACATTGTAAAGAAGGGTAGGGCAGAATGAAAGCCTCTTGAGTGGACTGAGCACTGTAAAAATCATAAAATCTTTGCAACACAAATTTTAAATGTCTTAACATTTATAATGCCACAGCATTAAGGGCACCTAATGTGTAAAAACCGCACACATGGGATGATATTACCCACGGTAGGGGGGTGACACCACACATAAACTTGATGAAATGCACTACTCTGAATATGAGGCTGTATGTCAGTGGGAGGAAAAAAAAGGAACTCAATCTCTCCCAGGTTGTCGCACTCCATCAGCTGCTTGAGGTGCCGCCTCTCTCTGGCAATCACCTTTCAGGGGAGCCTCCCAAACAACATTTACTTGAATGAAGGTGTCTGCCATGGACATATAGAGATTTTGTCAACTTCATTCCATCTTTTTCTAAGGGATTTGTTTTACAACTGGAAGTCAGTGCTCGTAGGAACATGATATGGGTAGAGAGGTCGTTAGTAGTCCAATTAAATGTGGACACAGGCCTACCTGTTTCATTGCTAAACTTTGAGGTATAGAGATTAATTTAAAAGGCTGCCCTGCAAAATTAGGTTTTCTCATCTATTATGTAATGGAACAATCTAAATGGAATTATTTTGGTCATGGGTGGATGTTCATTGTCAAAGAGTTGTAGTTTGTGATTACATGTGCATCAAAGTCCAAAAAATGCTTCAGGTGGGAGTGATCTGAAGCATCCCACATGAAGGCCCCAAAAATATTCCTCTGGTCACAATTTACCAGATCCCTTCAGGTCCTGCTGCTAAAGCAAAATAAGATAATTTTCCTTGGCTTCATATTTATTGGGCCTGACATGCATGAGCTGGCATGAACCGTGAGTGAATGCAAAAAGTGCTTGATGTGGCCGTCTCATGTAGAAGGTGAGAATAAACAAGGTTCTGCCAGGGAGGAACATGTGCATTCGTTACCTGGGAACCTGGGTCCCTAGATTTTAATGCAAACTCTGGGGACTCCTGTCATGCAGTTCATCCAAGCCTAAGCATGCTTAGAATTTGAGTTGCACTGAGTTAAAGTCCCAACTTAGTTAACCATTCCTTTGTGGTTGAAATTTATTTTAAAGCATGTGGTCTTCCGGCACAGGTAGCTGAAGGCAAGCGTATCAACGTAACCCTTAAAAACTGAAATGTAGCCAAAAAAAGAGAAGAAAATCCACCAACCCCTTCCATGACTACTCCTAGACATTTCACCATTGACGATGTCTTGCAAAAGTATTCTTGCCACATGATGAAATTTATAATATTTTAATGCAATTTTTTGTGATTGATCAACTTTGAGAAGTTGTGCCTTTGAGGAAAATAGATGCATGGTATTGTATTGTAAATTGGAAGCTATAAATACTGCTGCAAGTTTTAAGTCTGAGGCTGAGATTTTCCTACATTTGTCTTTTCAAAATAGTGTACACTCACTCAGACACATCCAGATTAGAGAGGATGTGTCAACGTCATTTTTTAAATCTTGCCAAAGATTCTCAGTTGAATTTAGTAATGCCTTTAATCCATGACTGTGCCTTGATCAGAAACATTTCAATGTAGCTCTGTCTGTTTTTGTTGTCCAGCTGGAAGAAGAACACCAGTCATAATTCCTATTCTTTCATGATGGTTGGGTCTTCCATCATGAAAGACCAAACCATTATGATGTAACCATCATCGTCGTTGCAATGCGACCATGATGATAGTTTATCTTCCTATAAACACTGACCAGCTACCCCTGTCCCTGTAGAATTAAAGCATCTCAACATTCTGACATCACCAAGTTTTACTGTGTGTCACATTGTTAGTTTGCTCCAAACAAAGCTTTTTATGTAAACCGAGACCTTCAGTTTTGGTTGATTTTGTTCCAATTTGACCAAAGCACCTTTACCTTTATCCCATCAAGACAAGATGGCTTCCTTTCAACAATTATTTCCTTCATGGCACTCTTCTATAAGGGTGTTATTTGTGCTGTGCTCGAACACTTTTCCTTAATCTCTGCAGAGGTACTACAGGCTTCTTGGCATTTTTCTAATTTTGAAAATAAATTTTAAGTTTTACTTGTGTTGTTCAACCTCATAAATTACAACATAGGCAAGGCTGTAGTGCAGGGGTAAAGCGTACGACCCATGCATGGAGTGTGCAGTCCTTGACACAGCCATGACAGGTTCGAGTCCTGGCCTGTTGGCCTCTCTCACAATCTACTTTCCTGTCATTTCACTTTCAAATATAGGCCAGGAGAGCCCCAAAAAAATCTTTTAGAAAAATTATGACATGCTTGAAACTGTCGTTGCAATGTGACCAGAAGTAAAAGGGCTTTTACGAATCACTGGTTTCTATGACCACACATGCTTTGCCGCAGTATCACTGAATTCTCTCAAGGAAGAATATGAGCAGAGACAAGAAAATCTGCTATCAATAGAAAGGTGTCCAGTGGTATTAAAACACATTGTGCTCTCTACTGGCTATAACCTAATCTTCGTGAGGAAGTAGTGTGGGAAAGAAAGGTAATTTGCAATAAGTAATCAGAATAGTCACTTTTTTAGAGAACCTAAAACCAGGATACTTGATATCGAATAAGTCTAAAAAAGTCTGGTTTCCCAACTATCTCATATAAAGACCACACATATAGCTAGAAATAGACAGTGGAAGCGGACGAATCATAATACTTTGAGAATGTAATTTTCTCATGCCTTGCCAGTAATTAACCTCTGCACAATAAGGTATGGGAAGCATCACAGACACAATTCCAGACTCGCAGTTTGCTTATAAGACCGGGTTATATGGGTATGCTGTGTGTAAGAGCAGAGCGGCGAAAGAGGAAGGGGAATAAAAAAGAGCCGAGATTCGACTTTATCTTCTGCAGGAAACCTTTTCTTTTACATTCTCTGCCCGGTTTTATTCAAAAACTGCTGTTTCTTCACTTCGGCTGAATTGGGTTTTGTTCGTGGCTAATTCCATCCCTTCTCAGTCCAAGGCTCGTGGGAACTGCTGCGATCGCTTACAATCACTTCAGTCAAACACCTGGGAGATAATTGACTGGGCTTCGGTCAAACTTGTTTTTTTTTTTTTTCCCTTCGCCCCCACCTCCTTCTCTTTCTCACTCTATTTTCCGAGTCTTCACAATAGAGACAAAGAGCACAGGCACAAAAAGAGATCAAAATCACTAAATCCATTCCCAGACAAGGCACTGTGTAGTTAGTCCGAGAGCTAAATTGCTTTTCCCGTCTTTGGTCTGTATGTGAAAGTGGTTGAGTAACAGTTTCCGGTTTGAGCTTGGCAATCCTAAAGAAGATGTAGTGTTGTAGAACACAAGAGACAAACTCTTGAGGTACCTGCATTGCTTTTTTTGTTTGTTTGTTTGTTTTTCATAGGACTTCCGAACTTACTTTCTTCACCTTGGACCTGCACAATGAAGATGTAATCCATGGTGTCATTACAGGAGACCAGAAGTCTCCTGGACTAATTAATACACTGTAATTTAATATCCACTTTTAAAATTATAGTGGTTAACATTCAGGAATATTTCAATTTATGTTTTTAATGTCTTTAGTTTATTCAAGATTCAGGGGGTAACAGATCCAGGAGGGAAACCCAGACATCCTTCTTCCCAGGTCAAATTGCAGCAGTGTACACTGAGGATCTGAGCTTAAAGAAATTTGAATAGCTACAATATTTTGAAAAAAACAAAGATGACTCTGAGAAATTAAAACCAGACTCCCTCCGCTATCCACGGCTATGCCTTGAGATCTTGTACATAAATACCAAAAGCTCTGGAGGCGGACAAAACATTGTCCAACAAACTCAACTCTGAGGAAAATGCAGACACAGCTCTTGCAGTACTTCTACAGAACCCATTTATTTATTTAGAGAATTCATTTACTGAAATATGCATAACTAGCTTTTCTAGTCATATGAAATTATGCAAAATTGACGATCGTACTTTAGTGGTTATCTTGGACTTTTATTATTTATCCTCTATTTAGCCACGAAAGTCACATTGAGATTAAAAACTTCTGGCCAGGATGCAGCCAAAGCTACATTGCATTTACAATTACTTACACAATAAAATGGCATAAAAATAAAACACTGTCACAATTTAAGGAAGCTATTCAGACTAATGTTCCTAGTTAATTTCTTAAAAATAAGTTAATTTGCAGGCTTCTTGCAACATGTTTCATAGAGATGGAGCTGAGTAAACAAAAGCAATTTTTCCCAATTCTGTGTGTGGAAATTTTTAAACATTTTTTAAACATGTTTTCCCATCTATGACAGGCATTCCGCTCCATTTGGGTTAGTTTGCCACAACATTATGGTTTTTAAAGAAAATCGAGGAAAGGATTAGGCTTTCATTTTATTTCCCTCTTTCTGAATTTTATGTTGTTTAAGTTTAAAACCCATAAAAAATATTTTACTCCTATGCTCTCCTGAAGAAGTCTAATTTCCACTTGATGGAATACCCTTAAGCACTCACTGAAGGTTGCCAAACAACTTAGTCTGGTCATTTCATAATTAGCCACCTCAGTTAGCCTGCCACACGCTCACACACTCAGAAACACACACGTCACGACCTCGCTCACAGTTTTAAATGAGAAAGAACTAAAGAAACCAATCATTGTTGAATTAGTATATGGGAGCAGCAGGAGCAGTCATTAAAAATCACGCTGCCATTAGTCATTAAGCAGTAGCCAGATATTAGAGTTTAACTGTAAAACATAATCACGTCCTTGTTTTATTATCTATCCAAACTATTTATTATGTAACAATACTGCCGTGTGGTTTTATGTGTGGCTTCAATTTTGGAGAATTCATGCTATTTACTCAATAATCCTTTTCAGCGACACGATCCGTCATAAATATAAATTATATAAAGGAGTGCAACAGTTGCCTCTTGGTAGTAAAATACTTATTAAAAATATGGTTCACAGGGACTGCTGTTGAAAAAAGCTGCAATTTCCTTTTCATAACATTGATCCCTACCTCATTGTGTGCTGTTTGGTAATAAAGTTGCTTTACAACTAAAACTTCTCTGATGACAGAGAGGATGTCCAATGTTTGAGACTTTAACTCAAGTCACACAAAGATTTCAGATGAGACTCAAGTGTTGTAAATAATCCTTATCCCATGTAATCAGGCGTAATTCAGAAATTCTACCTAACTCATCACCTAACTGCATGACACTTTGTTCTTTAAAGTACCTAGCAACAGGTTTGTTGTTTAGACATTTAGATATTTAGGTTCTAAGCATAGTGTCATAAAAAATAAATAAAAAAATCAAAGTCATTCAACTTTAAGAAATTTGAACCTGTTTCCATTGTTTTTAACCTAAATAGTTTTTAACCTCTTAATGGGGAAACATTACTCTATAGCTATATTTGAGACAAGTGGTTTATTAAACAATAGCAGTTTTAAGTCTATTTTTTAGTTTGACTACAAAGTCGGACATAATTTTAATGTATAACTTGTATCAATTCAGTGCTATGGACAGATTGATGCAACATATTCAATGAACATTTCAGTCATTGTACTTAATTTAGGCTTGCAAAACTTAGATTTGATACTTGATTTAGATTTTACAGTGAAATTGAATTTGGACTTGCTCCTCACAGACTTAAGTCTTGCATTAGACTTGTTACTCAAAACCTTGAAACTAGATTTGGACTTGTTTCTGAAAGACTTGATGTGGCTTTTCCCCATAAATGCCTAAAAACCTGGACTCAGACTTGAAACAAATGATGTTAACATCTCTACCTGGTGGTAATTGGGGTACCCAGCCAGATCTTAACTCTTTTTTTTTTTTTTTTACTGAATCCTTTATGATTTGCAAACCAGGCACCACTTTTCAACCTAGAACATCATCACTATATATCATTGATACAGTATCTACTATTAAACATTGGTCTAAATTGGAGTTCTACAATTTCACAGAATCTGGAAAACATTTGATCAAATTCTCTTTAGCAGATTACAGGATGGTCTGTGGTTCTCAAAACAAAGTAAAGGTTAATTAAACAAGACTCAAAACTACTGGACAGCTCTGGATGTGCTTGGGCTGATTTTAGACATGGGAGGGAAAAAAAAGTTATTGCTGTGGGACAGGATGATGCAAGCATTTCTCCCCGTCCCTTTGAGTCTTCATCAAAGTCTTAGAGACTCTTCCACTCATGTGATAGCTCTGCAATGTAACCTACTCAGGTTTCAGTTGAAAGCATACTTTGATGACCTACATCTTAGCACTTCTCCTTGAACGCCCCGGTGCAAGACGTTCATGCGACAGTTGTAATTATGTCATGACAGATGCCGTTTGTGGATGCCCTCAACCTTGTACAACAAATATAAGCATGTTGCCCCTATAGCACAGTTGGGTTCGAGCATTGCATGTTGATGTATGGTTACAAGTCCCACCTGTTCTCACGTTAAGCTATTTTTTTTTACCGTATTGCCCATCTGCTCAATTTCCTTTTCTACATTAGCCTGACAGACTAACTTAAAGTGAAAATTGATACCTGAGTGATGATTATCTAAAACACCATAGCTGGAATATTAACAGATTTCGCTCCCATTATCGGGAAGGAAGAAGATTAAATCATGTCGTCTTCGTCTTCCATATCTAACTCTGTGGTGCATGCAGCAGCCTGCTGCACGTTGGCTGCTGGAGGTATTTTTCACATTTCCAGGCCATTACACTTGGCTAGGCCTTGATGAAGCCAAGAGTACCTGTTTTAATTGCTGTGTTTTATAGACTGTACACGGGGGCTCCACTCGCTGAATACGCAGCGCCTAAATTAATGGAAGCGTTCAGGGTTGGTGCATTTTTAATGACGACTGGAGGCTGCCAAAACAGTTTTCTATACGACGAGGCACGCTTTCCTGTTCGTCTGTGGCGCCCCAGCGCCCACCAGCTGGTTTCCAGCGTGAAGCCAGGAGAGAAGCTGGAGCGTCTGGTGAAATATATCCCAGCCGGGGCGCTTTCGTTTGAGGCAGGCGCTGCAGTTTGAAACACCCCAAATGGAAATAGCCATGCATTTAACAGACATGCCCTCACACGCAAATATACACATGTGCACATGAATAGTTTGGTATTTTTCCATGTTCGCACACACCTGTTGTCACTGTAAACACACTCTTTTGCTCACGCCCACACGCACCCCCCCCCGCCCCCCCCCACACACACACACACACACGCATGTAGCTTATCAAAGAAAAACAAGAGTTTAGCGCTTTATATGTTGCCAGATACAGGGTGTGACCCTGATTTGCATTTGTATGTGGAGTGCAACGGAGTACAGAGAGTAGAAAAGGCAGTCAGCAGAGAAGATAACCCCAAAACATTCATTCTAAATTTATGCCAGTATCCTATTCCCTCTCACTGAATTAATGCTTTAATCTCTGCCTCTTTGTTGCATGTGTGCTCTGCATGTGTGTGCGTGTGCTTGGGAGAGTTAGGGATTAAATTTCTCAGCAGCCACTGTTTTTACAGAATGAATTTACTGCACAAGTCCAGCGTCAGGAAAGATGCACCTTTTCCCCCCATTCCTGTCTTAACTCTCACTCAAAGTCACAGCCATTTGTCCCCATCAGTTCTGCTGTCTTTGCGTTTTCTCCTCCACAAAGAAATAGCTAGTGTTCTTTAATGGGAGATTACCTTCAAATGCAAGCTTAAAAGATTATGTGCTTTCAAATATGTCTTCGAGGTCCATTATTCGATGTCATTTTCCTAACGCCCAGTGCTCCTTTCTCACTAAGGCCATCTCTGATTCTTTTGTAGTCGTTCTGTGCATCTTAAATTTACCCCTTTGATTCAGGGATCCTACTCAGTCTGGAAAAGTATGGATTTTGATTTAAGCTTTCCAGACTTGAAAAATAAGTAATCACAATTTTTTTTAATACGTAAAATCTAAAAGTTGTCTCCTTCTAGAATCTAGACTTTTCCGTTTCCTTCCTTCTTTGTGTCCTTCCTTCTTACTGACTGTCTTTCCTCTCATTTTGTCTGTCGGTCTTTATTTCTTGGGTCCTTCATCCCATGTTTTTCTTTCTTCTTTCTTTCTTTTTTCCTACTGTACTTCTGTTTCTTAATCCCTTCTTTCCTTGTGGCCCTCTTTCTTTTACTTATTGCACCTTTATTCCCCTCACCCTTCCTTCCTTGCCCAACTTTCATTTTATTGTTTCTTTGAATTCTTCTTCTCCTTTTGTCATGTCTGTTTTCCTGCCTTCCTTGTGGCATTTGTTCCTTCACTGTCTGCTTCCTTTCTTTTCTCCCTCTGCTATTTCTTCCTCCTGTTTCTCTTCCCTTTCTTCCTCTTTATCTGTCGTTAAAACCTGACCACTGTAGACATACCTGCCATAAATCTGAACCTTTGTGTGCAGCCCAAATGATCTCTGAGATGAAAAATGTGTGCGAACACTGTTTATCTAGTCAAATAAAGTCACCTGTTCATAACAACCCATTTTTACTTTTTTGGGGGAGAAAATTCATGTCCACATCTGTGACTGAACGCTCTGCATCTTTGATCCCGTGGTTCGCTCTGCATGCAGCACCACCAGCATGTCCACTGACAGACCGTATCCATAATTTATTCCTTTCTAAAATGAAAAACCAGACGTGTGCTGGGGAATATTCATTCCCCCCCACCCCCCATAACCATCCTGCCACCTGAGTCATCGCTTTATGAATTATTTTGACGATTGGTAATGATGTCCTGTGTTGGTAGGCCATTACAGAAGGGGAACTTAATTCGCCCATTGTTAATTAATTGCTTCATGCTTGGTGGGAGTAATAAAAATGCTATTAAGCAAAATACCTCTATCATTAACCTAACTTTGTTAATATGGGTATCAGTGGGGCTCGATAAACAAAGCCGTAGTGCATACTGCCACGTAGGGGTAATTAAAAATGTGCTGCCATTAATTATATTGGATGCTGGATTGCCCAATGAGTCGGGGCCTATGTTGTCTGTTTCCCTCCCAAGCCTCACCAGTTGCTTTTACTTTTTAGAGGAAGTTTACTCCAGATAAAAAGTTTGCATTTTGCTTTCCTTCGTTATTTGCAAATTTTACAATGATTTTGTAACAGGAAATTACCCATTTCTGATAATGCAATCTTTTCTTTCGAAATCCTTAAATCTGCTTTGATATCAGTCGTGCTTTGAGTCACAAAGCCGCACAGAACACAGCTTGGCTTGGCCCCAACAGATGAAAGACAGCAGTTAAGCAAACTGCTATAAAATGTGTTTTGTCTAGCGACCATAAAGCAATTCCCAGGTTAAATATCAGCTCTCCCAGCTTGTATAAACAGATGTGTTTGTACCATACATAAAAAGTTGACATTGCTGTGTATGCAGTGGAAGATTTATATTGTGATTTGTAGACCGAGTACTTTTCCTTTAAGACCCTTGAGGTGCAGAACCTCAGAAAAGAGTAGTGGAACAGAAGTGATTAGAAATACGCTTGTGTTTCTTAACTGACTCACACAGGTAATTTCTTTTAAAATATGTAGCCCAAAAAAAAGAAGGCAGCACTGTCTTCTACATATAGTATTGTAAAAGTATCTTTCAGACTTAAACTTTTTTTGTATTTTGCTATATTATGTCCACAAACTTTAGTCTGTTTTATTAAGATCTCATGTGAAAGATAAACACAAAGCAGTGTAAAATTGTGAAGCAGAGCAAAAAAAAAAAGTATAGTTTTAAACGATTATATAAATAGAACTCTGAAAAGTGTTTCGACCCATTTCTTTTGACGCCTCTAAATAAAATTTTGTGCAACATTCAATTAATAAATAGAGTCCACCTGTGTGCAATTAAATGTGAAATGTCTCCACTTTGACTGGGCTATTCTAACAAAGATGTTTTAATCTAAACCATAGTAGCAGTGACTTGATATTCTTGCTTGAGGTTGGACCTCTGCAAAATATTCCAGTCTCACAAGAAAGAAATGGCTCACACCATAATACTACCTTCACTATGTACAGTACACATAATAATTTGTATGGCGACCAAAAATAAAAGTTGTAAAATGTGACCAGATTTCCTTCTATGTGGACATGTAATATGGTGGTCTCATAAAGTAATGGCAAAATACTTTGTAGCCTGCTGCACTTTTCAGATGGTTTTTGCAAAATCTTTTTGCATTTTTGGTTGCATTTTGTAAAATGCAACCAAAATGTATAAGGGGTAGGGGTGGAGTGAACGTTTTCTAGGCCGTGTTTTCCTTCCTTTTTTCCCCTTTGTTTTTGTCTACAGATTGTCGCTTCTCTGGGAAACTGGCATAGGATGAAATTGCTGTGATGAAACAGATTTCCAGGAGATATTCGTTTTGCCTTTATGCACCCTCTCTCTTTCTTTCTTTATTTTTGCCTTACAGCCCTTTCACATTCCAGGCACATGGTCCACTTCCTTAAAAACTTTGTTAGACTAATTTCGGCACATTCAAACTTTAGTCATAAACACACACTGCAGGATTAATATTGTCCATTTGCTTTAAAACGAAGATGCACTGCAGGTTTGGATCAATAAGGTTTCTTATGTTAACAAAATTGAAAGCTGCATTTGCTCCAAGGAATGGTTGCCGATAGGTGCGACTGGAATATTAAGAGGTTTCTGTCATTTAGAAGGAACCTAGAGCATCATTTTAAATTGATTTTCTTTAAAATTGCGGTCTTTTGCTCAAACTAGAGGAGACTTACGTGCTAAATAAACATGTCTCTGTCAGTCCAAATATCTTCCACGTAAGCTATGAAGTTGGAGCATCCAGTTTACAAGGAGAGATAAGGCCAGTTTACACCCCCTGTTGCGTCCAGACTGACCCCGACATGAAAGAGGCATCTCAGCTATCTACCTTTGTGTGCAGCTACAGAGTATGCGCCATAAATCCATCCTTTTGTGTAAGGTGAGAAGAGAGGGGCCTCTTAATTAAGCTGGTGAGAATTTAAGTGACTTGCCCACGCGCATAAATGAATACTCGGGGAAAGTAACTGTGTCATCCTAAATGTGGATAAATGAATAAGTCACAGAATGCAAGCAGCAGTAAGTGGGTTAGCATGTAAATAAATGAATAAGTTAGCAAATTAGCGTTTAAGTGCGTTAGCATGTAAATAAATGAACAGGCAAGTGAATTACAATGCGAGCGGGTTTGCAGGATGAATAAAGATGTTAAGGAAGCAAAAGTGTCAGCAGTGAGAAGGGAGTTATCTATGTGAGCAAAAATAAATGAATAAAAGGCCTGTGAGGACACGGCCGTTGGTGCGGCACTTGTTGTAGCGGGCTGCATCTGGTTGGTGCGTGTTATATTTCCTCATGTACAGATGACATGCCAATTACTTCTTAATTACACGCGTCATCTGGACCAAAGTGCCCAACGCCAGCGCTGATTAATCCTGTTTATTGCAGCAGTGATGGCAGTCCCAGCGGACACACAGCACCTTTAAAACGCACCACAAGGGATCAGGAAAAGGATCAAGGAGAACGCTGTGGAAACCGAGACTGCTGATTGAGATGAGCAACTTCCTCACTGTCCAACCTGCACTAGATTTCAGCTACTGATGGTCGGATAGTAAAATAAGTTTTGGAATTTACCTTGTACTCCAGATAGTGGAAATTGCTTGAGGCTCAACACATTTGACTGGAAAACAGACGTCTGCCAAAAACAATAATGTTGCCTACTCACTAGGAAAAGCCAGCATTGTTGCTCAGCACAGTCAGAGATATGCTTACCTACACTTTCATTCTGTTAGGTTGGCATGTACCAGTTTGTGATTCTTAATATATTTATTACCTGAAGTAAAAATATGGTGGTGATACAAAAAATGTCAAACATCAGCTGTTATTTTTAGAGAGAAAAATATGTATCTAATAAGTCTGGCTTTGAGTTGAGGCAAAGAATTACTCATTTTCTTTGTTTTGCTTCATTCTCCTATAGTTATTATTACAAAGTTGGCGAAATACTGTCTAGTTGATTGTAATTTAAATTTTATTATCTTAGATTAAATGACAGATATTTTAATTGTTTAAAGTTTTCTATTTATTTCTTCATAACTTTTGTTTATTCAAGTTGATGCAATGTTATCTTTCATTTGTTTTATTTTGTTAGACAATCCAAAAATATTAATGATAAAACAACATTTTGTGATTTATTTTTTTTATTATTTTTTCTTTTTTTAGCAACAGCACTTTTCCAGTTGAGCACTGTAAGTGCTGTTCTTTACATATGTTTCACATTACCAGATAAAACCACAGTTGCCCTATGGACTTTCTCTGGCTTCTCTCACTTAAAGGACTTTAAACTGTAGGAACAGCATGATGATAATTTTTTTTGTTTTAATTCATCACCTATAAACCAGTGTAGCAGTCTTATTTCTTCCAGCTGAGAAGCAGTGTGCAGTAACAGTGAGGGTACATTTTCCTCAAAAAAGCACATCTTGCCCCTCATTTCTGGAAGGATAACTTTTTAAAACCTCAGCATATCTTTATACCAGAAACCAGAAATTGTCTGCTATTTAGTTACAAATGTTTTAAATATGAAGGCAGCGTTTTGCTGCTGCGTTGCCATCCTTATTAATGCGGTTGTTGCAACCAGAAAGAGAATGCTCTTTTTGTTCTCATAAACATGATTGTTAGACAGAAGGCAATGAGTTCATGTTGGCACGGAGACGACTTGGAAGTAAAAATGCCGACTTTCCTGAAAGCAAATACTACACTTCACACGCATAGCAGATACCCATCGTAAGCAGAAAAATCTCCGACCATAACAGGGCCATGTGGGGGGACTGGAAAGGTGGCGACAATGAGATTAAAACTCAGATAGAGGATGTGGTTGGGCTGGCGCTGGGAGTCTTGCAGTGGCTCCATGTCAGAAAGACGTTGGTTTATCGGAGTAACAGCCTTACGAGGTGGTCACTGCAGCCTCACGGTCTTCCCAACCCCAATTTTTTGTTAAAGTCAACGCTTCCCATCCCTGATAACTCCTTCATGTGCTCAGCCTCCCGTCTTCCTTCCCTTTTGCTTCCATATCCGCGCCTAATTCATGCCTCATCTTTGTCCGACTCTTTCCATCACTCCCAGCAGCTCGCTTTCTTTTGTTACAGACTGTCACACTCTCTTTCAGCATTAGCTCCATCTCCATCCATCTGGTCCTTTTGTCTCTTTGCTCTTTTTTTACTGGCATGTCTTGGCAAAAATGGGTATTGACTGCTCCTTCTCTTTCCCTCTCATCCCTGTCCTGCTTTTTTTCCCCCTTCCCCTCTCCCCCCTCCATCACAGTGTATTTCAGCAGTACATGCTCCTTTTAGAAGTGATGTGAAGAGTAGTAGAAATGCCGCCTGTAAGGGGAAAAAAGGTGATGATACAATCAGTTTTATTGTGCTGTAAGGATTTTTTTTCAGGCTTGTGGTTATACACCCTGTATGCAGGCTGTATGAGAGAATTGCAATTCGCATGCATTTCCCCCCCCCATCTCTCCCTCTCTCGCTCTTATTCCACTTTTCCTTTTCATTGCTGAAAATAATTAGGCTGCAATCTGGACTCAGGGGTGTAAATGTTTCTGCTCACGTTTTCATGATACAAGACAAAAAAATAGAAAGAAAAAGAAACGTGCTGCTCCAGAAATTTGTACCTGTGTGACACCCAACACTGTCCCCTCCACACACCAACCCCGCTCCCTCTTCCACTCTCCTGTGATGCTGTTTTAGCATGGAGTTCCACCAGGCACAATGCACTTTAGTCGACCTAATTCTTTCCTGGCGCTCTTCCAGTGAGAAGAGTACATAAGGACTGCACTGTCAAGGTATTCAGGCCTTCCTCTCTATTATTTTAGAGCTCCACAACATCTGTTGTGCTTTGGGCCCTTCTTGTGACTCGCAGGAGGTTTGTGCAGTTTGAAAAGAAATGTACCTAATTTTGCCTCTGGTTAGCAATGAGATCTCAGTAATGAAGTTTCTTTTTTTTCCTTTTCTTTTTACATCTCTGAGTTAATTTCCATTCCTTTGGTGAAAAACAGCAGAATAATGTTTTTTTTTATTTATTTATTTCTTTTTTTGTGAGGTGTTTAAATGTGCATTTCACATGCTGGTCATGTTTTAGTGAAAATAATCTAGCTGTGTCTGTCTATGGGGTTCCTACACATCCCAGATTTTTTCAGATACAAATGTTAAAAGTTGTCAGTAGATATATAAGCTCAGGGTTTACATTTGAAAATATACAGTTCACTGTTCAGTAAGTCAAATGTTTGTCCATCCTTCTAGCAAGAATAAGTAGCTGGTGGACTAAATGGACAGATTGCTCTGATGTTTGAATAGATGTTTGACCCTCTATAATTATCTGTTATGTATGTCTATATGAATAGATGAATGGATGGCTTTCTTTCTCCATACTTATCCAGACTTTGAGAATTATTTAAGTTAGATACTTGTTTATTTGTTGCAAGTTGATATTCAATTCATCAGAATATTTTGTTTAGCTAAAACAAAGTTGTTGTTTTTTTGTGGTTAAGTTCCGTTTAATATTAAACATTTAAAGTTCCATATAAAAAATTTAATATGAGGACAAGCAATAGTGTCAATAATGTGTAATTTCTGTTGAAAAAATAATAGGGAGTAATGTGTTTTGTTGTTGTTTTTTTTTTCATGAACTTCTATGATGCAGTTATAGTGAGTATTGTATCTTAGCCGCTAGAACTATTTCAGTTTAAAGAATCAGAGACGTTGTAGATGGGTGGCTCAAACTCAACCTAATTCAGATTGAGGCCAATATCTGGACAGATCTAAGTAATATAAAAACAATGTTATATAAATTCCAACCGCATTGCACACCAACAGACTGATGGGTTAATAGAACACCAAGCAGTTTTGATGTTTCATCCAAAGCATGTTGCAATGTACTGGACGTACAAACAGTCAGGTTCAGAGTAAATAGCTGTAAACCTCTTAGATGACTGAGATCTTCTGGGGGAAAGGTATTAGTTTTGTTAACCATAAGCAGACTGAAGACAAGCTGTCCCTAATGGAAGTAAGACAATGGCAACATAAATCTACCCCACAGAACCCTAATTTCAAAAGAAGATAAATCATGACTTTACTGCAACCCCTCTACTAAAAATTGCTCCACATTTCCTCCAGTGACATTGTTATGACATTAGTTCAATGTTTTACAACAGTTTTAAAGTTGAGGCTTGCTGCATTTCAAATCAACAAGCGTGTGAAAGCAAGTGTGTGTTTGCAACCCAAACCCTCATGGCCCATAAATTTTAATATTCCTTGTGAGTGCTATACCCAGGCAAAACAAAAAGTCTCTCAGAAGCCCCTGCCCAGAGCGCATGTTTAGCTCTGCCAGGTTCCCAAAGACATACGTGCACTCACACTCCCCCCTCTTTCCAGCACCACTTTTCACATGCATTTTCCCCGAATTGCTGGTGTTCTTAAACAAGCCCTAATAACAGTCCCTCCAACACCCAGCCCAGGAGGGACACTACAGCTCGCTTCGCCAGGTGATATTTTTCGACTGTATCTGGGGAGGGCCAAACACGTTTACCCCAGCGCTACCAAAACAGAACTGGAGCTCAGGAAAGGTGAGGGTGTTCCTGTGTTGCACCCTCAGGCCTCTTTTTTTTTTCTTGTGTTTACCAGTCACCACATGAGGCTGATGCTATTTTAAATTCCAAGTCTCTGCCATGGCTAACTGGCCCTAGCCTCTTCATGCCATTTGCCTTAATAATGTGGGCCGGACTCTCCGTGGGGAAAGCAGCCACCATCCTGGGAGCGTCTAAATGACACAGTGGAGTTCATTGATGGAAAGGATTACACGCTTTTGCACGAAGGGCGGCAAAGCGATGTCTTCTCTGAAGGGCACAACAAAGAGAGAAGATGTGAAATCCTTAAGGAGGGAGAACTCACCGGCTCACTGTATGTAAACCACAAGCATTTGCGTGGATTGTCGCTTATCTCTAATGGGTCTGCAGTCAAGCAAAACCTCATGTGCCTAGATATTTTTAGATTTTTATTTACATTATAGCCGGGATATTTTTCAGTGATTTTTAGATAAACACAAATAAAAACCTGAAAAGTGTTGCATTAAATTGGATTCAGCCTCCCTAGAGCAATACTTTGCTCAATTACCAATACTGGGCAATGTTCTTATGACTTTGTCATATTTAGAGATTTAATCTTTGCCCTCCTCTTTTCCAAATTTGTGCAGTGCATGGCTAATAGTTTTCTCTCACCTAAACTGTGAATCTCTACAGTGTAACGCCTTCTTTAATTAATGCTCTCTGTACCTCCGTACCAGTCTAAGTGGATGTCTTTGGCATGCTGCATTTGAGGACATTCTTTTACAACCCAAACCCAATTCAAACTTCTTCACAACCTTAACATTGACCTGGTTTGCCTAATTTTCTCCCGCAGACCTGTGAGTTTGATACCAGACTACATCACACACTGGAGGACTATGTTTACCAGTAATGTGATTTCTGAAGGGAAAAAAAATTAACCCCAGACTTTATCTATAGGCAGTGGCACACACATGCGTGCCACACTTTTCAGATTTTTATTTGTGGAAAATCTTCCAAAATATGCTCTGATTGCAAGAATGTGTGAGAAAGTTCAATGGAAATGAGTTCTCTGTAAAATGCATATTTTCTAATATGCGTACATACACATCAGAGTTTTAGAGTCAGGGGGGAGGAACCTCCACAAACTTGTGACACCATCTGACCCGGCTCCAAAACTGCTTACTTGCAGAGTGTGTCCATTTCTACTTCCTGGAGCTAATTCTGTATGGCATTACAGCCTGTGCTACTGCAGAGCATGAGACCACTGTGAAATGCAACCACTTCCTCCACTGTCCCCTAACAGGGCGAAAACAATATGACATATCAAGTGGAAAAATGACCCATGCGCCAAAGATCTGAAAGCACATCAAAAGGCTGCCCAGACAACGAAGCATAAGCTGTCCTATTAAAGTCCTGAAGGATACGTAGATAGATGCGGCACTCCGCTTTACCTCTGCCCTCAATTAATTCTCATGAATCCAGCCACCGTGTATTAAAATGGCCAGATGCTAGGATGGATTCTGTTGGGAGCAATGACATGCAACAAAGTGATATGAATCACCGCCCCACACACGGCGCGCAGCAGCAGCTCGCTCTCTGAGGGCCGGCGACACACTTAGCAGCGAAAGGCAAAAACAAGACACCGTCTCCCAAGAATGGATGGAGTGTCAAAACAGACGCCCCGTTTGGCTTCGAAATGAAACCAAGATCGATGCAAATTTGGCTCTTTTAATAGATATGTTAATATCAGATTCAATAAGACCAGAAATGCAAATAGGAAGCTCCATACCACGAGTCAGGCCACACTGAATATTCAAACAGAGATAATTATCTGTGGATTAGCCCCATTTTGGCTTGGAGAACTCCACTTGTCAACTAACTCTCTTTAGAAACGGTTTAATCATCGAGAGCTTTACAAGACCCTGTAAATGTCGGCACTTGCGACCCGACAGTTGTCATATCGTTTTATTTTCGAGTTTAGAGGCGTTTTACAATTTGTCAGTGTCTCTTTTAATTTATTAAGTCTCTAATGTGTTTGAGCTGTACTTTCAAGGTTATGTTAGACAATTTGCAACATTCAAAGGTCTAGGGGGGGGTGGAAGAGTTTGGGCCACCCTAAAGGAAGACAACATGCTAGGCGAGCAACAAGTGCAAACAGATTTTCGCACTCTGTCCCATAGATTCGCTCTCATGGGGAGGAGACATCTAAACTAGCGGTTAAATGCAACTGTTGAGTGAAATCAAGACTTGAGGCTGACTCAAGACTTTTCTTTACAGGATAAATTGATTGAACTGGTCCTGAAACTTGCTGCGCTTTGGGTGCTCTATACTCTGGATGTTGAGCCTTGTTTCTGCCATTCTCTCTACAAACTTTTTTCTACATTTTTTTATGACACAACCATAATATTCAATGTTTTTTTATTGGGACTTTAAGGTGACAGAGCAACGCAAACTAGTTCATCATTTTGAAGTAGATTTTGATCTGTGTAGAAGAGAATAATTCAGAGAAGCAGCCAAGAAAAGCTGCAAATATCCACAAATCAGGTGGGATAATCCATTACAGAGAAAAACTCATGTTTTCAGTTTGCTCCACAAGTCACATATTGTACACAGGCCTACATCTATCATCTTGAAAAGACCATCCCCATTGTGAGGCATGGTGGTGGCATAATCATGAAGATCGGATGCGTCTGTTCAGCCAATGAGAGCCAACGGGAAGAACAAGAGCTGCAGAAGACCTGGAGATAGCAACTCTCAACAAACAGCCTGATTCTAGAATATTATTCTAAAAAATATTAATAAGAACCGCACACCAGTAACACACCATAAAACAAAAGCATTTCAAAACCTGCACTTTCTTCAGGCTGGAGATCGCCACTTCTCTCCTGCTCCCCTTCATTTCCGTTTTAAAAAATGATTCCTGTATCTTCGAATCTCTGCCTCTGAATACAAGAAAAGGTGCCTTGCAGCAGGAAAGTGTTTTTAGTGGGAAAAAGAAGCCTGTTCAAAAGAGGGAATCATAACACGCTATCTATCTTTAGCTTCTGTTGTCTTAATTGGTATGAAGAGGACAATCAGATATGCAGTAAAACTGTGACTTACATGCTGCTTTAGGAGACGGATATATCATTTATGAGCATAAACTAGGTGCCAATGTATAGATTTAATGCTACAAATGCCCCGAGGTATCCATAAACTGTAATACCCTTACCTCACACTGTCTGGCTCTCACACAAGCCGTACAATTTACATTTCCAGTTGAACTACCTTTTTATGGGCTTCTGTGCAATTTAGTGTTTAATGAGACTTACTGTATGTGGTTCACCAATTTAGGGAGACAATTGCTCTTTTGCATGCTCAGGTGGCCTTAATAGGCTTACAAGAGTAAAAATTGGATTGGGGTTCGCTTATTCCTTGGAGTGAGTCTCTTATTACAGGAATCTATTGTTTGAATATAGCTTGGGTGTTTCTTGAAAAACGTCGTCCAAACAGAAACAATGACAGTCATTATTTCAAAAAAAGCCCTATTGGTTTAAAAACTCATTGCTTTGTTAATAGAATTGCTCAGAAAAAAGCCTTAAATGGCACAAATACGGCAGCGCAGATTGAGTCCGTCATACCAGCTGTATACCTGTCTATCCGCTCTCTAACAGAAAACCACTTCTGTTTAAAATATCCACAAAGCTTCTGTTTTTATTTACTCTGGTGGTGATGTTGCCTATACAACATCCTGTTGACAGTATATACAAGGCCCATACTGCCACCTGTCCTTTTATTCATAGTCTCTATGTAGAAAAGAAAATCTTTCCTAAAAACAACTGCTTTATCTGATTTGATGTCTCCCCACCCCAAACATTGGTATTTAAATTTAAAGGGGCGGCTGGAGGTAATTAGGAAATAGCTCAGAGACGAAAACTCCTCTTCTCCATTAAAGAATAGGAATTTTTTTGAATTTAAGTCCACTTGCTTTAAATTCAGAATTTAAAACAAGATTTAAAATTGGAAAAAAAAGAATAGTTTATGTATTTCATTGACTTCTGTGGAATAACTAGAAGTAGCTTACCTATAGTGATTGGACTTCAGCTAATACACACAGCCTATTGGGTTTCCCCACAATGTTGAAAATTGAAAAAAAAAAAAAAAAAAAAAAAAAAAGGGAAATTAATTTTTGGTGCTCTTTGTTTTTCTGATATGGAAAAATGGAGCAAACTTTATTTATCTATGTTTTATTTCCAAAAGAAATAAATATCTGGAAATGTTTGAGGGTAAAATGTGAAAATAGGCCAATAACTTAGCAAACTTTACATGTTTTTAAGTGTGAGACTTAGAAATAAAAACATACATAGTAAAAGGGATATTTTAGATGTTTTCTTTTTGAAATTGGTGGAGTTACCTTTGTGACAACTTTTTGTTGGGATAAAATAAAATAAAATAAAAACAAATGAAGGGATGAATGTGAACACAAAACCCCCATCTAAATACTGTTGGTGCCAATATTAAACTTCTACTGCTTTTGTCAGTTTAATTTAAGAAAAAGATAAAACAATGAAACACTAGGCTTTGCCTTCAGTAAATGACAGATTCAAGACTCCATTTCATTCACATATGTTGCTCAGGCGTTAAAAAGACGTCATGGCAATGTTGAGGTGGGTGACTTTTACAAGTGTTGGTGTTTTATGGAGTTTAAGTTTGATCTTATGAAAAAGATCCAGTTATTTCTTGGCAACCTTTGTAGATATTTGAAATGAGCCAAAATGTCTAAAAAGTCAAAAGTTTCAAACAGATTTGAACTTTAGTGACGGTGGCAGCAACATGCTGTGGGGATGATTCTCTAGTCATCCCCACATCGTGCTGCTGCCATTACCATTCTTTTCTTTTCATCCTCAACACAACTAGTTTACTTCTTAATAATTGATATAATCTCTCTGAAAATAGCAGGCTAAGATGATAGAAACATAGCAATAAATAAAAGCCAATAAACAGTTGTTTTGGTAATATTTTAGTTAATTTATTACTTTGTTTAGCTTATTGATTTACACGATTAAAATACCTCCAATGCTGTCACCACTGTTTAATTGCCTAAATAGAACCAACATACCAACCATCCCTTAAAAACACACTTCCATAAACAACACAGATGCTGGCAATTCCAATTAAATAATTTGTCATTATCATTATTAGCCACGTAAAAATTTGACCTTCTTATTTGTTTATACATTTTTTTGAATATTTCTTTTCTTTTTTTTTTTTTATGTTCTGATATAGGATTTAGTGTCAAAGAGATCACGATCTGGTTTTCCGGTGGACATTTTTTGCAGTGCACGAGCGGGATTTTACTATGTTGCGCTGCCAGACTCCGCCCGCTCGCCGCGCGTCACCGACGAGTGGAGTGGAGTGGACGCGGAGTCACTCCCCTGCCTACTTTTAATAGCTTTGTCATGTGATGGAAAGCAGTTGTAAGACAGGTGCCCTCGGTTCATTCTCGGCGAGGGGCAGCAGTTGCCTGTGTGAGAGCGAGTGGGAAGCGTGTGTGGATTTCTTTTTTACTTGATTTTGTTCCCCCCCTTTTTTTTTTCCATTTTGGGTTTTGTTTTTCGGAGCGTCATTCAGTGATTCTGGATGGCGTGGGACAGGTGTAACCAGGACTCGGTGTGGACAGAATTAGAGGTGAGCGCATCTTACAAAAAAAATAAAAAATAAAAATCCTCCTTTCACATCCTTCTAGCCCTCTCGAGGGCTTTTTCTCCTCCTGGAACGATGGACAAGTCTCTCCTCCTCCTACTCTCCCTCTTCCAGTGGTGCCGGTGTAGCGCGCGCGTCTGGAAGCGGCGGTTGACGATGCAAGGGATTTACAGCAAGGGAATATATGACATGCGGAGTGTTGCTTTCCACCTCAGTTAAACATGTAGAGGCTGTCAGGCGCGCTCGAAGGGTCTTTTTTTTTCCAGGATACCTCCTTACAGGATCTGCGCTTGCAAAACTGACTGAGAGTCTCTTTCCAGCCGCGGACGGAACGCGCTCTGGGTGCAAAGAGAGGGGGGCTTATTCATGCCGAAATGACTGAAATGTCTCAGAGTCAGGTATTTGTCATTTGACAGATGAAATCCACTGGCGGTGATAATCTCATGATGTGCCTCGCAGTTGGGATAGTTTTGTTTTTGAAGTTTTTGTTGTTGTTTGTTTTTTCCAAACCAGAGAAGCAACGCGAACTGGCAGGAGCATCATCGTTTTTAACGACAACATCCAGAGTCGATGATTTTATACTTAATCCTAAACTGTTTCGCCTTTTTTATTCCAGCGCTCTTCATCCTCATTTTTTCGCCTAGCAAATGATAAAAGAAAAATATTTATTCATCAGATTTTCCTGATTCCTTGATTTTTTTCCACTTAAGCTGACATCTGGCTCCTTGAATTGAAATCTTTTTTATTCTTTTTTCAATTCCGCCATAGCTGCGTCCTGGCTTCTAATTCATATTACTGTTATGCCCCTTTAATTTTTAATATAAGAAAAAAAAAGTGCGCGACAGCATTTTACTTCAGGTATGC